>NC_134141.1:70228461-70850384 GCF_033958435.1 Carettochelys insculpta
AAACTGACCTAAACAATAATCATAGCAACCTCGGCCAGTTCCTACACTCAGAATTGAGATATTCCCAAAGATCAGCATCCAAATGAGATCCACCCAAACTTTTGAAACCATATCAAGTGCTTATCAGTCTCCTACTAAATAATTTCCCGGGTGCTTGCCAGATAATATCACAAATAATGAATATCATGGTGTTTTGGCAGTGCTGCCTGAAGTGCTGAATCTAGCTTGTGTGAGAACAAAAATCACAGTCTTGTGAGAGAGAACAAACCCCAAATCACAGTTCAAGTTCCCCAACACTTTGGTTAAGCAACCTGAAGCTTCCAGTTTTGTAAACTGCCCCCACTCACTCTTAGAAGACATTTTCCTTTGGGTTTGAGATATTCTGTTTGGCTCCAGGTTCAGATTCCTTTAATCAGCCTAGCCTGGTTTGCCAGGATTAAATTTCACAGTTCCTGTTCCTCAATAGCTAAAAGGAAAAATTCCCCTGGCACACAGAAGCGCGCACTATTATTAGAGATGGGACAGAGTCATAAAGTTGTGGAAAAGGCGAGAAAACTGACTTTAGTGAGCACTGAAGACTATTCAAATGTTTGGGCTTGGTTTGTGTTCATCCCTGTTACGAAATTATTCTTGTTCATTTTCAGTTTCCCAAAACATAAAATTCTTTTGGTCTGAACTTTCCTTTTGTAAACAATTTGCAGTTATCTTTGGGAAAGAAATAACATCCAAATCAAAAAAGCACTCCTGTAGCACCTTAAGGACCAACAATATTTTTCATTAGGTCATCAGCTTTCATGGGGCAGATCCACTTCTTGAGATCTGGAGAGTCCTAATAACTGAGACAAAGAATTTAAATTCAGATGTCTCCCTTTATAATTTGTATTTTTAAATTCTCTTTGTCTCTTACTTACTTTGGAAATGTAGTATTCTCTGCAAAACACCACACAAAAAAAGCATGTTTAAAGAACATTAAGGCAGCAAAATGAAGCACTCAGTAGTTAGCAAATGCTAGAATTAAGGCTTCCTGTGCAACCATACCTGAGCGCTTTATGCGTGTGCATTATGATAGTCTTTAAAGACATGAACATATTTTTCCAATGCACCCATTTCCTTAATCTCACCTTTCTCTTAGGTGTTTTTAGATTCTTCATGTACCTTTTATACCATTTTTCTGCAACCCCTCAGAAATTGCCTGCCTGGTGCCTTTTAACAAAATACCATTTAGTTCTGAGAGGCCTCATTTAAATTGATAAAAGGGTCTGGGAAAGTACTATCTCAGCCATTCTGTGCTAATAGCCTAAATCACGTTTCTTTTCTCAGGGTCTCCACTTCAGCAGTGACTCCAGCAATCCACATTTTGTCTGGCTTTTTTTAAATCAGCTTGACATGTACAAAATCTAGCTCTGGACTTTGCAGCACTGCCCTTTTGTCAGATGCTGCTGTCTCTCTCTCCAACCACCAAATCTCACCCAGGTTTGTATTCACTTTGCAAATCCTACCCCTCCATATTGGTGAGGCAGTGCCTTTTGGCCTTTTGGCAGTGGTAAGAATTTGTGTATACTTCATTGCAGCAAAGACAGGCCAAATCCTCTATTTGAGCACACCAGCACTTACTTTTTTGTTTGCACCTGTGACACAAATCACTGTTCTCTAGTTTTGCTTGTTGTGAGAGGACTGTGCCAATCTTCCTGTGGATATGTTGGTAAACAGTTTAGTTTTGTGTACTGCTATATTACTTCAAGACTGGGGCCTCTTTAATTAGACTCCTTCAGTTTCTCAAACTCTTTAATGAACTTTGCATCCCCTTTCCACTGGGCATTTTTGCCCATTAGCACTGGTTCAGCAGCTAGATTAAAAACAAATGTCCCTTCATACTACACCATCATTCCAAGGAATTTCTGTATCCCTCCCTTGTCTGTTGAAGCAGACATGCTTCTGATAGTGTCAACTGAATAGCAGAGACTCTAGCTCGGGTGTTAAATCTGCCACTTGGAAGGTGGGGGCCATATGTTTCGAGTCTCCTTGCTCCAATCACTCTTTCATTTTGTCTGCATGGAACAGTTTGAACAAGAGACACTGTCAGGCTGTGTGTACACAGAGGGCAGGTTAATAAGGAAGTTTGGAAGATGCTAATGAGGTGCTGACATTAATATGCAGCGCTTCATTAGCATAATGACAGCCACTTGCGATTCGAAAGTGCTGTGTAGACGGGGACCTTTCAAAAGGACCCCACGGACTTTTAAAGCCCCTTCTTCCCATTTGGTTTTAGGAAGGAAGGGCTTTAAAAGTCCAGGGGGATCCTTTCAAAAGGCTCCCATCTACATGGGCAGTGTGCACTCCAGAAGTGGCACTTTCGAATCATGCGTGGCCGCCCTTATGCTAATGAAGTGCTGCATATTCACGTCAGTGCCTCATTAGCATCTTCCAAACTGCCTCATTAACATGCCCCCTCCTTGCTGGCACAGCCTCAGAGACCTGCATTAGCGTATCACACAACTCAGGAGTTTGAGTGCAATTCAGAGAGGTTAGAGAACCTGACTCACCCTGGAAGAGAGAGGAAGAATTGAACCTAGTTCTTCTGATCTCCCAAGCAAGTATTTTAACCTCTGGAGTGAAAGTTACAAACAGTCTATAAAAGAGTTTTAGTCGTAATTGTGAATAAACATCAATTTCTCAGTGTATACGCAAACCATCCAAAACAATTTTTTCACCAATAATAATTGAGTTTCACACATAGGCAAAGAAAATGCTGCTTGGAAACTTTGATTTGATTATAGGATTTTTTTTTAATATTTTGACATGTGAGCTTAACAGGTTCATTTTTTAATGTTTATAATGCTCTAAAAATGTAAGTCTCAAAATCTACTGTAATTAAACAGTTGTCTGAACTCGCCTTGTATCCTAACCCTCATGATTTTCTGTAACTGCAAAAATTTAAATGGACAAAAATAGAAAAAAAAAAGCTTAATAATATTATCCTTTGAAACTGGAATTGTGTCAAGCCTGGCATAAAGTGGTCATCACCATTTCTCCCTCCTTCTCCTCAGTTTTCAATTGGTCCCAGTCTGACAGGCAAGCTCTGAACACACCAACTGGAGTGGGTCCTGAGCATAACCTAGACATTCACCCATCTTCACTCTCTGGTTGTGAATCACCCTGGGGCTTTACGTGTGAGACAGGCATCCATCCTATTCCGGCTCCTATCACTGTATATGGCTCTGGTGACATGTAGGGTTGTATAAATGTTATAAACAGGCAAGGGTGGAATTCACTATTTGTAATACATAAGGTTACACACTGGTTAAACACTGATTTGAATAGCTGCTGTGACAGTGGGATAAATCTACTAGATTAGGAACTTCATTTTGCACGAGGTGTTGCACACAACCCTGGATATACTCAAAGACAACACTAGTGTTTTCCATTATAGACAGTTTCCCTGTTCAGGAAAAATGTTTGACTTCTTTTTGAAGAACTATCCTGAGAAGCCATCAAGATTGTAATCTGAGGCCATCAGGTTTGACTTAACTGATGATACACCAACAGGAAACAATGTTTTTCCTAACTGAGGGCCTACAATGGGTCAGGCATGGCAAAGGTGGAGGGGAGAGGGCCAGGAGCTTCTCAAGGCAGGTTTGTACTACAGACTATGGCACTTTCAGTGAAGCTGGTCTAAGATAGTAGGACAGAGCTCTCCCATTAGGTTCGTAACTCCCCCTCCATGAGAGGCAATAGCTATGTTTGCAGAAGCTCTTCCACTGGCACAGCACTGTCTACACTGATCTTAGGCCACTAGAACTACATTGCTCAGAGGGGTGGATTACTTCAAAGTTATCTGAGGTGTAGACCAGGGCTCAGTTAAACACTTGGCACACAAAATAGACCCTACTTAAGAGCTAGTTTCTGACCACTGCCTCATGTCCGAAGGATCTCTGAGAGAGAGAGAGCGAGCAGGAGGGACTCTCCCCAGCCTGGAGTACTGATAAACCTTGGATTCATAGAAAGAGTGACATCAGACTAGGGGAGAGAGAGAGAGAGATCCAGGACTCCTGTTGAGTTCAAAGATCTGTAATTTGTGAAGGCTTTTAAGAGTACAGATTCTGTGTCTTAAAATGTGGTAGGAAAGCAAGAGGCTGAGCTAACAGATTGTCCTCAAAGGGGTTAAATGAGAAGGCCAGAAATTGCTCCCAGCCTAGTCAAGGAAACATGTGTAAGTAACTTGGGGGTTCAAAGACTCAAACACTTATTTTGAAGGGTTAGGTCAGCAGGACAACAGTATCCCAATTCTGCCTGTGAAAAAGCATCAGATAAGAGGCCGGAGCTTCATGGCCGCTTCTATACTAGCACGTTCTTTTGAAAGTGTTTTGAAGGAAGGGGGCTCTTCTGAAAGATCCAGTGGAGCTTCTACACACAAAAAGTGTTCTTTGGAAAGTAAATTGGAAGAATGTAGTGCTCCTTTCAAAATCGCTCTTCCTTTCCTGTTTCAGGAAGAGCACCCCCTTTCAAAAGCTTCTTTCAAAAGAAAACGTGTGTAGACACTCCACAGGCCCCCACGTTTTTTGTTTTGTTTTTTGAAAGAGCAGTCCTCAGGGGGCCTGATTTTTTGATCCCTGCCCTTTCTTTAGAAAGAATGGTGGGGGGCTGTGTGGACACTTTTGATCTGCTTTTGTGTGTGTGGATGCACTCTTTCAAAAGAAGGTCTTTCAGAAGAGATCTTCCAGAAGAGCTTCTTTTTAAAGATTGCTGTAGTACAGATGTAGCCTGTGAGTGTGCTCCAGGGGCCCAGAGTTGGAAATGGTAACAAAACTCAGTTTTCTTGGAAGCACATCTTGGATCAACTCATTGGATCCACTTACTACTAATTAATGACCACATGGACTATACAAAGTAGTAACACTTAACTCCTCAATTCTTCATACCAGCTGACCAGGCTTTCCATCACCCAGTTTCTAATACGGGTTAAACCTCTCCATTCTGGCACTCTCTTGTCTGGCAACATCATTAATCTGGCACGATTTTAGTTAGCTGACCAAGATGCCCATGGTCCCATGAAGTTTGTTTACAGCCACCAGTTCTGACTCTCAGTGTTCCATGATGTTACTTAGAAGACATTAGCTGTGTCTACACGTGCACGCTACTTCGAAGTAGCGGCACTAACTTCGAAATAGCACCCGTCGCGGCTACACGCGTCGGGTGCTATTTCGAAGTTAACTTCGACGTTAGGCGGCGAGACGTCGAAGTCGCTAACCTCATGAGGGGATCGGAATAGTGCCCTACTTCGACGTTCAATGTCAAAGTAGGGACCGTGTAGACGATCCGCGTCCCGCAACGTCGAAATTGTGGGGTCCTCCATGGCAGCCATCAGCTGGGGGGTTGAGAGACGCTGTCTCTCCAGCCCATGCGGGGCTCTATGGTCACCGTGTGCAGCAGCCCTTAGCCCAGGGCTTCTGGCTGCTGCTGCTGCAGCGGGGGATTCATGCTGCATGCACAGGGTCTGCAACTCGTTGTCGGCTCTGTGGATCTTGTGCTATTTAGTGCAAGTGTGTCTGGGAGGGGCCCTTTAAGGGAGCGGCTGGCTGTTGAGTCTGCCCTGTGACCCTGTCTGCAGCTGTGCCTGGCACCCTTATTTCGATGTGTGCTACTGTGGCGTGTAGACGTTCCCTCGCTGCGCCTATTTCGATGTGGTGCTGCGCAACGTCGATGTTGAACATCGACGTTGCCAGCCCTGGAGGACGTGTAGACATTATTCATCGAAATAGCCTATTTTGATGTCGCCACATCGAAATAGGCTACTTCGATGTAGGCTTCACGTGTAGACGTAGCCATAGAAGGAAAGAACATACAGTACGCCACTGTTTTCCTCTGTGAAGCCACAAAACAGTGCTTCAAAGAAGAGTGGAGAATCTGGCCCTCAATAAATAAATGCAGCTTGTGTATTTGTTTTGAGTCCAGCTGTCTGTCTTTAAATTCATTGTGATGAGTGAGGTGTTGGAAACATTTTCAACGTCACAGCAGTCTGAGTTGAACTGTTAGAACTCTGGCGTATAGCCCTGGCTGGTTTTCTAGATTGGGAATGTGCTGGTTGTGTTTTGCCAAGTTTAGAAGAGATCTCAGACTGCTTAATTTGTTTCTCGCTGGGGTTTTTAAACTTCTGTTAATTGGTGTGAAATTTTAAATAAATTCTATTTACAGTGCTTGACTGTATTTAATCCTTCTGACACCACCTCCATAAGTACCCTGCATCTGTGCTTTGTCATATTTTTAGTGTGCTTGGATTTGACTAATTTACAGATGAATTTTATATATGCTTTATTCCAATTGTGTTGGAGTCTGAGGAAAGAAAATTAATGAGCTATGTGCAGAGGCTGCTCTGCTGTGGGTTGTGCCTAAAGTGGTAACTATCTCACTATGAACTCTGACTATCTATGTTCTTTTGTTTCTGTTCTGCCTGACTGAATATTGGCTTCGCTACAGTTTTCTACTTATCTACCTTGCCTTGCAAGGTTGTTTCATGGTTGTATCTAATGTACTCTCACTTTGCTGGATTAAAACACTGCTCCAACTTTGCTTTTGCCAGCTGGAACACTGAAGGGACGTTAAAAGCAGGGCAGTGGGAGGAAAGCAAACAGATTTTGTGAATAAATAACAGGATTTGTGATTTTACAGGCAAGGAACTATTTTGAAAATGGATCCCCTAGTGCCTGATTAAGTAAATCTTGCTTTGAAGAATAATGAAAGCCATGGAATCTGACAATGTATTATGTGCATGCAAGGTTAGGCGGGAACTCAGTGGAGGCCCTAAGTAGGCAAGCTGCAGGCTTTATAAACTATCTACAGTGTGAACTAGTGTACGCACATAGATATGGATATTGAATACCATTAGCTTATGAATACATCTGTCTTCAGTTCGGGAACTAATAGATTTATTTTAAAAAAACTAGGAAGAGATTTGCATTGAATTTTATAACAATTCCCCCCCTCTCTCAGCAGACTCTTAGGAGATGAGGCTATAGATGCTATAAACACAGCTTTGGTAATGAGCCAATGAATGGAAGAGATGTTGAGGAAGACTGGATGTTGGAGCAGGTGGATGTGCGCTAGCTCGTTTGAAAATGGTATCTGAAAGGTTCTTCTTTTGCAGAAAGTGCTGCCTGAGAGAACTGATGAAAGAGAAGAGCCATGGTATGAAGATGCAGCTGGAAACTAGAGTTAAATTCAGAAGGGGCGATGATGGAAAGAAGGTAAGACAAGACTAGAAGGAAATCTCATTATTTGAGGTGTATGATGGACAAGGGACTTATAAGAGTAGACTGCTGGTTGAACAAATTGGCCCATGGTAATAGGTGACTATGAGAATGAGGCAGAGGGAAAGGCTAAATAGCAAAGGAAAAATAGAGCTGAAGAACAGGTCTGTTAAACTGACAAGTAGCAGAGAGGCAGCCATGTTAGTCTGTATCCACAAAAACAATGAAAAGTCCTGTGGCACCTTCTGTACTAACAGATGTTTTGGAGCACAAGCTTTCGTGGGCAAAGATCTGTTTCACCAGATGTGCCACTCTGTTAGTCTATAAGGTACCACAGGACTTTTTGTTGTTTCTGCTAAGTTGGGAAGTGAAGGGGAGATGCAGGCAGTAAGAGAAGATGGGAAGAGCTAATGGATCTAGATCGAAAGTGGCCCAGCCTGTGGCCCAAACACAGTTTGGCAGAATTAGTGCCTGGCAGTCCACCAGATGCTTTATTTACCTGTTCATTCCTGACCCATGCTGCTTCTGGCAGTTCCTATTGGCAGAGAATGCCAAACCGTGGCCAACAGGAGCTGTGAACAGCTATACCTGAGGACATAAAGTGCCTGGCTGGGGCTAATCCTTTTAAGCCTGCCCACTATCAGGATGTTAATGCTACTCCAAGTTGGGGAGTGAAAAACTCACAAGAGACTTTAAGTGAGAACAGAAGACAAAACTGCTTGTATCCAGAAAGAAGAACAGAAGGGGTGAGGATTCAGCATTGTGCCCACACCAGGAAAAGGCAGGTCCATGTATCTGGAGACTCTACTTAAAAACAAAACAAAACAAAAACCCCAAAACCAACCAAACAAGCAAACAAAACTGACAGGCCTGTCACCAAAGCTGATCAGGAGAATAGAAAGATTTACTGCGTGCCAGAAGCTAAGATACGGACATGGACAGAAGGCTGAAGAGAATCTAATGGGAGTGGGTCATTTTCCTTCATATAGGAATAAATGAGACTATTAGATTCTCACTGTGACACATCAAGGAAACTTGTACCAGGCTTCGGGCGGGGGGGGGGAGATGCTTAAAGATTTGGAGTTTCAGGTGGTCTTCAGGGGTATTCTACCTATTTCTAGAGGAGGAGAATGAAAGTGAGACATTATGATGTCAGGCAGTAGTACTACTCAGGAGAGTTTGGAGGTTTTGACCTTGGGAGGCTTTCACAGACAGAGTACTGCTAGCATGTGAGGAACTCCACTCGAGTAAGGATGGTAATAGATTTCTGTGATGAAGGCTGGCACAAGTGATTTAAAGCAGACTTTAAACTAGCAGTTCAAAGTAGAAAATTGGAAAATGCCCTTGTAATACCCACACCTGATTCTAATTCTGAGCATGAGGAAAATCAGAGGATCCACCAATGGAGAAAAGAACAGATAACAGGAGAAGAGACAATAAGAGGACAGATAATACTAACAGCAAATGATTGACTTTACCTAATCTGACGATGAATCTGGGAGAAGTGAAACACAAACAAGATATCTGTACACTGGTGCAAGGAGCTAAGGTAATAAAATGGAGGAACTAGAGTTATTGGTACACAAAGAGAAACCACATATTATAGGAATAACAGCTACATGGTGGAAAAGTTGTCATGACTGGAATACAATATTGAAGGGTACATGCTGTCAGGAATGACAAATATAAAGGTGGTGGAATAGCATTGTGTATTATTAAAAAATGTATCAGAGAGGTAGCCGAGTTAGTCTGTATCTTCAAAAACAACAAGAACTCCTGTGGCACCTTATAGACTAACTGATATTTTGGAGCATATGCTTTCGTGGGCAACGACCCTCTTCATCAGATGCATGAGAGTGGTTTGGAGTAGGGTGGGGTTTCAGAGGAGGATTTAAAGAGGGAGTCTCAGTCAAGGGGAGGGCCAGAGCTGACAAGGTCTATTCATTCAGGGTGGATGCGGCCCATTATTGGCAGTAGATAGGGAATTGTGACCATCAAGAAAGGAGAAATCAAGTCAGTTAGGGCACTTAGGGACTAACAACAAGAATTTCTGCTATATGTTGGGTTATACCAATTGGAGGTGACAAAGGAGGAGAGAGACCTGGGTGATACTGGTCAATTACTCTTTGGCCTTCCTCTGCACTAAGAGAGGTTTGCAACCAATTTGAACTAGAGTAACTTCAGTAATTCAGACTGAGGTTATACGTCTATTTCAAAAGTGAGGTTCTATGACGTGTGATGTGCAGGAGGTGAGACTGGCTGATGATAGTCCTTTATGGCCTTATAGGCTAAGAGAACACTTTTTGAGATAGTAATACACTCTTCATTTAAATTCGATATATAGGTGTATACATAAATGGAATCTGCCATATATTTGATAGGTAGGTATAATTTATGCTGTGGGTCTTGTCCTAATGCTTCAAAAGCCCTCGAACAATGTCCTTCCCAAAGAAAATAAGAGGTGCATGTCCAGGTATTTTTACAATAATCCCTTAGAATAAGTGTAAAGCTGATGTGCCTCCTGGTGCACCCATTACTTTTTAGCTCACCCAGTCCCCATTTTTAGCCCTTCTCAAGACATATACCTACAGAAAGCCTTGCATCAGGTCCTAATAAAGGGAATTAGTGTCACAGAGGCAGCTGACCTCTTTTTATACTTGGGAGTGGTGAGATGTGTGCACCAGACTCTTCTCTGCATGTTTTTCTTCATAAGTTTGTTAATTTTAATTTTGCACTACACAAACACCCAGGAAAGAAAAAGTTAGAGCTCAAATAATATAAGACACATTTGCCATAGAAGAGACAAGGGTGAAACAAAACATGAAGGTTACACTGTTGAGGAAAGGCCAACAGTGAAAATCCAACTGAATTGGAATCAATAGTCAATGAAACTGCAAGAACAGCCTCCTTCCTATGATCAGGGAGCTGAAGTAGCATCAGCTGAATCCATCTTGTCCCTGTTATTTTGCTCTGCATCAACTCATGTCTTGGTAACTTTCTCAATTTATTTTATATACAGATTAAGAATTCTAATAGCATGAAAAACACTCATCATAAATCGTACGGGCTACTTAATTAGTACCCATTGTACAGAAGTAAAAATGGCACAACCTTTCCATAATGAATCACACTAAAATAAAAAAATGATGCTTGGCTTTTGATTTAGTGAGCTGGTAGAGTGCATTAAATGGTGCAAGGTGTCAGTTTGCTTCAGTTAGTGGAACAGAAGATAAATTTGATTGCCATATTTTGCTGTCCTCTATCACAAAAAAATGAAGAAAAGAAAACAGTGAGTATGCATTGCAAGGCAAAACCCTACGAATTTTGATTATATTAACTTAATGATAGTGCAGCTGAGTGGGAGAAGGTTAAGCATAACTGAATAATGGAAAAGTAATGAAATAAAGGTCCCAAAATGAGAAAAGAATCTTGAGTTTATTGTTTCAGGGTGTCACTTTTATAGGCAGAGATTGGCATAAATAGACAAAATATCATTTGTATTTAGACTATATTATTCAACAAAGAGAAGTACAAAATTCAGACAGTCTTGCAAGCGCTTACTACTGAGTGCAGTAGCTAATACTGGGAGTAGTACTTTTATAGGATCAGGTTGTAAGAAAGTAATTCAAGATCTGTATGGCTATGTCTACCCTACAGCAATCTTTCAAAAGAAACCCTTCTGGAAGATCACCTCCGAAAGAACTTCTTTTGAAAGAGTGCATCCACACACAAAAAAGGTAGCTCAAAAGAGTGATCTGCTGTTTCAAAAGAGCATCCACACAGCCTCCAGGTCTTTCAAAAGAATGGGCCAGGGATTTAAAAAAAAAAAAATCAGGCCCCATGAAGATTGCTCTTTCAAAAAAAAAAAAAAAGCCAGTGGAGTACTTATGCAAGTTTTCTTCCTGAAGAAGCTTTTGAAAGGGAACACTGTTCCTGAAACAGGAAAGGAAGAGAGATTTCAAAAGGAGTGCCACATTCTGTCGAAAGAATGCTTTGTGTGTAGACGCTCCATAGGATCTTTCAAAAAAGTCCCCTTCTTTCTAAAAATCTTCCAAAAGAACTTGCTAGTGTAGACACAGACCTTGAGAGCTTGATTACAATCAGATACGCCTTTGATTCTATATAAGGATAATGTTTGGGAAAATGTGATTATTATTCTTTTTGTGTCTGAACTCACTGAGTAATATCCCATTTCACTTTGCAAAGAAAATATTCAGAGTTATGTGATGTTATTCAGGTAGAAATAGCTGTGGTCTCCTGAGATACATCAGCTACTGAAACCCATGGAAACCATGACTGTATAAGGTCAAAAAGAATAAAATACTTTTAAATGACCTTTCTTTTCTGGGTAATGGAAAGCTGTTCATGGAAGAAATCTCCTGTAAGAGACTCTTGTGTAACATATTTAGACAGTCAATCTGGTTTCTGCCCTCTCCCTTCTTTCTAAAAAAAAGTACAGCAGTGTGATCTCTGCGTTGGCAATTTAAAGCCCACCCTTGCTACTGGAGCCCTAGTAATTTTTTTTAAATCCATGTTTTAAAAGTAACCATACTAAGGTTATTCTAAATCCTCCTAGATGTACAAGGGTAAGCAAAATGCAGCTTCATTCATAGCATTGTTTCATTCCAGAAGCTGAGAATGGGCAACAGGGGAGTTGGCTCTGGCTACAGTTAGGAGACAGAATAGAGGCTGTTTGGAACTTTTGGCTGACACAGTATCACCATTCTCATGACTCATTTTAACTTCTGTGTCATTTTTATTTCTTAAAGTACACTTCAAGGTACAGCATAACAAGGTAGCTAATTCACAAAGAGCACTTTCTGTTACTGTATGCTTGATCACCAAATACCATGGAGAGTGGATCGTGAATGGTTCACTACGACTGTGTCTATACTCAACATTGAAGTCAACCGACAATACAGAATTTTAGCTACATCAACGGTGCAGCTAAATCAACTTATCAGCAGTTGACTTCAATGGCTGTCTATATGGAAGAAGGTTGATGAGAGTGTTTCTCCCACAGACCTTCCTTAACCCTTGCCACTTGCAAAGAGTTCTGGGGTCGACATTGATCCCAGAAAGCACCATTTTGCACATGTGCAAAACAAAATCCTGGCAGATCAACCCTGAGTGGATGGATCTTCCATAGTACTATATACCTAGCCTAAGAATGTCAGGAACCTCATTCCTTCCCCCCGCACTCCCACAGAGGAGCTGCACACTATATGCCATCCTATGCTTGCATTTTCACTGTCCTGAAATTTAATGTTTTGCTGATGCAAACTGCAGAGGTGAATTCACAACACTCATACACAGCTCAGTAAGACAGAAAAATACTGTATTTAGAATGCTAAGCTGACATCAGCAAAGCCATCAGTGGCCGTCACATGGTTTTCCCACTGACCAATATCATGATTTATTGAGCAATGAAACTGTTTCTAAATGGCAAATGCCATCACTTAACTGCTTACTCTATTAATAATAGAAAAGTAGGATTCTGGATTATATATATACTTGCAGTCTTTTCATCTCAGCTTTTTTAACTGAAATATGTTGTGATTCTTTTGCCTAATTATCACGTAAAAGACAATGAAAAGTTGGGGGAAAAAACCCCAAACAGGCACAGATACTTTTACAAGATGATTAGTCAAGTCTTGGTAATGTACTAACCATGCAAGGCTGTCCGCAAAATCAGAAGGGTTTCTGCTGACAACAAACCCCACACATTTTAAAACAAGCAAATGCATAGCTAAATCATGACTGCATCCCAGAAAGTGACTGCAAAACAACGCATCCATACACATTGTATCTCACTGATTTCCAATCAACTTTGCTGAATCTGATAGATGCATTTTTATCTGGCAGTGCTGACAACAAACACCACACTTTACGACGAAAACTGGTGTCTCCCACCTCATGCATCACCCCAAGTGACATATTCTGCTAGCATGTTCTATGCTGCCTTCTGCTCATGCCAGCAGTGATAACTGTGCAACCTATTAGCTTTTAAGGTGTTACAGTGATATTGTGATGTCCAAAGTCTATATTGCCTCGATTTTACCTAAATTGAGAGCACTGGACCTGGAGAAGAACACAAGGCACATCTGATGTTTATGCACTTACAAAGCAGGTTGTATTGCTGCCTGGCCTTCACTCCCCTGGGCTCTGAACTGGACTTTCTGTAAAACTGTGCCTGTGTGTAACCCAGGGGCACTGAGATCACTGACAAGGGAGAATGAAGTCTGAACTACAGCCTTAGCTGAGAGCCAGCTGGCTTTAACCTGATGTGTTAGAGGTATATGGCTTTAGCCCCTTCGGTTGCAGGCTCATTGTCTCCTGGCAATGCCCTGGGTCTTTTGGCATTACGTATGGAAAAGCTGTTTGGGAATTTGCCACAAAACAAACCTTCTGTTGGGAAAAAAAATCAAAATGATCTACTGTATTTCATTTTATTTCAGTCAGTTTGGCTGAAATTAGAATATTTATTTTTTTGAATTGACCCAGGCTCAGTGTCTCTCCTAAGCCCGTCTGCATGGGCTTACCGCATAGTCATTGCTGCTTCCCTTTAAGTACCAGACAGGCTTACACCCAACTGTAAGCTCTGGCAATCACAATATTTTTCACATTCAGTTCTGAAGATGGTTTCTCAGGAGTCTTATCTTCCTCCATTTTCTCTAATGATCCTGACTAGCTATTCAACTGCTACTTCCTGATCAAGTCTGGCTAGTTGAGAGGCTACTCTCTTACCTGGCCAGGAGGAAGGATCTGTGATGTGGGGAGTGTGAATTTAAGAGTTGTAATCCCCTGTTTAGTATTTCCACCACACTGCCTTACTAACTGCACAGGCAGCCACAGGCCATTCACCTGGATGAAAGATAGAGGATTGTCCAGTGGTGTAGAACTCTGACATCACTTTTCAATTCCTGCTGCTGACACAAGTGTCATATCCAGAATGATAATGGACTAGACAGACCTTCCTAGTGCCCAGATGATCGTCACTTACCCTTTCGGGGATTTCTGAGGCTGTTCTAACAGAGTAGACTTTTAGCTGCTTTAATTTATTGTGAGAACCAGTTCTGAAAGCAAACAGCTAGGGATTAGAGAAGCACAAAGATGAGTTAGTTCAGTGCTTTGCCAACACTGCTCCTGAACTGTGCTGTGTTTTTTTCCCCGTCATAACCAAGAACCCAGTTGAGACTTTTGGGACTTGGTGAAAATTAGCGGTCTTCTAATGCTGAAGATAATTGTTAGGAATACATTAAGGCAATATTTATGTTCAATTAAAATATTTCACTTTAATGTTGATTGGCTTTTGGAAACTGTCCGGAGATATAAAACTCTATTAAAGCAACACTCAAAACATCCATTCTATCACTTTCAAAAATTAAAGTAAAGATTTAGAGACCAAAGAGATAATGGGACTTAGTTTTGGAAGAACAAGTAACATGAGTATAGTTGCTTTCTTGCAAATCAGACCACCTTTGATACTCTGCCTGTGCTACCATGAGCATCTTTGAAGGACAGAAACAGACAGACAGCTTTGTTCATGAAACACCAGTGTTCCAACTTGCAGGGGAAGAGAGGGAAACTGAGAAGAAGGTACAACTCAGGGCAAATTCATGCTGATGTAATTGCACTGAAATCAGTGGAATACACATCATAGACAGATTGTGAATTCTGTGTTGTACTAGAGATTTTAAATTTAGTTTATTTAAAGGAAAAGATCACGATTCGGTGTAGAGACAGGAATATGGACTTTCTTTCCACCTACACAGTTTACAAAACCTGTAATTTATTATTTTGTTTTTAACTACTGCAAATGCTTTTTTTAAAAAGGAGTCTGCTTGGCTGTAAGACATATGCAAATTTTGTGAGAGCTAATGTCACTAGCTGCCAAAAAGACATGCTGTTATTTCTTATGAAGTGTCCAATTTTATTGTTCTTGTTTGTATGAGATTTTATTTTTACTTTAAAGTAGTAATTTATGCTGAAAGTATGTTTGTTTTGCTCTACGTCAAAGGGAAAACAAACCCAGAAGATCACACCACGGCCCATAAAATTTTACAGTGGTCAATAACCTGATGTTTGAAAAGAGAACAAAGAAAAAATTGTCCTTGACAAATTGTGCAGTACAAAGTCCCTCCATTTCCTCTGTCACAGTTAGCTGGTATTATAATGAGACAGTAAGTGCCTGAGGACCTGGAGCATCCATTTGTATATCACAAGGCATGGCGAGGTCTCTCTCTTGGCCAGAACTTCTATACAATATGCAGTATTGGATTTCCTTATTTCAGTTTTATACTGTAAACCGTCCACATTTTTAAATGTCTCTCACTGTCATTCTTGATAGATTTTTGTCAATCATTTTTATTAGAGAGATTATAAACCTGCATGCTTTAGGAACTTAGCTATGGGCAACTAGTATTCCCTAGTTGTTATTGCAGAGTGTGCATGAATGGTGATTTTTGCATTCCAAAGGTGTCATTACATACAAATATCACTTTGTTAACTTTGGGGTAAGGTGGGTAGATTAAATATACAAAAACCAGAGGAGGGACAGACACTCATACTCTGACTGTGATTCTGGATCCCAACTATCTCCCTTCCATTACGCACAGCCTACACAATCCAATTTGAACCTCAATAATCACCATATAGTTTTCACTCAAAGCACAGTGAACTGTTTGGCTGTCCATTTTATTCAATTTATGACAGCACAGCTTCTCATGTGTTTTTTTGTATTAGCGTAATCCAATCTATGAGAAGGTATCACACAAGAATACATAGTATCAGAAAGCTAGCTGCATTAGTCTGTAGCTGCAAAAACAACTAGAAGGTCCTGTAGCACCTTTTAGACTAACAGATTTATTGGAGCATATGCTTTTGTGGGCAAAGAGCCACATTATCAGATGCATGGAGTGAAAATTCCAGAGGCAGATATAAATATACAAGCACACAAAAAGAAGGGAGTACCAATCTAGAGGAAGGCCAGAGGTAATGAGGTCAATTCAGTCAGGGAGGATGTGGCCCTATTCCAGCAGCTGATGTGGAGGTATGAACACCAAGGCTGGGTCTGCACTTGCTGCAGAGGATCAAATGCATAGGTTTGATCTTCTGGGGCGCCATTTTGCACACATGCGAAGCACTGTGTTCCAGATTCAATGCTGATTGAGGAATGTTGATGAGAGGAGTGCTCCCATCGGCATTCTGCAGTAGAGACATGGACAAATATCGACGGCTGCAAAAATCGATTTATAGTATGCAGGTGGTGTACCTAAAATTGCGCAGCTGCTGTCGATATTCTAGGTAAGCGTAGACCCAGCCCAAGAGAGGAGAAACTGCTTTTGTAGTTGGCCAGCCATTCCCAGTCTTTGTTCAATCCTAAACTGATGGTGTCAAATTTGCAAATGAATTGTAGCTCTGCAGTTTCTCTTTGGAGTCTGTTTTCAAAGCTTTTTTGTTGCAGGATGGCCACTTTTAAATCTGCTACTGAGTGTCCAGGGAGATTGAAGTGTTCTCCTATAGCTTTTTATATGTTACCATTCCTGATATCTGATTTGCATCCATTTATTCTTTTATGTAGAGACTGTCCACTTTGGCCAACGTATATGGCAGAGGGGCATTGCTGGCATACATTAAATTTGTAGATGAATGAACCCCTGATGGTGTGGCTCATGCATAGTTTCCCACTGAATACTTGACCCTTTTTTCAAATCAATTCTTCATATCTGCTTTTCTCAAAAGCTGTGTCTACACGTGAGCATCCTTTTGAAAGGGTGAAAATCGACATTTGGTGGTCGAAATGGTGGCCGTTAACAGGGAGCACTTGATGCCATTAGTGGATCAACATTTCAATCCGCTCTTTTGAAGTGCTACCACAGTCTTTCAAAAGAGAGTGTCCACATGGCTGCAAGCCCTCTTTTGAAAGAAGGGAGGCAGGAAACACTGCGGACGGGGTCCCATGGCAGACAAGCCTTCCGGGGCCACAGACAGCAACACTCTTACAGGGCCTGCACCTCCATTCCTCACGAGCCGAGTGCTGCCCAGCCATTTCCAGCCGAGCAGAGCCTACTGGTGCCCAAGATGAAGGGATAGTGACAGTTCCCGCAAGAGGATACCCTCATTGTGGACGCACTGCTTGTAGTGCTGTGCACCATTGCTCCAGCTGCACCCAATGTCATTGGGTGACTGGGCAGTCCCCATGGGGCTGTGGGGCTCCCCCACCCAGGGCACTGCTGGGTGCCCCACCAAGTGCCTCAACACCTCTGGACCCACCCCAGCAGCACCAACTGGTGGGAGCTCCTGGTGTTGGGGAAGTGGGGCGAGAAAAGGAAAGGTGGCTGCGGGACTTCTGCATATCAAGGAAGACTTTCAAGGAGATCTGCCACTGGCTCGCCCCCGCACTCTGGCACCAGGACACCTGCATGCAGCCAGCCCTCACCCTGGAGAAATAGGTCACGATTGCCACCTGAAAGCTGGCCACCCTGGGCTCCTACTGCTCCATGGGATAACAGTTAGGGGTGGGCAAGGCTACCGTCAGGGCAGTACTTAAGAAGGTAAGGTAGGGCTGGGTCACGTATTTCAAAAAAGCGGAATGTGGAGCATCTACCCATGTATCTTTCGATTTAGTTTTTCAAAAGGAGATGATCTTCCTGATACGGGATAGGGGTTCGGATTTTGACTTCTGTGTCCCATTCCTTCCATTTCCTTTGGAAAGACAGCATTACAAGTGTGGATGGTCCTCCCACTCTTTCGAAAGAGAGCCACTTATTTCAACATTTTGTGCATGTGTAGACACAGCTAAAGTGTTTGCAACCATTAGAGATAGTTGCTCTCCATACACATCTTTGTCTTTGTTTTCAAAGTAATCCATAGTCACGCTATCTGAGTTGATACTATGCTGAAAGGTATCTTTGAAGCATTTACACTGATTACCTTTTCTGTGCTTTCCAAATTTCAGCTTTTCCTTAAATGACTTTTTCAGAATTTATCATATATTCTGATCTGCTTTGAAAATCATTGTCTTGGTGTTGATATTTTTTCTTTTTCTTTTTCAAGGATATTAATGTTTGACATTGTCTTGCCCAAGGAATTTCAGAATAAAGTGAAGAAGGCACATTTCAAAATTTTCAAATTACTTAAAGACTCTGAGGTTAGATATTCATTCTTCACATCTGTATAAAAGGGACAATATCACTGTTGTATTGATAATTTAATGATATGTTGGTTGGGCATCTTATGGCAAAATCTTCTAAAAGCATGGTTTACCTTTTGAATTTTGTTTCACATTTGCTGGTCCAGGGAAAACTCCCTTGAGATGATACTGCCAAGGAATGCAAAGGGATTGATGTTCTTTACATTACTCCCAGTGGCAATATTTGTCTCAACGGTAGTGGTTGATGAAGCTGGTTGGAAGAGGACTTCCATTTTTTTCCAACCTGATGGACAGCCCAAACTAGTTAGTAACCTCTGAGAGCCTCATGGAACTGATGCTAACTTATTTCGAGGCCAAGTGTAGATTTAGATCAAGTCAGTATACCATAAAATTTTCCAGGGGCATTTCTACTTACAGGGTCACAACATTTTGGTGCAAACAGCACAGTTCCATATTTTGCTTAGTGCATTTTTCTTTATTTTTGCTAACAATGAAAATTATGATTACAGTAGTCTGACCTCATCTAAATCCACTCTGGGCCTCTGATAGCACCATTTTGACGACTGGTAAAATCCTCACTCATATTTTGACCTCTAGGTAGCAGGAAGATACCAAGTTGCTGGAACAGTCAGATTTTTTACATAATGTAACTATGATGGCATATTTGAAATCCTAAAGAGTTCTCTGTTTCACAGATATCCCTAATTTTGTATGCCCAGTTGTCAGTTTGGGAGACAGCAAGTTGGAAGAAATCATCTGATGTGCTGTTTCTGCTTGGTGAGCTATCTGATATAATGTTGATAGCTTTCTGCACTTGCAATGGTAGGCAACTAAGGATTTTCTTTCCAAAATTAAAGCACTTTTGCTCCTTTAGCACCTGGATTAGTTCCTTTAGCACCTGTCAGTTGACAGTACAGGATCTGAGTAGCTCAATAGACTGCTGAACCCATCTTCCAGAAATGCCTCTCATCTTTAAGTAAGGAAGATCCCCCCTGAACTTTAGAGGAGCTGGTCCTAACTTTGATGGGCCATAAATGGTCTTTAAAAACAAGTTTGTGTTTATATGCTTATGTATCAACATAATGTTATATTTCTTTTGCTTTCCTTTTCTAGCAATTGTTTTGTAGAACACTGTTATTCACTGTCATTTTGCCAAGAGATAAATGTATAATTCTTTTCCTTGAGGAGCTTTTTAATTTCATCACTATTTTCAGCATATCCATCCTGGTGGAGTCCTTGATTTTTACCTAAAATTTCTTCTGTGTGTTGAAGGCTGGAAAGTTGGAATATGGTTCATTCTTCAAGCATGTTATTGGTAACTGTATCTAGTTTTTTCTCGAATATTTAGATATTCCACAATACATTATTGCAGCGACTTTCCAGTTGTTGAACCAAAAGATCTCTTTTATCCATTCTTCCAAAACAGATTTAACATGTTGGGCATAGGCACCTTCCTTCTTGACTGCCTCTAAGGCTAGGGCTATACTACACCAATCACTCAAAAAAAATTCTTTCAGAAGATCTCTTCTGAAAAAAACCCAACAACTTATTTTGAAATTTCGTGACCACATTCAAAAAAGTGGATCGAAAAAATCAGTCTGCTCTTTCAATAGAGAATGGCCACACCCCAGCTGTTCTTTCAAAAAATGGGCCAGGAAGAGCCACAGATTGAAAAATCTGGCACCATGGAGGACTGCTCTTTCATAAAAAGGGCCCCTGGGATGTCCACACGTTTTATTCCCTGAAAGAATCTTTCAGAAAAAGGCACTCCTCCTCATCCAGGAGTCAAAGAGGGTTGCTGCAAAAGTGCTGTGTTCTTCCAATTTAATATTGAATGAACACATTTTGTGTAGAGATGCTCCATGGGATTTTTCAGAAGAGCCCTGACTTTTTCAAGAACAACTCACTAGTGTAGACATAGCCTAAGGCTAGTGATACCCTCACCTCTAGTGCTGGCAGCTTGATACAAATGAGCAGTGTTGAAAATGCAAAATGACTTCTCATTTGCATATTTGAACAACTCATTTTCATATTCACAACAGAAAACAAGCATTGAAGTCATGGTTCTGCTGGCAAAAATCTCCTTTGCTGGCAGCTCCTTATCCCTGACTTTTTCTAGGGATAAGGGACTGGCCACAGAGGGGGTTTTGGCCAGCAGAACCATGTCTTCACTGCTTGTTTTCTTTTATTAATATGCAAACGAGCCTCTTGAATATGCAAAAGGAGCCATTTTGCTTTTTCAAGACTGCTTATTTGCATTAAGTTGCCAGCACTGTGGGTGAGTGTATCACTAACCTAACTGTTTCAGCCCACTAGTCAGAGGAAGAGCTGAATGCAAAATGTGAACCACTGAAAGAAGATCACTTACAAAGAATATGATTGTCCCAACTTTCAGAAGTAGTACCTCTCCTATACCCTGTAGCCAGAGAGAATTCCCCCCGCTCTACTCCATTTTGCCCCTCTTAGGTGCTTCAGAGCACAAAGGAAACAGCCCAGTCTTGGAATGCCTGAGAGCACAGATGCGCTAATCTCAAGCACAGTGTTTGATGCCTCAGAGCACAGATGTACTGTCTCACCATGACCCTGAACAGACCGAAACCAGACAAAAAAAGACAAACGGGCTACCAGACGGCCAGGGCCTCAGGCTGCCCTTGGCTAGTACTGGTGAGTGATACGCCTACACATCGTGCCAGGAGAGGACTCTCACGCCCATAAGAAAAGAATGTCTAAATTATCTCCACCTCGCAGGTGTGAATTAAGCCCTTGAAACTCCCTGTGAGAACTAGCGTCATGACACGATCTAACACAATTGGCATCTTTAAGATAAGGAAGAGTGTACGTGACCCAAGGGGTATAAAGAAGGGTCCGGCAGACCCCTCTAATTGAGCTCAAATTACCTGTATCTGCTGGTCAGGAAGGTCTTTGCCTCCCAAGGTCCCAGGGGATGCCCTCCTCGTACTCTTCTTCCTGAGGGATTGTGTGGCAGATGCTGGCTACGCCAAAGTCGGGTGATGCAGGAGTGAGAATAAGACTTGCTATGTATTTTGCTTTTGCACATATTTAATAATAGATCTATGAATTAAAGTACTTTTGTTGTATGCTAGCTACTTGTAACTAAGGAGTGAAAATATAAGCCTTGTAACCGTATGAGTTAAGCTTTCTTATCAAATAAATAGTAACTTTAAGTTTTAACCTGACTCCTCCTGTTACTGTGCAAACCGAACACAAATAAAAAGAACCCAGCCAGTTTTCGACTGTATTAGCGTGGTCACTGGTGAGGCATACTGAGATCTGAGCATTGGGTCGTGCCACCTCCACGGGGCAGACTCTTGGGGCATCCGTCAGCCTCCCTGGCTGCCCGCTGTGAAGGGACTTTCCATCCTAGCAGTTAAAGACTCCGGTGATAATCCTTGGGGCGTCCATCAGCCACCCCTGGCTGCCTGCTGTGAAGGGACTGTCTGTCCTAGGAGTTAAAGACTCAGATGAAGTGAGGGCACACGTGGTATCTCACCCCCGGTCATTGGCTAACATTCCCCCATATATGTTTCAAGATTTCTGAAAATTTGTTTCATCTTGAGTTTTGAAAGCTTAACATAGAAGCTCTAATGTTAGTTAGTATATGACGTCAGTTAATGTAATGGAGGTTTATGGTGGGAAAACTATCACTATACATATTTGATATGTATGCAGACACATCATTATTACTTACTGAGGGTCACAGTCCTCCTGATGAGTGATCATTCTACTTTTCCTTACACATTTGCATCCTCTCTCTTCCATTTATTCTTCCTCCCTTCCTCTAGTGCCCAATACTCTGCTTAGCTAATACTGATTCAATATAGCCTTCTCAACACCTCTATATTCAGAGATAGATTTGAATCAAACTTAACAGTGCTACTAGTACAGAACACAGAGACTGAAGTAGGCAGCACGCATTAATACAGGAGATTATTATCTGTGTTACAATCTGAGCTTAATTTTCCACTGAAAAGAAAGATTGGTGGTGGCTTTAAAATATTTTATATTATGTGTTTAATTTTAAATGATATATGTAAATGTTCATGTTCACTCATCAGCTATGTCTACACTAGAAGTATCCGCCAACAGTAACGTCTGTCGACAGAAATGACTGAGCGATCTGCTCTGTCGACAGAGAGCAGCCAGACTGCCCTGGCTTCTGTTGACAGAATGGCTGATGGGAAGCTCTGCAAACAGGGCTGGCCGGTGACCTGGAAGCCCTCTCTATTGACAGAAATGTCGACAGAAGTCCGTCGACAGAATGCTATTCCTCAGATTTTCAAGGGATAACGCTCTTGAGAAGAAGCAGAGTTCTTTCGAGACTCTGTTGACAAAACGCTTTTTGTGCTTTGACACTCCCTGAAGTATGTTGACAGAAGACCTCTTCTGTTGACAAAAATCTCTGGTGTAGGCACAGTCATTGTGTTGTAAACAAAGCTGATACAATAGGTAATAATAGGTTTTAAATGACATAACCTAAAACTAATATCTAAGACCAATGAGACATACCAGTGGAGAAATGTTAACATTAATTAAAAGAATGCTTACCTTGCTTCTGCACCTCCGCCCCTCCACCCCCGCTGACCCCAACCACTGCGCATCAGTGAACAACAGTGACATTCCTCCTTGAGGAATATGATGGGCTGGGAGCAACAATCCCTGTGACCTTCTAAAATACACACCACACAATGCTTGCTTTGTCTTCCTTTCCCTGTGGTGGTGTGGTGAGCAGAGGAAGCAGAAGAAAGAATAATCCGTAAGTCATCTAGGTATGAGAGCTTGTCCCACCCACTTCTGCCACTCACATGACATCCACTCCATCTTCTTATTCTGTTTTAAATTATTTAATGCCACAGAGAACAACTTTTTTTTTCTAACAATTCATTTATAGACAGTTAATGATCACCAGAAAACTTAAGCTTTAAAGATAACATTTCATGCCAGTGGTATACAGAAAGCCTCTAATGCTCTCAGAGATAGGTTAAAGTGAACATTTTACTTAAATTACATGTTTTCAGGACAGAGTGGCAATATTTTGTGTCATTGTCAGTTATATAGGGAAACACTGCAGAATTTCATTCAATCAATTAAGAGACTGAATGAAAAGAAGAAGAGAGAATTGATAGACAATGCCTGCTGAAATCTTCTCCTTAAAGAAAAAATGGTTTGTAAGTGAAGAAAATTATACCACTCTTCAAAATCTTACAATGCTAATAATTTATCAAAGAAATCACATCAGCAGCAGAAAGGTCTTTGCGATATGATTTGAAAACTAGACTAAAGCCCTATCAATCTATGTGACATATTTTGAGAATACTTCAAAGATATGTCTTCGATTAAGAAGAAGAGGAGTTGACCTGTGAGATCTGCAGGTAGGGAGGGAGCGGGAGACAGACAGACAAATTGCAAACACCCAGAAGAAAAACTGGCTGAATTCCACATAGCTGATGTGGTATTCATTTAATACAAGAAAGTCAGTTTCCAGAGAACAAGATAAAATTATATATTTTAGCAGGACTGAAAGAATTATAGGAGAAGCAAAATGGCAAAATCTTTAGACATGATGATGGCGTAATCAAAATCAGTTAGAATAAGTAAAAGAATTTCAAATAAATTCCTCAGAAATTCCAGTGGGAAACAGCCATACAAGCAGCAATATTTAAAATGATGTATGACTTTGTCCCTGATTTTCACTGTGTTGATTTTCATTTAAAGGATTATAAAAGAACAATTCTTACTCACGAATTCAAAACCTCCTGCAAAATAAAATAAAATAAAATAAAATAAAATATTTGTTTCCCCCCCTCACTGATTTTTTTTTGGTTTTAAAAATCTTAAAAATATTTTCAAGGCCAATTTAATTAAAGTGTTTCAGATTAAATGCAAGAAGAGTCCCTAAAATATACTTCATTATTTTCTTTCTGATATACTGCATTGCCCCTAAACACTAAGAAAACAGAAAACCCCTCGCACACTCCAGTCTACACTGGGGCAGTTGGAAATAAAACCTAAGGACAATAATGCCAAAAAATGCAAAACTTGGCACTGAATTGAACCAAAGCTTTTTGTAAGTTCAGAATATTTTTAACAACAGAGTGTGTGTGTGTGTATGTGTGCGCGCGCACAGTGTGCATGCATGCTGGGTGAGGGAGGGGCAGCATGCAAGCTTAAAAGTCAACTAAATAAGCATTGAGAGGCTATACTTGAAATATTTATGTGAAATCAGAAAGTGCTGAAACTCTCACAGGAGATTGTGTCTCTTAAGATTTTCCACATAATATATAGGTCAGAGAGGTGTTGATGTTTCTGCAAAGTGATATCACTGAGCCTTTTGATATTTTCTGATCACAAGTACCAATGTTTTCGATGGGCTGGAATATAATTACTTAAATAGCCACTCCCTCCCTGCACCTTCAGATTGCACATGAGCCGATAAAGAAAAGGAAGCAGGATGGCCCATAGCCAGATGGATTAAATAGGCCATCTGGGAAGATAAGCTGCAGCATCCTTCCTGAGCTGCCTAAGGGGAACAACAGTTGGGCATTATTCCTTTCTCGCTCTAGGGCTACGTCTACACGTGCACGCTACATCGAAATAGCTTATTTCGATGTAGCGACATCGAAATAGTCTATTTCGATGAATAACGTCTACACATCCTCCAGGGCTGGCAACGTCGATGTTCAACTTCGACGTTGGGCAGCACTACATTGAAATAGGCGCTGCGAGGGAACGTCTACATGCCAAAGTAGCACACATCGAAATAAGGGTGCCAGGAACAGCTGCAGACAGGGTCACAGGGCGGACTCAACAGCAAGCCGCTCCCTTAAAGGGCCCCTCCCAGACACAGTTGCACTATACAACACAAGATCCACAGAGCCGACAACTGGTTGAAGACCCTGTGCATGCAGCGTGGATCCCCAGCTGCCGCAGCAGCAGCCAGAAGCCCTGGGCTAAGGGCTGCTGCACACGGTGACCATAGAGCCCTGCAGGGGCTGGAGAGAGAGCGTCTCTCAACCCCTCAGCTGATGGCCACCATGGCGGACCCCACTATTTCGATGTTGCGGGACGCGGATCGTCTACACGGTCCCTACTTCGACGTTGAACGTCGAAATAGGGCACTATTCCCATCCCCTCATGGGGTTAGCGGCTTCGACGTCTCGCCGCCTAACATCGATTTCAACTTTGAAATAGCGCTCGCCATGTGTAGCCGTGATGGGCACTATTTCGAAGTAGCGTGCACGTGTAGACACGGCTTAGGGTGTATAAGCCATGTTTTGTATTGTATTTATTGGTTCCTCTACAGTCATTAAGGAAGCTGTTGTGATGTGTGCACTCACGGACAATTGGCAAAGAAAGCAGAAATGGATTGATTTTTCAGATCTTTGGTATGGTGATGGAGAGGGGTGTAACTCTTACAATTTTCAATAGTGCAGCAGCAAAAGAAGAAAGAAGTCAAAAGTTACTTTTTAGAGAAGCGTGGTCTCCATCCTTCAGAAAGCCCAATTAGTGTAGCATAGAGATAGACCCCAGTCTAGGGCAAAATAATTTTTTTCCAGTCACAATACTGTTTCAGAAAATGGAGATTTGACAACACAATCTGTTTTTCTGAATTATCTGCATCAAAATAAACAAACAAAAATTCTCCTCCCAAATGTTTTGCTTCAGTGTTTTTTTTCTTTTTTTTTGTGAAATGTTAACCCACAGTAGTCCAAGAGGGGCAGAGTAAGGGCATCTGTCTTCAGCAATGATATTGAGCATTCACAGTTTGTGTGAGCATGCTCAGTACAAGTGAAGCACACTATCTGGGGGACCCATATGATCCCACATGTCTGCTCATACATCACCTCTGTCCATGATACTCACTGAGCAGCTTTTATTCTCTAAACTATATCACAAAGATATTCTCATAATACAAACAATTTTTTCCAGCTTCACTTCATGTGAGTTTGGGCACAAAGAGTTCTCCCCATTCTTATCTTCTTCTCCTGGCCCTTCAGATACACACAGTAACTTCAAGAGAAAGTTAGATGAAAAAATCCAAGAATCACTGTCCAGCTTTGATCAAAAGTTGGCTCAGGTTTGCAGAAAATTCACTAACTTCAGTGAACCTGGTCTATGATTCAGATTTCTTATGAAATTCAAACCAGATTAATGTATCATGTTTTCAGGTTTAATTGGAAACTTTTGAACCACACAAGAGATGGTCCTTGTAGTCTTTATTCTGCAAGCACAAGAGTATGGTCTTGACAGAAATAGGAAAATGTGGCTCATCTGCAAGAGCTAAGAATAAAGGAGAAAGAGAACAGTATTTTCTTCCATCTTTCCACATGACCACTACAATTTTATTCTGTAAAGTTGCATCTTCTGTCACCAGATCTTACTATTTAACTTGAACCAGAGGGGAAAGGAAAACAGTATAGCTGTGTCTACACGTGCACAAAAATTTGAAAGAAATGGCCCTTTTTCGAAAAAGCGAGAGGACCATCCACAAGCGTAAACATGTCTTTCAAAAGAAAATCGAAAGAATGGGGCACAGACTTCGAAATCCGAACCCTGATCCTGTATCAGGAAGATCAGTCCCTTGCGCAATACTAAACCAAAAGAGTACACGTGTAGATGCTCCACAGTCCACTCTTTTGAAATACGGGTCTGCCATGGCACGGGTCAGCTGGAGTGGGGGGCTGCTCCAGCTGGCAGCAGTGGGGCTCTATGGTCCCTGCGTTCGGCTGCCTTAAAGCTGAATGCACGCAGGAAACCCATGGCAGGAAGCTGAGAGCGTGCTAGGAGCAGCCTTCCCACGTGCTCCAGCTGCACACTCCAGCACCAGCATGGCCAGCAGCCAGCCCCACCGCGAGCCTCACGCCCCCTCCCCCGAGGGGGAGAAAAAAAAAGGGCCCCCTCCTGGGTGGAGCGGGAGCTGCAGGACCTTCTCAGCCTCTGGAAGGACAAGGAGGTCCTGCACCACATGGGGGTCAAGCAGCGCAATGCTGCTGCCTTCGGCCACGTGGCATAGGTCCTCCACACCAGGGGCCACCTGGAGCATACCGCAGAGCAGGTATGCTCCAAGGTCAAGGTGCTGCACCAGGGCTATGCCTGGGCCAGAGACCAGGCTGGACACTCTGGGGTAGCTCCAGTGACATGCCCCCTCTACAGGGAGTTCCGGGGCATCCTCAGGCCCCAGGAGAGCTCACCACCCCCAGCGTTCCTGGACACCTCTGGGGAGGAGCTGCAGCTGGAGGAGGAGGAGCCGCCCGGACTGGGGCCCCAGGAGGGTGAGGGGACTACCAAGCGGTCAAATCAGGAAGGGAAACTTACCATCATTGTGCCCTCCCACTACTCCAGCTGGGTGACCGGGAGCCGGACATCCCTGGACGTTGCCGAGGGACCCTCCAGTACATACAGGGAGGGGCGAACACCCGCTCCACAGGGTGGGGGGGGCGACACAATGGCTAGTCGTCCACACACAGGACCAGTGTAACACTGGATTTTATAAATTCAAATTTGACTATCCTCTCCTCCCCACATGCTCCTCAAAAAGTCAACTTAGTGTTGGCATACTCAATCAGCAAATCTCGACTGTTGCAGCAGTGCATTGTGGGGGAACTGTGTGATAGGTTTCTACCCCATAGCATTCTGGGTATGTTCTCTAGTATTTAACATCACCTTCCCCCATTGCATTGCCCTCATTCCCCTCCTGTGGTAAGCAAATGTCCATTTTTCCAGTCAGAAGGAAGAAAAAGTAGGGCATCAACAAAGATGGCGAAGTTAACAGAAATCTCTTTCTTCTGTAACTGAATTATCAAGGATTTTGTAAAAATCAGCAAGTGTGTGTCTTCTCAATTGGCCATTCACTGACTGTCCCCACTGCCTTGATTGCATCTGATCCCTGAAAATAACACAGGGACAATGAAAAGCATGAAGAAAGAGTTGGTAGTAACATTTTTGAAAAAAGACAATTGATGAGGAAAGGGGTTTTGGATTCCCAGCCAGTGGGCCAGAGAAAGACAAACATAAGCATTGCACATAAGTACTTGCGTGGTCCTATCACCATAATAATCTAACACCTTCAGGGGTTTCAAATAAAAACAACAAATCTATTTCTTCCTCCCCTACATTTGTGCAAAATAGTTCAATTCATTTAGTTGTGTGTGGGTCCAAAGAGAGGAGAACCAAGTCAAAATGCTGAGGTATGCACAGCATTCTGTCTTCATGGAGGTGAATCAGTATTCTTAATTTTGGCTGAAAGCAAGTATGATAGTGTTGGTCCAACACCCATAAAAACCAAGCCATCTTCTAATGATTTGGGAATCTGTCCATATATCTTATGAATTCTGGTTGAAATTATGAAGATTATGAAATTATTACTGTGAAAAAAGTTGTACCATAAATGCTCCTCTGTAAGTGCAGTGCTGTTTTTGCTAAAAATAAAATAAAAAATAAAATAAAATTAAAAAAGGAGCCAATATTCTGCCAGTTCCTCACCATCAGCCCCAGCCAATTCCATGGCTGGGGCTGCCGAGGTGGTGCTACTCACTACCAGCAAGTACCAGCACAAAAAAAGCACTATATGTGTATCTGCTATCAGATGGAAGTGTTGTGCCAAGTCTGCCAGAATGGAGAAAAAAGACAACTATGAAAGGACTACCAACATAGCAGTAGGGAAGAATAAAATAGTAACTACATCCTAGTGAACATTAGTTCTCACCATCTTTTTATCCACAATGCACTAGCAGTGGGAGAATGGAAAGTTATGAAATACAGAAGACAAGAAGGTGTTGGTAGAACAATATACATGCAGACTCATAAAGCCACAGGGTGACTTGGTTCAAGATATACAGAAGTTAGGGCTGGTATGAGGGAAGGAGGTGGACCAGCCAAGGTCAGAGGATGCAAGTTGAGGATAGAAGGGAAAAGGCTCAATGTTTCAGAACAGAGGCCACATACTACAGCACAAGACTCAAGATGGACTCTGACTCCAGCCAAAAGAATGCTGTGGAGTTGTGAAGAACCTGAGTTAGGGAAATACGTGCAGGGTTTTTTATTTTTGAACACAGCTGTACACATCTCAGGTAATGAGTGAATGGCACTAATGTAATAGGATTTTGCACAAAGTGTTAGGGGGCCCTTGAAGACAGAAATCGAAAGGCTGTCACGTGTGGGTGGAGTTCTCAGAGGTTACTATAATAATATATGGAGATACACATCTCCTAGAACTGGGAGGAACCTCGTGGAGTCATTGAGTACAGTCCCCTGCCTTCTTGGCAGGATCAAGCACCACCTCCCTGTCCTACCTTTTTTTTTTTTTTTTTTAAAATATATTTAGCCCCAGATCCCTAAACGGCTTCCTCATCGATTGAGCTCACAACCCTGGGTTTAGGAGGCCAATGCTCAAACCACTGAGCTATCCCTCCCCCTGAGGGTGAGTTGTGCATAAGCTACCAGAGGATTCTGAGGTCCCAAGGACTTGGCAGCTGGCCCCATGGCCACATCTCTGGTGGCTGTGTTAGCTTTATAGAGCAAGGATCTCTAAACAGACTCTTCAGACATGTGAGTAGGACAGGGAGGTCTTAAAACACCCAGGATTCACTGGCTGAATCCCCACATAAAAATATGGCAAGCCTCAGGCAAGGGTAGCCAGATTAGTTCTTTGACACACCTGCACTCGTAATATTCCCTGGAGGGGTGGTAAGTAAAGGTGGGAGAGAGAGAGACTGCAGCCCTGTTCTCTTCAAGTGCTGGTTGAGCAATGCTCCTCTATATATTCCCCCAACTTTAGCTGGGGCAGTCAGAGGTTCCTGGTACTTTTCTACCCAGCACCCCTCTGTGGCTTTCACTTGAAGCCAGTTACCTGAAGCCAATTCTCCTCCTACTCATTGTATGACAGCATTTTTTTCAGGTAAAAGGGCACCTTGCTTCAGCATATGCAACCACCAAAACAGAGCTATAAATCGGTATTGTGCACTTCAGTATATTGCCTGCAAGCAAAGTACCCCAAGCTTGTTTACAAACATGCATAATGTACGCCAACATCACATTACACCTGTGATGTTGGCATGTAACTACTACACCTGATAGATCAGGAACTGAGGTTCAATAGAGTCTCACGGAGTCAGTGACAGATCCAGATTACTTATAAACACCTCTTCATGCTAAAAGTGCTAGAGAATGATTTAAACTGTAAGAAGGTGAAGAAAGTCTGTTTTAGACTAAGAGCAGAAAGAGACCCATGCATATCCATACAAAAATACTAACCAGAACCAAAAGCTATTATTTACTTTCAAATGACATACTTAAACAGTCACATAAATAAAAATTTGCCCTGGCTGTCATATACTAATACTAATAACATGGCAAAATGTCTTCCTAAAAGAAGCATGTTATTTTCTTATCCTGTTCTGATGCAATTCTTCATTTCCAGCAACTTCATTTGTCATAAAATTCAACAGGAGAGCAATCATTTGAACATGGTTAGCAGCTTGTCTCTCAAGCACAGTTCTCCTTTTACATTTCAAGAGACACATTTCAAATCATCTAAATGCGTAATAAAAGCAGTCATTGGCATATTTCAACAATGAAACAAAGCATGTTCTGAGACACCTTAGACAATTAGCATCACACTCTGACTGAGCTCTTATAGTGATACAGTTGTAAACCCTTTCTAAACTGGAAATGCAACCTCAGACACAGTGACAAAGACAAAACAGATGTGAGTATTATGAGAAGCGAATTCCTCCATAAATAACAAAGGGTAAGGGACAGCAGTGAACAAGTAAAGGAATAGCTATGTTAACAGTTTGCTGTAAAGCTGTTTGCTACATTCTGATGATCTGCTCCTGAAATGAAATTCAAACATACAACTGTTTCAAAGAACAGACTAGCAAGTGTAAAAGGGACAAAAATGTAAAAAACCCAACAACAACAACCACCACCACCACCACCCACAGCGTGTTGCTCTAAACAATGGATGCCCATGAAGACATACCGAAAGAATCAAACATTTCAGCAGAGTGGGACACACAGATATTGAAGCACTCCAGAAATACAAGCAAAGCATAATACTCCTCGCTGGCCTCCCTTCCTAACATTTAATTGTGGAATTCATTAGAATATTATTTTGTGCATGACCTACCAAGCTAAGGAAGAAGTGGCATATCTATTTTTTTCCCTGAAAACCTACCTTGGGTGCCTTAATATAAAAAATGAAATGGATCCTACATTTCTAAAAACACTGCTAATGTGAGCAGCAGTCACCTACAACTTCCGCTGACCCTCCATATGGAGACATAGACCAAAGCAATCTTTTTATTTTTGTAACCCTAAAACTAAGATTCAAACTGACAGAAGGAAAGAAAAAAACAAATTTCAGGCCCATTTTCATTATTATTTGTTTGCAGAAGTGCCTAGAAGCACATCACAGAGCAGAACCCTCTTGTGAAAAAAGTGTTGTACAATCACAGAAGAGAAAGACAGCCCTTGTCCCAACAAGTTTATGATCTAAGTGTCTCATACAGAACACATTATTCTATGAAGAGAGGAGTGGGGAAAGAAAAAAAATGTCTGACAAATTTAGGGATAACATGTTAAGCCAATATAGCTCCCAAAGACCTATTTGCCCAACTGCAGAGAGAATGGTGAAAATACTTCAGTTTTTAAAAATAGATTTGCAAGCATAGTTAAATAAGACTGCATTAGACTAAACTACTCTACCCATTGGAATGACAGTGGTAGTAAATTCTGGTCTCCAGGGGAGCGAAAGGGCTGACAGCAAGGTGTGCCACCCTTGTATTTATCCCAGGATGGATGGGTGAGCCAGGTACACTGCACTCTTTTTTTCCCCCACGGTCGTCAAGTGGAAGGCTATTGGGAGAGCCCCAGAATATTAGCATAAGCTTCCGTGGGCAAAGACCTGCATCTGAGGAAGTGGGTCTTTGCCCATGAAAGCTTATGTTCATACATTTATGTTAGTCTATAAGGTACCACAGGACCCCTCGTTGCTTTTGCAGATCCAGACTAACACGGCTACCCCTCTGATACCAGAATATAGATCATAATTACCCAATTGAGGTGAATAAGGCAGTTAATTTCCCTGCAAACTAAGTTTTCAACTCTGTCTATACTCAGGTAAGTGTCACTTCATCAGCTGGATCACATTTTCTAACTTGTCTTCACAATCTAAAAACTGGGGGTTAAGTTTTGCTGTCGTCACGTAACTCCAGGAGCCAAGGTCAGATGCATAGCGTTTATTTCCATAATATGGTCCTAGAGTCAGGAATTCTAGGTCTTCAGACAGTTGTGAAGGAACTTTTTTCACATTTTATGAGGCAATTTGTGATTTCTAGTGTAAACTCCGGAATTCAAATACAATGTGTGGGTTCTAGTGTAAACTCTGGAATTCAAATACAATGTGTGGGTTCTAGTGTAAACTCCAGCATTTAAATGCTTTGAAAACTGATATGGGTTTTTTCACCTCAGCAGTGCAAAAAGCACATAATCCTCTAAATTGAATTCCCTGCTGTTCAAAGATATTCCTCATTCTAACATATACTAAGCAAAAATAAAGAAATGAAATTTATTGAAAATAAAAAGGAAACATTTTAAACTGTTGAGTAGGTGTTAATACACCAGATTTATTCTTGGACTGTAGCATGTTTCCTTCATTAACCTGCCTTTCAGCATAGGTGTTTATTGGCAACAGTCCCTGTCCCAGATATTTTCCATCATTTTTGCTGCAAGTTTAAAAAAACTGTCTCAGCGAGTAATACCACTGACTGTTTTCTAATCTGCTATAACAGGAGAAGAACAAACACATATTGGCAGAAATGCTTCACATGCATGCCTCAACCAACAGCTTATAAAACTGAAGAAAATGTGCATCAGACTTCTTCTAGTACTGTAATTAAGTTATCTGTTAAGAATATTTTTAAAAACACTCTAAGAAGCTTTTTATTTGAGGAAATATGGAGTATTGTCTGGTTTGATGTGCCACTTGTAGTGTTTAGAGACATATAAAAGAAGCACCATAGTTTTTTTATTTAATCTAGGGCTAAACTAGGGTGACCTGATAGAAAGTATGAAAAATTGGGGTTGGAGTTGAGGGGGTAAAAGGTATTGATATAAGACAAAGCACCAAAAAATGGGACAGTCCCTATACAGATTGGAACATCTGATAGGCTACATGGAAAGATAAACCAAAACACAGAAGAAAATTGATGGGATTTTCTAACTGATTTAGCAGACCCTTTTGTGGTTGCTTTTTTGAATACCATTTTCTACTGCTTAATTTAATGCAGCTCAAAAATAATAAACTTTCTAGTTTAACTGCTGTCTGTATGGGGAAAAGAGGCTTTCAGAGAGCCTGCATGTATGTTTTCATTGCTATGGCAACAGATTCTTTTAACTATGAGCATTCCTAATAGTGGCAGACCACCTTTTAATCTGGATAGACTATTTTGAGTGACACAGAAACCAACCTGAAGGCTGATGGTAGGAAGTGAAAAAAATCCATCCATAGGTTAAGGACAAATGGCTGCATAAAGAGAACAATTAAGTTACAGGGCAATGTAGCAAGGTGCCCCCATGTCTTGTCCAGGTTCCGTGCCTTCCTCTCTGGCTGAAGGATTTAGGCTGCAGCTGCCTCTGTTGTTCTGCACTGGCTGGTCAGTCTCTTCCTTACCCACTGCCAGGGCTTTCAGCCTTGCTGGGCAAGGGGAGCCCAGACACTCTTCCCTCTCAGGTTGTCCTCTGCAAACACTTCTGGCTCCTTATCTGTCTGGTCCTTCCTTAGCTCTCTGTCAACTGCTTGGCTATCTCCTCTACCTCCTCTCTCACTCTCCTCCCCATTCTGACTGAGGCAGCTTTTAACCCCCATTGTGCCCTGAAACCTTTAAAGCTTTTAAAAGCAACATTCAGGGGGTGAGATCCGCTGGCTCCTGTTACCTAATTGCAGCTTTTCCCTGTTGATTTCTCTTCCCAGCTGGATCATCTGTTTCCCTTCCGCCCCTAGCTCAGGCTGCTTCCTGAGTTACTCTCCCTGCTTCCTAACAGGGTTTGCTAGCCTTACCCTGTTACAGCAACCACGGACTTACTTCTGCTGTGTTTTTAACCCCTTAATTATTGTCGGAAGGGAGGCTACATCTACACTAGAGGGCTCTGTTGACAAAGCCGGTGTTTTGTTAACTAAACCCAGGAGCTGCATCTACACTTCAGAGTTCTGTCGCCAGAAGTCACTGTCAACAGATACTTCCCAACAGAACCCTGGTCCACAGAACACGCCCACACCTAATAGGGGCTCCCCCTGTTGACACCCTCTGTTGACAGAGAGTGGTCGGACTGCCCAGCCCTGTCGACAGAAGAAGCCAGCCGAAAGCTCTGCAAACAGGGCTGTCCGTTGAACAGTAAGCCCTCTCTGTCGACGGAAAGCCTCCCAGAGCGTCTACACTATTTTTCTGTCTACAGAGGTGCTGTGCCTCAAACTTTCAAGACATAACTGCTAGGGAAAAGGTGTTGTCTGTTGACAGATTCTAGACAGAACGCATTTGTAGTGTGGATGCTCCTTAGTGCTGTCAACAGAAGACCTCTTCTGCCAACAAAACTTTGTAGTGTAGACGCAGGCAGGGAGTGTCCACATTCCTAAGGTGTTCTGTTGACAGGAAATTGACAGAATGCTTTGGTCAGTCTTATCCTGCTCCCCAGGAGGCCTAACACCTCTGTCAATGGATCTCTAATGACAGGAGGACAGCCTGGGTGTTACGGGTCGGGGGAGGGGGGCTATATCGACAGATAGAGCTTCTGGGACACCGGGCAGCTGTGTCTGCTGTGCTTCTGGTTGCAGCTCTCTGTCAACAGAGCAGACTGCTCTTGCTATCCACTTGGCAGTTTGGTCATGATCTGTTGACAGGTACCTTTCAACAAAAACTTCAGCTGCCAAATTGCTGTAATCTAGACGTCGATGGTGAAGCCGGATTTGGAATCTGAATCTAACATCATGCGGCATATCAGTGCGAATGTGTACCTGGCCACAAGATCAGGTCTCAAGCTCTTACATTTAAAAAATTAAAACACCCCCATTCTGCTCCCAAATCTTTAAAGGTTGACAGTGCCTCTTGGAAATGGGTTTTGTATATGGGATGAGGCCTGAGTTTTGTGAACACTTTAAAGGGGCTTCTTTTTTCTCACACCAGTCCAGCTCTGTTTCCCTTTGCAATTAATCCATGCTTCTCTTCCGCCCTTCCTCTTCTCTTTTATTTCATCGCTTCCTTTCATTCATCTCACAATTTACCACTCTTCCCACATCTCCTCCACTTTCTGATTTGATTCCTCTCCCTTTTGCCTTTGCTTGTCTGGTTTCGGAGATAATCGGTGTTTTTTTGTGTTGGTATTTGCTGGTGGTACCACCACCTTGGCAGCCCCAGCCATGGAATTGGCTGGGGAGTCAGGGGGCAGGAAGCCGAGTACCATTTTTTTAAAACAAAAACAAAAAAGGCACTGGAAATACTTATTTGGGGCCCGTGCTTATTAAGCTAATTCAGAGGGTTTTTTCTCCTGCAGGATCATGCCCAAACAGCAGTTCGAGGGAAAGGAAAAGTAAAGAAAAAAGCAGAGCCAGCAAAAGGAGCAGCTAATATATTCCTTGCCTGTTCATGAGTGATTCTGTTGATCAAGCCTGACCTTGGAATCAACAGAATTTAAAAAAAAAAAATCAAACACACACACTTCTACAGTAGCTATTGGCTTTAGGTACATGGCTGAAGATATTTAATGGTCTATTCTCTAGTGGGACTCATATGCATAATTACACTGGGGCAGTGGGGAGGAGATGGTCCCATTGTGACCCTGGGAAGCATCCTCAGAAATGACATTCAGTGATAGGCTGCTTATTAATTACCTTGCTTTAACAGGGGAAAGTCAAAGTAAACTGTATTGCTTGGATGACAGAAATGCATTGAAAACTTTAGCTTTTGCCTTTCAAAGAACCTGCATCTACCTGCCAAGAAATCCTTTGAAATCACAGTTCAGTTGTTTCACCACTGAGATAATGGTCTTGTCAATATTCCCACCACACTTCCTCTATGAATATCTAAGCTGCAGACAGTTCATCTGAAACAAGTACATTGGACATAAAGGAAGACAAGTGTTACATATTGATGAACATCAACATTTACAACTTTTAGTTAAAGCATAAAGCTTTTGGAAATGTGTTTGTGTGTGTGTGCCTCTTAACAAAAGGCGACAGATGTACACAATGCTTTGGAGAGGAACTGGATTCTGTATTCAGAAACAAAACAAAGCACTGATATATTTCCCAGTAAGGCAAAAAAGAATTCAGGCATAATTATCTAACTTATTTGGATTACCCACGTTTAGAAGTCCCTGAAATATGTCAGAGCTACAAACCTGATTGTTCATTATATAGAAATAAATAATTTGCAAGCTGCTTTAGACTTTTAGGCTGGCCATACTTTTCTCTGATTGTGAAACATCAGGTGCTGAATGATGGTTCACGTATGGCCAATTTCTGTGATGTTTCTCATTTCTGGAGCCTTTTTGTCAAAATAAGAAATGTCACCTAACCCTACCAGTGGAATGTTTTACTCCCCTGAAGAGCACACAAAGCTTTTGAAGTTCAGGTGTGAGACATAAAAAGGGAGTTTGAAAAACAGGTGTCCACATTCAGATTTCTCCCCATGGACTGAATGGGGACTGTATGTTGACTCTCTCGCTCTGACTGTTATCACCAAGTGATAATATGATGGTCCAGATTCACAAAAAGAATTGAACAGAAAGCTACAAATCCTGCATATTACATGGAAAATAGAGGCACTCTCATCCATCTGAATTTGAAGCCCACTTTGTATAGCACAGAAACAATTGGGATCAGACCACTAAAATACAAGTAAAAATATTTTTTTTTCCTTTTGCCCTCACCTGAAGAGAAAGGTCATTATAAGGATCAGAGAGTGCATGAATCTTACCAGATGGGTCCAAGCAAATATTAGATCCTATCTGGATGTGCAGTAAGTGTCAGTCTGCTGAAATTTGAGGAAGCATGGAATGTCTATATACAAAGCCCTGTAGCAGAATCTAGAAAAGGGGATCGAAACACAGACAGGAAATAACAAGGAAACTACTGAGTTTTAGGGGGAAATATCAAGTGCTAGTTATAATGAGATCAGTAATTTTTTAGACAATGGAAATATTGTCCAATGTTCTCGTTCTTTATCAGGTTGTTTATGTGCTGTGCAAATGTATTTGAGGGCTGACTTTCAAATCAGACCTCAAGTTTTGTAAGTGTGATTTTAAATTCCCAAGTAATTCATTGTGTTTGCAAATAATTAGGAAAATGCACAGATACGTAAACAAGGCATGATTGCAGGGGTCACAACTTCACCTAAAATTGAGATCTACTTGGAAAATAAGGCATGGCATTTCTTCTCTTCTTGTTTTGACGCATTTACAAATTAAACACTCATTTGGTTATTTAGCCTGTGACTGTGTTAGAGACAAGTATCGGAGGGGTAGCCATGTTAGTCTGGATCTGTAACAGCAACGAAGGGTCCTGTGGCACCTTATAGACTAACAGAAAAATTTTGAGCATGAGCTTTCGTGAGCACAGACTCACTTCATCAGATGCTGGTCTTGGAAATCTGCAGGGCCAGGTATAAATAGGCCAGAGCAAGGGTGGGGATAACAAGGTTAGCTCAGTCAGTAAGGGTGAGGCTTACCACCAGCAGTTGCCCTGGCCCTGCAGATTTCCAAGACCAGCATCTGATGAAGTGAGTCCGTGCTCACGAAAGCTCATGCTCAAAACTTTTCTGTTAGTCTATAAGGTGCCACAGGACCCTTCGTTGCTGTGTTAGAGACAGTTTACTTTATTTTTTACTGTTATGTTGCTATTTGATCAATAACTAATCACCAGTACAGAGGCTGAATGTTACTTGCATATCATCACCAGTGCCCTGACACTTAGCCCCCATTTTTAAACACGGACAATGAGACTTTCTGTTCTAGATCCAGTTTTTATGTACACTTCATCATTTCAAGCCTTTAACAAATATTCTATTTGAGAAGCCCTACTCCTGAAACAAATGCACAAAAAGGCACCACGAATTATTAAATGGTAAAAAAGGGGATACTGTTGCACCATTAGAGCTGGCCAAGCAAATAAAACAGGTCAGAAAACAGTTAATTCTGAATACAAAGGCTCTCCTTTTTCAAACAGTAGCAAACACAGTAGAAAATGGTGCTGTGTTCATAAAACTGAATGAAGAATTATGATCATTACTTCAGAGAATGGTTTTCCTGGTGTGTGCTTTTTATTATATATACATATTAAGGAAGATGAAATTAGAATAGATTGTCTTCTTAGGAAAAAGATACTTTGTTCTTTGCTGCCAAGGAGGCAATATGTATTTTCATGCCACTGTTCAACGGTAAAAATATGACAGATAAAAATGGCAGAAGTAATTAGATTAAAAAAAAAACCACTCATGCCAGTGGATCTGCTGGTTGCTAATTAAAACCAAGAACTACTGCAATAGTGACAGAACTAAGTTACAGTAATGATGTTTAACTCTCCCCATTAAACCTCAGTATCTGATTTCAATTTCTTTTCTAGAAACGTTAACAGCATATAATAGCAGAGAACAAATCAACCCAGGGGTGCTGGAACAATTTTTCTAGTGGGGATGCTGAGAACGCTTGAACCACTTCAATCCAGAGAGTGGTGTAGCTCTCCCTCTTTCCTGCCCTGCACCCTGTTTCAGCACTTATGGGTCACCCCAAAAACCTGGATGCCTGCAGCTCCAGCCTATCACTGATTAGAAGGTTATTTTTCTGTAAAATCTGTAATGAACACCAAGGAAGCTACACATTTACACTATCAATTGAGATACTTCTATTTATCCCAGTACAGTAACGTGTGAGCAGATATGAAAATAAATTAAGTATGTTCCACTTGTGAGACAGAGTGTTGTCGTCACCACCATTTTACAGAGGAATAATGGAGGCTCAGAGGGTAAGTGGCTGTCCTAAATTTACATTAGAAGCCTGCGCAGGCCTGGGAATGCATTCTGCCTCCTCAGTTTGTGAGAAAGTATCTCAAACTATTGACAAAAAATGCTGCTAGGTCTCACTACCACATCATGAATGGCAGGCAAGTTAGACTATAAGCTGAAAAGTGACTAGAAGGAGTCACACACTTAGCTAGCCATGCACAGTACCTATGACATGAGATTTCTTGTGGCATTCAGAGGTGCTGACCATAGTCGAATGCTGCTTTTGGATTTGGTGAAACAAGCCCTTAGTGGCGAGATTACATTACCATGCCAGTATGGGATGATGAGCAGTGGGTGCAGAGCTTTCAGATGAGGAAAGCCACGTACATGGAACAGTGTCATGAGCTTGCTCCCACCCCCTGTGGTGCAAGAACACAAGAATGAGAGCTACCCTGGTGATGGAAAAGTGTGTGGTGATTAAATTGTGGAAGCTGCCTGCTCTAGACAGCTACCAATTGGTCACCAATTAGTTTGGAGTGAGAAAGTCAATGGCTGAACTTGTGTTGATGGAAACGTGAAGGGCCATTAATCATACCCTGCTCCAAAAGATCCTGATCCTACACAATGTGCATGAAATTGTGAATGGCTTCGCATAGATGGGTTTCCCTAACTGCAGCAGGGGGAATAGATGTCATGTATATTGCAATTCTGTCATAAGACTATACAGCCTCTTGAGTATGTTAATCAGAAGAGGTATTTCTCCACGATTCCTCCTGCATTTGTGAATCGTCATGGGCATGTCATGGATATTGACTCAGACTGGTCCTGAAAGCTTCATCATGCACCGTTCAGAACGCTGGCATATTCAGGAAGATGCAAGTGGGGACTTTCTTTCTGTACCAGCAGATCACTGTACGGTAAGTTGAAATGTGCATTGTGACCTTATGAGACCCTGCTTACCCTTTAATGCCATGGTTCATGAAGCCGTGCACTGGGGCGCTTTGATAGCAGCAAGGAACAGTTCAGCAACAAGCTGAGCAGATGCAGAATGACTGTGCAGTGTGCTCTTAGCTATTGAAAAGCTAACTGGTGATGCTCCTACAGGAAGATGGACCTGGCCATTGACAACATTCCTTTGGTTATAGCCATGTAATGTACTTTCTATAATATTTGTGAAGGGAAGTGTTAAAGCTTCAGTCAGGGCTGGACTGCTGAGGTTCAGCACCTGGAGGCTGAGTATGGAAAGAATCATAGAATCATACGGCTGGAAAGGATCTCAGGAGTCCATCTAGTCAAATCCCCCCTGCTTTAGGCAGGATCAACTCCATCTAAGTCATCCTACTCAGGACCTTGTCAAACTGGGACTTAAAAACTGCTAGGGATGGAGAATCCACCACCTCTCTAAGCAATGCATTTCATTGCTTTACTACCCTCCTTAGAGCCTGAAACGAAGATTATTGGAGCAGCACAGCTTGGGACCATAAGGATGAGGGATGCCCTAAGGCAGCAATTTGACACTATGGACCCATTAACATTTGTTGCCATTTGGCAGTGTCTGAAATGGTATTAGCAGCCCATGATTTGTCCAAAAGTGCCCTTTGCTGTGGTGGGGTGTGCTTGCTTCATTTCAAGCCCTATAATTTCACTTATTAAAAACCCAACATAGACTATGTACTCAGCATGACATCTGCAGTTTGTGGGGAGGAAACAAAGTAGGTGAGGCCCAAGGACATTTACAGATTGTGTATGTCCAGGTCATATGCAGCCTGGCCATCTGATGTGCTGTGCAACGTGTACTTCAGCTCAGCACAGCTAAACTGCACAGGGACAGAAGCTAATGCATATGGTGCCTGAGAGTCTGCAGGGGTTGGGCGGTGAAGGGGCAAGGGTGGAGTGGAGTAGCTGCTAACCAGGAAAAGGATGGCATCCAAAATTCATGAAATGTAAGAGAAGAGGTGCAGAGAAGAGTTTTGAGACACCGGCTGCTGCTGGGGGACTTTGTAGAGGCAGGAAATAAGTGCTTGGGGGATGGGTCCCTTTAAGGGCGCATCTCACCGGGGCTCCCAAGAGGAACTGGTGGCCTGTGACCTTATCCAGTGCGGTTCATGGTGGCCATTTTTCTAATAGAGTACCCAGGCAGTGTGGCCACTCTCTGTCAACAGAGTGGATCTTTCTTTCAATTTTCATTGCAGTCTGTGTGAAATCTGTCAACAGAAGTTTTGTTGCAAGATATCTTCTGACACAAACTTCTGCCAACAAATCCCTGTAGTCTAGACATAGCAACAGAGTGCAGCAAAGTTTCTCTCTCTCTCTCTTCAAGGTGGTTTACCAAGAGTGCAGTGACTGTGAGTTATTGTGCCAGTGTCAGTGTGGATGCCTCTGGATTTTCAGTGATGTAAGCTGATTTACTGCACTGTAACTCGCCAATGTGGACAAGACCTAATAATATAATTCACCTTTAGGTTGGATTAGTGTCACAGGAGCTGTGATGTCAGCAGCACTCTGCCATCCACCCGTCACCTCTCCAGCAGCCCTCACCCATCCCAGGCTTAACTCCCCTTCCCTCTCCCACAGCTAGGGTGACCATATCTTCATGTCCCAAATACTGGACAGGGAGATATGGTGGTCAGGGGAGCAGGGGCAGCACCTCCTGGCTACACCAAGCCGAGGGGAAAGTGGCGGCAGCAATGGGCATTCCCCGCCCCAGAGCCCCAGGAAAGCAGAGGCCATCAGCGCTCCCCTGTGTGTGGAAAAAGCCACCCCTGATGTATGCTAAATTCGGGTTATGCGAGGTTGCTTGGGAACGCAACCCTTGAGTAAATCAAGGGTCTACTTTATATGGTGCTTGGTCCTGCTGTGACATCAGGGCACTGGACTTGATGACCTCTTGAGGTCCCTTTCAGTTCTAGTATTCTATGATTCTAAGCATCCATGTCCCTGGAGATTGATAAATATACTACCAAACTGGACCTCATTTACCCGGAGAAAATACTTCAGGAAATTGTACATAAATACTAAAGCAGATCAGACAATTATATTCTATGATGCAATCTAGTCTTGTATTCATTCTTTCATTACCACCGGGTCAAAGGTAAAGTGGTGTTATGTATAAGCAATAATAATTTTTATCCTCTCTTTTCTGCTTTGAAGTTAAGTACTGCTAAAATTAATTTTCTGGGTTTATCTGGTGTGTTGAAATAATTTAGTGAAGTCTGAAAAGAGATAATTTAGTCAGAGAGCCAACGTTCCACACTAAAATGTCTAAATTCCTTCTAGACTAAGACCATCTTATCTTGCATGAAAGTCTCTGATTTTAGTAGATCAAATCCAGTATTATTCTCAGTAATAGAGATGAAACTTAGGCCTTTCTTTAAAGGTTTTGTTATTACAGAAATTCAGAACACCATAATCATTACTGCATTTATCAAACAGAGAGGTGCCAGTCTCAGAGGGTAGCCATTTTAGTCTGTAGCTTTACCAAACAAAGAAAGCAGTCATATAGCACCTTAAATACTATTAGTTTTATTTATTAGGTAATGGGCTTTCATGGGTAAAATTCCCTTCTTGAGATACTGGAGTAGAAGATATTCTACAGATTGAACCTCTCTAATCCAGAACACTCTCATCTGACAATATCCGTAATCCGTCATGATTTTAGTTAGCTAGATGACTGCTTATGATGAGTGTAGCCAAGTTTCCGCTGGTCCCATCAAGTTTGTTTCTCTACCACCAGTCCTGGTTCTCATTGTTTTACACGTTATTTAACTCTACCCCTAAATGTCTGCTAAGAGCCCTGTAAGCAGTGAAAGTGTTGATAATACTGCTGGAAAGTATTGCCCTTCCACAGTCAGGTCCTAGGTGCTGGCTTAGAGAAGTTCAACCTGTAGTGCATTTAACTGTTATCAGGTAAAGGAACATGTGCATAAGAATATAAGTAATCAGTTAGCAATTATAGAATGGCATAATTCCTGTTTCACTGGAGTTCAGTTCCTGGCATCAGCAATTCAGCTGTGGTCTGCAACCATATTCATTAGCAACAAGTTTGTATATCTTGATGTGTCAGATAAAGATATTATTCTAAAGAACAGTAAATTAGATCTGTGCCAAACAGTGGCCCTGGAAAACCTCTGTAGATGTAGCTTTCAAAGCAGTATTTCCATCCCCTGAATTAACAGGTCCTACTTTGGGTCTGGGGTAAAGCAGAACCAAAGAAAAAGAGGAAACTGAAAATAAAACAATGCAACTCAATTATTATGCCAACAAAAATATGCAATATTTTAAAGACAGAAAATTAAATTATTTCATCCAACCGAATTCAGTAATGTGTATTCCTCCTAACTGTATTCTAGAATATTGAACAAAAAGTCATTTCAATACTACCATGTTTCATGTCAATATAATGAAAATATTTGAGTTTTTTCTTAAACTTCAGATTTAAAATCATTTGAGACATTTTCATTATGCCTTAAGAGAAATTATTGATTATAGTTTAATTGAATAATAAGATTAGTTATAAGTTTTTATTCAGATTTTATTAGCACATTCAATTACACCATTCTTGGATACATAATGTTTTGAGAAGAATAGGGGTTATGATGAGTATCTGAATAAACTTATATATGGATTTAATTTTGCAAACATGAAATGCACAGTTGTATGTACACATATGAATATTTTCTTTAATTTGGACACAATTCCTATGCTTCCACTGCCCAGAAGAATATTTATACATCCAAAGGTATGTGTCTAAATTGTCATTTGTGCTTGCAGATATCTAATTTGTGTGTGTAGCTAGTGTGATTACATATGCAATTTAGGCATGAAGTTGTGCTTGTGTCTTTCATGTGTTGTTGGGTTTCTAACCTTTTGAAAAGATTTTCAACTCTATGAATCTATGCAAGATAAAGAAAACCTATGCTTCCCAGGTTTTATTTATATCTACATAAAAGAGAATATACAAAATACAATTCTATGAATATTTAGAGCTATAATTCTTGGTGTGAAGTATATACATGACATTCTTTACAAATTAATGATAAGATTTAGACAGACATTGTGTAAAAATATAGCAATATAACCATTATATAGTGTGATTCACAAAACCTGCAGTCTCATAACTAATAAAAATCACATTTGCAAATCTTCCTTAATAAAACACAATACAAAACAAAATAAATAATTTTAGCAATTCCTTTTGAGATAGACTATAGGTCCATTTTAAGAGGTAATTTTGTTATGTTTTCTGAAAAAATGTGGACTCATTTCTCAACAGAAAAGGGCTAAAGCTAACGTAAAAGGAGTTAATTTCAAGACAAGTTTTAAAGCAAGTTCAGTTTTGAATGAAGAGAAAATAGGTAAGATTGAAAGTCTGTGAAAATTTTTCTTGAAATAGTAAATTTGTTTAAAAATGCAGTAAAAGAGAAGGCATGTATGGGCCAGAAATCATGCAAGCAGAAAACTGAAACAAAGAAAGCACGTCCCTTTCTTCTGTCACAGCCTCAGAGATAGGGAAGTTTTGCAGAGACAACCTCTAGTCATGGAGGAGCTGACTCCCATTCCCCCCACATTCCCAATGAATTTATTTTCTTCTCTTTTGTAGACATAATGAAGGGAGGTGGTCTGCTCCTTGGCTTATAGACTAGACAAAATATATCTATTGCCCTTATTAGGACTTCCTTTGCCTGGGATGTCATTTTGTTTTTGAGGAAAAGCTCATCCCAACCCTGGGATTAGAGTAGGATCAGGTTTTCAAGCCTTGGAGCCGAGAAGGATATTTCCCTCCCCCACTGCAATCTGTCCTGGGAAATATAGGTTTTCTTTACCTTGAACAGACTCATGGAGTCTAGTAGTCCCTTCTAGCATTAAACTATCTAGTATGACCCTCCTACAGAACTATTGACTACATTGGGACTAAGCACATAATTAAAGCCAGGCAAATGGTTAAATACAGCATCAATATCTCTGTGTGTAAAATGTTTTCTTTTTTTAAAAAAAATAAACACCTCAGAGGTGCATTGGAACATTTATTAATCTTTGAGAATCATGTTGTCACATTATAGGTGGTGAATTTCTATTCAGAAGCTGTAACGAAGTGAAGTAGACCTCCATCCTTCTGGACCTGACAGAGAGAAAGAGTGTGATGGAAGGCACGAGACCACTACACTCACTGGAAATAGCTGGGTAGGACAAGAAATATAAAGGGAAGGCTCTGTAGGTAAGTCAGGCTGAACCAGAGAAGTGGGTGGTTTTCTCTTCTAGAATAGAATATATAAAGATCCATATCTCATAGAACTGGAATGGACCTTGGAAGGTCATCGAGTCTAGTATCCTGCCCTCTTGACAGGACCAAGCACCATCTTTTTCTTTTTAATCTATTTGTCCCAGATCCCTAAAATGGCCCCCTCAAAGACTGAGCTCATGATGCTGGGTTTAGTAGGCCACTGTTCAAACCACTGAGCTATTCCTCCCCCACTTCTAGGAGCTGAGCACTCTGGGGAGTCCCAGCTCAGCAGTTGAGCAGACCAGTGCCCTGTGGACTGAGAAAGCAGAAGGCTCCAAGGAGCTACCAGAGAGGATGCCACATGACTGCCAAGTGGCAAGAAAGAACTCGGCATTGATATAGTAAAAAGTACGTCAGGGGACTAGATATTCATCTGGCTTTGTGGCCTAAAAGCAAGGCAGCATTTTTGTTTCCCTGCGGCCACACTGCCAGGATTGCCTGCTACCATGAGGGCCCTGGGCTGGGACCCACTGAAATAGCGTAGGCCTGGGTCTTACAATCCCAGCACCTCCAGAAGTCATCAAGTCCAGTTCCCTGCCCTCTTGGCAGGACCAAGCACCATCTAAACCATTCCCGACAGGGTATCTATCTAAGCAGTGATGGAGATTCCACAACCTTCCTAGGTAATTTATTCCAGTGTTTAACCACACTGACAGTTAGGGAGTTTTTCCTAATGTCCAACCTAAACCTCCCTTCCTGAAGTTTAAGCCCCATTCTCCTTGTCCTATCCTCAAAGGCCAAGGAGAACAACTTTTCTCCCTCCTCCTTGTAACCCTTTTTAAAGTACTTGAAAACCACTCATGTCCCCTTTTAAGTCTTTTCTTTTCTAAATTAAACAAGCCCAGTTCTTTCAGTCTTCCCTCAGAGCTCATGTTCGCTAGACCTTTAATCATTCTTGTTGCACTTATTTGGACCTTCTCCAATTTCTCCACCTCTTTCTTGAATTTTGGTACTCAGAACTGGACACAATATTCCAAGTGAGGCCTAATCAGCGCTGAGTAAAGCGGAAGAATGACCTCTCGTGTCTTGCTCACTACACTCCTGTTCATGCATCCCAGAATCAAGTTTGCTTTATTTGAAACAGCATCACACTGTTGACTCATAAGCTACGTCTACACGTGAAGCCTACTTCGAAGTAGCCTATTTCGATGTGGAGACATCGAAATAGGCTATTTCGATGAATAACGTCTACATGTCCTCCAGGGCTGGCAACGTCGATGTTCAACATCGACGTTGCGCAGGACCGCATCGAAATAAGGGTGCCAGGCACAGCTGCAGACAGGGTCACAGGGTGGACTCAACAGCAAGCCGATCCCTTAAAGGGCCCCTCCCAGACACACTTGCACTAAACAACACAAGATACACAGAGCCGACAACTGGTTGCAGACCTTGTGCCTGCAGCATGGATCCCCAGCTGCAGCAGCAGCAGCCAGAAGCCCTGGGCTAAGGGCTGCTGCACACGGTGACCATAGAGCCCCGCCGGGGCTGGAGAGAGAGTGTCTCTCAACCCCTCAGCTGATGGCCACCATGGCGGACCCTGCGATTTCGATGTTGCGGGATGCGGATCGTCTACACGTGCCCTACTTCGACGTTCAACTTCGAAGTAGGGCGCTATTCCCATCCCCTCATGGGGTTACCGGCTTCGACGTCTCGCCACCTAACGTCGACGTTAACGTCGAAATAGCGCCCAACACGTGTAGCCGTGACGGGCGCTATTTCAAAGTTAGTGCCGCTACTTCGAAGTAGCATGCACGTGTAGACACGGCTATATTTAGCTTCTGGTCCACAACAATCTCTAAATCCCTCTCCCCAGTACTCCTTCCTAGACAGTTGTTTCCCATTCTATATGTATGAAGCTGACTGTTTATTCCTAAATGGACTATTTGGAATTTGTTCTTATTAAATGTCATCCTGTTTACCTCAGACCATTTCTCCAGTCTATTCTGATCATTTTGAATTATAAGCCTATCCTTCAAATCAGTTGCAACCCTTTCCAGCTTGGTATCATCTGCAAACTTAATACGTTTATTTTTCTGTGTCCATATCTAAATCATTGATAAAGATATTGATTAGAACCAGTCCCAGAAGAGATCCCTGTGGAACCCCACTTGTTATGCCTTTCCAGCATGACTGTGAACCATTAATAACTACTCTTTGAGAACAGTTATCCAGCCAGTTATGCACCCACTTTATAGTGACCCATCTAAGTTGTATTTGCTTAGTTTATTAATAAGATGATCATGCAAGACTGTGTCAAATGCTTTACTAAAGTCTAAGTATACCATATCTACCCCTTTTCCCTTATCCAAAAGACTTGTTATCCTGTCAAAAAATGCTATTAGATTGGTCTGGCATGATTTGGTCTTTACAAATCCATGCTGGCTGTTACCTTATTTTTTTCCAGGGCTAAGTCTGTACTAGCATTCCTCTTTTGAAAGAGACATGCAAATGAGGGAAAATGTAAATGCAAATGAGGTGCCAGGTTTACATATCTGGCACCTCATTTGCATATTCTTTCAAAAGAAGAAAAGCAGAGTAGGTATGATTCTTTCAAAAGTATATCCCCATCTTCAGAAGAACCCTTCTTCCTAAAAAAAAAGGAAGAAGGGTTCTTTCAAAGATGGGGGTATACTTTAGAAAGAGTCATGTCCACACTGCTTTACTTTTTTCGAAAGAATATGCAAATGAGGTGCCATATGTGTAAATCTGCACCTCATTTGCATTTTCAATTTCCCTTATTTGCATGTCTCTTTCGAAAGAGGAATGCTAGTGTAGACACAGCCCAGATGTTTGCAGATAAATTCCTTAATTATTTGCTCCATTTTCTTTCCTGGCACAGAAGTTAAACTGACCGGTCTGGGTTGTTCTTTTTTCCTTTTTTATAGATGGGCAGTATATTTGCCCTTTTCCAGTCTTCTGGAATCTCTCCCAACTTTCACGACTTTTCAAAGGTGATAGCTAAAGGCTCAGAAACCTCCTCTATAATCTTCTTAAGTATTCTAGGATGCATTTCATCAGGCTCTGGTAACTTGCTGACATCTAATTTTTCTAAGTAATTTTTAACTTGTTCTTTTTTATTTTATCTTCTAAACCTACCCCCTTCCCACTAGCGTGCATTATGTTAAGCATTTCTGCATTGGCCTTCTTGGTGAAGACCAAAACAAAGAAGTCGTTAAGCACCTCAGCCATTTTCAAGTTTCCTGATATTGTTTCTGCTTCCTCACTGAATAGTGGGCCTACCCTGTCCTTGCTCTTCCTCTTGCTTCTAATATATTTATAGAACAACTTCTTGTTACCCCTTATGTCTCTAGCTAGTTTAAGCTCATTTTGTGCCTTGGCCTGTCTAATCTTGCCCCTGAATACTTGTATTGTTTGCTTAAATTCATCTTTTGTAATTTAACCTAATTTCCACTTTTTATATGACTGATTTTTGAAGTTTTAGATACCTTTGAATCCTTTAACCTTAGAAGTGTAAACACTAGTTTTCTTCTCATCGATTGCCCAACTATTGTTTCCTCAAGGAGCTTTTATTGAAGTCATTGTTTTACCCATCTTACTTTAAAAACTCCATTTGATCTGACTCCATAGAAAGTAATCTATAACCAATATGTATATTAAAATATATAGAACTGTGATTTCAGGAAGAGATGAGGAATGCATATGAGGTCAGTTTAACCTTTATGCAAGGTGATTTTCTTTTCACCAACAAGTATTTAAGCTGTGTTCCTTTCATTACAGGTTAAACCTCTGCAGTCCAGCACCCCTGGGATCTGATTGATGCCAAATGAGAGAATTTGCCAGACCATGGGAAGTCAATGCTGTCCAGCACATTACCAACACTTCCACTGCTTACTGGGCTCTTAGAAGACCTGTAGGGGTACATTAGAGCTAAATAACAGCACAGAACACTGAAACTCAGGACTGGGGGCTGTAAACAAACTTTATGAAATCAAGGGAAACTTGGCCACACCCATGATGAATGGTCATTCGTCTCACTAAAATCATGCCAGATTTCAGATGTTGCTGGATGAGAAAGTACAGGATTAGAGAGGTTCAACCTGCACTAGCCAACACAGATTTTTCTTGGAAAGAACTTTCCCCTAAATTAATTATACAATTTTCTTCCCCTTATGATTAAAAACAAATGTGGGGACCTGAAAAATTAAAATGAAATACCAAATAAAATACTTTGTGAAACATTCTTCAAATTTTGAACTTCACTGATGAGAACCAAAGCAAATTGCATTAGTTTCCAATATTCCTAACAGAATAGGCTAACCTCTCAGAAACCTGTTCACGTTGACACACTGGCAGACATGCTTTCTTTGATTAATTAAGCTTATTAGCATAGGAAATTGCTCAATTGTTCATTCAATTGAATATGATAGAAATTTCAAATAGCTCATAGGAAAAATAAAGGTTTTTAATTTGTGCTGTAAATACAAGTGATTTGACTGCATTCATTATGATCTGGGAATTGTTTCATATAAAATCTGCCAGAATTAAAATATTGCTTTCAAAAGAAAAATATTCTGATAATAAGACTGTAAATCATTGATTTTGAGAAACAGTGAGCATAGTTTTACTTCAAGTGACTAGTCAGGTCATTATCAGTATTCTGTTCAGATTTACAATTTAGCAGAAATCAGATATGAATTTTTTTCTAGTGGCAATTCTAAACTGGAAAATCTGTATTAACATTGTAAAAACAGATGCTCTGAAGCAGATCAGAAGGGCACATACACCTCCAGAAGGGACTAGTCTGAGGCAAACAGCATGTCTGGTTGCTTATTCTTTATCCAAAGTGCCACTAACAATGAGCTGGGCAATGGAACAGTCCACTACTTGACTCTTGCAGAGTAGGTGGCTCAACGTACTCTACGGGTTCTATAGAGTAGGTGGGACAGCGTACCATATTTATCCTGTTCTGATGCTATGACACATTTAGGGGAAACTTTTAAAAGAAGGCTTCTAAATTCACAGCCAGCCTTTTTGGAAATGTGTGCTTATACATCAGACCCATACGTGCAAACCAGTTCCCTCAATTTAAAAAAAAAAACCCACAAAATGAATTTCTTTTAAAACCACTGTATCAGTTATGTGGCCATTTTAGGAACCCACAAATTTACACAATCAGGCATAATTGGCCCCCTTGGAACTTGATGGTTATAAAAGTAACAGACCACAGATTCTCCTTATTTAAACACACAGATGTCTATTATTTGAAGTAAAGAGAAATCTCTACTAGTAACATTATTGGACTTATGGAATAAGGATGAGCAGCTTTTATTATCTCCTAATGGGAGGTAGTACGCATACATGGTGACTAGCTCATTACTCTATTTAAAAGGCCCAACATTCACACCCATTTATCAAAGGGATCAAACAGAAGCTCCTCACTTTATTTTATCTTTGCTTTATATCTATTACATGTTAACTACTTCAGTACTTAGAAATACTATTGTGTGACTGTTGCCTTGGAACGAAAGAATATTTAGATTGAGTGCTAACACAACAGTCTTGGTAGGGTTTGGTTTTAGTTATCAATGTAAGCTGTGGTTTAAAACTAACTGGTTAAGGTTGTTTTAACAAAGGTTAATCCAATTCCTGTGTAGTCAGACCACTATCATCAGTGTAGACAGACATACATGATGATGTTTGGGAAAGAGGGCTAGTATAAATACAAGAAAAAATTGGTACTATGATTAAGCCCCATGGTGGACTGTGGTTGGGCCTATGTCATCTGCTCACTTGGTCAAGAAAGAAAATGTAAAATCCCACAATTGTCAGATTTTTTTGAAAGAATTCTATTACTGCATCACCAATCTTGAGGTTTTGATAGAATCCTGCCTCTATGTGTGAAATTAAGGCTGATGCTTGGTTGGCACAGCTGCAGCTTAGCTGCAACTCATTTGTTCATTCAATAATGTTGCTTCTACAAGTGGCATAACCAAGCCAGTATGAAGAGGAATTATATGGGCCAACATGATGAAAGATTACTGATTGGCTTCCTGGGCTTTGTAATGGTTATTACCACATCCTTGCGTTAAATCCTTGGGACAACACCTGAAGAATGGATATTAGAGAACAGCTATATAGATATTGCTGTCAGACAGTTCCCTCTTTTCCCTGAAAGATTTAGAAGAAATTCTGGAAAGCTATCATCAGGACCTTAGGCTTCCCTGGCTTCTTGGAGAGTCTGGCACTAGTTAACATCTTCAATGGTCAAGGACAATGAGAGGTTGAAGCAAGTAGTGAGCTGACTGTTTCTCAGACCTCTCTTTACACTTCTTACTTAGGAAACTTGTCTCCCAGTGTTTTTGAGCATATAAATTGAATCCTTACAATCACATCTGCTCAGACTTCATGATTTTGATATTTCACTAGGTTTGCAACCCCAAGCTGATGCAATCATAGCCAAGTGTTGCATCTGCACTGAGTAAAGTCCCAGGCCTTACTCTGAATTCATCTTTGAGAACGTACTAAATTCAGTAACTCTAGCAAGGGTGTTACAGAATTTGGATCACCCTGTTCATTATTAGCTAATAATTAACCAAGTTCTGGTATCCAGCATGGGGCATATCCTTTTCTAAAATATGGAAACCTAGTTAAAGAGGAACTAGAATGAAATGGCCAGCTCATGCAACTTACACTTGTGGTTCTCAATCTTTCTATACCAGGATGTCCCATCCCATCTAACTGAAACCCTCTTACCATTTAATAATACAGGGAGTGCAGTGTAGTTATGACTGTTACATGCATAGACCACTGATCAGGAATAAAAATTATTTAGAATTTCTCTGTTGCTGTGGACTGGCACAGAGCTGACCCAGTGATCTAACCTTGGCCATCCTCTACCTTGATATATTACTTTCTAATTTAATTTTTAAAAGTTCTGTGCTGTTTACCCTTGGCAAAACAAAAGTGTTTTGTACTCATTTCAGGGACAGACTGTGATTGTCTCCTTCAAACAGAATGACTTATAAAGGTATAATTAGCAAGAACATCTGTGTATATTCCAAAACAACAGGCATGAATTTCTCCTTTATTAAACTATAACTATCCCACAATGAATTGACTTTAAAATTATGCATATTTCTTATGATTTGGGAGCTGCTTCAGGGTTCCTGAGAAGTTCAGTTGTTCCCTCATGACATATTGATCAAGTTAATTGGTTGCTTTGTTCCATATTAGCTCCTTCACGGGCAGGAAATAATCAGATGCAAAGTGTGCAGGTATTTGGAAAAAAACCAGGAAGATAATTTTTGATGTAATAAAACAACTGGTAAAAGTTTAATCAACATCACTTAGAACACTTTCTCATAGTCATTAGCTAAAATGTGCTATTGGTAAATGTGCTAGGAATATAGGAAAGAAATACTGTATTATTTGCTCAGATAAATATATTCACAAATTTAAATATTTACAGTTCACCCAAGAAAGGAGCATCAACTGGAAAACCATCTCAATTAGGGAACTGCCAGTTACAAATTACATCCTGATACCGCTGGGAGGTATGTACTGTGTTGTCTATCTCATGAGGAGAAGGGAAAGATGTGAACTATACCAAACATAGAAAATGGAGGTTTTCATTTATTGTGGCATGCATAACTATGGGTATCCCATCAACCACTCATCATGCACGAGACAGCTCCCACCCACTTACCATTTAGGTAAAGACCTGACACTGGCTAAATACATCTGGGCCTCTGGAAATGCTACCCAAGAAGACTTGTGCTACATACCCTGCAAGAGAAGCATTATTGGATGCCCATATTTAGAGTAACAGCAGTCTCACATACAGAATTCACCCATCATAGAAAATGAAAAGTGAATGGAACCATGTTTGTGCTATGAAAGAATCACTATCTTCTGCTGTTACTCTATTTCTGTTCATGTACAGGGAGCAGGCCCAGAAAAATCCTACTAGTAGGCTTGGCTCCCATGCTTGAATTAATTCTACCAGCTATGAATATGAGCCCACATGAGTCTTTGCTTCCTCATCGCTGCTCTTAGGGCCAGCTGCTAAGGAGTGGCTCAGACACGCTGGAAGTAAAGCACAATCAATCAGGGCGTTTGTTCACAAAATTGAAACAATTTTATTTGTATTCTGCAGCTAGGGGTAGGTAAAGACTTTGCTGTTGCCCCTTTCCTGCAGTAATTCAACAAAAGGGCCATGGAAGGACTCAAATCTTTTACAGGCAATTAGAGCAGCAGTCCAGAACTTCAGCTGCTGTAAATTAGCAAACTTCCATGAAAGTAAAATAAGCTTCATTGATTTACATCGGCTGAGGTTCTCCCCTAACTCTTTACTATCCTGTTAAGTGCTGATTACCCATCTGCTCACGTTAACGTTAGTCCTTACTTCATACTTTCTTCAGTCAGTCACACCCCAGCAGCAAAAATGATTAAATACCACAAAACAAGTTATTCTTACAATAATTCTTTCCCAATGTGAAATGGGAACAGTGGAAGTCTCATGAAGGCGAGCAAGAGGTTTCAAACCCTATATGTGCAGAATCAAGAGATTTGGATAGCTGGGATTATAATTGACTGTCCAAGTATTAGAATGCTTAAACAAGCTAACTATCCAAAGCTCTTGAAATTATCCATTATTGGATATATCTTTTAAATATTCTTAGACAAAATCAGAAACAATGATATAGGTTATTTTTAAAAATATCATGTTTATATAGATTTCTGACCAACTCACAGGGAAGATTTCTGAGATAATATAAAAACAATACACTGGCATTCACTACAGGAAATGGAAAATATATATTCACTTTGTGTTTGATCCAAAACCCATTAAAGTTGAGTGAGAGACTGCTATTGCTTTCAGTATTCTTTGGAACAGGCCCCTGAAAACTAAGAGTTCTAGCCAGTTTGAGATGATTGTATTTTTTTTTAAATCATCAAGGGAGGTAATGCATAATAGACTAAAGAACCTGCTTTTTTATTTGCACACAATACAAAAAACTTATTTTTTTGAGAAATGTTGCCCCCAGGCACATCTGAATGAAGATCTGATTTATTTATTTTTGTTTATTTGATGTGGTGGCAGTAAAAGTTGCAGTTCTGTTAAAGCAAAATTCTTATAAAGCAGTAGCTGGTACACAAAAATACATACAATATATCCCTTAAAAGTAGATCATCACTTTTCTGAGTCTCGCAAGACAGTCTAATGTTGCGGCAGAGTCTCATACCAAGGCCGAGTTCTGCCTTTGCCAGCAAAACTAATACCCAGCTTCCTGGCTCACAGGTTAGGAAAAAGAAAAGTTTGTCATTTGGTGATCATGCTTTGGGACTTAATGGGTGTCTAAAATTAAAAGCTATTTGTGTTACAGTATCACTTAGAGGCTCCAGCTGAAACTGGGCCCTGTTGTGGTAGGCATATAAATGCATAGTAGGAAATGGAGCCTACCCTGAAACTCTTACTGTCTAACAAGACAGGAACAAAAATAAGTGAGAGTGGAGGCACTTTCATAAGATCATCCAAAGAGCCAGAAACAGAGCATAGGTCTCCTTAGTCCTAATCCAGTGCCTTGTATGCAGGACTATACAGCCTCTCCAGCACATTGCGAATGAATGTTCCCTCTCCTTTTTCCCCTATTATTCAATAAGTGAGGCTGATAATTACTTCCATATTACCCATTCATGCCTTAAATACATATTGTTTTTACCCAAAATAAGAGAGGCAACAGAAATGATGACAAATGAGAAATTACTTTCCTTATACACCTACAAAGTACAGCAGTACTTGTACTACTTCAGTTACCTCATTAAGTCCTTCCATCATGAGTGCCAGCAATACTAAGAGCCAGGTTCAATATCTAGGAGCTCCTCTTGATGTTACAAAACAGAACTGACTTGAGGCCCCACCCAGAAATTCACATAAACCAAATACCATCCATGGCATGTCTCAGAGGTAATTACTATTCCACTCACAGGCTCTGAGTTCAATGGAACAAAAGAAAACTATAATTAGAATGGAGAGGGGGATCAACATTAATCTGGGAAAACACACCACAATGATTCAGAAGTATGCAAACTGTAAGTAAACACTTACCCCATGCTATCCTGAGCTCTGTCTTTTGCCTTATTTTGCCATCTTGTAATATAACAATCCCGCAAACAAAAGCTTCTTTAACAAACCACTCCCTGTGCTGCACCTCATTTAGAGGTGGTGGTCCAAAATCACCAAAGACCAGAATTCAGGGGCGCTTTCACAGAGGTTCATCTCTGACCCTTGATGGGGTGTATGGTAGGGGTGGAGAGAAATTGACCAATGCCTTCTGCTGGTCACCATAGCTACTGACCCTAGGGTGACCACCTTAACCTAAGGCATATTAAGCACAGTTCCTCTGCCTTTTAATCATACAATACAGATAATAAAGTTTCATTATCCCTGAGCTCAAGACTAAAGTGAATTTTCACCTAAACCAATCAAAAGGTATCAAAACAAAAAGCAGTCAAGTAGCACTTGAAAGACTAGCAAAATGGTTTATTAGGTGAGCTTTCGAGGGACACCTAATAAACCATTTTGCTAGTCTTTAAAGTGCTACTTGACTGCTTTTTGTTTTGATAGTGTATAGACTAGCACGGCTTACTCTCTGTTACTGTTCAATCAAAAGGTACCACTTTGGAAAGGGCTGTCTGTCTACTGATCACCAGGCAAAGTTGGTGCTTTTATGCAAATATCATCTGTCCCTGAAATCTTCCCTCAGTGCATCAGTAGATAGCAAAGGAAAGCTTAGTCACACCCTGGTTTACTCATAGACCTTTCAGGTAAAAAGTCTCAGCCTACAGAGCAGAGGAATAGGATGCAGAGCATGGAAATGGCTTCACCTTCATCTTAGCTGCACTTCTAGCAGGGGGAGAGATGGTTCAGTAGTTTGAGCATTAGCCTGCTAAACCTAGGGTTGTGAGCTCAATACTTGAGGAGGCCATTTAAGGATTGGAGCAAATAGGCATCCAGGCTGTTGTCTTGCTCCCAGCAAGAGGGCAGGGGACTGGATTAGATGACCTCTCAAGGCCCCTTCTAATTCTAAGAGCTATGCATATCTAACTATCACTTTTATGTATTACTCTAGGCAATCCTTTTGAAAGAGCAGGCCCCTTTCTGAATTAGCACATAGCACATCTACACATCACATGCTCTTTCCAAAACAAAATTGAGGGTAGGCACTGCAGGAATCAAAGTCACTCTTCCAAACAGGAAATAGGATGAGGCTCCCCTTTCCACATTTTTTTTCTCAAAAGGACATGTGTAGATGCTCCACATCCTGCTTTGTCAAAAGAGCAGGGTCTGCCATGGTGGCAATTACTTGTTAGGCAGAGACATACTGCCCAGCCCCTGTGGGGCTCTATGGTCTGTGTGTACAGCAGCTGTTAAAGCTGCAGAGACCTGGAAACCCCATTGCAAGAAGCTGAGAGTGTGCATGCAGCAGCTGTGCCCTGCCCCGAGGCGGGGCGGGGGGGGACTGGACCACACAAGCAGGTCACCCACAGGGCCACTGCACCCACTGACAGGGGACAGGGGATGGGAACCTGCTGTCCATGGGAGGAAGCAGGGTGTGGGCCATGGAGCAGATGTTGGTACTCAAGACCTGTTCCTCTCTTCCCGCCTTTTTCCGCAGCTGCACAATCCAAGGGCCTGGAGAGCCTTGCCCTGTCGGTGGTCTCGGAGCTGAGGGACAGCAACCGGCCAGAACCACCGCAAGCACCAGGACATCCCTGGTCACGGAGGGGCCAACAGAGACCGGTGGAGCACCCCCACCTCACGGCCTCCATCCAGAAGTAGGTGGAGCTGGCAGAGCAACACCTCTGCTTTGAGGAGGAGGCTGCTGCCTGGCACCGAGCAGCCTGGGAGGACTTCATGGGCACCTTCTGGGATGTGGTGGCCACCCACTGGGAGCTGTTAGCCCGGCTGCCTCCTGCTGCTGCCCCCCCCAGCTACTCCCCTGACTGCCCCCCTACTGCTCCTCCCACCAAGGCTCCACCCACCAGCCCCTGGGAGAGGGCTCCACTGGTCCAGACTGCTGGGCCAAGGCTGATCCCCAGCCCTACCTTCCCAACCTCTCTGCCCCCTCCCAGCCCTGCCAGGGACCTCCACTCCTGCACTGGTGTGATGGCCCACCAGGCTGGTGACCTTGGTCCCCTTCCTCCTGTTAATATTTATTCCCCCTCTCCTGTAAATAGTTAGTACCTCCACCTGTAAATAGTTTGATGTTATGTTATTAATAGCAGATATTAATCACACGTTTTTCTAGTGCACGATATAACCATTTATTTTGCCAATAACTCTGTGTGCTGCATGCAGGAGGTGGAGGCCAGTGTGTGGGAGGTGGCAACATGAGATGCATAGAGTGGGGGAGGAGTGTGCAGGAGATCCACAGGGGGTGGCTGAGATGGCACTCACTGGGGCCCCTAGTTGAAGTATTGTACAGGAGCTCCTGGATGTAGATCCTGTCCTGGTGGGCCTGGCAGCTAAGGGCAGCAGCTGGCTGGCTGGAGGTAGCCTGTGCCTGCCTCAGCTGCTCACCCCTGTACGATGGCCTCCCCCTGCTCTCCACAATATTGTGGAGCGTGCAGCAAACACCCACCACCTGGGGAACATTGAGGACGCCCACCTCCAGATGGGCCAGGCGACAGTGCCACTGCCCCTTCAAGCAGATGAAGGTTTGTTCAACCATCTAGTAGGCACTAAAGTGCTCCTGGCTGGGGTGGGGTGGCCCATATAGGGCCACATAAGCCAGCACTGGAGTGGGTATGCCCCATTGGCCACCAGGCAGAGAGGCACAGTTGTGTCACCCAACGGGATGTCCCTCTGGGAGATGTAGGTCCTTGCCTCCAGCCGGTGGCACAAACTCAAATTGAGGAAAACTCACGCGTCATGGGTGCAGCCAGGCCAGCCCACATATAAGTCCTGGAACTGGCCCTGGTTGTCCACCATGGCCTTCAGGACCATGGAGTGATAGCCTTTCCTGTTTATATATTGTCCTCCTCTGTGCTCCAGGGTGCTGATGGGTATATGGGTCCTGTCGAGAGCCCCAGAGCAATTTGAGAACCCCAGTGCAGCAAAGCCCACGATGGCTGCATCCAGGTGCCATTGGTTGTCGTCTCACTCCCCCATGACCAGTTGCTCCCACCACTCTGAGCTGGTGGGAGAGCTCCAGAGCCAGCAGAGCACCTGGAGCAGGGGCCCAGAGGACCCCATGGGCTGGGTGATCCCTGTCTGCCCCTGGTGAGGACTCCCCTGACAGGAGCTGCAGGGCGGTCACCACTGCTGTGGCGAGCAGAACGAGCTCTCTGCTGGCAGTATCCAAGAGGGTGTTGAGCTGCTGCTGCTCCATGGCTGTCTCTGTGGGAACTGTGTCTGTGGGACTTGTGGCAGTTCGGCAGGCCTCGTGCTGTGCAGGCTGAGGGTTTTTGGGAGAAGCCCTTTAAAGGCACAGCTTGCTGCAGCCCCGGGATGGCTTGTCTGCCATATAACCCCATCCACAGCATTTCCTGGCCCTTTCTTTCAAAAGAAGGAGTTGGTGTGATTAGATGCTCTCTTTTGATGGCTTCTGTGGCCCCTTTCGATGAGGCGGGTGGCCTGTTTGACAATGCTTATCAATGGCACTGGCCCCAACCTGTGTGTAGACGCTCCCCTTCAAAACAGTGTCTTTTAATTACTCTCTTTTGAAAGGCACCCATTCAAAAGAGTGCTCTAGCGTAGACATACCTTTTATGTAGTTTTGCCAGGAGATGATGTGAGTGCATAGAATCATAGAATACTAGGACTGGAAGGGACTTCGAGAGGCCATCGAGTCCAGGCCCCTGCCCTCATGGCAGGACTAAGTACTGTCTAAACTATCCCTGATAGACATCTATCTAACCTGTTCTTAAATATCTCCAGCGATGGAGATTCCACAACCTCCCTTGGCAATTTATTCCACTGTTTGACCACCCTGACAGTTAGGAACTTTTTCCTAATGTCCAACCTAAACCTCCCTTGCTGCAGTTTAAGTCCATTGCCTCTTCTTCTGTCCTCAGAGGCTAAAAAGAATAAGTTTTCTCCCTCCTCCTTATGACACCCTTTTAGATACCTGAAAACTGCTATCATGTCTCCCCTCAATCTTCTCTTTTCCAAACTAACCTAGCCCAATGCTTTCAGCCTTTCTTCATAGGTCATATTCTCTGGACCTTTAATCATTCTTGTTGCTCTTTTCTGGACCCTCTCTAATTTCAACACATCTTTCTTGAACTGCGGTGCCCAGAACTGGACACAATACTCCAGCTGAGGCCTAACCAGCGCAGAGTAGAGCAGAAGAATGACTTCTTGTGTCTTGTTCACAACACACCTGTTAATGCATCCCAGAATTATGTTTGGTTTTTTTGCAACACCATCACACTGTTGACTCATATTTAGCTTGTGGTCCACTATAACCCCTAAATTCTCTTCTGCTGTAGTCATTCCTAGACAGTCTATCCCCATTTTGTATGTGTGAAACTGATTGTTCCTTCCTAAGTGGAGCACTTTGCATTTGTCCTTGTTAAACTTCATCCTGTTTACCTCAGACCATTTCTCCAATTTATCCAGATCATTTTGAATTATGACCCTATCCTCCAGTTGCAACCCGTCCCAGCTTGGTATCATCTGTAAACTGAGTAAGCATACTTTCTATGCCAATATCTAAATCATTGATGAAGATACTGAACAGAACCGGTCCTAACACAGACCCCATGCGGAACCCCACTTGTTATACTTTTCCAGCAGGATTGAGAACCATTAAGAAATACTCTCTGAGTGCAGTTATCCAGCCAGTTATGCACCCACTTTATGGTAGCCTCATTTAAATTGTATTTGCCTGGTTTTTTTGATAAGAATATCATGTAAGACTGTATCAAATGCTTTACTAAAGTCTAGGTATACCACATCTACCACTTCTCTCCTATCCACAAGGCTCATTATCCTATCAAAGAAAGCTATCAGATTAGTTTGACATGAATTGTTCTTTACAAATCCATGCTGGCTGTTCCCTACCATCTTACCACCTTCCAAGTGCTTGCAGATGATTTCTTTAATTACCTGTTCCATTATCTTTCCTGGCACAGAAGTTAAACTGACTGGCTTGTAGTTTCCTGGGTTATTCTTATTCCCCTTTTTATAGATGGGCACTATATTTGCCCTTTTCCAGTCTTCTGGAATCTCTTCTGTCTCCCATGATTTTCCAAAGATGATAGATAAAGGCTCAGATATCTCCTCTGTCAGCTCCTTGAGTATTCTAGGATGCATTTCATGAGGTCCTGCTGACTTGCAGACATCTATTTTTCCTACGTGATTTTTAACTTGTTCTTTTTTTATTTCAACTTCTAACCCTACCCCTCTTCCCACTAGCATTCACTATATTGGGCAATCCTTCATCAGAGTTCTCAGTGAAGACCGAAACAAAGTCATTAAGCATTTCTTCTGCTTCCAAGTTCCCTGTTACCGTTTCTCCCTCCTCAGTAACAGGGAACTTGAAAATGGCAGAGATGCTTAATGACTTCTTTGTTTTGTTCTTCACTGAGAAGTCTGATGAAGGAATGCCCAACATAGTGAATGCTAGTGGGAAAGGAGTAGGGTCAGAGGTGATCTGGCACAGCACAAGAGTCTAAATTCTTGCCCTTGTCACTTTGCTAGCTTAGAAAGAAGTACCACCTCTAGGTGGTTTGATTCCATATAGCAACACAGGCCTCACCAGGAAGAGATGAACAACTTTCTATGTTAAACTCTTAAGAAGATAAATGCCCTGACTCTGCATTTGACAGCAAGCAGGTAGCCTACCGTGCCTAAACTAAACACCATTGACTTAATTAGGCTCCTCACAAGCACAGCTCTCCATCTTTGTGATGTCATTTGTACTATTAGGATCTAAATATGAATTCAAAAAATCCTGACATTATAACAAGAATCAAACAAAAGTTACATGTCAAACCTCAAACTTTATAACAAGAATCAAACAGAAGCACTTCCATGTGCCATTGTAGGACATCCCATGGACCAGATCCATAGACTTGCAGATCATTTTAAAAATCATAGTACTATTCTATCAATCAAATATATTAATACTAGCGGATGTACCTGGAGTTGCTCAGATCTTTAACTGAAGTAATTTTTTGAAAATAAACAAGAAACATATGTGCTTTATTCAGTAATGATATTTTTCAAAAAGGAATTAAAATGAAGGCTGCAGTGAGGGTTCAGGAATCAGGAGGGAGTGGGGTGGGTAGCTTAGGGCAGAGAATTGGGAGGTGTGGAGTGGCTCTAGCAGTAGGAACTGAAGTCAGAGGAAAAGGTGCAGTAGCTAGGGGAGAGGACTCAGAGAAAGAGGCCTGGGAGATGGAGTGGGAGTTACCAGGGCTTCCCATGCCAGCAAGGGTGATACATTTTGTTCTGGCCCTGTAGATTTTGTAACTTTAAAGTGTGCATTACAGTGCATGCTGGTTGTAATCAAAGCAGCATTGTCTTGTTAGAACCAATGCGCTTTTTTCCTAGAATACCTATGACAAGAGCTTGGGACCAATATTGGCATCGTTAACATGTCTGAAACTTCAGTGTGGATAAAAACTAAGCCAATATATGTGATTTGGGGGCTACCTCTTACATCCCTCCAGCCTGCTGCCTGTTTGGCAGGGGCTCTGGGGACTGGCCAGACTCTCGGGAGCTTGCCCTGTCCTCCAATGCCCCGACCCCTCCCCAACACCTCCACAACCTGTTACAGGTTGTTTGGGGGTCAGGGGGAAGGATCTGGAGGCTGGCCCTCTCCTCAGCTGCCCCCCTCACACACAGCCTGGAGGCTGCTGAGTTTGGTGCAAGGTTCTGGGGGCAGCCAGCAGTCTCCAGTGACCCTCCTTTGGCCTTCAGGCTGTTGGGGGGTCCAGGTTCTGAGGTCTGATCCCCCTCTTGCACACCCCCATGGACTGTAGGCTGTCTGGGTGCAGCCAGGCTCCAGGGTCTGTCTTCAACTCCACTGTCCCCAGGGCCTGCAGGATGTCGGGGTAGGGTGAGAATCTGGGGGCTGTCCCAGCCTCTATCACTGTCTTCCACGGCCTACAGGCTGTCTTGAGTCTGATCCCCACCCATCCAGCAGTCTCCCGTGTCCTGTATGCTCTCCATGGTGACAGCAGGCTACGTCTTTCTTGGTGCTGCAGCTTTCCCCAGTGGCCACTATCAGAATCTCCTGTCTGTGCCACTCCCTCTCTCCTCCCTCCTCTCTCTGCTCCTCCTCCTTCCACGTTCTGGGAAACGCTCCCATCCCCAACATTTCCTATTTCCCAGACACAAAGAAGCCCTGACTTTGTTTAAGTTAGGATAAGAGGAAGCTGCTCACCAAGGTGATGATCCAGAGTGGTGAGTGGGCTTGCATGTTCCAGTGAACCCAAGAGTGATGCTGTAGGGAGTGTCATACTCCCAGCAGGGTCACCCATAGTGGCAAGGTCAAGCGGGAGAGTGCAGGTGAAGTACAATCCTAAAAGTCCTCAAGGGCAGAACAGGTGGAAGATACCAAGGGTAATGCTATAATGGCTGTGAAGGCGGATGAAGGCTGCGGCAGACAGGAGACTCACAATTGTTGTGTGTCCCATGCCATTGGACCTGGGTCTTCTATCGATCAAGGACCATATGGTGGCTATAGTTCAACAGTCCCCTTATATTAAAAGAAGTCACGCACAGGTGTGTTCCCATGTACTACTCTCCTAAACTTCAGCCCTACAGTGACTGGCAAATGGCAACAGGAGCAGGGTTCTGAAATCTGGAATCTTTTAGTCATGGACCAGCACATAGGTGGTGGATGTATATATCAGTGGTTCTGTTTCAAGGACTGAGACAGTAGAACGGTCTGGCTGCTGCATCCATGACTGAGCCGTCCAATTTAGGATCTGCTCTGCTCAACCCACATGGGAAGCAGGTGAGAGAAGGTTCTCTAAACATAGTCCACCTCAACCCCCTTGACTGGATAACGACATCCAGTGGGTTCAACTCTATGCAGTCAAAATAGAACGGTAAACTAGTAAAGGCACGAATATTTGCCCATAAAATAGAAGTGACTGTGTATGGGGAGAAAAATACATCCAAAGCTTATTTTTAGTTCTATGAATGTGTTTGTATGTTTAGTCTTCCTTCCTTTCAGAGAGCAAAGGAAACACAAACTTTTTACGAATTGAACCAATTGCGTAACTGAAAATATCCCTGTATATTGTATAAAAGATTTAGAAGCGTGTAAAATAAAACACGTTGCTAGGCACTATTTCCATTCAACTATCTTATGCCCTAAATTACTAGGTGATGTAGCATTAAAACTGTCTGATGAACAATCCATCTACCTAAAGCACAGAAGACAATGACCATTAAACAGTTTTCCATTCTTCTTCACTAATGAAACAAACGTTTTCAGTAAGATTTGCTATTTGTGCATTGTCAATCTTACAACAACTGTAGATTGGTAGGTTGTCCTTCTGGTTTGTTCTTTTTGTTTCTAGACAGCAACTAATGAACTGGAATGATCAGAAATGGCAGTGTACAAGTTGTTGGAAAATACATTGTTTAAGGAATTCTTTAAGTGTCAGTGTGAAAAGCACATGAAAAATCTAGCAAAGCGAGAACAATATGGATATGCATTCTGCACAAATTTGATAGAGCCAATTACTATTACTGTCACTACAGGGACTGTTCAGCAGCTTTCTAGAAGTTGAGCAAAAAATGAGAATTTCTTCAGTTTAAGGCTACAACAAACTCACTCCATGAATCCTCAATCCTCTGGATTGGACACAGAGTAACACATACACATGCATGATGACCATGGGTTATGCACATGCAAACAGACTTATCCAAGTTTAAGGTTGCATAGGGTTATAAAACTGGGGAAAACACTTTAATGACTACTCCTGCAATTTTGCTATGGGGAGAGGAAGGTCAGGCAGTGTATGTTTTTCCCATTTCTCCCTGCTTTAACGTGTGTGACTCACCTTGCAGTGGCAGCCCATACTTTAGGGGGCTGAGCTCAGGTCCCACTGCAGGTATTATGTGATAATACATGTGAGGTTGCAGTGCCCCTCAGTTTTGGCCCAGCTGCCCCTGTGTCATGACAGGGGGAAGGCCAACTAGCATGCCAGGTCACAAAGTGCAAACTGGGGAGCTGGGCTCAGTCCCACAGGACACAGGAGCTGCTGCTGCCTAGGGTGAGCTCACCATCTAGTCCCCTACCTCTCTCAATCCCACCCCTCCCCTGCATCCAGGTTCAGGTTGTGGTTGTGGTAACAGTGCACAGGGTCCTGCTGCAGTTGACTGATGCCTTCTCATTTGTCATTGAAATTTTTTAAACTAAAATCACTGAGCTCTCATTAAACCCCTGACTGTTATGAAATTTACCATGACTGCTCTTTAGAAGATTTTTTTAGATTAAAAAAAAAAGGCCCAGAAAATCTGCAACCCAGATAATGACTCAGGGTATGTCGATACTTACTGCATGTTCAATGTGCCATAATCGATTCTCTGGAGTTTGATTTTGCCGCATCTGTGATTTTACCCTGATCTACACCAGGGAACAAAGTCGATCCTGATACATCAATTCTACCTACTCTAATGGCATAGCTAGAATTGTCTAGCTGGGATCAACTTTGGTCCCTTACTATAGGCCAGGCCTTAAAGTTGTGATTTTGAGCATCCCAGAATTAAATGAAACAGGCATCTCAAAATCAAATGGACACAGTCTTTACTCCTAGAAATAGACCATAACAATTGTGTATCTAAAATAGGCAACAGGCATAGAATGTGGCAAGAGGAGGTGGAAGAGAAGGTTACCAATGTTATCAGGTACTTGCTAAGTATAGCATCGACAAATATTAATGGTTCAGTTAACTTAGTTGCCTTCTCCCTCCTCCATATATTTCTCTCATATCCATTTGTCGGTTTAGCAAGATGAGGGAGATAAAAAGAGAAGAGAGAGATAGCTTGGCAAACAGGTTTGGGAATGGTATTGCTTGGAGCAAGGCATAAAGGAGGGAGTGGGTGAAGGGAACAAAAGAGGCATCAGTTCAGGCCTGCCTCTGTGGGGTGCAAGTGGGGAAGGGGACAGTTGCCCTTGGTCCCTTTGAAGTGCTGTGGCAGCACTGCTGTGCCACTGCATGTGGCTGTCACGGAGTGGAGGGGGCAGTGCCAAAGAGCAGGCAGCGCTGAGGGTTGAATGCCCTAGGCCCTGTTCCTTCTGCCCTTAGCTCCACCCCTTTCAGGGTGCAGAGCTGGGACCACCTCCCACCTTGCCCTGGAGTCCACAGCAGCTGTTGGCCCAGCTACATCAGCGTGGCCAGCACGAGAGAAAAAGAGGTGATAAGGGTTTGTGAAAGAAAACCAGTCAAGAGATGTAATAGGAGACCAGAGTTAGAAAATCTTTAATGCCAGAAAAAGCTTTAAGCTGATATGTAGCTTGGTGAAGAGCCAGTGAAGCAGTTCAAAGGTAATATGGGAAGGGACCCTGGTCGAAATGACAGAATGTGGCAGAATTTTTGAAGTGGAACAAAGTCAGTAACCATAAAGGAATGATTGTCTTGTGGTTAATGTACTGTCCTGAGATGTCAGGAGTCTGGGTCCAATCCTTTGCCCTGCCACTGATGCCAAGCCATTTAACTCTCTTTCATGCTCTTTGAATCTATGTAATAATCATCTTCTAAGATACAGAAAATGTCTGATTTAACGAAAACTTTAGTTTTCTTTTGAGTTATTTCCTATAAAAATTGTGATGTTCTCATATTGGGAACTAACTGTGCTTTATAGTAGCAAACAGTATTTGTATGTGGTTACTAACCCTTAAAACATTTTGAATGATTTGTGGTGCACATTTACTTACACCTCGATTCACATGAATAGAAAAGATTAGAAGAAACATTGCTTGCAACCACTTACCTAATTTTCATATTTAATAAAATCAATTTTGTTTGTTAATAAACTCAGTGTAAATAATTGTTACCTGGGAGGGTGTGACAACAGCTGTGCATGTCTCTCTTTCAAAGGTAGCAAACAATTTATGGGCTTAGTGGTGGAACTATGCTGGTTGACATCTGCAGAGTATCTGGAATGATTCTCCAACAGTTGGTGTCTGAATGCACAGAGGAAAAAATATATGATCAGCATAGTCCATTGCATGTCGGCTTTATCTAAATGTCCTCCAAAAAAGGAATTCAACTCCTTCTGGTTGAAAAGAAAAACTTGAATGCTAATATCGTATTTTAGTTCTTGATAATTCTTTGGGAAATGCTGGTAGAAGGGGGGAAAGGAGAATAGAAGAACAAATACAATTTATCTTCATTCACACAGGTACTTTACAAATGTAACATCTACAAATAAATTTAAAATTTAATATTTTTAATTTGAAAAGCAAATTTTTCCAGTAGCCCAAAATAACTCTTTTTTTTACATATGATACACCAATAATAAAGTTGTTCATGTTTTTATATTAACATTCAGGGCAACAGAAGAGAATCATTATAGGTTTTCCAATTGACTGTGGTTTTGTGATGTCACACAAAATGAAAATTCTTATGCTACTGTCAAACGGAACACTTGATCAAAGTAAAAATACATTTATAGAAATAAATATGTTACTGTGGCAACTCCTTTCCACCCTTTCCTGAAAACTATCAAAGGCAAAGATGACAGCAATAAAAATAACAACACACACAAACAAACAATCTGTTTTAGCCTTTGGAAAAAATGGCAACTAAAATATAAAATTGCAGAGTGACTCGTTTGAGAAAACATAGGTCTGTAAGAGGTGTCAAATAATTAAGGCAAAAATGATTTTGGGGCAGCTAAGCTGAAAGTTTAAACCATTTCTTCTCTCTTACCCAAAATTTTTAGCTATGTCTCCACTAGAGAGTTTTGCCAACACAACCCGTTTTGTCAACAAAATTTGTAGACTGTCTACACTAAAAATGTGTTCCATCAACATACTGCCAATAGAACATGGCACTTCTGTCAACAGCCTTCTGCCTCTCCCCTATGAGGCAGAATGCCTTTCTTGATGGAGTTTGTTGATAAAAAAAAGCCATGTGGAAGCACCAGGGAGGCCTCTGTGGACAGACAAGGCTAGCAGGTCACTGGGCAGCCCTGTCTGCTGTGCTTCTGGTAGTCTGTTCTGTTGAGAGTGGCTGGGCGGTCCGGCTGCTCTCTGTTGACGGAGCGGATCGACAGTGATCCACTCGTGTGTGGTAGCAATCTGTCTACAAAAGATTTGTCAGAAGATATCTTCCAAGAGTAACTTTTGTTGACAGATCGCTGTAGTGGGGACATAGCCTTTGAGTTTGTGAAGTTTGCTGAAAATCTGTATGAAGAGACTTTCTTTTGAAATGGCTTGTCAACTGCCTATCATGTCATAAATATCCCCCATCTTGCAGCATTTAAGTTTCCCAGGTCCCCGTAAGCTTGCAATCTCTGGCTTTCTTCTGCTCAGTTCCTAAAATATAAAGGCCCAGTTCTTTTCATGTAAAGATGTCCTGTATAAGTAAGGGAATAAGGGTTACTTGGAGATGGGAGCATTGTGTAATTGGTCTTTATAAATAACTTGTTTTATATATTCATAAATAATCATAATTCACTGTTCAACACTGAGAATAGCCACATCTAATACATCACATTTCTGTTAATATGCTTTAGCAATCTTACCAGAATAGGCAGAACTTACCCTAGCTGTCTTGTTACTCTGATTTAGCATAGCTGATTTTAAATATAGTAGGCAAAAGCACTGAATAAATTGGAGGCTGTCATATTGTGTGAAAGCACTGCTGTGTTGTCCTGTTGTTGGATGCATCTGTTTAAAAGAGACCTTTTTGGCCTTTGAATGATTCTAGCAGTAATTTCCTAGCATTCAGAATTTTATCAGTCAGGAATACAGATATCTGTTCAAATTGAAGGAGGAAAGGCAGATAAGTGTGAATAGGACAAAATAAAAACTTTAGATATGTGGGTAAACTCAGATTTGGTGGGGATTGAATGGACTTCTTAAAAATCTCCTGAAAAGCTTTCATGCTCATAATCATGACTTTTTGAGTAAAAAATAAAAAGGATGTACAGTATATATCTGACACCATATAACTTCCTTGCACCAAAACTCAGATTGGTCTAAACAACAATTCTATTCATTCCATTAGCCAACATATGCTAACATACCTTCATTAAAATAAAGAGTATAATAGTTCTGTTGCTTGCAGAGCAGATATCCACATTGATAATGTAATAATCATAAATACTATAATGACTACAGCACCTTCCACTACAAGGTCTCAAAATAGTTTACAGTTCAGCCTTTAAGCCTTGCCGCAGCACTGCAAGGCTAAATCTTGTGTTTCAGATCCATTTTACAGAGGAGAAAACAAAGACCAGAATACCAATGGCAGAGTTAGAAACAGAATCCAGACAGCCTGATAATTGTTTGTTCTGCTCAACACAATATGTCTTTGTCCATATCCAGAAGACTGTCTCATCTCTCAGTGTTACTGATGTCTGATTTGTATTAAAAAAAAAGTGAAGTCCTGGCTATGCTGGTGGTGGGGAGGGGGTTGTGAACTTTATTTTGTTGTGTGTTTTCTAGGTAGAATTGTGGAAGACATTTCACTTTTATTGTCTGCATCAACAGCAATTGTGAGATTCTCAGTTCGAAAAATATTGCACTATTTTATAACAACTTTGTTGGAAGGTATATTGTTATTATTGGGATGCTTGGGGTTAAACATATATGTTTGATCTCATTACATCTGCTTCGCTGTCCTGCCTCTCTTTCCATGCTCTACATCTTCATAATAATAGTTATGCAATATAGCAGCTTTTCTCCCATGGTTCTCTACAACATCCATGACTCCCTAACCAGTCTTCAGGGAGGGATTCGGTCAAACATGGAGGGGAAGTGCAAGTAAGTAAATGGAATTATGTATGTCTAGGGGACAAAGCACAGGCAAATATCTGCTTTCTTGCCTGTGTCTCTGGCCCATATCCTGCCTATTTGTGTAGCCTGATCTTTTGGAGGATCAAGAGAAGGGCTGTTGGGAGACTGATGGAAAGTAAAGCACAAATCATGGAGCCATCATCACTTAGTTCCATGCCTCCCCTGCCTGGATCCATGGCTGTTTACTACTTGCTACACAGGGGAGCTTTTGATTCCCTCTAAGTGTTTTTCAATGTTTTCATTGTTTGGTTAGGTACCATCATGTCTATGTATTGAAGAAGTAAGTGCATGTCACAGAGGGAACAAAATTGCAAGGTTAGATTTGTTCTTGGGGTGTCTCATTCAGTAACCAAGTGGAACACATCCACAGGTGGACACCTGGAGGAACCACACTAAACTATTATTTAGGAAATACAATGCTAGTTCTCAGTTTTAAGACAAATTATTTCCCAAGACAACTATATAATATGCATTAATGTATGAAAACACTTTTTAAAAAATAATAGTATTAAAAATAAAAAGGCAAGAAATCAAGGAACAACCTTAATTCTGGCATTGTTCAAAGGCAACCAAAATTCAATCTCTTTCTACATCAACATTATGGTACAATCTTTAAAGATATAATATAATATTTTTCCACAGTGCACACAGTGATTACTGCTCATTCCACTTTGAGATGGGGGTGTGATTTCAAGGTTGCATATTAGCACTAGTTCTGATTGAGCCAGCACACGAAATCTAGAATGTAGGTCTGACAACGCGAGCTGCAGGATGACTATCGACGCTGAGTAGATAATAATCAAGGACCGTAGGCTTGTATTTGGGAGGCCTAACCAAACGCACCACACAACAACAGCTGGGCATACCCCTGAAACAAAGCCCCAACCCTCTTTGCCAAATTTGAAATGCCTGCTCCAAAGCATTTCGTGTTTCTCAAACAAAAGGACTCGAGGATATTAGTCTTCACTGTTTTTGCCAGGCATATTGTAGTGTTGTTTGGGTTTTCCATTGGGAGGTACTATTTTTGATAGGCTTGTGTTTGGGGTTTTGTGGTGCAGTTTTGTTTATGTATAGAGAACATAGAAAATCTTGACCTGCATCTGACGAAGTGGGTCTTTGCCCACAACAGCTTATGCTCATACATTTCTGCTAGTCTATAAGGTGCCACAGGACCCCTCGTTGCTTTTGCAGATCCAGACTAACACGGCTACCCCTCTGATACTTGATAGAAAATCTTGTGTCTCTGAAAGCAGAAGCAATCAAATAGCCGGAAATAGTTCCTTCTAGAGTTGCAAGAAAGGTGTGGGGATAACCAAGGTGTTATATAGTGGATTTTGAGATTATTTTCTGTTTTATTATTTATCCTTTGTCTGCAAAGCTGGAACTTCCTGCTTCATGCACGAGATCAGGGTTGGCAAGAAGAGGCCTGGGTGAAGGAAATGCATGGCACCAGAATTAGTCCGGCAGGCCATCAGACACTTTATTTACATGATTGTCCACCGGTATGGCCACTCACAGCTCCTGTTGGCCACTGTACACTGCTCCTAGCCAATGGCATCTGTGGGAAGCAGTGCAGACTGCTTATTGATCTCCCCTGCATTAGATTCAATAGCAGCTCAAAGACTCCCTGAGCTTTTTGTTTCTCAGCTTCCAAACTCAAAGCTCAAACTGAAACTAAAACTAGTCTCAGTCTCTGGCAGACGATGTCCCCTCTCCGAGAGGGGGCAAAGCAGGCTTGGCTCATGATTGGCCCAGCAAACTTCCTGTCTTATGTTCAACACCCTATGCTGAAACTTCCCCATGGAGCTTCACAAAGATTTCTAGTCTAACCTGATTCCAGGCATGCTGGGAAATTTTGTCTGCAGGAGGGGAGGAAGGGGTCTGGTTGGCATTACTTTTGCAGGAGCTATGCCCTAGAGGTTCAATCTGGTTAACGTTCTTCAGCACATTTCATTCGAGTTGTTAGCAGAAGGAATTTGTTAAAAATGTGTCTTACTAAATCTAGTTTTAAACTTTGCTGGTAGCAGACCAAAATGTAAATTTGTTGTAAGTAAACAGAAATCTTTGGGATGTATTATTCACTCTTCACATTGTTAATCAAGACACTAGCTTCAAATAATGAGTTTTTCCACTATGTTACCTGATTTTTTCAGGTTCACAGTTTCTGTTCTTGATCATTTTTAATATAACTTTGTTACAAATATGTATTACAAAAGTAAATATCATTTACTTGTTTTTTCTGTAAATTAATTTGAAGATGTATCTGAATCCAATTTAAACATAATTTGATTTTACAGAAGTCTATCCTTGGGGGAAAAAGACAGATAAATCAATAAGTGCCATTGTAGGGGTAATGAAAAAATAGATCCAAAATGAGATGTGTTAGTATGCAGCTTTTATTTTGTCTTCTTATCAGTTCTGTTGGTCTATACTCCACATATGCTGGAATTGAGCTTTTAAGTGCCACCTACAGAAAGTTTTGTAATTTTAAGTAGTCATAGCAACAAGTAGAGCTACCTGTAGTTTCATTGCCAGAGGATGTGTTCCCATTAGCTGTTGTGAGCAATGGCAGTAATGAGGGAATTTGAAAACACATGAAAATCTTGCAGCTGAGAAAAGTTTGGGGGATTTTAAATTGCAGATAGCTGGGGTTTAAAATGCTACATGTCAGCACTGCAAATACATGCAAAAACTTCCACTCAATCCTTTCAGCTTCAAACAGTTGACAACTTGACACTTTATTTCTACAAAAATTAATTTGTATTTTTTCAAAAATTGCATCTTTAATTTCTAGCCAATTTAGCCCTCCCAAGATATTCCTACTCTGTTTATTTTGTATACTAGTCTGCTTTCCTATCTAGTAGATCTACAGTGTGAAATGAATGCCCTCAATAATCAATGAAACATCATGACACTTATATAAGGAGTCTCTGGTCTGTGTTCTCTGCAGTTTTATGTTAAAAGAAGGACCAGTGACACTCAGTTAGCAAGCTCCCAGTTGCCCAGTGTAACAAGATACATACGAAGTGACAATGTGTCACAAAATGTTGTTATGACTTGATGTCTAAGGAGAAGATTCTGCAGGCTTAATTTCCATATCTGTCTGCAGACAGGTTCATGGATGGCTTCTTTACTTCTCCCAGTAGAATTCCTTTGACTTATGAACATCCTGCTTCTCCAGGACATACAGTTGAGTGAAAGGGACACAGGGATGGATTTAATCAGCAGGTTATAATTTTATTAATGGGGGCAGGGACAGGGGGTATTTAACTGAGATCAGTGCAGGGTTTTTCCCTCCCTGACACATATTCTGATGTGGACTTTGAGGAACAAGAAGTGGCTTGGATCCATGATGTCTGAGACTCAACTCTCCCTTCTCTCTTCTTCTCCCAGGAATTGTACATACTCCTTCTGGTCCAGTTGCCCCTGGCCCTGCTGGGATGGGCTGGGAATTGGCTTTGGCTCTTTCTGCTAGGTAATATGGTTCTCTCTACACTATTACCCAGCCTGAACTAAACTCATCATGACACGTATCCAACATGAACAATAAAAGAAAATTGTATTCTGCTTCAACATTCAATTAGGTATCCAGAATATGTATATTAGTTTCATCAGATATTTTCTGTTACTTTATTTCAGCCTATGGCTTATTCATGAATTATTTTGCCAACTATAAGTTTAATCATACCTTCTGAGGAATACTTTCTGACACCTTAATTGACACCATTTGTTTTGGATAGGAAAACAAAAATTTCATAGCTGAAAGAGGGAAATCCAGGAGATTCTAATGGTACGCTAGCAAATTTTGCCAAAGAAACTTACGTTGACATGCAGAAATCAACAATGGCAAAATTACCACTTTTCATGTGCACATGAGGAACTCCCCCATCGACAGTGGGAGCAATGTTGTACCATTGATGGGTTTTGTGGGACCACAGAACAAAGTTCAGGGCATCTTGGGATCACTCAAAGTTCCATCAGGCACTGATTTGGTCAGGGGCTCACCAACATCCTTTTTCACCTTTCTTCCAATGGCCATTCTTTGCTGTGCACTCTGATATCTGCAGTGAGAAATGGCTCTCTCACTTCTCTCACATGCTCTTTTAACTATCATGGCAGCAGAGATCATCTTGAAATTACTGACAAACAAAGAAGACTCAGAGGAGCCTGACAGTGCATATGATATGGACAGTGGCAACCTGTCATTGCATATGGCAGTTACAGAGCAGCTGTACAGGGTAGAGTGACACTTTTGAACTAGGGAAACCAGCACTGACTGGTGGAATCACAGGTGTAAAGAGCAGTGACTACAGGACTTAAGGATACATAAATCAACCTTCCTGGAGCTGGGTGCTGAGATGGCCCCCAAACTGCAGCACAAAGACAATAGAATGAGAGCTGCCACACATTGAGGAGTGTGTGGTGATTGCTGTGTGGGATCTGGCAACTGCTGATTGCTACTGGTCAATTGCAAATGAATATGAAGCAGAGAAGTTTACTGTTGGTTCTGGTGTGCTGCACCTGTCCAGGGCAATAAATTGCATCCTGCTACAGAGGGCCATGACTCTGGGAAATGTGCATGACATAGTGTCTGGGTTTGCAGACATGGAATTTCCCAGCTGCAGGTTGTCATAGGTGGCACATGTATTCTGATTTTAGCAACAGCCCCCCTTGCCACTGAGTACATCAACAGGAAAGGATACATCTTCAAGGTGTTGCAGGCACTCATGGAGCATTACGGGCGTTTCACAGACATCAATACAGGGCGGTGTGGAAAGTTGCATGACACATCTTTAGGAACATTGGCCTGTACAGAAAGCTACAGGCAGGGACTTTCTTTCCAAAGCAAAAGATTACGGAGGGGGATATAGAAATGCCCATTGTGATCACGAGAGACCTAGCTTATCCCTTGCAGTCCAGGCTCCTGAAACCTTACATAGGGCACCTGGACATCAGTAAGGAGCATTTTAACAACAGGCAGAGCAGGTATCACGTAGGGTTGAATGTGCCTCTGTAAGAATGAAAGCAAGATGAAGGTGTCTCTATGGCAAGTTAGACCTCTCTGAGGACAAAATTCCCATGGTTATAACAGCCTGTTCCACGTTGCATACAGTTTGTGAATCTAAGAGGAAATTGCTTGCTCAGGCATGGAGCACTGAGGCACAGCACTTGGCTGCAGAGTTTGAGCAACCAGACAGTAGAGGAGCTAAAAAGTGTTGCTGCTAACATTAGAGAGGCTTTGAAGTGCACATTAAAAATGAGGGGCTCTGAAATAAGCTTCTGTTACGATTGCTACCTGGTTGCTTCCACCTCATCCTCCAATACAACACATAGCCTGGAACATGCCTTTAAAGCCTGCACCTGGGCTTGCATTGATTGGTCTGTGAGATTGTCAACCAGCAAATAAAAGCATAGAGCCATTATAAAAGTGAGCTGCTGTTTATCAGAAAACAGTACATTCAAACGTAATAAACCACCTCCAATAGCTGGTATGGGTGGTACTGAAAAGGAGTTACAACTTACAGATGTGTTTAGGTCCAAGTATCTTAATCAAAGTCGGAGATGGAATGCATGGTAAAATGAGAAATTCCAGAATATGTCTACATAATGGGAGCTATTTCTGGATACTGCGACATCCTGAAATAGCTGCCCATGTCTATGCAAAGTGCCCATTGTCTAGAAACAGTTTCCAAGATAAGGGTTCACTATTCCAGCATCCCTGTACACCTCATCAGAGGAGGATTACAGGTATGCCTTAAAATAGGGCTTCATTTTGACAAGTGGCACTGTTTAGACACATGCCGAAATAACTTATTTTGAAATCTACTTGAAATAAGCTATGCAATTTGTGTAGCTTATTTTGAGATTAGGGTGCCATGTAGGCATAGCCCCAGAGAGGAATGTGAGGGCATAGAGCGGGGATTGATGGACACAAAATTTTTGATTCAGGACAGCCCATGTTGGTTCATGTTGTTGCATGACTAGACACTTGAGAATCTCTCTCTGTTCCTCCCTCACCCTAATCATGCATTCTGTGGCCTGCTTGGTAAATGCCTGGTTGTCCTTGCTTTCCTTCTAAGCATTATGCCCAATGTCTTCACTCACTTGCTGATTGATTTAGCACTTTACAAACGAAATCTACCCAGTTTCTTTTAGGGCAATTCCTTATATATTGCAACCTTTCTAATATGGTTCATGGACATCAAGGTCTCAGTTGTTCAGCACAATGCACAAAAAAAAAAAAGGAGTTTGTTGACATCAAGTCCTACATTTCGCTTACACACCACTTTTTCAATATTTCCCATCAATTTCCTGCTAACCTTTTCAAGGAATCTTGCTGATCATTTTTCCTAGTGCCAATGCCAGCTAGCAATGTATGTTGGCAAGCACCATAATCAACATAAGTGAGGGGCTGGGTGTGGCTGGCATCTGTGCATATAGACAAAAGAAACCAGGAAAGCAAGGAAACCAGGGTACATTTCCAGGCTTGTGGTTTCTCCTAATTCCAGATGTAGCCCACCTATGTTCCAATAGACTCTCTCTGCAGGATTCCATTGAGATCATGGTGAACATCAACATCCTGATCAGCCATAGTAATTAGCTATCCAGGGCTATGATCAGCTCACAAAAAAAACACAGCCAGACTCCCAGTCTTCTATGTCCCCAGCCCTGCACTGTACTAGATACAGTTAGTTACCCTGATCTCAGCTCCTGCTTCCTGGTCCCAGGTAAGCGGTTGCTTAGATTGGCTACACCCATCAGCAGTGGACAACAGTTCCTGGCTGCCAGACTCACTCAGTAATCCCAGGGGAAGTCCCTGATCCTTGTCTACCTCAACCTCTTCATCTATTATTTCATCATCCGGGTTAGATCCTCTGTGTACTGGGTCTTTGCCCTCTGAATTATCTGGGCGGCTCTTGGCAGTATAGGTGGAGTCACCACCAAGGATAACATTCAGTTCTTTACAGAAACAGCAGATCTTTGGTGAAACACTGGAGCAGTGGTTCACTACAAAAGGCCTTTTCCTTTTCTGTGTATATAATGATAAGCTCTTGGGGATGAGAACTATTCTTATCATATCTGTAGACTACCTATCAGGATAAGGCCCTCAATTGAGCTGGATGTGAACCGGATTTCCATTTTGTGGGAAATTCTATTTTGATTTTTTCTCATTTTGGAATAGAATAAAAATCAATGAATTGAAGTCACTCAAAACACTCGATTTTGATAAAACAGAAAATCCTGCCCTGCCCCCCCTCGACATTTTTACCTCTGAAATGTTTTATATGATTCATAGACTACTCATGAACTTTCTTTCAAGACAAATATAGTCAAAACCTTCTCTTCCAAAAAATGCCAAAATGGGACATTTGCAAGTTATCAAAAAGCTTCATTTTGATTTTTTTTCCAGACCAAGAGGTTGTGAAAATTGGTATTTTTAAATGTGTCAATTCTGATGAAAATGATATTTTCCTTCAAAAACCATTATGATATTTTTGACTAGCTCTAGATGGGAATCTGACTGTGGCTTCTAAGCACTGCCATATCACTTCCAAGAATTGTGGGCTGAAGTGTGCCTTTGATTAATCAGCAGAACACCTGAAGGATTTTCAGTGATCATATGATATGGTTCAGTGACAATAATACTGTCCATATATTTTCTTTCACATATCTCCTCCCTCAATGGGTGTCAGTGTATACATGCTGCAATATTGGTAATGGGTAGGTTTTTTCCAAGCCCTTGGACTGTTCTAACTGCTCCTTTTGAAGAAAAAGTCACATTAGAAATGAGTCAGATTCACAAAAAGGGCTCCTGAACATGTATATGTATAATTGTAGATAATGTATATATGTACATACATGTATATAATCAAAGTATGACAAACATTATAATAATGAAAGATACAAAATAGTCAACAAAATTGAATTATTTGTGGGAAGGCAAAGGACAAAAGAAAACTGTAGTACAGGTTGAACCTCTCTAGTTTGGCACTCTTGGGACCTGACCAGTGCTGAATAAGAGAATTTGCTGGACCATGGGAGGTCAATATTGTCTAGTAGCATTACTTGCACTGCTTACCGAGCTCTTAAAAACAGTTAGGGGGAAATAACAGCACAGAACACTGAGATCCAGGACTGGTGGTTGCAAACAAACTTTACAGGACCACAGGAAACTTGGCCACACCCCTGGTAAGTGGTCATCTGGCTAACTAAAATAATGCCAGATTATGGATGTTTCCAGACAAGAGACTGCCAGACAAGAGAGTTTCAACCATTATGCAAAAGATACAATGTTTAATAAAAATGTATAATTCATAGGATATAAATAGGGAAGGAAGAATGACAATAACAATCTATTAATTAACGGTAGAAATGATTCAGAATTACATTTCCAACATTTATCAGTTTCTATTAGACTGGTTTAATATATTTTAAAGGGATAAAGGAACTTTCCTTAATTAACTTATCTTGAAAAGATCTTACTCAGGCAGTAGAGGAATAGAATATTTATATAACTACATATCTATAATCATACAGGTTCATTAAATTTACAGTTCATATATTTCTCAGCCCATTCTGTCCATGAAAAAGTAAAGAGAACCAATTTCTCCTTTGAGCATAAAAGATGGGACATGATCTATACCAAAGGGCTAACCTTTAACATAAACTCTTGACATTTACAACGTGTGTCTAGGACTAAGCAAGACAAGTAATTTATCCTTGATATACCCATAATACCTACTATGTGTATGAGAACACAGTGAAAGAGAATATGTGGGCTTTAATTTCCTATGAGAGCTATAATTCCCTAGATTATATTAATATTTATTAATATATCTCATGTTCTTTTTAACCAATTTTATTTCCAGACAAGTGCCTTCAAAACACATGAAAGGATTATTACATAACTGAGAGCCGGGGGGGGGGGTAGAGGGAGGGGGGCACGGGGGATGGAAATTCCTCCAAATGCTAACAAGTCTTTGGACTTAAGAAAATGTGTTCTACATGCTAGAAAAAGACATAATTAAAAATTATTGTATCTGGATTTTGTATTTGTCAAATGTGAAAAGTACAGTGCAGCCCATACTTAGTTCTAATGTTATTTATCAGAATGATATACTTTTAGGGATACACAGTGATATGCTCTGGTATAGCAAGGGATTCTATCAAAGACTGAATCTCCCTATGGTTTAAATGAGAGACTGATTGCTTTTCTTTTACATTATTATTGTAAAAATGTGATTCACCTATGAAAAATAAACAAATTAAATAAACTCGAGAGAACCCAGCTAGCTGGACTTTAGAGAGGTAACACAACTGGGGCCACTTGAAGCACCCAGACTCCTTCAGATTCCACTATTTAAAACACATGACAATAAATTCTCTCAGCTATTCTCAGCAGGTCAGACTATCAAGGTCACTGGGGAATTCAGGTGAGTGCTAAGCATATCCCAGCTTATTGCCTACCTTAAATCCTGTTGATCTTGGCTTCCATGACTTCAGCGAGAGGTACGGGCCGGGTGACATACTGGAGCACAATCCAAACTTGTAGGAGGCCTGCGGCCCTTACAATGCCATGCTGTAGTAGCCCCCACCTGGAATACTCACCAACAGCTGTATAGTATACAAACCACAAGCTGAATGTGTCTGTGTAACTTCATTCTGCCAGGTACACCCTGCCTCTCACTAGCCTTGATTATATTCTAAGGTGACCACAACAAACCTTTCCCCCCAGAAACATATGTCCTGTTCTGGAGAATACAAATATATTTAAATCTATTCTCTTCAGATTGTGAAAATCCCTTGTTTTAAAGCAATAATATAGCAATGTATTGCCTTAAACAGTTATCCAGATACTTCAATTTAAGTACACTGGACTACATGAAACAACAAAGTAAGTTTTTTAACTAAAAATAGATTTAAGTGAATTCAAATTATGAGGCATAAAAAATAGAAATAGTTACAAGAAAACTAAAAATAAAACATGTGCCTCATGTCTAATTGAACCAGCTGTATAAGATTCAGGCAAACTGTCTCTCCATATACTCCAGCTGATTAATAACCAAACTCTTTAGACAGGGCCCTCTTCCCGACTCCAATAGGCATTTCCTTTTGTCTTATGTGTGAAGAATGAGGAGGGTGGTGAAGAGGTGCACGTGCCTCTGGTATTTGTTTATCCCTTTTTATAGTTTCAGTCCTTTTATAGTTCAGTCTTGCTGATTTTTATTCCTCTTAGAACTTTCTCTCCTTCTCCACTTGATGACTGTCTACTATTAAATGTAAATTAAGGCAACCACACATTCGTTTCTTTGCTTAGGACAGACCTGACTTCTGTCCTGGCAGGGGTGTGGAGTTTGGAACATGTGTTAATAACATCATATTAGAGAATTTTTTTTTCTTCTTTATCTACAATGTTATCATGTATATTTTACCAGAACACAGAACCACAGGGTTGGAAGAGACCTCAGGAGATCATTGTGTACAACCGTCTGCTGAAAGCAGGACCAATCCCAACTAAATCGTCCGAGCCAGGGCTTTGACAAACTGGGACTTAAAGACCTCTAAGCCGTGTCTACACGTGCAAACTACTTCGACGTTGAACGTCGAAGTAGGGAACGTGTAGTCGTTGTGCGTCCCGCAACTTCGAAATTGCGGGGTCCTCCATGGCGGCCATCAGCTGAGGGGTTGAGAGATGCTCTCTCCAGCCCCTCAGCTCAATGGTGGCCGCGTGGAGTGGCCCCTTAAAGGTCCTCACCCCCTCCCTTCCTGTGCAGGAAGCTGAGAGAGCATGCAGGCAGCAGCAGTAACACGCGGCTAGCCTGCATGCTCTTCTGCAGCCACCCATACCCCCAACCAACCTGATGGCCGCCCGACAGCCCCCCCAGCACCCCCAAGGGACACCCCCCAAGGGGACCCAGGGCAGCCAGGGCTCCCAGGCTGGCAGCCAGGCCGGGAAGCGGCAGCAGGGCCCCTCCTGGACGTAGGCCAAGCTTCGGGACCTGCTGGGGCTCTGGAGTGAGGAGGAGGTGCTCCAGGTAATGGGGAGCAAAAGGCGGAACGTGGATGCGTTCACTCGGCTGGCCGAGGGCCTGGCCGCCTGGGGTCACCCTGCCCGCACTCCGGACCATGTCCGGAGTCAAGTGAAGGAGCTGCGGCAGGGTTATGCCTGGGCCCGGGATGCGGCCGGCCAATCTGGGGCCGCCCCCGTCACTTGCCCCTTTTACAGGGAGCTCAGGGACATCCTGGGCCCCCCGGCACACCTCCTCCCCTCCGGCCCCGCTTGACACCTCGGCTGAGGAGCCCCAGCAGGCCCCGGAGGCGGAGTCCGCCCCGGAGGCAAGCCCTGCGACCTCCACCTCTGCCCTGAACAAAGAGGAGGGAGGAGCCGAGCTGGGTTTGAATTGGGGGCTGCAGTTAGAGGCTAGGGGAAGGGAGAGCTAGAAGGCTGCCTGCCTGAGGAGAGGGAAAGCTACACCTCGAGGGGCACCCCTCAGGTTCTTCTCCCCAGGACGGGTTGGAAGGACTGTCTCTGACTGCTGTACTGTCGCTTCTGGGAGAAACTGGGCATCTGTTGCCTAAGAAACCTCTCCTGTCATACCTGCTGAGTGAAGTGAGAGTCACTCCCGCCAGCGGACGGGGTGCAGTGCAGGGGGACCCTTGAACCCCATCACAGCAGCATCTCCCGGGGACGGGGATGGGGAAACTGCAGCAGAGGGGTGGGGGGACAAGGGCCATGGCTCGAGGCCCACACTAACCGCTGTCTCCACTCTTCTTCTCCCCCTCCTGTGTTCTGCAGCTGCACCATCAGAAGGACCGGAGAGCGCCGGTGAGGCGTCAGTGGTCCCAGAAAGCCCTCCGGGGCCATCGCTCCAGGCCAGCCCCTTGGCAGAGGACCAACTGGCCCCATGGCGGGCAAGACGGCGGACCCAGCAGCAGCAGCCACCGGCGACGGACCCCCAGCTGCTGGCCCTCCACTGCCAGCAGGTGGAGGTCGCTGAGCAGTGGCTGCGGATGGAGCAACACCGCCTCCACCTGCAGGAGCAGGCGCTGGCCTGGCGCCAAGAGGCATGGGGGGCCTACATGCAGACATTCGACCGCATAGCGGACTACCTAGCCCCCCACACCGCGCTGGCCACCGCTGCGCCCGCCCTGTGTGCTCCACCTGCTGTGCCACCCGCTTGCTCCAGTCGCTGCGCCGTCTGCCGTTGCCCTGCCACCCACCACTGAGGGTCATTCTGCCGAGGGGGACCTGGGGCCAGCTGACACTCACCGGCCTTATCTTCCGGTCCGCCCAGCCCCCAGCCAGCCCCAGCTAGGGCTGCGGCTGAGGCGGGGATCCCGGCCACCCACCCCCCAGTGCTGGACTGTAGGGGCGTGGGGCCCAGGACGTGGTGTCCCCCTTGTATATATTGCCCCCACTTTTTTGTTTTTTTGGCCTGTACATAGTTTGTATTTATTTATTTGTGACCCCCGTTTTCAATGTCTGATCCTTCACCCCCATGTAAATAGTTCTCCCCTTCCTTGTTATCCCTGTTTTTATATTAATATACATACATATATATGTTAGTTAGAATTTCTATAGTTATTATTAAGAAGAGTTCGAGTAAACATGTTTGATTTTGATTTGACAAACAAGTGTATGCTTTTATTTGTACAAGAAAAGTGGAGGGGGGTGCTGTTGGGTGCTCTGTGGTGTGGGCGTAGGGGCAGGGAGTGTTGTGGAGGATGGGGGGGCAGTGGGGGGCCTGTCAGCATTCACCCCGCAGCCTCATCGAAGTCGGCCCGCAGGGCCTCCCGGACCCGGGTCCCTTCGGGGTCCACCTGCCAACTGGGGGCAGCGGGTGGCTGCACGTCGGCCCTGCCGGCCTCCACAGCCCAGCCCTGAAAGAAGGCCTCCCCCTTGCTCTCCACCAGATTGTGTAGGGCGCTGCATGCACCCACAGTCTGGGGGATGTTGGTGGGGCCCGCATCCAGACGGGTGAGGGGACACCTCCAGCGCCCTTTGAGGCGGCCAAATGAGCGCTCCACCACCTGGTGCGCGTGGTTCAGGCGCTGGTTGAAGCGCTCCTGGCTGGCAGACAGATGGCCCGTGTACGTGAGCATGAGCCAGGGCCGGAGGGGGTATGCCTTATCTGCGATGACGCAGAGGGGCATGGTGGTGTCCCCCACAGGGATCTCCCGCTGGGGGATGTAGGTGCCCGCCTCCAGCCGGCGGCACAGGCCCGAGTTCCGGAATACCCGGGCGTCGTGGGTGCTGCCAGGCCAGCCCACACAAATGTCCAGGAAACGGCCCCAGCTGTCCACCAAGGCCTGGAGGACCACTGAGTGGTAGCCCTTCCGGTTGATGTACCGTCCTCCACTGTGCTCCGGGGCGCGGATGGGGATGTGAGTCCCATCCAGAGCCCCGAAGCAACTGGGGAAGCCCAGGGTGGCAAAGCCCATGATGGTGGCATATGGGTCCCCAAGCCTCACAAGCCTGTGGAGGACCATGGCGTTGATGGCGTGGACGACCTGCAGGGGAAGCACATGGGAGAGCACCAATGAGGGGTAAGCAGGGTGTGTGTGGCCCTCCCCTGCCAGGGCCCCCCTCCCCTCCCCTCCCCTGCCCTCCCCTGCCAGGGTCCCCCTTCCCTGCGGGGGCTGCCTCCCCCCCTCCCCCCGTGGGTCCTCTTACCTCCATGAGGACAGCCCCGATGGTGGCCTTGCCGACGCCAAACTGCTGGCCCACAGATTGGTAGCTGTCTAGAGTAGCCAGCTTCCAGACAGCGATGCCGACCCATTTCTCCACAGGGAGGGCACGCCGCATGGCGGTGTCCTGGTGCCTGAGTGCAGGGGTGAGCCTCTGGCATAGCTCCATAAAGATGTCTGCCGGCTCATGCGAAAGTTCCTGAGCCAGTGGTCGTTGTCCCACTCCCCAAGCACCGGCCGCTCCCATCAGTTGGTGCTGGTGGGGTAGCACCACAGCCCGTGGTGTATGAGGCGGCGGGGGGGTCGGGGTGCTGCAGGGTTGGGGGTTGCGTCCTCCCCTGCGGGCATCTCCTCCTCCGTGGCAAGGAGGTGCTCAGCTGCCTCCTGCATGGCATGGAGCAGGGCGAGCACTGCTCCTGCAGGGGCGGCTGGGTGGACCTCTGGCTGCTGCTGCTGCTGCTGCTGCTGCTGGGGGTCCATCATGACTGCATCACCCGAGGTGTGCATGCCTATGGCTCTGCAGACCGCATGCTGTGCAGGCTGCACGTGTCTGGCAGGGGCCCTTTAAGGGAGCGGCTAGCTGTTACCCCGGAAGCGCTAGTCCGCCCTGTGAGTGTGTCTGAAGCTGTGCCTGGCACCTTATTTCGATGTGTGCTACTTTGGCATGTAGACGTTCCCTCGCAGCGCCTGTTTCGATGTGGTGCTGCGCAACGTCGATGTTAAACGTCGACATTGCCAGCCCTGGAGGACGTGTAGACGTTATTCATCGAAATAGTCTATTTCGATGTCGCTACATTGAAATAAGCTACTTCAATGTAGGGTTCACGTGTAGACGTAGCTCTAGGGAGGGAGATTCTACCACCTCCCTGGGTAATGCATTCCAGAGCTCCAACTCTTTATTAAAGAAATACTTTTTCCGCTAATATGCCCCTCCATAACTTGAGAACATGGTTTCTTGTTCTGTCATCTGTTACCAATGTGAACAGTCTCTCTCCATTATTTTTGGAACACCTCTTCAGGTAGTTGAACGCTGCTATGAAATCACTGCTCATTCTTCTTTTCAGTAGACTAAATAAGAAGAAATGCCTCAGCCTCTCCTCATATGTTTTCTGCTCCATCCCTGTGACCATTTTCACTGCCCTGCACTGGACTCCCTCCAATCTGTCCACATCCTTGCTCTGATGGGGATCCAGAACTGGACACAATACTCCAAATCCAGACTCACCCATGCCAAATAGAGGGGAATAAACACTTCCCTAGATCTGCAGCAATGCTCCTACTAAGTCACCCAGTATGCCATTAACCACTGTGTGCTACAAGGGCACACAGTTAGCTTATACCCAGCTTCTCATCCACTGTGATCCACAGGTCCTATTCTGCAGAACCGCTGCTTACCCAGTCAGTTCCCAACCTGTAGCAGTGCTTAGGATTCCTCCATCTGAAGCATGAGACTCTGCACTTGTCCTTGTTGAAGCTTATCGGATTTCTTTTGGCCCAATCTTCAAATGTTTCTAGGTCTCTCTGGACCCTGTCCCTACCCTCTAGCCATATCAACCTCTTCCCCTTCTTTAGTGTCATCCACAGATTTGCTGAGGATGTAATCAATCCTCTCACCCAGGTCATTAATAAAGACATTTTACAAAACAGGCCCCAAAGCCAACCCTCCCCTTGATAATGGCCTCTGCCTAGACACAGAGCCATTGATCACTACTCATTGGCCACATCTAGACAGCCATTTAGCACAGCACTGCTGCCAGCAGTGCTATGCTAATTACAGGTCATGAAATTGCAAATGAAGGACCAGCTTTCAAGTCATGTGACTAATTAGCATAGCCGAGTGAGATTTTACTGTCACCTGGGGTTATGCCAGCAGTATAGAGGCCGTGTGGCTGTATGTCTGCTGGCTAAGCCCCACCCTGTTGCCAGTCTCTTATGGCACCACAGTCAGTCAGCACCACCAGCATTAGGTGGGATAGCTTGACTATGTCATTACAGAACTAGCTTTGATAGTCATCTATTTTCTGACATTTGACAGGTCACTGAAATGCCCTCTTTCTTTTTTTGCTGTGGCTAATGCCAGAAAGCATGTTCCCAAAACACAACACTAGCTCATTTTGAAGTCGTGCCTGATGACTCCCTCTTTTAAAAATTCAGGTGTAATACAAACTTTTAACAGCAAGCATTTGAGCAGAAAACCAAACAGAATTCTAACAAAGAAAACCTTTGAAAATGTTCAGAATTTTTAATGATGAAAATCATTGAATAAAATCTCTCCCTCATCTCCACAGGGGGTAAAAGGATGCTTCATCTTGCTGTATGGAAAGATCTCTCATCATCATATATCACAGACATTATCTTTATACAAAAGTTCTTCTTAACAATAAATATTTCTGGTACATTCATGTGGTAAAATATTTTTTCTTACTGCCACAAAAAAGGGGTCACTGATGAATCCTGGAACAAACAGCAACTCAGTTTGAAAACAGACTTGTTGGGTGGATAAAATCCTTTCATGCATTTACTCTTATCTGCCAAATGAAGCTTCAAGTAGGCCATACAATAAGGGCAGGGTTAGGATAGGTGGCTGCCTGCAGCACACACACAGTGTTCTCTAATAGCAGAGGTGGTTCTGCAGACACTCTGACAAATGACAGTAAGAATACTCTCCTGAAGCAGATTATTGCTTTTATCCCAAAACCAGTCCTTCTTAGGCAATATTCCTTTGTTATTTTGCTTGTGTTGTTATGATTCTTAGAGGACATGAAATATATTCTATTTGTCTGCAGCCAGCACACTCTCTGTTAAGTATAATTGCTAAAAAAACTATACAAGAACATTTACAGGAAACCTAGGACATCTTTTGTGATCACTTTCTCCAAAGGTTATTGGGTAAGGGAGGGTAAAATAATTAAGTAGTATGGAGTTTAAAGAAATTGAGTGACATTCTTGCAGAAGCAGAAGCACATTCCAGGAAACAATTCCATTCTTAGTTTACTCTTTGAATAGCTTTTACGCAACGTATCTCTTTTTACATAAACATAAAGAAATGTAATCATCTAGACCTAGATCACCTCCTCCTGTGGGATGGAACATGAGTCTCTCCAGATTCTGGAAGGGGAAGAAGACTGTGCCACTGTAGTACTTTTGATGTAGGCATAGCCTAAATTACTCTTGATTTGCACTAGTTTGTGTGTAAAGGGAACTCGCCTCCTTGGGATTATGTTCTGCTTTCCTTTAGATGCAGTTAGCTCTGGAGTCACTTCAGCATAAATAATGTAATTACTTTGGATTTTCATTGCAGAAATTGCCCCCTTAGCTGTACTACAGATTTTTACAGTATTGCAAGTAATTCATACATCCTTTTTGAGGTATATTGTGTCTGTTTGATATACATTATTACTGGCAGAATCTGGAGCTAACCACTATGTGGATTCATTCTACACCACATAGCGGTCTTAGCATTAGTGAAGTTAGCCACAGATGGTGCTGATGGTTTATACAATGAATATGAGGTGGTGTAAGCTGCTAAAATAGAAAGATCTTTCCTAGATTTTCCCAGGGCATCTTTCCAAGGATTTTCCAGAGATCTTTCCCAGGGTGTTGCTGTTAGTGATAGGGAAACACTTACTTACTTAGACTTAGGTCCGCCTGTGCATCTGGGCACATTGGGCAACAAGTGCTCACCAGCGATTTCAGTCAGCTGCAAATAATTCAGCCTCCTACCATGATATACCTATGTTTAAAAAGTCTTCTTTAAATGTGGTGCACCAGGTCCTGAGTGGCCTGCCTCTCTTCCCTCTTCCCTCTGCTGGTATCCATCTCATTGCGGTCTTTGGGTGCAGTTGATCTGGCAGATGCAGAATGTATCCAGCAAACCGCACTCTGTGCTCTGTCATGATATCCTGCAGTGCCCGTGACCCACATCTTTGTAGTATCTCCTCATTGGTAACGCGATCGTGGTAGGTGACACCCAGGATCTTTTGTAAGCAATGCTGGTGGAATACTTTGAGCTTGTGTGCTATTCTTGATGTTATTTTCCACGTTTCGCTAGCGTACATGGCGACTGGCATGACGATGGTGTTATACAGTCAAACTTTTGTTGCAATGTCGCTTGTTGGTGCAGACCAAATTGGGTGCAGTCTTTGGAACACTGATGATGCCTTACCAATTCTGCAGCTAACATCTGCCTCGACACCTCCGTTGTTAGACAGAGTGCTGCCAAGACAGGTGAACCGCTGTACTTCTTCTATGGGTTGGCATCCGACCACTAGTGGTGTGTTTGTCTGAGTGTTCCCAGTCCGCATCAACTTTGTTTTATCACTATTTATCTTCAGCCCAATTTTGCCGGCTTCTGCTTCCAAATTTGTCATCATGCCTTGCAAGCATTCGCTCGTTTCTGCTAGCAGTGCAATGTCAGCTGCAAAGTCCAGATCCGTGAGTTGATGCTGATCTTTCCATGAGATACCTAGATGTGTGTCGCTCATCGCCTTTCTCATGATGAAGTCCACCGCCAGAAGGAACAAGAATGGAAACAGGACGCACCCTTGATGCACTCCAGAGTCAATGTTGAAGAAATCTGTCATCCCATTATTGGTCCTCACGCAGCATCTAGAGTTGAGATAAAGATTTCGGAAGATGTTGATGTAGTGTTGTGGGATGCCATATGTTCGCACTATGTTCCATAATGATTCTCTACGAACGCTGTCAAACGCCTTTTTAAAGTTGATGTAGTTAATTAACAGCGGCCATTGGAACTCGATACTCTGTTCGATGATGTTGCGCAATGTGAAGATCTGTTCACTACACGATCGTCCGCAGCGAAATCCGGCTTGGTGTTCACGCAGTGTTTTATCCTCCACGCTCTGCAACCTCCTGAGTAGGACGATGCAGAAGACTTTACCTGGGACCGAAAGGAGCGTGATACCTCTCCAATTGTTACAATCAGTGACATTCCCCTTCTTTGGTAACTTGACAATCATTCCCTTCCTCCACTCGCCTGGGACGCACTCTGTTCTCCAACATTCATTCAACAGCCCTGTCAGTTCCTGCACCACGGAGTTTCCACTGTATTTCAATAGTTCAGCTGCAATTTGGTCTACTCCAGCAGCCTTGCTGTTCTTTAATGCTTTTATCGCTCTATGTGTTTCCTCAATCGTGATCATATCTAGGTCTACTTCCAGCTCATCAGGGAGATTGAAGTTACTGATGTTGTAGGTTGTGGGTGGGTTCAGTTGATTCAGTGTTTCTTTGAAGTGTTCGACCCAGCTCTCATCTTGCTCTTCTTTACTGAATAAGAGCTTCCCATACTTGTCTTTGATGGGAGCGTTGCTATTGCTTCTTGCTCTTGTTAACTCCCAGACAATACGATATAGTGTCTTGGTGTCACATTTCTTCGCTGCCTCTTGTGCTTCAGCACCTTTACATTCTAACCTTTCTTTCCTGTCAGCATGACAGCTTTTCTTGACTCTACGATCCAGCAACTGGTACTTTGCCACAGCTTCCGCTTTCTCACCTGGCGACTTTGCCTAATCTCTTTGCCTCTTCGCAACCTTATGTTCATCAATCAACTGCCAGGTCCCGTCCTGTGTCCAGTGTTCTTTTTGTGTGCCTGTCCTTCAACCAATCATCTCTTCTGCGATCTCAGTCACTGGTCTTTTGAACTGCATCCACTGGTCTTCGAGTGAAGTTTCACGTTGCATTTGTTGAAATCGGTTTCTAAGTTTAAGTTTGTACTGTTCAGCTATGGCTTGGTCTCTTAACTTTTCAACTGCATAGGGCCAAGCTGTTTGCCATTCTTGTTTTCTTTTAAGGAGAAGATGGCATGATGCCATCAAAAGATAGTGGTCTGACCCAACATCAGCTCCACAGTATACTCTCACATCTAGTAGAGCTGGTCACCATTGTTTGCTGATGCAGAAATAGTCTAGGGAAACAGCAGGTACAGAAGCATGGGACCTGCATGATTGCCCTCTGGGATGTGCCTAGGCCATTGAGCCCTTCTTGTGACCAGGCACAGAGTAGCTCACTAACAGGACAATGAAGGAGGATATCCCCAGGAGGATCCTTATGGAGATTTTCTGCCTCTTAGGTGCCTTTCGTGTTCCATCCCACAGCAGAAGGTGATCTAGGTCCTTTTTTTGTCTTCTGATTGAAGTTATCACAAGTCACTTACAATGGTTTTACAGAATGTTATTTTAAAGGTACAGCTTTCTGTCAGGTTTCGGGAAATAAACAATGTATTAGCTGCAATATAGGAAGATCTGGTTTTATGTATATGTTATTTATTTTATACTTATTAATTTATTTCATTTAAAAAGATACACTAAAACTTAGGAAGGAATCTATTCTGTCATTACTGTGCATGGAGAGCAATGTGAGCTATGGAACAACACAACACTAACAACACTACTCTACAAAGTGTATATAAGGGCCACAGAGGAGGAAGGACTAGATGTACAACAAATAAAAAATTGACCTTCGGATATGACGAAAGTTTACAGGAGCAACTTGGGATAGTGATTTTGGATGAAAATTAGTTCAACTCAACAAAGAGTTGAAGAAGCAATGTTTTTAAGCAAGAGGACTGAAATGGGAAATGCAGGATGGCAGATAAAAAGATGCTCCATTGGCTAAAGCTTTCAACAGAGATGAACATATGAAGACCTATGCTGATGCAGCATATTAATATAAACCACATGGAACAAATACTGGGGGCAAAAGACCCACTGTCTTCATTAAATGTTTTGCTTAAATAGGAACGTATTTTAACCCTGTATTTTCAAAATTCATCCATTCATTCTGGGGAATAGTCTTGTGTCTGGCATCACTAACTGGCATACATATAGTCTTCCAGTTATTTTTTCTAAGTGTGCAAGCAACTTTGGACGCTCTTAGAAAGACGTGTTGTTAATTTGGCATTACAAAGCATTGTCTGTAGGGCAGCTAGAGGAGAGTAGGCATTGTGCAAGACACTGCTTCGAGGAAATTCTTGACACAGATTTGCTCTCTGGGAATCAGACATTGCTGGGTTAAGATTCCAGGAAGATTGAATTGCCCTGTAAGTTGTTTGAGCATCACATCTCAGCACTGACATCTGTGTAAATAAACTGAGGTATTGTTACGGTCCATCTACACTGCCACTAGGATGTGCAACTTCAAACTCTTCGGACATACATGAGCTAGCTCTGATCAATCTAGTATGTTAAAAAATACAGGTGTGAGCAGGGTAGAATGACTGGAAGCTCAGGTTAGTCATGCAGAGTCCCATCTGAGATCCCAAGTGTGTAGTCAGTCAGTTATCCTGAGCATCCTGTGCCACCATGGCCACACCGCTGGTTTTATCATGCCAACATGTCGAGAGTTAGTGCATGTATGTTTACTCGGGGTGGGAACTGTACCTCCTAGCTGCAGTGTAGACCTGTATGTAGAGTATGTCTACACTATAATGTAAACCCAGAGTTAGCAGAACTGTTAGTTAGCAATCACTGGCTTAGTTATCCTAGGACATGAGTATCATCTGTAACTACAGGTTAGGAATTGTTGAAACCTGGGTCCCAACCTGGGACTCCAGCATCTATGCTGCACTATGGTGGTTGGACTTCCTCTAGCCCTCCCCAAATGTGGTTGCTGTAGCCCTTCATGTGTGGTGCAGCTTGGAAAAGCCTAATGATTCACTAAACTTGATTGTCTTGAGAACAAAGAAAATCAGCCCATTGGCTTGTGGGGTAAATATGACTGACTCTCAGAGCACAAGTCCAGGGACATCTAAGCAATAGGGTTTGAAAACCCTGGGTCATGGCTTGACCCAGGCATGGATCCTCTGTATACTTTTCCCCTTCTCCACGCACCTCTGGAGTCCTGGGACTCTGGGCCCAAGCCATGGATTAACATCATTTTTGCAAAGGCAAAATGAGATTTAGAGTTGAGTTTGAGTTTGAATCTCGGGCTACTTTACAGAGCAGACATACCCTTATTGTGTACCCAGATTTGTTGTCACAATTTTTTCTCCCACTTCAGAGCTGATCTGGAAAGCCCACACATCTGTTGTTGCTCAGCAGAGGGGCAACACAGGCAGCAGAATGGGACACTGATGGCAGAAAGAGCAACAACAAGTACCAGGCCTACCAATAGGGGTGAGAGGGACTAAAGGGGCAGTTGCCCCAGGGCCTAGCATTTCAAATGGTCTAGAGCTCCAGCTGCCACTGCTGCCAAATTAGCAGCAGTGGCTGTCAGAGCTCTGGGCTCTTTTGAAACACTGAAGAGCATTGAGGGAGCATGAGGAGGGGCAGTCTACCCTAAGGGTTGCAGCGGTTGTCAGCCTCACTGATAAATGCAGCAGAATGTTGGGCATTCCAGACAGTGCTCAGCAAAGGCAAAAATACTAGAGATGGTTGGAAAAAGGAGTGCTTCTCTTGCTCCCCACGGGAAAATTTGAAAATATGAAAAAATGTTTAAGACAAAGATGAAAATTTCAATTTTTGAGTGAAAAACTGAAATTTTTGGATTTTCAGCCAAAAACCTCAAAACCTTTTTGACAGGCATTTGATAGGAAAAAAAACCCCGCAGTTTTCTGGAAAATATGCCTCTTTTGTGAAAATGTTCCTTCAGACAAAACTTCAAATTTACATTGGGAATAGATGAGGTGGACATTTTTCATTTTTATATATTTAGCACCTATATGTTTTAAAACATATTTGGGATGCAGATTCAGACATAGCTGCACATATTTAAGTATGTCAGTAGGCTAAAAACCAATACAGCTTGTTATATGCTTTTCTTATTTTCTGTTTGTGAACAGCAGAATTTTTAAGTGCATTGCTGTTATATTACTACAATAGCAGACAAAGTTCCTATTTGCATTCAGTTGCCTCCCTACTAGTGTGCTGAATATAGGACAAACTATATACGGAGCAATCCCCGCTCTAAAGATCTTGTATCCTAGTTTTCTGAATGATCACCTGAAGTGAATATCAAACTTATAACACAGATTTATATTGCTAATAAAAATGAAGTTAATTTCATCTGCAAACAGAAATAATCTAAAGAACCATATAATACGAGAACTCAAGATGTCATCAAGTGCAGTCCCTTGCTCTCATGGCAGGACCAAATACAATCTATATCATCCCTGTTAGGTACTTATACAACCAATTATTAACTATCTCCAATGATGGAGATTCTACAACCACCATAGGCAATTTTTCTAATACTTAACCACCCTGACAAGAATTTTTTCCTAATGTCCAACCTAAACCTTCCTTGCTTCAATTTAAGCTCATTGCTTCTTGTCCTACCAGATGCTAAGGAGAATAATTTTTCTCCCTCCTCCTTGTAATACCCATTTAGGTACTTGAAAGCTGCTACCATGTCCACTGTCCTCCTTCTCTTCCACAAACTAAACAAGCATAATTCTTTTAATCTTTTTTCATAGGTCATATTTTCTTGACCTTTTATTATTTTAGTTGCTCTTTTCTGGACCCTCTACAATTTCTTTGCACCTTTCCTAAAATGTGGTGCCCAGAATTGAACTTATAACAATTAAGTCATTCAACCAGACGAAAGAAACAATATAATGTGCTTTAGGCAACCAGTCCCAAAGCTCAAATAATAAATTCTAAATGCTGAATAATCAAGAGAATGCTTACCACAAAAAGTTTCAATAATCCTGGGCTCAACTGTGTTAATAAAAAAATGATTATGTAGCTATTACAAGCCGCAAACAGATCTGTGAAAAATTGACATCCAGTGTTAGAGACAATTTACAAACAGAATAAAAGATTTAAATTCAATGAATATTTTTTCCACTATGAATAGTTTCGTTGGCTGCACACAGAAAAGATGGATAGTCTGAAGCACTAATCAATATTTGCCTAAAATAGCCTCCATATTTTCATTTGTGGGAACTGGTGTTATGTTTTATAGACTAACCCTCTTTAGTTTCTTAATTGGCCTCTTCAAAAAGTCTTTGCTGTTTCCTTTAGCGCCATATACCGACCGTGTGACTGACTGTTTTTTTTTTATTAGTTATTATTTTCTCTTTCTCCTTTAGTTCCTTTCCCAGGGAAACCACTGAAGTCAATACTAGACTTCTGACAGGCTTCAGACAGTAAGGAGTATACATACACATTAGAAAGTCACCCAGCACAAGTCCAATAGTCAGTCACCACCCCTTCTTCTGGAAGTATATGCTGAGTTTTCCATAATATGGCTTAACTTTTAATTTGCCATGGAAGCAATCCTGTTTTTAAGACTCTCCACTGCCAGAGAATACTTTTCCTTTCAGTCTTAAAGTTTTACCTAATGCAACATATACACTAGCTTATTTTCTCTGCCATTTAACTTACATTTATATGAAACCTAATACCTGGAAAATAAAACTGACCTTTGCTTAAATCTTTGTGTATTCTGAAGACTGACACACTATAGCTATGTCTACACTGGGACACTACATTGAAATAGCTTATGTAGCGAAATCGAAATAAGCTATTTCGATGAGTAGCGTCCACACATCCTCCAGGGCTGGTGCTGTTGACATTCAACGTCAACGTAGGACAGCTCCTACATAGAAATAGGTGCTGCAGGGGAGTCTCTACACACAAAAGCGGCCAAAATTGAAATAAGGGTGCCAGAAAAAGCTGCGGACAGGGTCACAGGGCAGACTAGCACTTCCGGGGCAACAGCAAGCCGCTCTCTTAAAGGGCCCCTCCCAGACACACACAGCCTGCACAGCACGCAGTCTGCAGAGCCACAGGCACGCACACCCCTTGTAAGCAGCATGGACCCCCAGCAGCAGCAGCAGCAGCCAGAGGCCCACACACTCGCCCCTGGAGCAGTGGCCGCCCTGCTCAGTGCCGTGGAGGAGGCAGCTCAGCATCTTCCATTCAAGGAAGATGAGCTGTCCTCGGGGGATGAAGAAGCAGCCGCAGACCATGCTGCCCTCCCAGTCTTCTCCCGCCGGACACGCCACCGGCTATGGAGGTACCCCACTAGCACGGAGTGGTGGGAGTGGCTGGTGCTTGGCGAGTGGGACAATGGTTGCTGGCTCTGGAATTTCTGGATGAGCCGGCTGATGTTCCTCGACCTCTGCCAGTGGCTCACCCCTGCCTTATGGCACCGGGACACCCCCATGCGACGTGTCCTCACCACTGAGAAACAGGTTGGCATCGCTGTCTGGAAGTTGGCCACTCCAGACAGCTACCGATCCATAGGACAGCAGTTTAGTGTGGGCAAGGCCACCGTCAGGGTTGTTGTCCTGGAAGTAAGGGGACCCCAGGGGGAAAGGGGAGCCTGGGGGAGGGGGTGCCCGGTGGGAGGGGGAGCTCGGGGTGGAGCCCGGGGAGAGGGCCAGACACACCCTGCACACCCCTCATGGGTGCTCTCATGTCCTTCCCCCGCAGGTGGTCCGCGCAATTAACGCCCTGCTCCTCCACAGGCTTGTGCAGCTTGGGGACCTGGATGCTGCCGTCGCGGGGTTTGCCAGCCTGGGCTTCCCAGATTGCTTCGGGGCTCTGGATGGGACCCATATCCCCATCCATGCCCCGGAGCACAGCAGAGGATGCGTCCTCAATAGGAAGGGATACCATTCAGTGGTCCTCCAGGCCTTGGTGGACAGCCGGGGCCGTTTCTTGGACATTTAAGTTGGCTGGCCTGGCAGCACCCACAACACCCAGGTGTTTAGGACCTTGGGCCTGTGCCACCGGCTGGAGGCGGGGACCTACAACCCCCAGTGGGAGATCCCAGTGGGGGACACCACCGTGCCCCTCTGCCTCATCACAGGTGCAGCGTACCCCCTCCGTCCCTGGCTCACGCACCCCTACATGGGCCACGTCAGTGCCACCCAGGAGCGGTTCAACACCCGCTTGAACCATACGCGCCAGGTGGTCAAGCAGACTTTCGGCCGCCTCAAAGGGCGCTGGAGGTGTCGCCTCACCCGCCTGGATGCAGGGCTCACTAACATCCCCCAGGTTGTGGGTGTGTGCTGCGCATTCCACAACCTGGTGGAGAGCAAGGGAGAGGCATTTGTTCAGGGCTGGGCTGTGAAGGCTGGCAGGGCCTACGCCCAGCCACCCACTGCCCCCAGTCACCAGGTTGACCCTGAGGGGATCTGGGTCCGGGAGGCCCTGTGGGCCCATTTTGAGCAGCCTGCAGGGTGAACACTGCCAGGGCCAACTGCTGGTGAGCCACCCACCTCCCCCTCACACCCTCCCACAAAACTACCTGTCCCCACGCCCACACCACTGAGCACCAGAGAGCACACATCCACATGTTTCTTTTTTGTAAATAAACCAAAACCTTGTTGAAATCAAACAATGAACTCTTGCATTAATGGGGGAACTATGTACATGGTGGGGGACAGCTACTAAAGGGGGGTGGGACAAGTCAACTATTTACAATTAATGGTGGAGAATATGTACAAAGGGGGGGGCTAGGGAGCTCAGTCCTTGGCCTCCTTCGCCCCTACTGTCCTGAGCCTGGCGTTGGGGTGGGGGGGTGAGACCTACATCTAGGCCAGAGGCCCTGTCAAAGCTGGGTGGCGCCGGGAGAACTGGCAGATATGGCTAGGCTGGTTCCTGAGGCCCACGGTCCCCCTCTGTGGCAGGCTCCAGGACAGCTGGTGGAGGGCGGCTTGGAGGGACGAGCTGTGTCTACACGTGCACGCTACTTCGAAGTAGCGGCACCAACTTCAAAATAGCGCCCGTCGCGTCTACATGCGTCAGGCGCTATTTCGAAGTTAACTTCGACATTAGGCGGCGAGACGTCGAAGTCGCTAACCTCATGAGGAGATAGGAATAGCGCCCTACTTCGACATTCAACGTCGAAGTAGGGACCGTGTAGACGATCCGCGTCCCGCAACGTCGAAATTGCTGGGTCCTCCATGGCGGCCATCAGCTGGGGGGTTGAGAGATGCTCTCTCTCCAGCCCCTGTGGGGCTCTATGGTCACCGTGGGCAGCAGCCCTTAGCCCAGGACTTCTGGCTGCTTCTGTGGCAGCTGGGGATCTATGCTGCAGGCACAGGGTCTGCAACCAGTTGTCAGCTCTGTGTATCTTGTGTTGTTTAGTGCAACTGTGTCTGGGAGGGGCCCTTTAAGGGAGCGGCTTGCTGTTGAGTCCGCCCTGTGACCCTGTCTGCAGCTGTGCCTGGCATCCCTATTTCGATGTGTGCTACTTTGACATGTAGACATTCCCTCGCTGCGCCTATTTCGATGTTGGGCTGAGCAACGTCGAAGTTGAACATCGACGTTGCTGGCCCTGGAGGACGTGTAGACGTTATTCATCGAAATAGACTATTTCGATGTTGCTACATCGAAATAATCTATTTCGATGTTGGCTGCACGTGTAGACGTAGCCACGGTGGGCAGAGCAGCGGCAGGGGCTAGTGTAGACGCCGCTTATGTTATCTAAGGAGACAGTTTGCAATTCTCAAACTTTTGTTGTATTAAATCTCACTAAATGAGAAGCCCAAAACTCATAGGCAGAAAATAGATTTAGATAGATAAATAGATAAATAGATTTAGCAACATCAAATTCCCAATCAGATCCATTGCTCACCTCATCTTTTAAGGTCAATTTTCTTGCCTATGACTATCCTGTTCTCATGTTTTGCCAGCTTGTACTTGGTAAATAGTGAAAATATATAGGACTTTTTAATGTCTACTTTCAAAAGCTTAGTGTAGTATAAAATAAAAATGCATTATTTATGTTCTCCTTTTCCACTTACACCTGTTTCTGCTATTTATTCCAGTATCATGGAAATCCATGTGAGTGGTGTATGACAAGGATGGAAAGATGAACTTACACATTCATGTTAGTTATAATAGTTTGTAGTATGTTTCTGTGGGACACGCATGAAACAGTTATCCTTAGAAATGCTACTAAAGAGCATTTCTGAAAAAATGAGGCAAAGCAATTACATTGACATCACTTGCTGAATAAATGCTTCTGTGAACAGTTACTCAGCTCTTCACCAGACCCTTGGATTTTATTTACCAGTTTGTAGACATCTGGAGAAACAGCTGACTGCTCCGCAATCAAAAACAAAAACCCAAAAAGAATACACAACTCAATAATGCAGAACAGAGCACCAACTCCACTATAGTTAAAGACAAAATATAGAAGAACTTTCTGTTTAAAGAGAGATTCTTCCTATAAAATAATAGCAAGACATTGAAAGTGCACAGTGGCTGGCGATACAGTATATGTCAGGCTTTTCATCTTACTCCATTGTGTCTTAATCCTGCATTCTGTTTATGACCCTGCCCCACTGAGCTAATGACTGAATACTCAGTGCCCATGACTGTCATCCTCTTCTGTTAGAAAATGTGGGACATGAATCAGAGCTGTATAAATTGCTTAACTGACTTCAATGGAAAACATACTGCTTTACACCGGTGGAAGAGCTGGCCATCTGTCCAAGGCGGAGTATCACAGCCTCTTGTTATGCAAGTTTCTTAAGACTACATTGAAACCCATTCTTTAAATTTATTTTATCATATAAGATTTAGCACTTGGGCTTCTTTGCAGTATTTTATGGTATATTGTTTCCTGTCTTTATAACAGTTAATTAAATAGATTACAAAAGTCAGACACAAGACATGACAAGAAACATTTAACCAAAAGACAAGCCCTAAACTAGTTTCGTTGTGATGTACATTGCCTGATACAGATATGGATATATTGGAAATTTAACACTTTGGAAATAACCATGTAAAATATTACAAAAATGCCTCAATGCTGATGAAAGATAAGATAATGAAAATGAAATACTTCAATTTGCATGTGAAAGCAGCTTCAATCATTAGTAGAAAAGTATAATTCATAAATAAAGAGATAATGACTGGAGAAATGCACAGTAATAGTAACTGAAAGACACTTTAAAAATTTCAGAGCAAATTTTGTCTGTAATTAATAATCCCATTTAATTGAACTAATTACTTTGGAATTCTCATAAATTTGATCAGTAAATAGTCAACCTCTTTCAACCCCAAGGGATTTATACAAGAATGAAAAATCACCCACAACCAAAAAGAAGTCTCCTTCTTTCAGGTGAAAGACAATTGTAGTTATCAGGGACAAATATTACATTTATTATATAATGAGATGGAAACTCTAACTAATCTGTCTCTCTTTTAAGATTATTTTAAGACTGGTGTTTAGTGGCTGGATTGCACTGAACAGAAGAACACATGCATAAAAATCTAGCCCAGTGGCAGCTTTTGTTAAAGGAAAAGTTTACTGGATAATTAAATAGAATTCATCACCAGCTGACGTCTAATTAAATATCATCATATAAAAAATTACTTGCAAATGAGTGACTGAAATGTGTAATAAGGAACATTTGCATTATTAATAATTGTGTTTGATATTGATAATAAGGCTGATTCATACAAGCAATTTTTAACCTAAGCAACTCAAACATCAGTTTTACCATCACTTGCAGCATTGCTCAGAGCATTGCCATCGTAATGCTTTTCAGTTCAAAATTTAAAACTTTCAGAAGACCTACTAATTCAAGTTCTTCAGTGTATATGGACGTGTGTGGTGCAGATATTTAGGATAACTAAATATCTTAATTCCTGAATTTTCTTGATATTCTTACTTTGACTTTTGCAATGTTTTGATGAAAGCAAATAAAAATTAATATATTCCATGAAAGACTTACATATATGCTATATATGGTGCTTTTTTGTGCTGGTATACTTCAGCAGCTCCAGACATGGGACTGGCTGGGGATGTGAGGTGGCAATGGGGAGCCAGCTGAGTACTATCTCCTCTTTTTTTTTTATTTTTCTGAAAAAGCACAGGTTACATACATACCTGAAATCTTACAAGGAATGTTTAACACTGTATTTCCTCTGTCTAAGTACACACACACCCCTGCTAATCCCGTGTTTAAAATTATCTTGTAATCAATCTCTTCTGCTGTTTAACCCACATATTTTCCAGGTGCAAACTCATCAAGAAAAAGTTCACATGTCACGTGACTCTTGACACTTAGGTATGTGCCTATTTTCAACCATATGAACCTATTTTTCTTTACTTCAATGGCACTGCTTACATACTTAAGCTTAGGCATGCACTTGAGCAATACCTTCACTGTGGCCTAAAATATGGTTTCTATCATGATAAATTATTTTCCAGTGAGTACATTCTAATGGGAATTATTCTGAAAATGTGAGTGGCCTGCGCATGCATTCAATTAAAATACATTTTGGTCATCTCCAGATTTGACATGATGTTTAAGTTTAAACAAAACCTACAATAGTAGGCAAATTAGGTCAATTTCATTTCAGAGGGTTGCGGGAAGATGTGCTTCCAACAGAAGAAAAGATCCCAGCTACAAACAACATCCTTGGCAGGGACGGCGGTTAATGTAGACAACGGAAGCCATTGTTTTCTCAAAATTGTTTAAATTCCCTGTCCCCAGGCAGGCTGGGGCCACAGCACAGTAGCCCAGCTTCCTGGGAGGATTGGGGTTGTAGCACAGCAGTTTGGTTCACTGACCACTGGGGAGGCCTGGGGTTGTATCACAGCAGCCTGGAAGAGAATGCTGAAGAAGGGGCAGGGCCTATGGGGCAGAAGGGGAGGGGCCTAGGTCTGGAAGGGGAGGGGGTTCATAGGCAAAAGGGTGGGGCTAGAGCTTGCATTCCCTAGCTGTGACTTCACCAACTACCCATGATTCTTGGAAGCTGGAAGAATGAAGCCTCATTTGTTATCTGTGTCCCCATCCCACCAGCATGAAGTTAGAAAACCACTGAGCAGAAAATAGGAAGGGAACTCTGTACATCTCTGTTCATGTTGTTTCAGCTCCCTATTTCCTCCTTAAAATTATTTTGCAGGAGGAAGAATGTGATTAAAAAAAAGTACTACCACTTCAGGGAGCCAGACACATGCAGAAAGCCTTCTCAGGACTTAAAGAGTGCACTCAGCAATGGTGCTAATGTTTGGGAAATAAAAAGTGTGTTCCCACATAGCTGGTTACAGACCACCAACATTATCGAAAAAAATATGGCTACATCCATGATCTGTCTCATATATCTGTTAAATTGTCTAACGCTATCAGTGGCACTATGTGTACCTCACACAGTATTAGCACATTCATGCTGTTTGTTTCACAGTACCTTGTACGCCTGTTCATGAAAAGCAAATTTCACATTCCTTTGTAACAAGCAGCCCTGTAGCACCTTAGTAATAATAGTCTGTAGCAGACAGTCTCTAAGGTGCTACATGACTGCTTGTTTTTTGTGAAGCTACAGACTAACACAGCTACCCCTCTGAGACTACATCCCACTGTGTTGTTGCTATTGTTCAGCCGCAGAGGGTTTTCAGCCAAACCAACTCAATAGGACAACAAAGTGTTGGCTTACGTTGTGGGCAGCACAAACCTCTTTCTTATAGGTTAATACAGCAGCTTCTCTTTGGAAATGTGATTTCTTTCACACTGTTGATTTTCTTCTGTGACTGATAAGACAGTTCTTTGGAGCATTATACTGTGTGCATTTCAAAGAGGGATTTTCAATCTCTCTCATGCAAATTAAGCCAACAGCAATCCCAGAGCCTATGGTCCATCAAGCCAGGCAGACAGCAGCTAAGTTAGAAAGAGGGTGGTGACTCATTAAGCCCTACTGAAAGTTTGGCAGAGGTTGAGTAAAGTAGGTAGCTGAACAGCAATTTTTCACCTACGTATAACTTTTTCATTTTTTATTCTCTTTCTCTGTAAATTAAGTGTCTTTCCCATTGCACCGTAAGTTAGAAAAGGGATGTGATTGGTAAAGTGGTGTAACTTGCATTGACTTAGCATCCAGCTCACCATGGGGGCGTATAAATTACATGGACTGAATGCCAGATCAATGCAAGTCATTCTACTGGACTGGTCATTCTACCTGATGAAATTACACTGCCATTTAATTCTCTGCAGAACTTCCCCCATGTCCAAGCCAGTTTCTGCCTGGATCAATGCCTGGAAAAAATTGGATAAATTTTTATTTAAATGCTGGGAGAAGTGCAGAGCTCATTTTGGCAAGTAGCACACAAAGACTGTTCTAGAACAGGAGTCAGCAATCTTTCTGAGGCAAGTGCTGAAATTTGACCTGTTGACCTCTGTGTACAGTCCGAGTGCCGGTGATACCGTTTAAAGTCACTAATAATCCTCCTGATAATAGCTTCATTAATTTATAAATTAAGATGCAGAGCTTTACCATCTTGGTAGTGATTGGTAGCAGTATCTTGTCTTTCATTAATCCCCAGGCAGCATCGCTTTGAGCAAGCTCCTGCTTTTGTGAGGGTGAAGGGGTGGGGCTGAGCTCCCGCCTCACATGCTGATGAAAATTGGTTCATGTGCTGTTCTTGGAACCCGTGCTGGGAGTGGCTGACCCCTGTTCTAGAAACTATATAAATTTTAGTGCACAGTGTCAAACAGGGGCATCCTAACTGGGGGGCGGGCGGAATGATGGGGCCCAGGCAACCTCCCCTTGCACTGCAGGCCCCATTCTTTCCCCACTCCACCCTCACACTGTCCCCGACCCCATCCCTGACCAGCCTCGCTGGGGATTACTTAGGGCAGAGGGCAGGTGGTAGACAGCTGCGGCAGCAGCAGCAGGAGATTGCCTCCCTTCAGCCTCCCTCCCCACCCCACTCCCACATTCATAATGGGGTACTCTGCTACTGCCCTGCACCCCCGTGAGCCACACTTCTCCATGGGAGACTGGGAGCAGAGGCCTCCCTGCCATCCATGAAGAACCAGGGCTCAGCGGGCCAGGAGGGTGCAGTGCAGCACTACAGACAGAGCAAGCTACCCCTTGTGGCACATAGCATGGGAGGGAGAAAAGGAGGCCGAGGGGAGGTAACCCCCCTGTGGCCACCACCTGCTACCTGCAACCTGTGCCCCACCCTCAAGTCATCCTCCCTTCTCCCATCCATAGGCCAGGTAGAGTGGCCACTGTGGGTCCCTCAAAAGCACAGGGCCTCACCTCATCCAATGGACATGACGGCTCTGGTATCATGGTCCACATGAGTAGATGGTACACTCCAGGATGACATGCTGGAGATTTACAATCCCAGCTTCCTGCACACTAAGGCTACGTCTACACATGAAGCCAACATCGAAATAGGCTATTTCGATGAATAACGTCTACACGTCCTCCAGGGCTGGCAACGTCGATGTTCAACTTCGACGTTGCGCAGCACCACATCGAAATAGGCGCTGCGAGGGTACGTCTACACGCCAAAGTAGCACACATCGAAATAAGGGTGCCAGGCACAGCTGCAGACAGGGTCACAGGGCGGACTCAACAGCAAGCCGCTCCCTTAAAGGGCCCCTCCCAGACACAGTTGCACTAAACAACACAAGATCCACAGAGCCGACAACTGGTTGCAGACCCTGTGCATGCAGCATGGATCCCCAGCTGCCGCAGCAGCAGCCAGAAGCCCTGGGCTAAGGGCTGCTGCCCACGGTGACCATAGAGCCCCGCAGGGGCTGGAGAGAGAGCATCTCTCAACTCCCCAGCTGATGGCCGCCATGGAGGACCCGGCAATTTCAACGTTGCGGGACGCGGATCGTCTACACGGTCCCTACTTCGACGTTGAACGTCAAAGTAGGGCACTATTCTGATCCCCTCATGAGGTTAGTGACTTCGACGTCTCACCGCCTAACGTCGAAGTTAACTTCGAAATAGCGCCCGACGCATGTAGCTGCGACGGGCGCTATTTCGAAGTTAGTGCCGCTACTTCGAAGTAGCGTGCACGTGTAGACACAGCTTAAATGTCCACATAGACAAGCCCTTCTTATTTCATGAGCATAAATAGGTCATTCAGATGGAAAATGTTTTACAACCTTCACTGTGAGAGACACTAAAAGTTCCACACATAAACATACATAATATTATAGATGCAAGTAATGCCACTGAAGAGTTCTCATCTCTAATCAAATTTCCCTAGGAATTGCCAAGGTGGATACGAGTCAGAATGCACAGAGTGCGGTCCCAGAAGAGAAACTCCTTTCACACCCCACTTCAGGAAGAAATTACTTTCATATACATATACCTATAGTCAAGCTTTACTCTTTCTCAATTAGATAGTTATTTCTCTAACACTGCCTGCTCATAGTACTACTACTACAATTTAAAGAGAACAGGTAAAAACCAATTTCATATCTTCTAAAGTGGAGATTTCAGTGCCTTTGTTTTTCTTTGGGTCATGTCAGGTTTCTGCTGTCAGGCCTGATTGCTTTTTTCTGACATAAACTGGCTCATCATTATAGATTTTTGAGTTTTAATCAGTTGCTGTTATTTTCTTCTCTCACACTGAAACAAAAACATCAATGAAAGTTCAAGGTGATATTGCCTGGAAAAACACAAGCCGTAGAAGAAAGACAACAAAATGGTGAAAATAAAAATTAAAAAAATCCAGATGGAAAAAAATAATTACAAAAGTACGATGATATACCAAAAAATGCAGACAAAATGTTGATGAAAGTGGAATTTATTTTATTCAACTATCTATATTCCATGCACCTTTGAATACAGTGGATGTGAATTCCATTTATTCCATTTATTCGGACAAATTCTCTTTTCATGTACACTGAAGTCAATAGAGTTTTTCTGCACAAACTCTGCTGTAATTAAGGGCACAATTTGACCCGGGATGTCAATGGGCAATGTAAGATAACATTGAATTTGCTACAAAAAGTGGAGGCCTTCTGAACTGCAAACATCACACTCACCTTAAGGCCAAGCAATTTTCTGACAATTATTTGGACTGACTGATGTTTTCCCAAAGTCATATACACTGACAGCTGAAGCAAGATGCCCTATTTTCTGTTTTCCCTCATCACACTCTCCATATTACAATGCCATTTTAGTGCAGATTCCATTCTTTGGACAGATGAACATGTCGAGAGTGAAGGAAGAGAAGGGAAGGAGAACTCTTAGGTTCTCCTCCCAAAAATATTTCCCAATTTTTCCATTAGGGAGATGGGGCGTGAGACTACATTTTCCCCCAAACTTTATGAATCTCCCTGTGACAGACTGCTCCATGCTTTTTGCAAATTGGTTTATGAATATAAATATGCAGAACTTGGGAGATGCTTTGGACAAAATACCACATGCAAGCCATCATTTTAACTGATCTGGTGGATCTGTATGTCTATTTTTGATCATGTATCATTCTTGCATGTGGCATTAGAAATATGAAGAGTATGTCTGTTTGTAGTCTTAAATTTGTTAAAGAAGGCCATTACCAGAGCTCCAAGTCTAAAAACTGAGTGATGAACTTAATGACTTGTAAACAGCCCTGTTTGTCCTGTAAGTCTACAAGATGGTTGGTGCCAGAATTACATGTGATCATACCACCTGGTACTGAAAGCTATTTTGTTCCAGTGTTTTTTCCATGGGTTGGGCATGGGGTTATAGAACAAAGGTTTCCTGCCTAATGAAAAGGTCTATTTAAGCAAGGAGAACCTACCAATTCTTTGCCTTCAGCCTGCATAGTAATCTGCCCCACACACCCCAAGAAGAAACAAAAAACTATGAAAGGCTGTTGACCCAAATCAGAGAAAAAGAACAGCTCTGGTTAGAAGATATTATCTTAAATGAGAACATCTCTTGAGGGTAAGAATGTGCATGCAACAAGTCTCTTAGAGAAGTTAAAACTAGCTATACATTTGCTTTTTATTTCATTTTAGTAACTTACTTTGACGTTTCTGTTTTCATATGTACTCACTTAAATCCTTCTGTTTATGATCAAGCGCAGTGTAATTAATTATTAACTGAGGGTGGGAAGAGCCACCACTCTTCATATCTCCATTTCATTGAAAAAGGGGGCTTACCCTGATAAGCTCTCTCTGTGCAAAACATTTGCAGAGGGGGGAAGGGTAGATTATTTGCAGATGGTGTCCTGGGTATTGCTCCCTAAAGCTACATCCTCCCAAAGTTAAAGTAGATAAATGTCTGCATTGCTCTGATAAGGGGCAGTTACCCCAACTTTGTGAATTGGCTGGATCTGGTTGAGAAGGCCAGGTTGGTGGGCTGCCCAGAGAACTAGAAGACAGGTATCAGTGGCCTGATCAGCACACTGTGGAAACAATCCCAAGGGGTCTTCTTTGACAGCACCCTATCATACACCCAACAACTGAGTTGCTGCCACATCACTTGAGTTCACTTACCTGATTATTCCTGGTAAGGCTGAGAGGCAGCCTCTTCCCAGCATAGGCCTGCCCTCCTCTCTCCCTGTGCAGATTCCATAAGGAACTCCCAAGAAGAGAGCTCCTATGCTATTCATGAAGTCTCATCCCATAGCTCTCACTGATTCCAGGAGGACAGAGGGGCAATACTATGTGAAGCAGGTCCCCAGTTAGTTTGATCTAGACGCAGGGAAGTTTGTATTGTACCTTTGTAACTATTTTATCTTCAATTCCAATCAGTCCCTCTCCAGCTCTTTAGGAGTAAATATCAATAAATAATCCAAAACTTTTGATGTCTTCTTTCTTCCTTTTCCTCTAAGTCATCCTTCTGCCCTATTTTTAATTCCTGCCTCTGCCACGTCTGAGCTTCTAAATCCATCCATGCAAGCTGTCTATGGTTTAAGTCCCTCCCTCTCATTGGATTCTGTTGAGGCCATAAGAAAGATATGCACAGTTTAATGGAAGACGAAAACATTATTTATGTATTAGTACAATTCTCACTTTAAATGCATAAAGCATTTAACAAGTTTATAAAATGACATTTATTTTCCCAAATAAATTGCACTCATCTTTTCACTCCTCAATCTGCTAAAAATGATGATGAACAATCTTTTAGCTGCAAAAATAAACAGAGTACCATTTAGCCAAAGTATTCTGTGATTCACTACACTTTTTTATAAAGCAACTGGCAGCGGCAGCGTATGCCCAATAAAGTTCAGAATCTTCCCCACATTTACTTTTTTCTTGTTCTTTGTTGAAAGCAACTTACAAATGTTACAACACTATGGGTTTTTTTTTCAGAATAAGGTGGGAAAGGTCTGAATTTTGAACATATTGAAAATAATAATAATAAACATAAATTGTTTTAAAATCGCAGGTACATGTCCATGCTTTCACCTGGTTTTAGAGCATGTTACAAAATAATAAAACTAAATGTTGATTGCATCTTATGCGCTAAGTAGGTTAGATTTAGAATAAGCCACTACTTTCTGTGTTTTAATATACCTCCTTTCAATATATTAAATACTAAAGAGTCCCAGAAATCCATCCACTCCTTGTTCAGCTTCCTGTCTCTCCAGCTACTTTCTGAGCCCAGGTCTGGCATGCTAGCTTGGCTGGGGAGGTCCAGACGGGTCCCCATCCAGACCTGGCTCCTGCTCCAATGTTGCAGAGCTCTCTGGGGCTGCTGTGTCCATCTGGGTGTGGGATGGGAAGCTGTCCTCTCCAGCAAGGAGCTCCTGTAGCTCCCTGTAGTATAGGCAAATGGCCAGTGCCTGCCACAACTGTCTGTTGCTGTTCTGGACTTGGACTTAGCCCTGGTGTAATTTAACTTTGCACCAGACCTGGATGGTGGTTCAGGCAGGATGGCCTCGGTCAGCCAAGCCGCTGGCCAGTCAGGCACAGGTGGATGCATTCTGCTGGTGTCCTGCTGTGTCCCAGAGGACCTCCTTGTCCTGCCAGAGCCCCAGGATATTCTGGATCTCTGGCTCAGTCAACGAGGAGGCCCACTGTTTTGTGTCCAGGGCAGGCTCCTGGGACCCCTGAAAAGGGTCCCTGGAGGGCCCCTGGGGATCGTGGGGTTGTTGACTACTAGCCATAGCCTCAATCCAGCTTCAGTGGGTGTGTACAAATGTGTGGATATCAGCAATCTGTATCCTTGCTACCTCCACACTCTCAGCTTCCTCCCATGGGGTTTCTGGGTCCCTGCTGCTTTCAGAATGGTTGGAGGAAGAGACCATAAAGCCTCAATGGTGCTGACAGGGCCATCTCCATGCTCAGCTGGCCAACACCACGGAGGTCTCCTCTTTTAAATGAATGGCCCACTGAGCATCTATACATGCTTTTTTTTTTTTTTTTAAAGATTCTTTCAGAAGAAGGTGCTCTTCCTGATCTGGGAGCAGACGAGGGCTTCTGTAAGAAGAGCTGCATTCTTTCAAATTACTTTTGAAAGAGCAAATTTTGTGTGTAGACGATCCGTGTGTTCTTTCAGAAAAGGGCCTGATTTTCCAAAAGAATTTGCAAGTGTAGACACAGCCTAGTAGTCTATGTATCATAGTTTTTGTAATGACATCCTACCTTCTTTCTTCATATTCCTCTTATATGAGATTCTCCTAATGAAGCCATATGTCACATAGCATGAAACTGTCTCTAAGCCACATTTTTTCAATTAATGCTTTCATCACTATTTTCTCTTCATTATTCCAGGCTCTCTAGCCCCTGCTGGCTACAATAATTAAAGAAAGCTGCTTCTTTCATAATTAAAACTTCTGTAATACTAACTAGTGCAACCTGGTATGCTAGACCTTAATAGGATACTCAACCTGCTCTTTCAAAACGTCTCTGACTCTCTGGGGAACTATTACAGATAATGCCCCTTGCTTTCTATTCAGTGTTTTTGCTACATCAAGTGCAAGTAAGAAATGAGCCACTGAGCTCCAGGGCAATGTGCTGCATATATTGTAATCAATTTGCTTGTTTTGGTTTAGTTTGTCGACTAAACCCAGGACAAATGTCTATTCAAGAATTATGTTTCATTCTCCCTTTAAATCACCTAATCTGAAGGATGTCAGATAGCCCTACGGTTATATTCACAAATGCATATAAATGCTTTTGTTTGATTTACCAGCTGCAATGAGTGGAAAAAAGCAAGTCTTTAGAAATGATATAGCAAAAGATATAAAACATAAGACAATGGACAAACCCATTTGGAAAATACAGAGGTAACCTGGACCTATGTTTGGTCCCTGAACTGTGGCACTTACAAGTGTTGAGTGAAGATTTAGGTATTCCTTCCTCCTATGTGAACAACACTGTGACTCACTACTTCTTCATCACTCACCTGATTTCCCTTCCTCAGAAACCTCATGCTTTCCCACAACCTCCTAATGGGGGAAATGGGGTTGTTGAAAGTGGTGGTGGTGAACCAAGAAATTTCTGAGAATTTGTGTAAGGAGAAAAAGGCCAGAGATTGATAAAATGGTAAAGGTAGGGAATTATGTTTCCATTTTACAGATGAGGAACTGAGGTTCAAACACATTAAGTAACTTGAAAAACTTCACATTAGAATTGAGTTGTGGTCTTGCCCTAATTTCAATCATGTCTTAATGACAAAACTATCCCCATTAATACAATTTACTATCAATAGCTGTAAACTAAATTCAGCTATGTAACCCATGTTGCCTTGGGCAGTTGAGTCTTACCAGGCACTGACAGTCCTCCCAAACAGAAGTCTGCATATTCAGCATCTAGTAGTAGGTGTCACGTTGCTGGATTTTTATATTGGATATGAAAGCCATTTTATGTGTCCATTGTATCTATTGGCCCCAAACGGTGTGCCGGAGGGATGGGGGTCCTGTGAGGTGTCTAATGAAAGCTAAAGACACCTGAATCTGTGCATGCCACTTATGTGTCTGTATCATAGTGAAAGGTAAAGTTATAGATTTTAGCTATGTAGTTGTATTAGAAAATGTTTAGTGTTAAGATTCACAATAGGAGGTGTGAACTCAGCCCCAGCCAGGATATTGGGCTAAACAATGGGGTAGAAACCAGGTGCCCATATGTCAAATTCACATCTCAGAAAGGTGAGACTTGTTAATAGAGTGCAGCCCACTGGTCAGGTGACCTATGCTGAGCACAGGAATTGAAATCAGATGCCCAGACATCCACTCCACCTGCCATGTAAATGACTGGAGTGTGTTAGAAAAAACAGTGACCAATGGCATTTTGTCACAGTGGCTCACCTGGATCAGATGACATTGACCCTCAAGTGCCTGATGGGGAGGAGAAATGGCTTTGTCAGTGGACAAGAGAGGTCTATGAGTGGACCTAGCGGCATCCATCTTGGATGTGATTTTGTTCGTTGTTCTTGTTCCTGCTCAAACGATATGTGTTCCAGCATGCTGACTCCAGCTCGTCAATTCTATGGTAACTAAAGTTATGTAATGTGGAATTATATCTTTTATGGGATGAACTTTCAGAGACTTTCAAGAATCAGCATATAACATCACTAGCCTGCATCAATAGCTGTAATTGGTGTATGTAAAGTATCACTTGGACAATTTTTTTCTCTAACTCTGTTTTTGATTTTTTTCATTAATAAATCTTTTGATGTTTTGATCTGAAGGATTTGGACAAATGTGTTGTTTTTGTGTATGGTCCAGGTATATATTGACCAGGGACTGTGGCTGGACCCTTTGGGGCCCTGAAGAATTTGTGTAAAGTTGGTGAAACAGGTTTTAGGAACCACTCACCTGAGTTTGGGAGTTGTTGGTCTGGGCTGGTTTACCAGCTGGGAAGTCTGTGAGTTTGCTTGTGTAGCTTCTGGTTGGCCTGTGGGGCTGGCAGAGATATTTTTGTGGCTGATTGGATTTGCCTTAAAGAGAAGGAAATGCCAGCCTGCTGCTGTAAGGTGCTCAGTTTCTAAACAAAGATACCCTGGATTGATTTCTATAGCTGTGCCCAGAAACACTGACATGTAACAGTAGGCCAGAGGCAGGAGTCAGTCCAGGCTTTCATATCCAACATTTTTCTTCTCTTCCTTCCTTCCTTCCTGAAGAAGAGTTGCCGCAGAAAAACTGAATCTAAACTAAAGTCATTTCCAATTCTCTCTCAGGTTTGCATATTTTTTGCTTGCTATTACTCATAATTCAGGTTAAAACAATGTTGCAAGGTACTTTTTCACAGTTTCATCATTAGTTGATTTCCACCAAAAGTTTTTCTGTCATGTCCTTACCCACTTTGAAGAGAAAATTTATTTCCTCTCATGGTGGTATGCTTTACCCACTTATCAAACACTGATTTTGCATGGTGGTCTTAAATTAATATCATTGAAATTTTGATGCCTCAGAATTTATGCAGCAATATTATTGAAGCTGTAAGCATAGCTCTGGCAACAACATTTGTTAATTACAGCAACTGCCCTTTTCATCCCAGCACAGGGACTAGAAGAGTTCAAAAGCCATATTTCCTCCAAAAGAGTAATTATGTATTCTTGGTGACTAGTAGAAGATTTGCATAGCTATACAAAATAATTACAGTTTAGGTAAGGCATACTGGTCAGCATTCTTTCAACTTGCAGACATCCCTACATGTATTGGTGGATGTTATGTTTGGAACTGCTGGACCTTCCAAATTACACAGGGAGGTGTTAGTTGAAACATGTCTGAGGATGGAGTGATCATGTTCAAGTATTACCACTGATCCTAGAATTTGAACATGTAGCAGCAAATGCCACCTAGGAATTTCAAATTTGAATATAGGTTGAAGCTCTCTAATCTAGGACTCTCTGGTTTAGCAATATCCATTGTCCAGCACCCCCAGGGACCCTGTGGATACTCCAGGGTTGGAGTGTTCAGGGGGAAAACTGGCAGCAGGACCATGGATGTTGCCAGATCAGAAACCCAGCTCTAGCCCTGCTGCAATGCCGGTGATGGTGCACCTATCAATTGTCAGGTTAACATGTCCCAAATGAGGGGATTGCCCTCACCTGAAAGAACCTCATTAGACCAGGGGCTTAAATGCCAGACCCCTGTAAAAGGAAAAGAGGTGGGGACAGATCTCCAATCAGGAAGTGTGGGGTCCCCATCTAGTTTAACCTGTTCCTCTGCCCAAAGCTCAAAGATAGCACTAAATGGACTTCATTGGCAATCTTTGGTTACTTCCAGAACTCAATGAGAGCTGAAATCATTTCTGGTGGGGTCATGTTTTTGCACAGCCTGTCGAGAGCCCAAAAAAAAAAATCACGAAGTGACTGACCAGCAGAAGTCAGAGCAAAGAATCAGGAAGCAGAAGGAAATTGCAGCAGAAAGGCATCTGGTAAAAGTGACAAGCAGTCAGCCAGTGGGAAGGGCCAACAAAAGTGGTAAGCAGGTGGCTGGGGTTCAGGTGATGAGGAACAGCATCTAGGGAGGTGGTCACCAGAGAGGAATGGCAATTAGTGCTCTCAGGTGCCAGAGCAAGCAAGGTGCCTTCTTTCCTGGATGGGAGGTGAATTCGCATAGCTGCACCTCTGAATCCTAGGTCCTCACTGACCAAGGACAGCTACTGTGAGTCGGGTATGGTGACAGAGCAGAAGGGGCACAGAAGAGGAACTTTTGGTTGTAGAACTCAAGAACATCAGACAGAAGACTCTGCCCTTCGTACTCTGGAGTGGGTGTTCTGCTCACATGTTTATAGTCAGGGATTTTATCCCTTGGGCATTATCGTCCCCTTGGGCCAGGGGAAACAAGCCTTTGGCCATTAACATCAATACAGGTACAGGAAAAATCTAAAGTTACATAGGCTGCCATTTAGCAGCCCCCTGCAAGGGTCACTCTGAGTCAGTTGGTTTCCCCGGTATCCTGAACTCATAAATTATTCATGGATGCAGGTTTAAAATAGAGCCCTCTGATTGGCCCCAGGTGAAAGTTTCTAGCACCTGCGGCCAAGAGGAGGACCTATTTGAAAGCACCTGCGTAGAATCTTCAGTATGCTAATCATGTCATAAATATTCATGAGATTGCTCTATAAATCCAGGAGCTGCAGCCCATTCAGCAGCCCTGAGGGAAGCAGGCATGGACCCTGTTACCTCGTACGGAGGAGCGTGGCCACCCAGTGGCGTCCGCTGGACTCCGAGGCCAGGCCTGAGAGCTGAAATCACTACGGCACCTGCCTTTAGGCAGCGCCAGCGAAAAGAGCTTTGAAATCACTGCGGCGCCAGCCAAGAGCGGGAAACACCGGCTCACCTCAGGTGCCCACTGGCACAGAAGTGGCGCCAGCACCCCAGTGTGCCCCAATGAAAACAAGCAGCGCATTGCGTCGGGGAGCAGAAAGTGGGCCCCTCGGCCAAGTCACCGGGTGGAGAACTGGCCCCCACTTTGGTGGGGGTACTGCATACCCGGTGACATAACCAGGGACCCGTCGACGATACCACCAGTGCTCCCCAGCAGCTGTGCCTGCTGTGTTTAACTGGACCTTCACTTACCGGACGTGACAAACTCACCTGGACAGGACCGTCAATCGACGGACACGTAAACTACTTATTGGCCCGTGGCACAGCCCGCGATCTCTGCTGAACTAGACACTCCACCCTTCACAGACACTTTGGGTACTGGGTCCCCTAACAGGGGGGTTGGGGTTGCCCCTCAGCCGTACCCTTTCCAGGGCCAGGGAAGGGCTGCACCAGGGGCTCAACCCGAGGTCCAGGCCTAATCACCCGAATTTAAATAATAACCAAGCTACACACTTGATTGAATAGTTTACTTGAATTAATACTTACTTAGTTATTATAGTTCAGATTAGACTCATAGTTACAAAATCAGCTAATAAGTTATACCTACCTATACTTACCACTAAGCAGGTGGGACATTGCGGTGAAGGCATAGCCTCCCAGTTTCCCAATAGATCCTGCATTTCTGCCTGTCCTAAATCTCCAAGCTCCAGCTGGGTGGGGCCAACGCAAACACCCAGTTGGTAGGGGGCCTCAGAGGCAGAGCCTTAAGGTCCCCAACAGGCCAGAGTAGCGACCTGGCTGGAGGGTATAGGAGAAGAAGTAGCGCCCTTCTCCCCCTCGGAGCTAAACTAAACAAACCACCTTTCCCTCTTACCATAAAAGTCTTTTCCTAACCACCTTGTTTTGCCTTCCGGTAAAACAAAGAAAGTTTTACAGGTTGCCTTTATGGATTTAATATTAATAATAGTAAGTGTTTGTTAGTGTATAGGATTATCATGAACTGTTTTATGTGTTTATTTTATACCGTTTGTTGTTTATTTGCCTGTTGTTGGCTCTGTTAAATAAATAGAACAATAGTCTACCCTAAAGCCTCCCCCGTGTTCAACCTTCACCTCTTGAGCTGGCCACTGCTTGCCAGGGGGATTACATCTTCAGCAGGAGGGTACGTGCATAACCCCTGGTCCTCTTGCTGGTAGGGGATGGAGCGGTCTGCAGAGGGGCGGGGCGGTCTAATGTCGCCGGGCCTCCGCCGTCTCTCCTAAACACCTCAGGTCCTCGAGGATCCGGACAACTAGAGCAGGGAGCCTCACAATCCGGTCGCACTAACCGGGCGGCTCAGAGCGGGCCATAAGAGGTTAATAATTCCCCGCGACATTTATAATTATGAATCCTGGCATTTTTCCTAATAATAATAACCCCCTCTTTTCTCTCGTTTCATTGAACAAGTTTCTTTTCTACACTCGTATTCTGTGCTGGCGAGTGGAGACATATTGCTGATCAAAGGTGCCTGGGGTGGTGTGTAGTTTTACGAGGTTACTGAGTGGGGGCTCCAACCAGTTCCGTGTTGTATTGTTGAAAAGGAACCCCAAGATATCGAACCTGGCCGTGGTTGCTGTCCACTCCACTTGGCAGAAAGGTTATGTTTAATAGAAATAAAAGCAGGCTGGGGAATGACATTAAGGGCAATTTATGAACCCTTCATTCACACTGGTAAGGAAGATTTATTCACCTGAGCTGGCCCACTGAAGACAATGAGAGTAAGGAAACATATATACTAGAATGAGAGACCTCCAGGTGGCCCAGGTCAGCTGACTTGGGCATGAGGGCTCAGGCTATGGGAATATTTATTTGCTATGTAGATATTTGGGATCAGGCTGGAGTATGGACTATGCTTGAGCTCTGTGAGCCTGAGCTATCTGGACTGGATCAACTATGGCCATGCCACTGGGGTCTTTTATTCAAATGTAGACATATTCTAATGGTCTGAGCCAAAGTCCACATAGGTCAATGAGAGTCCTTCCATGGACTTCGATGGGCTTCAAATCAGGCTTCAGTTCCTCATCAGTGTGTGTGCTGAGTCAAAATCTGTCCCTAACTTGATGAATGATATATTTGGGACTGAAACCTAACAGACTGGAAGGTGGAAATCTATGATATTAAAAGATATTGATACTATAATAATCAAAAAGCGACAGGAGAAAGAGATGGTAACACATACATGCCTAAAAGTAGAAGAGACACACCAAGCATAAGATTCTATTGAAGTCAGTGAAAACTCATAAAATATGTGAAGGTATAAATCAGTCTCCAGCACAATACTAAATATTAACATACTAAGTAGACAATGTTGAAGGTCTATCTTTAGCATTCTTCTGGCTTCTGAAAATGATACACACTTATCTTCTGTGTAGTATGTTCAAGATATTTAAGTTATATTTACTTAGCTTTTATAGTCAAATTTTAGTGAATCAAATTGAATTTTTCAATCAGTTTAGTGTCACTTTGGTATTAATGTTACTCCCACTGCTCTATTAAACACTTTCAGTTGCATTTTCTGGATTATGTTTTCTTTATGAATTAATTTATATTTAATTGTTTAAATTAAACAGATGTGGCCTTGCCCTCTGCCATTTTCCCACCTCCTATCTTGGAAGCAAGAATATTCACAATATTGAATATTGTTGCCCAAGAGGGCATGGCTGTAAACTCCCTCAAATTTTATTTGTTCTGTGTTAGTGACATAAATATCGATTCACTTCAGTTGAAGCGGATGTCTGAGATCAATAGCAAGGATGACGGTCATAAAAAGGTACATCTTGCAAGTTCTCACAAATAAGTGGTCAGTGGCTGAAAGTGTTACATGAATTTAATACAGCATTCTAGTAATATTGTAAATAAACTTTTATAATTTCCTATTGACCACATTCCAGTCAGAGCACCTGGTATAAAATTATGAAATATCGAGTCTGTTCTGCACTCCAGTTATTTTATATGATTATATATCTAGAGCACATAATTTTGTTAGTTTTTCCTTTGCTTGAATGTTTCACTCAAGTTGCAGCAGCAGCAGCAGATATGAAGAGAAAGAATTTAGGATGCATTCCATCAAGAACTATGTATGTATAGAGGAATGTGTAAATGTGCATGTATATAAGAGACCATTTACTTCTAACTTGCAAGAAAGACAGTACAAACGCAATAAAGAAACAAGATACTAAAATAAGTAAATAATTTACATTTCAGACAAAACAAAACGTGCAAGAAAAAAGGTAAATACAATTGGCCAAGGACTCCTTTACATTAGATTATAAACTCTTTGGGGCAGGAAGTGATCTTCCATTGTGCTTGGGACCTACTGCAATATAAATGCCAACAACACGATCAGCAAATCAGATAAACCTGATTTATACAAAGAGTGATCAAAAGCTCATGATACTGCAGCAGCTCTCATCAAGACATATTCCAAAGCTGAGGAGAAGAACTACTTTAATGTCCATGCTCCAGATAGTCCCTGTTTCTCCCACGTCTGTTTAATGCCCTGCCCAGTGCGTTAAAAGTGATAAGGGACGTGGACATAGACAATTTTCTGAAGCCAACCATAATTTTCTAGTTTGCTTACAAATTGAAACCTTTTAGGAACCAATTCAAGCATTTGCTGTGATTTTTTGGAATGGTGGAGTAGGCTTTCCCCAGTTTTAAGAAAGCTGTGACCTTATCTTCTGAAGCTGTTATGTGTAAGATTGGTATTAGACATATGAAGAAAAATTATTCTGGAAAAGTCTCTATTGGTGTAACTTTACCAAAGGTATATGATCCTCTCATTCTTCTTTGCTAATTCTAAAATCTAATTCCTTCAAATTCTTCTTTCTTTGTCACAACTACATTTGCTACTTCACTTTTTCATAGAAAGAAAGAGTTCCAGCCACCCAGAAAGACCAGGTGCGAATGATGTGATTTAATTAGGCTGTAACTTTTTTAACTTAGTTCATCTGCAAACTGTCCATCAACAGCTACTGTCATAGTCTCATATAAGAGGCAAAGTGGTTTATCTCCCTGACAGTACCAGTACATTAGGAACCTCAGCCGTATTCCCCAGTTTTTTCAGATCTCTTCCACTAAATCTACTTCTGTTCAAGGATATTAAAGAATTGGACCCCTAAGAAATATCTGTATTGGACTCTGGTGGCCGCTAAATTGTCTAATTTCAACACTGCTATCTGAATCTACTAGTTCTGTGAGCTGTTAGTGAAAAAATCTCACCACACCTTGGCTGACCCGACTGAGAGGGAAAATCCCAAAAGAAACAATTACCGCAAAGTCCACAGAAGTCTAAAAACCTGATGCTGTGCTAATTTTGGGAGTTGGGAGACCACTTAATCTGTTGAGGGGATGATGGCGGGGGAGGGGTTCAGATATATATATTCTCCCTGGGATGCAGAGCTGCCAGTGGTTGTTCTGAGCCCAACTTACCCATTAGGTCCAGTGATTCCTCTCTCTTATCATTCTCTCCTTCACAGGCCACCTCACTCCCAATCCCATATTGAAGGTGGTGCCTTGAAAAGCCCCGGATCTTGTTCCCCTACCAGCTCAGAAATAGCCCCCTTACTTCCACCTACCTACTTCCATGCACTTTTTGAGATCGCAGGAGCTGCATTTTGTGCAAGTACAAAGGTCACTTCTTCCAGTTCCCTTGGCTTAATTATGGGAAGCATTAGTCCATCAAGGGCATCTGCCAATCCCACAGCTAGGCCTTGCTCCTTGCTGCTATAGTCTTGAATGAACAATTAACATTTTAAAAGTGAAGTCAATTTCTTTACAAATGGACCTGTCTCCATATAATAGAACCCCCAAGTAAAAGTTGCTTCCTGAAAACTAACTGCAGCCAACAGCAGTCTCTTCCAAAAGCAAGAAAGCAGTTTTAGATTTTTTTTCAGTATAATGATGCCGCAAATCTTGTTTCTCTTTTCTAATTGCTACTGTGATACAACTAATGATAATTTAAAAAAAGCAAGCACAATTTAGAAGTATGATAAAGTGTATTTGGATAGTGGGTTTCTTGGTTTTATGGATCAAATTTTACATTTAGTTTGCTGTAGTCTCTCATTAGTTCTTTTTAGATTATATAATTTCTGGTGTCATACCAATGCCCAGTTATGCTGTGAAATAGAATTGGGGTTTTTGGCTGCTGCCATAGTTTGGAAGCTATACTTTCCATATTAATATACAGGGCTTAAAATAAATATTAAACAGTACAAATACATTTGTTCCAGGTCAGTGATTCTGTTCCATAGCCTACAGCTTTATATAGAATGGAGTAAGAGTGGTAACAGAAATCTATCTTGCTGGTTGGCTATACCTTACACCGTTTTTCTCTCTTTTTCTGTGTATAGATATTATACCTACACCTTTCTCTCAGTCTCTGTCAGGTCTATAAGCCTTTTCCATCCTGTGATCACAGCACCATGGTAAATGAATCAGGGAAGACTGCTTTCAAGTTTTACCCCCTGACTATGCATGATTTTATTTTTATATTGCTAGGGGGAAAGACAGTTACTTTAGGCCATGTACCTTACTATGCTCAGAGGAAATAAAACCCAGCTGCAATATACTAGTGATGAATCGAACTTAAAAAGTCTTGCTCTGTGTAACAACTGAAAAAAGTTAAAAAGGGACTCGCGGAGGGAAAAAAAGCATTGCATTTTTGCCCTTTACAACATGTGGAGCAAGTTAAAACAACAAGCAAAAAATTGTTTTTTAAAGTCAGGTATTTTCTACTCAGTTTCATGATAAACTCCAGAATGCTGGAAAACAAGCAAGATTAAATCACGATATATATCTTGAAGTGAAAGTCCAATTCTGGTGCTCAAAATTCAAGAAGAATATTAATAAACCAGAGTGAGACAAGCCAGGGGGACAACTAAAGGATTAGAAAACATGCCTGATTGTGATATACTCAAGGAGACAAATCTATTCAGTTTAACAAAGAGAAAGTTAAGGATGACTTAATCACGGTATCTGAATACATTAATTGGGAATAAATACTAAATAATGGGCTTACCAGTCTAGCAGAGAAAGGTATATCACAATTTCCTGGCTAGACGTTGAAGTTAGAGAAATTAAGACTGGAAAGAAGTAGTTCATTTTAAGCTGAGGATAAGCATTGATCTAACTTACCCAAGATTGTGGTACAAAGTATATCACTGGCATTTTTTAAACCATGATGGAAAAATTACTAGGAATGATTTTGAGGCAATTTTATGGCCTGTGCTATTACAGGAGGTCAGATCAGTTGACCTCAGTGGCCCCTTTTGGCTTGGAATCTCATTCTAGTATGGTGCAGATGGCTTCACAAGGAGCAGGACAATAAGAATCAGGCTGCAAAATACATAACTGATGTAAAAGGAAACACACCCCTGCTCTTATCTAAACTATTTGTCCAATAGAAATTCACATGGAAAAATAATAGCCTAGATCACTTCCTCGTGTAGAAATAGCACAGATGGAGCTCATGGAGATGAAGTGTCTAAGAAACACATTGTAAAGATTCAGCCTATTGAGCTACCAAAGAAATACACACTAAGCTAGAGGATAAACCACAGTATTCAGTCTCAAACCTGGCAGATTCTAGGTGATCCACAGGGGATCCAGGAATCTGCCCAAAGGCACTATGACTCTGTACTAGCTCAAGCCTCAGCAACCCCTTAAGTCCTTGCCAACAGGCTCCCCAAACTGTGGGAAAAGGTCACAAGTACCATGAGCAGTGAACCTCATTCCAAAGATACTACAAAGTGAGGCAACTCTATATTTTCTGTTTGATCCCCTTCCGGCACCTCCAGCGATTAATGTGCATCCCCCAGCCTGTGCAGTCCTCCCACTTACCCTATGTAGTCTCCTCATCCACCCACTGTTTGTTCATCAGAGCTATTGCATGTGCTCTGTGAGAACCTGAGAAGGAAAGGACAGAGCTAGAGACAATGCAAGTGTAAAGAGTACCCTTCTTTTGTGGTTTTGAGGTGGATGTTCCAGAGTATGAGCATCCAAAGTGGTAGTGACTAATGTTTCCAATGGAAAAATGACGTGATGAGGAAGGTATCCTTTAATCCCGAAGCCACTCAGCCCCTCTGGCTGCAGGCTTTGGAAATAAGTAAACTGTGTTTCTCCCAGTAAAACTACTGCTATATATCAGAAGAGCCCTCTAAGAAAACAAAGTGGCCTCAGGGAACAGAAACATAATTTTATAAGGAAGATTAAATCAACAACAGGAAACGGGCTTTTAATTAATCTAAGCCTTTTTTCTTTTTTTTTCTTCTTTTTGTTTTTTGTTTTTTTACATTTGGAGCAAAACTCAAAATTTAAAGTGAGCCTGGAAGCATTAGAGACTCAAATTTTCTGTTTACTTAAAGCAGCACAGCATAGTCATGCATAATGTATGGTCCTCAAACGCCTGTGCCAAGTCATCTCATGTCTGCCAGGAACCCACAATTTCTTTAGTGAGAGAATAGCTGGCTTTCACATCAACATATGGAACTCAAAGGATATTTGGAAGAGAGAGCCAGTACTGCTGAAATCTCTGTGGTGTTCAACAATATGGTTAGCTAAGGGTGACACTAGCTCCCTCAAACATGACACTCCTAGAATTTCATTTTTAAATCAAAACCTTGATATACATATAAAGCATTTTACAATTGAGATTTAACACATAAGGTATACTCTATCTTCTGTCTTTTATTTTTAAAAGAAATTGAGGAAAAATCCCTAGAACCAAGTACCCAAAGTGACTAACATTAAAGATTATTTTTACTGATTTTCATTCAATGAAATTTCATTTTATTTTTCATGTCTTGAGTTGTATTTACTTGAATTATGGTACGTGTGGCTCAACTGAGCTCAGATAAAATTTCTGACAAATAATTTTTAGGGTATATATCTCTTCTCTTCCAACCTATTCTTCCTTACACTCTCTTTAGATTCTTTATTCTCCTGAAATAACACTTCATCTAAAAGATATACAAATCTGCTTTTCTCTACACAGTAACAACAGGTAAATACTGCAAAAAACAACATATAGGATGCATCTACACTAGCCAGCTACTTCGAAGTAACCAGCACAACATCGAAATAGCATGCGTTGCGTCTACATGTGCCATGTGCTATTTCAACGTTGAAATCAATGTTAGGCGGTGAGACATCAAAACCACTATTCCCATCCGAAGATGGGAATAGCACCCTACTTCGACGTTCAACATTGAAGTAGGGCGTGTGTAGACGATCCGTGCCCCGTTACTTCGAAATAGCGGGGTCCTCCATGGCGGCCATCAGCTGAGGGGTTGAGAGATGTTCTGTCCAGCCCCTGCGGGGCTCTATGGTCACTGCCTGCAGCAGCCCTTAGCCCAGGGCTTCTGGCTGCTGCTGCTGCAGCTGGGGGTCCATGCTGCATGCACAGGATCTGCAACTGGTTGTTGGCTCTGTGGATCTCGTGCTGTGCAGGACAAGTGTGTCTGGGAGGGGCCCTTTAAGGGAGCAGCGTGGGGCTTTGCTGGCCCCTTATTTCAATGGGGAACACTTGTGTGTGTGGACGCTCCACATTTCCTTGCGGGGTGGCTCCTTTCGATGTTCCCCGTCGCTACTTCAACATGGAACATCGACAGCACCAGCCCTGGAGGACGTGTAGATGATACACATTGAAGTAGCCTATTTCAATGTCCTTACTTCGAAATAGGCTATTTCAATGTAGTGTGCTAGCGTAGACATAGCCATAATGAACCATTGCTTTATTTCATCATGCTTAACGTATCTCTGTTTTGTCTTTTCCTTGTTGTTGATCCTTACTTTCTAGTGTTCTTTTATAGCCTTCTAAAGTCCAGATTCACTGGGACAAAAAGTGTGCATCTACACCCGGACTTAACTTTGAAGTTAACTTTGAAGTTAGGTGCTACTTTGAAGTAGCCTGAAGAGAGTCTACACACATTTTCCCTTACTTTGAAGTTAACTTTGAAGTAAGGGAGCCCAACTTCAAAGTCCTTACTCCATTCCCAGGAATCGAGTAGTGTCCTACTTTGAAGTTTAACTTGGAAGTTGAGACTTACTTAGAATGGTCTTTATGCAGAGGCTCCCTAACTGTTTGAAAATCAAGAACAAACATTTTAGAGCTGTGTACTTGGTGTGATCTTCACTTTAAACAGTAATAGACTGTAATGACCTCTAATCTGTTTATATGATTGACTAGCAGGCTAGATATTTATTTATTTATCTTTGTAGGTTAGCACTGGTGTTCATTACCCTTTAAAATGCTCTACCTTGTTTCATTTTGAGGATTCAAAGGTTTTCATGCCTCACTTCTTTGCTAAAGATAATCAATACAGCACTTTCAATAAGAAGTTCAGTTCATGATCACTGAACAGGAATGTGCACAATGTAGTCAGGTTGAGAACCAGTGAATAATGGGGAAGTAGGAATTATCCTCAGGGGTTTTTCAATATATTTGGTATTCTTGATAAGCAGAGCTCCCTCTTCAATGAAAATTAGGGCTTCTGGATGCAATACAGAGGGTAAAGGATAGGCTTTAAAGTTAGTGGTGGTGCTCGGAAACCCCATTATCTCAGTGGAGCTGTTCAACACTAAACCTCATTCTGTTAGATGAGAACATCTGGGAATGTTTTATTGTAGGTTAATCAGAATTTTGGTCTATTTTCACCCTGTGTTCTCACTTATAAGGGCTAGGCCACTGCATGAATCATAACAATCACAGCAGTGGTAAGTTTAGTTTTATGTCTTGTGCCTTCTGTTATAAATATTGTATAATACATGCAGTTAAAGTGCTTTATTATCCTTTATCCCAAAAGCCACTCAGCCACACTGTCTGCAGGCTTTGGGAAAAAGTAAACTGTGTTCCTCCCAGTATAACTACTGTCATATATCAGAACCTTCCAAGAAAACATATTGGCCCCAGGGAACTAAAGCAATTAAGTAATAAAGGCCAGGCCCACAAGGTGCTGAAAGCTATTAACTCCCATCAATGTCAATGGTCATCAGTGTACACAGGACCTTGCAGGAGGTTCTAGGTATCAAAAAGAACCAGGTTCTGTGTGCTATAGAAAAATTACAATACATTTTAGAAAGTAAAATGTTAAATAGGAAGTGTGAGGTACACTCCACACGTGGACATTCTACGAGTTGCAGTGTAATGGGCTGTGTCCTAAAAATTTAAGATATTCTGTTTTTCTGATTGAAACAAAAAACATTCATTTATAAACAGCGGCAATTTTGATTTATGGAGGACACATAACACAGAGTGCTTGGCAAATTTTTTGCAAGCTGATGAGGAAACTACTTGTAGATTATCCCCATGCCCTGAGATCTGTATTTGTATTCTAATAAGCAATTATTCATATAAAAACCTCAACAAAATAAATGCCTATTCATTCTACTAGTACTGACTAAAAATGCAAAGCCGCTTGTTCAGAGAAGTTGCTGTCAGAAGGACAAAGATGTTAGCATACAGTTTCCCATCAGAAATAAATATCTAATATTTTGCATTTACACACTTACTGATCTATTTTATTATGAATACATTAATTTCTTGGTTCAGCCGTGGGAACATGAAGTCAACAAAATTACTCGTGCTCAAAGTTAGGAAAATGCTTAAATATCTTGTAAATCAGGACATCATGCCCAGGTTCATTATTAAAAAACAGTTATTGGTTTAGCCATAATTAAGTTTTCTGAACTCCCTTCTTGACAGATCATGAAGTAGATAAAAGAATGCATTTTATCAGTTTAGTAATATATGACCACAGGAACCAATCTGCTATAATAAATTCAATGTGACCTTTTCTGGGTTTGTTTTAGTAGACAAATAGGAAAATGTGACTTTGTTAGCATGCATTGAAATCATTAGGCTTTCCACTGAATTAATAGACATTAATAGAATAGAAATAATAGAAGTCTTGCCTTACAAGAATGTTGATTTCAGCAGATTATCTAACTAAGCTACTAAAAACTCTTATTAAAAATTCACAATTAAATGTCGTCATCATAGAAGTTGCACAAAAAGGACATAAATCTCTCTGCACACAGGACTCTGATGACTTTAGCAAATGCAAACGTGAGCTGTAACAACGCAGGTATAAGTACTTATTTTAGGTGAAAGAAAGATATTAGCATTTTCCAAAATTTAGACATTAACTAGCAGTGTTGATAGTAGTAAGTTGAGATAAACCCATTTCAGTTAATTACAAAGTGTATTTTATGTTTGGCCATAAGAAAAATTGGAAGGAAAATATTGATAATTTGGTTTATTATTCCCTCCACCGTATATGCTGTCCTGTCATAACACATAAGGGCACAATAACGAATGCTTTAATAATTGCTTATGGAGTTCGCCTGATGTGCTCTGCACATTCATATCTTCTTTTTTTTCTAGCTTTTTAATTTGAAGATTGATATATACTGCTCACCTTGCGCGATTCAGTACCATCCTGTCAAACTCAGTGCTATGGGCTTCTTTGTGGATGATCACACTTCTTCAAAAGACACAGCTCCTCAAAAAAAAAAAAAAAGACTGTCAGTCTTCTCTCATGATTTAATGCCTGGATAGTATGAGAAAGGGTCAAGTTTTATGTCTGCTATGCCTAAATCACACTCAGCTGCAGAAGCAGGAAGTAAGTCCATTTTTATTTTATGCAGATAAAAGGCCATATCCATTTCAATTAATGTGAATTATACCTATCCGATGCCTTTAAATGTAATCTGTTGCAAAGTGGGGATGAAAGCTAACAAGTATGGTAGAGCATATTTTGTTTTTGCATGGTGGTTTATGGTATGAGTTCCCAAAGTATTCAGGTACCAGTAATTTCAGTGGGAAGAGAGTCATTAGAAACTGGGAGGGGAAAAGAAGGTCACATGCTCTGCTACATTTTTCTTTGAGGTCTGGTCTGAACAAAAATATGTTGACCACATTGTGGTTTTACGACTTTAATTATTTCCATAGATTCTTCCCACCCCAAAGTCTAACAGGGACTAACAGGGAAATATATTGAGTCTCTCTGGGTTTTGAGACTCCTTACAGAACTATGGAGCAGGATAAAATTTTTGTAGTAGTCAAAAGCCCTGTCCATTCCAAAGTAGATCAGTTGTTGGCTTCCCTCAACAGAATAATCATAGGGGGAATCTGCAAGGAAAACTTTGGGAAATTTTTGTTTTCTTCTGTCCTCCCACTCCTTCCCCTCAGTCTTCCAAAGACCTAACTTTTTTAAATCAATCCTCCCTCATCCCAAATTGCTCTTGACTTCACTGACTCAGAAGTTAGTGAAAGTAGTACAGTCATCAAAGTTTGGTCCATGGTGTACACCTGTAGCAAGTGGCAATGACTTGCAGAGTGGGAAACAATTTCTGTCTTCATCAGTATTGTATTTAAATCACAGCCATTTAATCACAGACCAGTCTAAGACACACAGAAAGGTTTCTATCTAGCCTTCTTATTAAAATACATTTTATCCTAAGGGATTCTTCTTGAAAAAGAGTGGTGTGTTAATTTGTGTATATTAGAGTTTCACTTCACCTCATCCCATTTGTTCTTCCCACCACTTTAGATGGTTTTTGCCTTTTTTTAAACTTGCAAAATTTCCCTTTTCAAAAGGTTGCTTTTGATATTATTCTTCTAATGCATTTTACATATGTAATATGCATGCCCATTATGAACACTTTTAAAAGAATATTCCTACTGATGCATAATTGCAGCTCCATTTTAGAATTGCGGATATCTTCTACTATTTGATCTAATTAAATGGTAACAACTAAACTGACAATTAGAGAGAGAGTCTATGACACAATTATAAGTGTGATTTTACTTTCTTTCACTTGTTCTTCTTTCTGCCTCTTTTTTTGTGAGTCTTGCTGCACAAACATCTCTAGAAATCTTATTCTTGTATCTTATTGGCTACGTCTACACTAGCCCCAAACTTCGAAATGGCCACGTAAATGTGATGAATATGCAGCGCCTGATTAGCATAATGGTGGCCACAGAGATTCGAACGTGCAGCTTTTCGAATCACGCACTGCCCCGGAGATGGGACCTTCCAAAAGGACCCCCCCAGTGTTCAAAAGCCCTTCTTCCTAGCTGGTGTTAGGAAGAAGGGCTTTCAAAAACTGGGGGGGGTCCTTTCAGAAGGTCCCGTCTTCACAGGTGGCACGTGATTGGAAAAGCTGCACGTTCGAATCGCCGTGGCCACCATTATGCTAATCAGGAGCTGCATACTCAGGATATGCAAAAAATGAAGCCATGCAATGAATATGCAGTACCTCATTAGCATAATGGCAGCCGCTACAATTCAAAAGTGCTACTTTTGATGACGCACTGCTCATCTACATGGGGCCCTTTTCAAAAGGACCCAGCACACTTCGAAATCCCCTTATTGCGATAATCAAATAAGGGGATTTTGAAGTGTATGGGGTCCTTTTGAAAAGGACCCCATGTGGACGAGCTGCATGGGATCAAAAGTGGCACTTTCAAAGTGCTGTGTCTGCCATTATGCTAATGAGGCATTAGCATATCTGAAGTGTCTCATTAGCACCCCCACTTTTGAAAGGGTGGGGGGGGCTAGTGTAGACATAGCCAAAGAGAACTTGAGAGATTCCTGTGCTTCAAATTCCAACCATGTGCAAGTGACACTCAGTTCTTTTCACTTGATACCATACAAAAACTCCCTTGTCACCCAGCTATGTCAGCATCTGGGAAGAGTGGGCTGAAACTAGGAGTGCAGAAGTAGGACTAAAGAGGTGCTCTGGTCTTGTGTTGGCTGTCTGTACCGTGGTGAGTTCCAAGCTAAGGACAAAAACAACAACCTGTAAAGATCTAAGTGCTCTGGGTGTCGTCTTTTTGTTTTAAAGTTCATAGGGGAACAATCTGATCAGTTGGACTTGCAGCAAGATTGGATCCAATAGTTCTCTTTTGGAACAGTCAGTAATTATGAGATATCAGTAGGATATTATAGTGGGCAGTCTCAAAACCTTTCTAGTTTTCTCATCAGAATTAGAAGTGTCCGCTATGGCTACATCTCCATGGCAAGTCCCCTGTCATTATTATTTTGTGCACTAGTAACTTATGTACAACTTGCGTTCATCAAACTGAAATATTCATTATCCAGCAGGACACCTGTCAGGTTTTACTAATAAGTATAAAAAACACCTGAAACGTGTCCAAGAATGTTGAAGAAGTGGGAAATATATCCAAGAAAATCATGCTAGCCTGTGGAGATAAAAGAGAATCTTCCTCAAAATAGCTGGAAACAATTCTAGCTGTCCTCAGACAGCTGTAACTTACAAAACCTGACTGGCACTTACAAGACAGATGATAACCCATATAGGCACTAACTTTGACAACGTTATGGATATAATATTTCCACATGAATGACTTTTCTTGCTCTTGAAGAATTTCTTCAGTATTTTATGCAAATAAGAGTTTTGTGACTATCGCAATGGTATAATGGGCTCTCTTTTGACTGATTTCCTAGTGTAGCATCATATAGTATTTATGGAATGTTGGATCTTTCATATTTATTGCTTTTGGACTCTGTATATTATATAATACCCATGCAGGCCCCCACAGAAATTAATAGGATGTGAGTAGCAGATTGCAAGGTAACAGCTTTTATTTTCTTTTATACGGTCAAAACATCATTAGCTTCTTCAGTACTTCTCCACTAACATGGCAAGTTTGTCAGAATAAAGCCCTACCTGTAGCAGACCCTATTAGTTTTAAATACACATTTCATACAATATATTTGGAATAGCAATATACCAATTAAATGTAATTAATAAAATCATTTTCCTAAAATTACACCATTATAAATGATTTTGCACGGTGAATATGTGAATTGTTTTGCCACATTTAATAACTAGTAATAATGATATAAACAAAATCAAAAGAAGCAGGTAATCTTATTTATGATACAATCAGTGAAGTCTATGGAATCATGTCAGATTTATAGCAAAATTACTGAAAATACATCTAACATTCATTCACCCTATGCAAGTGTTGTAATCATGTGTCAGGAGAAAACATGCCTAAAGCCAAAAAGAAACAGTGAGGGGGCAGGTTCTGTTCATAATTCTTTGAGTTCATGTTTAGAATACTCTTAGTTCGTGTTCAGATAACATTTTTGTTTATGTCTTGTACTGAAATGCCAGGGATATAGGTGCAACTGTGCATCAAAAGCAGTTGTTTAATAGAAAAGCCATGTAAAATAAAATTACATCTGTGTCTCAAGATGGCTCATGGAGATCCAAAAAACTGATTACACAACAGACATCTGATGTCTTAACTTTACAGAGAAAAAAGAAAAGAATGATATTTTCACTAAATTATTGCAGTTTTGTTTATCTGTTTTCTAAGAGCTCAGGATTACTTTTAAAGTTGAGTGTTTTGGGCAGACGTGAATTGAAATACTTTTTCAATCAGTTAGCAGTTCTCAAAAAATTGAAAAAGAAATTGGTTTGAGACAAACTAAACCCGAAAATTTTTGGAGTTTTTGATTAATCAGAAAGGTACATATCAGGTTGAACAAGGTGCTTTGTTTGCTCTCCACGCAAAACATTTAATTTTCTGGTATCTTTAAAATGTTTAACAACAGCAAAGGGAATTAAGGGCTAAAATTACAAGACAGGAGAAGAATGGAGTAGAACATCAGCTTTCTCTTATACTTAGCACAACATGGGGATTCAAATCTGACAGTATGGCTACACCAGAGCTGAAAGATATAATTTCCAAGTAGATGAGATGTACCCCCACAAGCTGTGATTGAGTTGGTATGCTAGAAATTGAAGTGCAGTCATTGCAGCTTGAGCTACAGAAACTGTGTATCTAGGGGCCCAGAGAGTATCAGATGCTGGACAGTTCTCCTTTCTCACTGTCACAAAAACACTTCTGTTTTAAACATGCTAGCTCTTTCAGAATTCGTGCAGGTACGTCTACTTGAGTTGGAAATTGTCCCTTCCAGTGCATTAGGCAGAGAAATTGGTTAAGGTGATATCTTTCATTGGACCAACACCTCTGGGTGACAGAGACAAACTTTTGAGCTTACACAAAGCTCATCTTGTAGACATTCCTTCAGGTTCTTAACATGTCAATTAAATGCCCTAACCACCAGATTATAGGGTAGTATGAGGTGTGTTTCATTCTATCCCCACTTAATCACTTAGGGCTTGGTTCTGTGAGGTTTGAATGCCTTCTTACAAATTAAAGCATGTTATCCAATCCCTTTCGAGACAATGAGTACAAGTGGGTCTTTAGGATTATAAACAGATTAATGAGCCCAGTCCTATGTTCTGCTTACTAAAGTTAAAGGAAGTTGATGGCACAAAAGACAGCATAAGAAATGATCCAAAGTGAGGAGAAACAAAAATAAGGTATCTTATTCTTAGGTCTTTCCAACTGTTATTACATTCCTAGGTTAAAGATCACATTTACCTAAACAATTCTGATTCAAACTCTTTCACCTTTCCTCTCTCTCTGGTGTCCAACTTGGTCATTTGGCATGAGAAACCAGTTTTCTAGTGGGGTATCCAGATCTAAAGCATTTTTATCCCAGCAAATTATGATAGAATGATTATCCTTAAATTACCTTGAAAATCCCATGTGTACTCTTATTTAGCCTCTAATCCATCTAGCAGAACATGGATCCCTCCCACCAAGTAGATGAGTTACTTCACAAAGGTGCCCTGGATGTTGGCATTAAACTTCTCTCTCTCAGTGACAAGTACCTTGATTTCCACATACAAAACTCTAATTTTCTGTTATCTATCTTACTGGACAATGGGCCAGTATGATTTAAACTTTATATTGATGAGGTTACATCTTAATGGCATTGCAATCAGCATTTTAAATGTCTGAACAAGTCTTGCTAAGACACACTTAGAACAAATTGAGTTGCAGTGAAGAATATCAATTTAGAGAGGAAAAACCTCCATCTGCAGTTATCCTCACTGTAAGGCTGAATCGCTGAGGTGCATTCAATGTACCTAATTAATCTTCAAGCTAATTGAGGGTTAAATTGAACTAATTCCAACTCAGCTGTGCCAGAAAGAGGGAAAACAAGACTGAAGGCTAAAGTTTTACCTTGATTAAATTGGACTTCCAGGTGCAAAGAAGGATGCAAATAATTCTTGGCATACTTTTGCACATGGATTTATGCCCATAATATAAGTCATATTCATAATTCCACCTTTATTTATGAAAGCTACGAAATTGGTGGTGACAGCTTGAAGCTCTGCTTAAACAGGGAGCTCTAACAGTTCATGCTGACTCCTGTGGAAGACAGTGGAAAAGAATTATTTATGGCAGTGGGAGTAGAAATTCACACCTTTCAGCCAGTGGCCAAAGCCCCAGGCTTTAAACTTGTCACTGGGGCCCTACAAGGATGCTGCAGGCTGCCTGGGGGAAGCTACCTCCCAACCCCAACCTTCCTGGAGTGCAGAACCAGACCACCACCACCCCCGTTGACCCCACCCCTGAAGCCATGGAACACAAGTGCTGTCTCAGGCCTTAGACAGACCTTCTGAAGACAGGTGATTTCCATTCATACTTAACACTTTTTTAAGGTACCTATTAAGTAATCTCCTATGGTTACTTTATATCAAGGTGTACCTCAAAAGTGGAGAGCCCGATTACACCAAATCAGGATAGCAGTAGCATGTATTAATTGTGACTCATAGCCGGTTAGATTTTGCATTTCTTTGTTGTACAGTTTTTCTAGCCTCATAAGCCAGTTGGGAACCCCTCACATTCTGAGAGCTGCACACAGTATAGCTTAGCTTAAAGCAGGAGACTTGCTCTTCTCTTGAACAGAGGAATAGGATGGTTAAACAGTCTGTGAGATTTCCTGTGGCACTCACTGGATTCTATAGTTCAAAAAACTATCAGAAATAAGTCAGAGGAGTGATGGGGCAGTTGCTAGGCCTTCCATTGTTCCCATATATTTAGTAAATATGGTAATTTGGGGACTTAACTCTTCCCATGTAGTTTCTTTATAAAGAGCAAAAGATGCCACACCCTCCCCAAAGGGCCAATTTGACCTATATATATATATGTAAATGGAATCAATCTCCACACTCTCCTTTCAAATGTCCCTTGACATTTGACATGTGCAATACATGGTGCGGGGAGGGGGAAGAGGCAAGCTCCAATAACCCTCCAGCTGGACGTTACATGCCAAGGCAATGGATGGGGAAAATCTTTTTCTGTGAAAAGCAAAATGTTCTTGGACATATCTAAAACATTTTATTCCTCGTATATATTGTTAAGGCATATAATACCGACAACTGAAAACAGGCTACAAAGCATCTGATAAGAGTTTAAAGCAATCCATTTTCTGAAGGCTGTCGAGTTAAAGTTAAGGAATCCATAGTGCTCTTTAAAGACATGTTGCGATAACCCTAGTTTCTTGACATTTTCCCTTCTCAGTAAAACAGGCTCTGTTTTCCAAAGCTGTGTGTGAGCTGCCACGTCTTCCCACAGTCACTGTTAGTTTGTAAGTTATTCCACTGAGGGAAAGGAAGAAAGCCACTGATCCACAAAGGATTATTTCTGAAGACATCAGCATTGTATTGAAGTTACTGAAGAATTTCAAATGAGTTGAGAGTACATTTTTCTTCTGATTGTGCATATAGAGTATCTTTCTGTTGTGTTTTCAGCTAATGGTTGTTTGTTATAAATACAAAGTAAACTTTTGGGTCATCCTACTGAAATCTTTCAAAAAATTATTTTTGTTCACTTTGTGTGTGTGTGTGTATAATATGATATATAAATATGATGATATTTATACTGCAAAGGTTCATTTCATATTAATTGTAAAAGATAAACAGACCAAAATTGGAACAATTTATCTATGCATGCCTTGTCTCCCAGCGTCTGTCAGGTTGAACTGGAACCTAGATTTGTACCACCTCTCACTAAAGTTTTGCAAAATGAAATCATCCTTGTGTTTGGTCTAGTTCTGTACAAGGAAGAGATAGGAAAACTTCCGAATCCTAAGAGACAAGAAAGCAAAGAAATGAAAAATAGAAGCTTCAGAAGTGGAGGAGTGGGAAAGCTGGAGGAAACATCTACATTAATTTGAAAAATAATAATGTTTAACGCATTTTTTTCCACTGGAACGTCAAGAGGCCACAGAAATTTCACCAAGGACCTAACACTTCACTGTGTTTATAAGTATGTGTGCATGCATAAGTTTGCAAATACAAATTTATGCACACACACACAAGCCTGCAAACACCTATGCATTCACTTATTATTCTATGCATTTCAGTAACGCTTTGAGATCTCAGCTAAGCTTTGAACCTCAATATGCTAGGCATTACACAATCCATACAGTAATAAACAGTTCCAGCACCAAACATTTACAATTAAATAGATAAGACAACTGCAGGGAGAGGGGAAAAAATAAGTATTATCCCCCTTTTTAGTTGGGGAACTGAGGCACAAGGATCAAGGGTGACATTTTCTAATAGACCTTAGTCTGTTTAAAAGCTTTAATCATCACATCAGCTTTTAATGGGATTCAGACTCCTAAGGACCTTATATAGGTAGTCCGTTGTGTCCGATGATGACATCTTGAGCTTGCACAGGCTCATTGGTTGTGGACTCGCATGTGGCTGAGGAGTCCAAGCTTTGAACAGCATGGGCACTCACAGTGGGGGGAAGGGAATTGTCCTGGCTCTGTTATTGCAGCTGCTGCTATTACTTTCTTCCTGCCAGGGGCATCAATGAGTCGTACGCATCGCTGCTCTTCAAAGTTGTCATATGCATGTCATACGAAAGCATGCCAGCCTGTTTGGTCTTTTGCATGCTGCTCTACCTGATCAGGTTTTAAACCAGCATGAGGAAAGTTGGCCTTCACATGTTTTTGAAATGTTTATCCTAAGTGACTTCCACAGGAAAACACAGGTCTACTGCCAAGCTAGGAACAAATTCCTTAACTTTCACTAGATTAACATGTGCATTAGTATTAGCACCCGTATAAGCCACTAGCTGCAGGGGGTCCAAATGCTAATTTTGGGTACTATTAAATATTTGATGACTTAAAGCATGCGTTAACATGTTGCATGATTAAAAACACATACACTGTAATTTGCCTAAGAGTGTACACACACAAAAGCATATATTTATTCTACTCCATGTTTCAAAACCAGATTTTGATAAGCCAACTATAATGTTGAAGTCTTGGCAGATTTTCCAAAAGTTCTCCCTGGTTTCCATTTCATATGATGAAACAAATAAAAAACTCTGAGAATTAGGTGAGCAAATCCTGCTTCACAAACCCAGGCTGGGATTTAAATTATTTAATAGTTTTCCCTGGGTACATCTCTTGTTGGCAAGAGTGCTGTGAATTATAATGTGTAAGAGATAGACTATAACCCTTAGAGGACTGTGTACCTTGCCACTCTAAATTGGCCTACTTATACATACGGAGATTGATCACTGGTTTTGGTGGGGGGTTGTTTTGTTTCTGTTTTGTTTTTTCTTGTAAGAAATCATTTTTAAGGCAAAGTTACAATAAATGGTTAATCTACTACATATAACATTACTTATTTATTCAGGATCAGGTTTATATTCAAAGAACATGGCTAAAGATTCCTGCTTGCTGGCTGGAGAGCTGAGCTCCCCTGATTATGCTAAAGTATGATTTCCCAAACTGGGGGGGGAATGAACCCCCTGAGGGAATGTAAAGAAATTCCCAGCGGGGCACAAGGCAACCAAAGCAGGCAGCTGGCAAAGACCCACGTGGAGCTGGCTGCCTTCTGAAAATGAGAGTGAGAGTGGGTTGTGGGGGGAGCAGGAGGAGGATGGAGTTAGATGTAGGCTGGGGGTGCCTGGTTTTGTGGGAGGGTAGGGGAGGGGTTCGGGTGGGCGGCTCACAGGGCTTGCGGGGCTCAGGCAGCCAGCCAGCTTGCAGGACTCGTGGGGCTCAACTCTGTGGGGCTTAGGCAGCTTGGGCTGGAGGACGGGTGGCTGGCCCCAGAAGCGTGAGGCTCAGGTGGCTCAGGATGGCGGGTAGGTGGCTGGCCCTGGCAGCGTGGAGCTTAGGTGGGTGGCTCAGGCAGCTGGCCCATGGCTGGGGTGGGTGGTCGGTGGGAGTGCTGGTATCAGCAGTGCGGGGCTCGGGCAGCTGGTGTGCAGGTGGATGGCTGGCCCTGGAGGCTGGCAGGTGAGAAGGTGGCTGGCCCTGGCGGCGTTGGGCTTGGGTGGGCGGCTCTGGCAGCACAGGTCTCAGGTGGGTGGATGGCTGGTGCGGGCAGCTCTGAAGGCTGGCACAGGGCTCAGGCAGCTGGCCAGCTGGGGCTGCACTAGGTGACCACAAGGAGCCAAGGAAAATTATTTGTGCTTCTTTTTAATTTTAAATAACATTTTTATATCAAGCTTTTGTGTTTATTTCAAATTATGAATTGATTTTTTTGTTAAAGGGGAGTTGGATTATGGTAATGAAGAGGTGGGGGGCATGATGGTTTCTCAAAAATCAAAAGGGGAGCGTGATGCTGAAAAGTTTGGGAACCACTGTGCTAGAGTGACCAAGTTTCTGAATACTTGCCCTACTTATTGGCACCATTCTTAAGTAAATACTTGGTTTGAAAGTTTTTCCATTATAAGGACAGTCCACGGTTTACTCTATTACAGTTCTATAGGAGGAGAAATCACATTTTTCCAATAAAAATCCAATAGAAAGTTTTACTGCTAAAATTAAGTAATTAACTTGCCATTCTGTAGATCCTTTACTGGAGCATTAAGTGATTGAGCCAGAGGATCTCTGTGAAGTTGCCATTTTGTCATAAAATTATTTTCTTTACTAATTTCCTCCCAAACTGTTTGCAAGTGTGACAAATAAGTTCCCCTTTCCCTGAAACCCATGCAACAAAGCACTTCCATAGTCGCAAAAACGTGATGGATCTTAACTGGAGTCAAAGGTCATCCATATAGTAATTTCTTAAACAACAAACAAACAAACAAACAATCCTTATTATCTTCACAATCTGAAGATGGATGTCCTCTTCTTTCTAGTCTAGATCAATATCTTTATCTAAATCCCATTTTTTATATGTTTCATTTCAATCAAAAGTGTGTGTGTGTACCCATCTTAGAAATTTGACATTTTGGTTCCAGTGTTCTCCTGAATCAACTCCTCAAACATGTTTAAAGGTCTGTATAGAGTTGTCTTACTTCCTGCTTTCTCACTAAAATATTTGATTTGTCAATAGGAAGGATAAGAGAGTCTTTATATTACTGATATTATTATATGTCTCTTCATACAATTTCATTTTAGGATTCAGGAACAGCTGTCTGAACTGAATAATCTCAGTTCTTGCCCCAAATGAATAGTCACTTTGATATTTCCTAGGGATACATTCCTAATTATGAATGAACGAAGATAAACGAGAGAGCCAAAGGAGCAGATTTTTAAACCCAAAACTGCTAAGCTAGTCTAGATGAAAGGGTGATTTTTTTGTGACCTTAAGCACTTTTTAACCCACAATATAAATTGCTTTAATGGGGCTCCAGTCTTCTTATTTGTGCTCCAATGTAGTCCATTCTATTTTATAGGCTTAAGCAGAACTGCATAACTCATACTTTGTGTTTTATGTTTCCATAGGAATTTTAATGGTACCGCCTGCTGTGTTTTTAATGTCATGTTAGGGATACCAACTCGGAAACACTGAAACTAAAAACATTTGGAAGACATCCATCTTTATCAAGGTTACCTCATCTAGCCAAGAAATTGCATATTTGTTCCATTCCTCCAACTCTTTTATAATTTTATTCTGCAGTGGTGGATAATTTGTCTTAAAAGGTGATTATGTTTCTCCACACTATTTCTTCCCAAATAATTTAACGATTTCTTTAACAGTTATATTTATGTAGCCCATAATGATTTGTTTTGACTTGAGAGTATTAATGCCCTCGGTAGTGCGTTTGGAGTCGGGTCATTGCCTGTATGGCTGCTTGCTTCCAGCCATGGCAGGAGCAGGTGCCCCATCCCATGGGGCCCTGGGGCTCTTGCAGCCTCCCGTGGGGCTGGCAGCAGGCTGGCACCCATGCCCAGGGGCTGCATACTGGGTCCAGGTGGGACATGTTGCCTTGCACATGGTTGCACATGCTGGGACTGCAGTGTGAGGTCCCTGCTGAATCAGACTGGTGAGGCTCACAGCCTGCTCCATCTGCACCCATCCCCCTATGCCCTGGGGGAGTGTGATGCATGGGATACTTACCAGAGGCTGCCTTGTAGAAGTTCAGGGATGCCCTAGATGTGGTCAGGGTGGAGGTTCCTGAGTCCAGGCTGATGATGAGTATGCCCTCGCTTGAGCCAGCATCAGAGTCCAGCTCTGGCTCCAGCAGGGTCACAGGCTGCTCCACCTCTGGCTCAAGCTCCAGCGGCAATGGAGAGGGGACCTCCTCAGCCATGTCAATGGTGGAGCTCCTTTAAGTAGGGGAAGGTGTCCATTCCTGCCCCTGACCCATGGCATGCGTCCTGGGCCCAGGTATACCCCTGCCAGAGCACCTTCTCCTTCATCCGGACTTGATCCATCCTCTGGGTGGGGCAGCCCCCCTCTGCCAGAGTGGTGGCCAGGTGTGTGTAGGTGGGGGCATTCCTTCTCTTGGCTGTGGGGGTCCAGGAGGAGCCCAGAGGCTCAGTAGGTCCTGCAGCTCTGGCCCACTCTAGGACAGACTCCAGCATTTTGTGCTACGGGGACTCCTGGGACTCCTCTTATGTCTTCCTGGAGGGCTCCAGAGCATTGCAGGGTGGATGGATCAATGCCATGTTGCTTGCCTTTGCCAAGAGGGTTGGCCATGGAGCATGGGGTAAAGCAGTGTGCTGTTCTGTTGCTGCCATACTTCCCACATCCTGCCACAGTGTTTCCAGGCTCCCTACAGCTTTAAGAACGGCTGGAGTCAGGGAGCATAATGCTGTGATTGCGGTGAATAGGGCGCCTCCTTGGCTAAATGGCTGGCACCATGCGGGACTGTTCTGTCGAAAAAAGCCCCCCTCCCCCAGAGCATCCACACTTGTTTTCTGTGGACAGAATCTGTTGACAGAGGCATTATGCCTCATGGTGGAGAGGCAGAAGGCTGTGGACAAAAGTGCCGTGTTCTGTTGACTTACTGTTGACAGAACACATTTGTAGTGTGGACGCTCCATGAGTTATGTCAACAAAACTTTCTAGTGTATATGTAGCTAAAGGGTTTTTCTCAGAAAATGGTTACAGAGTGCTTTTCTGTCCTCTTTGTTAAACTGAAAACAGACTTTTGTTTCTATTATCAGACAGAATGAACCTCTCTTTCATTGCCAAATTTCTTTTCTAAGTTCAAGAAGTTTTGATTGATTGTTTGAAGGTGCCTCTTATGGTTTTCCAATGAAAATATTAGGATTGTGTAAGGCAACAACTGAGCCTGTATCACCAGCTAAACAGAATGTGGCAGTTCTCTCCTGACTGAATGGGCCATCATTGAGACATCATCTCTTTGGCTTTGTTTACACTATATGTCTTTTAGCTACACAGCCATGCCACTAAAAATCATGCAGTGTAAAAAAGTGTCTTGGTAACTATTGTTTACTCCAAAGCTATAAAACCTATTTTCAATACAAATATGCTATTCTATAAATGTTTTGCTTATACACATCTCACCATGATTATGACTCTTGACAAGTTGCCGAGCTCACTGTAGATACCTTACATTTTACTCTTCATACATAAAAATTCTGTATGACGTGTTTTGTGTTAGAGTGTGTGTCAGTTCTCAGGCAAGAGTTGTTTGCAAAGGACAGGGAACCTTTTGTCAAGAGACTCATTGTCACAACCTCTACCCGCCCCCCTCACCCAAAAAAAAACACCTAGAAAAAATGTAAAAGCGTTAACAATTATTGCCAAACTTATGCAAATTAGCTCATTTTTATGTACAACAAACACACACACACATGCGCACGCGTACACTTCCTGGCCCCACGTTTAAAATCTATTATGCAAAAGAAGGTTTATTTTTGATTGGTTTTTTTTGTTTGCTGAGGATTTTAGTGTGGTCAAAAGTGGACTTACAAGTAATTTTCATCTTTAACAATGGAGAGATTACCACATCAGTAGTAGGAGGTAGCTACAAACCAAGTATTCCATTATATGAAAAAAGTCAAGGTTTCTGCATTTAGTTTCATACTGTGTGGGAACAAAACCCAAGCTTTTTGAAAATTGTAACAAAAAAGTCACCAAAGGATATGTCGGTAGTCTGGAAGCTAGGGTAATTCCTCTGGGCTTCAACAGAGTCAGCTTGAATCCACTGGTTTGAATCAGAAGGATAGAAACTTGAACCTAGACTCACTGGCCACATCTACACAAGAAGCCTCTGCCAACAAAAGTCACCGTCGGAAGGGATTTACTGCCTAAACTTCTGTTGACAGATTTCATCTACACCTAGAAGCAAACTGAAAGAGCAATCCTCTCTGTCGACAGAAAGCAGCGAGACTGCCCAGCCCTCTCTCAACAGAATGGCTTACTGGAAGCTCTGCAAACAGTTCTGCCTGGTGAAACGGAAGCCCTGTCTGTTGTCAAAAGGGGCCAGGAGCAGCTGCACAGTTGTTTTGTCAACAGAGCACTGTCCAGAAAGGTGTTATACCTGAATGGGGAAAGGTATAATGCTGCTGGTGGATGTGCCAGGTTTTGTCAACAAACTGTTGACAAAGTGCTTTTGCCATGTAGACACTCCATGGTTTTTTCCCCAGAAAAAGCCTGGTTTTGCTGGGAAAAGCCACTAGTGTAGATGTGGCCACTGTGAATGAGTGCCCTAGTCACCTGGCTATTCTTGGCAGAGTTGACTAGTTTGGCTCTCATTTTGAGGAGATCGATCCTGGACTCAGAAAATCTTCAACAGGAGTTTTGTTGAAGCTGCTACATCTCTGCAAAAAGTTTTGGTTTCAACATGTCAACCCTTTCTCAAAAAAGGTGTGTGTGGGAGGGAGAGACAGAATTCCTGATCAGCTCTAATAATTCTATTCCAGGCTATTTGAATAACTAAAGAGTTAGGAAGGGTTGTTACTAGCATTTACTGGAACACTAATTGTGATGTTTTAAAGATATTATGAGGGTTTTAGTGGGGACCATTTAAATAAAATAAATCAGATATTAAAAGAGTGCATTCAAATATATAAATAAGGCAAATGCTAAGTAGTTAAGCCATAAGAGTAAGATTAAAAAAGGTAATTATAATAATTACTCATTGCACTTCATGTGCATTGCATGACACTGTTTGAAGGTCTGGATATCACAGTATAGCAAGTGTTAGAATAAAATGAGATGATTATTACTATGTGGGAGTTCTATGTAGGTGAGAGGGAGTTCATAATCACTTCAGCAGAGTACAGTGTGAGACTATAAGGTTATGTCTAGATTGCAGAGAACTGTCAAGAAAAGTTTGTTTATTTTTAAGTAGCCCTTTAAAATAGTAACTTTCTTCTGTGCATTATATATATATTAATTAGAACTATGGATCTGTCCAAAAACCTACTACCTGCTGATCTTTTGGAGGGATGAACTAACATTTTTTGTCCTTGTCAAGATGCGATTTCAAGCTGAATAAGATTTCCAGGAGGTGATATTACCAAGATTGATATCTCACTGACATCCAGACAGTACTTCCAACCCTGAAATATCATAGGTAAAAGGCTGTATTTCTTAACTGTACAAAACAGGGTAGCATTAATTGTATTGGGATAATGTAATTGGTACTTGAGCAGTGCAGATGACCCATTTGTTGGCTCACTGGTCAAAATGTTTCATTCAGGGGTATTTTAGAAATGCTACTAACAGTACCAGAGGTGAAGTGGTGCCTGACTGTACAGGCCAGTGGTTAACACACTCCTCGTGGATGCAGGAGACCCCACATCAAGTTTCCCCTCTGCCTGCTTCAGACCAGGGATTTAAGTTTGGGTATCCCAAGTTACAAGACAGTGACCTAACCATATCTGTAGGGTACTCTGGGACTGGGCTCATTCAGTCTCTCCTTTGAACCTGTTCCATTCCTGAGTGTTACAACTTGAACATCATCGCTTGCTCAGGCCTGTGACTGAAGTCACTGTCCAGTCCTTTGTTAGCATGTAATGAAGGACAAATAGTATGCATGTGAAACAATCACTCTTTCTATTTTATTCTATTTGATTTGGTTTGGTGTATTCTTCTTTCTTTCTTTGTTTTCCCTGTGTATGTAAGACAGATTGAGAAATTGGAATAAAAATAATTAAAACCCCAAGAAAGTTCATTGATAAGGCAGACCTCCAATGTTTATTCACCCCAGAATACATTAAGGGCTAAAACCACTTATCAGATCTTCAGGGCAGATCTCAGATAAGTGTCACTAATGAGTTATGATCTTGGCTGCAATGCAGAAATAGTGCTCTTGTGAACATTAACATATTCCAAATGGTACTTTATGCCAGATCACCACTGCCAGTTGTGCATCATAGAAAATAAATTTATATATTAGTTTATTTAGATCATTCATGGCACATTCATTGTGAAAAGCATGTGGCCATTTTATGCCCTCTCATTCTAGGCAAGCAAAAGGAGAGATTTTCATCTCAGTCTCAGCCACAGAAGACTTAACTTGCTGGCAAAACAGCAAAGAAGCCCCATGCTAGGGGAGAGGGAAGGAATCACTGTGAGATTTATTCATTTTATATGAAGTTCTTCATAGATTTATAAATTGTAAGGCTAGAAGGGACCATTAGGATCATCTAATCTGACCTGTGTAACATAGGCTATAAAACAGGGGTCAGCAACCCATCTGTGGCAGAGTGCTGACATTTGACCTTTTGACCTCTATGTACAGCACAAGCACTGGTGATACTTTATGAAGATACTAATAGTCCTACTTACACCAGCTTCATTAATAAATGAATAAAGATGAAGAGCTTTACCATTTAGGTGCTAGTTGGTAGCATTAGCTTGTCTTTTGTTAATCCACTGGCGGCATGGCTTTGAGCAAAAATTCAGCTGCATGGAAAGGAGGTGTAGGGATGAGTTTCTGCCTCATGTGCCAATGAAAATCTGTTCATATGCCACTCTTGGCACCCAGGGCAGGAGGTGCTGACCCCTACCATAGAACTTGCCCAATGCAATGCCTAGAGCAGATCTTTTAGAACAACTTTCATACAAATATTGTCAGTAGTGGAGACCACACCGTGACCACTTGTAAAGTGTGCCTGTTGTTAATTACTCTCACAGTTAAAATGTTACACCTTATTTCCAGTCTGAATTTATCTAGCCTAGTCTGCCTACGTCTTTCACATGCTACTATAAACAACAGCTCCTTTGGTGCCACAGATGGGTGGTACTTGGGAACAAAACACCATTCATTTTTCTGCAGTTGATTATTTTCTATGTTTGAGAATTAATTTTTTTTCAAATTTGGCATCTCACAGTGAGCCACTTTGTGCCCTCCCTTGTTGTTATTGTTGGAAACTGAAAAGGAATTGGCACCTTACAGGGCTGGGCCCCTTGTACTTCTATTATGAAAGTCAAAAAGCACATGTCCTGCATAGTTCACCCTCAATTCACATCATTTTCAGCCAGAATTGGGACCACTATTCTTTGCAAAAGGCGCTTAGCCCCCGCACAGAATCAAACCCTAAGGCTACGTCTACACTAGGACACTACATAGACGTAGCCCATTTCTAAGTAACAACATCGAAATAGGCCACTTCGACGCATACCATCCACACATCCTCTGGAGCTGGTGCCATCGATGTTCAATGTCGAAGTAGCAACGGGGAACGTCGAAAGGGGACGCCCCAGAAGGAAAAGCAGAGCGTCCACACACACAAGAACTCCCCGTCAAAGTAAGGGGCCAGGAAAGCCTGTAGGTGGGGTCACAGGCTGGATTAGCCCTTCCAGCTTCTCCTTTAAAGATCCCCTCCGAGACACACCCAGCCTGCACAGCACAAGGTCTGCAGAGCACTAGCCACACTCTCCCAGACCGAAGCACAGCAGGCAAGGACCCTCAGCAGCAGCAGCAGCAGCAGCACTTGGAAGCCTTCCAGGTTGTCATCCAAGGAGCAAGCACCACTGGACTCCCCTGTTCCTCCCCTGCGGGGTACTCCGCTGCCTCTGGAGCTACCCCACAAGCTCCAAGTGGTGGGAGCAGCTGGTAATGGGGGAGAGGGACAATGACCAGTGGCTACAGAACTTCCGCGTGTGCCGGCAGACCTTTCTGGAGCTCTGCCAGTGGCTCACCCCTGCACTGAGGCACCAGGACACCTGGATATGGAGCGCCCCCCCACCCCTTGGAGAAGAGGGTCGCAATAGCTGTCTGGAAGCTGGCCACTCCAGACAGCTACCGCTCTGTGGGACACCAGTTTGGAGTGGGAAAGGCCACGCTTGGGGCCATCATTATGGAGGTAAGGAGGCCTGGGCATGCACCGACTGGGGGCAGGGAGCCAGGGAGGGAGGCCTGGGTGTGGGGCTGGGAAGGGACGGGTGCTGGGGAAGGAGGGGGCCAGGTGAAGGCCTGGGGAGGAAAGGGTGCCGGGGAGGGAGGGGCTGGGTGTGGGGAGGCCTGCAGGGGTGCCTGGGAGCAGTGCCTGTGGGGAGGGGCCTGGGGCACCCTGCACACCCTGATGGACGTTTGTGTCCCCTCCCTACAGGTGATTGATGTGCTCAATGCCTTGCTGCTCCAGAGGATCATCCAAATCTGGGACCTGGATGCAGCCATCACTGGATTTGCTGCCATGGGGTTCCCGAACTGCTTTGGGGCCCTAGACAGGGCCCACATCCCCATCCGCACCCTGGACCACAGCAAGGGAAGACACATAAACCGGAGGGGCTACAGCTCCGAGGTCCTGCATGCCATGGTGGACATCTGGGGCCACTTCCAGGATGTGTACATGGGCTGGCCCAGCTGTACACACAACATCTGCGTCTTCCAGAACTTGCATCTGTGCTGCTGGCTGGAGGCAGGGACCTACATCTCCCAGAGGGAGATACCTCTGGGGGACACCACCATGCCCCTCTGCCTCATGGTGTCAAGATTGTGAGCAGGGGGTGTGCTGTTCAAAGTACGACCACGCTCATAGTCAGGGGCGTATTGTGTACCTGCCTTATTTAATTGATCACATACAGGGGCTACTACTTTGGTATGGGTATGAGAAGTGGAAATTGTAAAATTTTTACCTCAAAAATACTCTAAAATCATGTCAAATCACTTCCCCATAGGGTTCTACTATCAACTGTCACCTTAAGTGTCAGATCTCAAACTTGCCGCAGTTCCCAATCAGGTCCGCTTCACCTGAGGGAACCTGCCACTTCCAAATAAGGACATCCTTCTGGAACTCTCTGCATATTAATGAGGTTGGTCTATAAAAGGAGAGACCTGAGGACCCGTGGGGGACTTCCTTTTCTTGCTTTCTTGTTCCTCTGGACTCAACTTAAGCTGAGCGAAATCACTAGAGCTAAATCACTGGCACTGCTGCCATTTCTAAGCCACAGTTGCCGCTAGATGGCATTTCCCAGGGGGAGAGCCTCATCTGCTGCCGTGCCACTTTTCCACCTAAGGAGCCCAGCAGAGGAGGAGCGACAGCAGAGAAGCAGCAGCTGCTGTTTGTGGTGCCACACACCTCAGTGCGCCTCCCCCGGAGCTGACCATCGTTTCCTGGCCGGCGTCATCGTGACCAGCTGCCATTCACTGGTATTTCCACGGAAGGTCTTGCCTGATGCGGCACCCCGCACCAGTGCGGCGACCCTTTCAGTCACTGGCAGTACAATAAAGACCTTGAGCCCTGTACCTAGGCTCTCGAAGATGAAGCAAATATCCTTTAAAGGTTATTTATATCTGTTGGTTAGTTGTTAGCTTAATGTATTTACATATTTAGGTAATAATATAAGTCAGTTTTAATGTATTTAAATATTTAGGTAATAGTATAAGTTAGTCAAACCTACTACAAAATAGAAATAGCATAGCATTCAAGTAATTTAATGCTTGTGTAAATTAGTATTTAAATCTCCTGTCAGGGTAACTACTTAGTGGCAGGAAAAATCCTGCCCTATGTAACCCAGTGGTGGGCTTGTATTTCCCCATCTGGATTTACAGGCTCTGACCTAGTAAGCCAGACATCACAATAACTCTCCAGTACATTACGTTGGACACTTAGGCTCTGGCCAGCAAGCCAGAAGCAATCCAACCCTCTGGCACACTAAGCCAGATATACAGGCTCTGACCTAACAAGTCAGAAGCCACTGAGTGCCTCGGTGCATTAAGCCGGATATACAGGTTCTGGTTCATCCAGAAGCCCTGACAATCTCTAACAGTGGCTTGGCAAACCATTGTCTGGATAACAGGTCCTGGCCACGTAAGCCAGGTATTTAACTAAGTCTACAAGTAAATCTATCTCGGTAGACAAATCTTTTTCACAGCATTCCAGTTATTCCTGACAGAGGAGCTTCATGACCTTTAATACTCACTACTATGTGGCAAATTGTAAGTTATAAACCATGAGCATTATATCTTGTATATGTTATTGGTTTTGTTGCCTGTTTGTATTTTGCTGCTGTTATTAAACTAATAAACCATTTAATTCGTCTCAGTTAACTTTACCTTAGCTCTCATCATTGCTCCATGGGCGTAAGTAAAAACTGACTACTCGAATTGTCTGGACTTCCCCATACATTACATCTGGGTTATTCTCCGGCTGGGTCAAGAGTAGCCGAACCCGTCCCTGGTAAAAATAACACTCGAGGCATTCCCTTGGCCACCACATTTATCATTCATTATTCCCTGCCTCGACACGTGGCAGATGCGACCTACCCCCTCCAGCCCTGGCTCATGCGCCTGTACACTGGCTACCTTACTGCCAGCCACGAGCAGTTCAATGGTCGCCTGAAACACACCTGCCAGGAGGTGGAGAGGACCTTTGGCCATTTGAAGGGCCGGTGGCAGTGCCTCCTCGCCTGCCTGGACATTGGCCTTCAGAACATCCCCCAGGTTGTGGGCACGTGCTGTACACTCCTCAACATTGTGGAGATCAAGGGGGAGGCTTCATCTGGGGTGGGCAGTCAACGTCAGCATGGGCTTCCCCCAGCTGGCTGCTGCATCCAGTAGCCAGGCCCACGACAAGGGGGTATGGGTCTGTGAGGCCCTGTGGGCCCATTGTGAAAAGGGGCACCCCTGAGCACTTCTCTGGCCATCCCTGGTGGGCCTCCCACACATCGCCCCCATCATCTGCACACTATCCCCCCAACAAGCACACATCTCAGGTTCTTTGAAAAATAAAACAGTGGATTATTGAATAGTGATAAAACTGTGGTGGAATGTGCACAACAAAAACTGGAACTAATGTACAAATGCGGGGACAACTATATATAAATGGGGGGGGCAGCAGAAGGCTCAGCAATCAGCCCGTCAATCCGGGGTGGGGGTAGAGGGGAATGACCCCTGGCAGGTTCAGGTCATGGGCTCCCCCGTTGTCCTGTCCACAGTCCCCAGTGCAGCATGTTGGGAGCCAGGAGGACTGGCAGGTATGGCCGGGATGCCTCTACTGGTTGGTCTTCAGCCCCAGTGGGCTCCAGTCTTGGGACCTGGCAGGCAGGGCACAAGGTGGGGCAGGGCAGCGGATGGAGCAGCAGCAGGGAGAGCTGGGGGCGGGAGCCAGGCCACAGCCTCCCAGAACCACCCGGCTATGTCCCAGAAGACTCCCATGAACTCCTGCCACACTGCCCGGTGTGAGGTGGACTCCTCGTGGTCGAACCACAGCCTCTCCTCGGCCACCTCCGCCTGCCGCCGGAGAGCTGCCAGGAGCTGGGGGTCCATGGGGGCCATCCGCTGGATCCAGCGGTGGCATGCCCATCCTGGACTCAGTGGTGTCCCTGGGCAATGGCGGTGCCTGAACTTTGGCAGAGTCTTGGGGACTATGGAGGGTGCCTGGCTGCCTGGGGCCTCAAATGGTGCAGCTGCAGAAACGGGGAGAGAGGGAGGGGAAAGCTGTTAGTACTGTGCCCTGGCCCGTGGCCCATGCCCCCCATCCCCCCTTGGGTGTTGGGTCTCCGTCCCCCATCCATGGGTGTGGTGTCCCTGTTGCGTAGCCCCATTGCATGATCCCCCCACCCCCCGGGGGTAGGACACAGTGCAGTCCATGGGTGTGGGTGCTGATGGGCGCTGATGGACACGCTGCCATCCTGGGACCATGCTGTGGCTGGGCAGTAGTGGGTGGTGGTCCACTGGGAGTGTGTGGGGCTCTCAGTCATGTCTGGTGCCCCCACCCTGGGCCTCAGAGGTGTGTGCACTGTGGGGTACATACCTGACTGTCCGCTGCCATGGTGAGGGGAACCCCAGTGGACGGATGCCCAGCTGGTGCTCTGGGAGGGGAGGTCTATGAGGAGTCCCCCCTCCTCAATGCTGGACCCATCCTCCACTATCCTGAGGGCTGGCTCCTAAGGTGGGCCCTGGGGTGTGGGTCTGACCTCCGGGCTGGACTCCAGCTCTGAGACCTGCTGGGACTCCTCGGCTGCAGTGTCCAGTGTGACCACGGAGGAGGAGATGTCCCGGGGGCCAGGATGGCCCTGAGCTCCCTGTAATAGGAGCAAGTGGCGGGGGTGGCCCCAGACTGGCTGGCTGAGTTTCGGGCCTGGACATAACCCTGCTGCAACTCCTTCACTTTGCTGCGGACATGATCTGGAATGTGGGCAGGGTGACCCCGGGTGATCCCATGTGGCCAGGCCCTCAGCCAGTTGGGTGAACGGTTCCACTTTCCGCTGCTTGCTCCCCATCATGTGGAGCACCTCCTCCTCACCCCAGAGCCCTAGCAGGTCTCAGCTCAGCCTCTGACCAGAATGGCCCCCACCACTTTTTCTCTCCCCATTTGGACCCCTGGGGGCACTCAGGGGGCTGGCTGGATGCTATGACTCTGGTTGAGATGTCTGGGGCCTCTGGAGGGTGTGCAGAGCTAGTATGTGTGTGTGCTGCTGCCTGCACGCTCTCAGCTTCCTGCCACAGGAAACCCAGGTGCGTGGTGCTTTAAGGGGTGCTGCACGCGGTGTTTCAACCTCTCAGCTCATTGCTGCCATGGAAGACCCTGCTATTTCAAAGTAGTGGGACTTGGATTGTCTCCACATGCCCTATTACGACGTTTAACATCGACGTAGGGCGCTCTTCCCATATTCAGATAGGAATAGCGATTTCGACGTCTCGCCACGCTAACGTCGATTTCAACGTCAAAGTAGTACACTGCACATGTAGACGCGACACATGCTATTTTGACTACTTCAAAGTAGCCAGCTAGTGTAGACGTGGCCTAGGGAAAGAAATAGGGACCAGAGGAATTTGACACAACCACCTTTGAGACATAATACATCAGCATAAGAAAGAGTCAGGGATATAACCCTTGGTTCATGCTTTGAACATTTGTACAGTCTAGTTAAGTGGTTTCTTACTTTGGCATGTTACGTGGGCAGAGTTTGTATGTAGGCAGACCTTGAAGACTATAGCAGTCTTTCCCTGCTGCTCCCAGTTGCATCACTGAGTAATCTCTAGGTAAACTGAAAGCTTGGAGTTCCTAGTGCTTATATTGTATCAGGAGTAGAACTGGATAAAATAACTGATTTTTCAGTTTGCTGTCAGTTCCAGGATTTGAATAAACACAATTCAGATGGGATAAATCATATTCTTCAGAATTTTTGGCAAATCAAAAGAGGAGAAAATGTTTTGAATAGAAATATCATTTCTGGCAATTTTTTTTTAAACAAAAGCAAAGGATATGCAGTTCCAGATTCGAAAAAGCTAGGGAGGATGGAGCAGTGGCATATCTCTGGCACTGAGGAGTCCAATGGTAAAGGCATTCACTGGGATGTGGGCGATGCAAATTTGAGTTCCCTCTCTGAAGCAGGTACCTGAGCCTAGATCCCCTTCATCCATGAAGAGTGCCCATTCTACTGTGCTATAGGGTATTTGGGTTCATCTCTCTTAAAGGCAGCCATTAAAGCAATTCTATTTTGTATAAAATACTTGAATAATCATCTTGTAATACCAAGATACGGTTTAACTATGCTTTTGAGTGCACATTTATAAGCGTCTCAGCAAAAGGGCTTACAATGAAAAGAACTGAATACGACCGTCACAAATGTTCCACTATAATAATACAGTAAATACCCCTAAAAGAACACCCGTTGGAGATAAATCCAATTTTATTTGGATAAGGAACACCTTATCTGGATATAAAGCCAATATATCTTATGATTACGTATTTTGCCACTGAATCATGTGGCAAATCTGCTCAAGAGTGCACAGCAAATATAGTGAATATGTTGTTCACTTTGCTCTCATTTCCTGCACTCCTTCAGTACTTTTATGTTCACACACTCCTAAGAATGTAAATTGCATCTTCATTTAAAATTCAAATATTGCCAGCCAAAGAAGGAGGAAAATTGCAGCAATGTCCTTTGTTTATTCTTTAAACTATGTTTTAAAGGCTAGCAAATACTTTGTTGCTAACATATTGTAATAGACAGGTTATCCTCAGAGGTTGATTACTTTTATTGATTAACACTAGAGATGATTTAGTGGCCACAGCCTGCCTCAGAAAATGCCTGATTTCTGAAGGAATAAGGTCAAGCTTGTTGCAAAACAGTGCATCCATCAGAACAGATAGCACAAAAGTATCTCATTTGTGACTGCGCAGAGACAAATTCACTTGACAAAGACCGAACAGGAGAGACACCAGGGCTACGGCTATACTAACAAGTTTTTCTGACAAAACCCTGGTTTTGTCAACAAAACTGATGGAACGTCCACACACAAAATCAGTTTTGTCTTCGGTATGTTGACAAAAGTCAGCACTTCTGCCGACAATCTTCTGCCTCTCTGAGGAAGAGGTGCCATTTTTTTTTTTACTGGTTCTGTCAACAAAAAATCTATGTGGCAATCTGGGAGGCTTCTCTTGACAGAGAGGGGCTACGTCTACACGAGCCCCAAACTTCGAAATGGCCACACAAATGGCCATTTCGAAGTTTACTAATGAAGCGCTGAAATGCATATTCAGCTCTTCATTAGCATGCGAGCGGCTGCGGCAGTTCGAAATTGATGGGGCTCGCCGCCGTGCGTCTCGTCCCGACAGGGCTCCTTTTCGAAAGGACCCCACCTACTTCAAAGTCTCCTTATTCCCATCAGCTCATGGGAATAAGGGGACTTCGAAGTAGGCGGGGTCCTTTCAAAAAGGAGCCCCGTCGGGACGAGACGCGCGGCGGCGAGCCCCATCAATTTCGAACTGCCGCAGCCGCTCGCATGCTAATGAAGCACTGAATACGCATTTCAGCACTCCATTAGTAAACTTCAAAATGGCCATTTGCATGGCCATTTCAAAGTTTGGGGCTCGTGTAGACACGGCCAGGGTGTCCAGGACGATGGGAAGCCCTATATGCTGCATTTCTGGGGGCCTGTTTTATTGAGAGAGCAGATGGGCAGTCTGTCCACTCTGTAGACAGAGTGAGAGCATTTCCGATTGGCTCTTGTGTGCGGCCTCACACTGTGGACAGAAGTGTTGTTGGGAAATCTCTTCCAACAGTGACTTCTGTCGATAGATCTCTGCAGTGTAACCATAGCAAAAGGGTGGAAAAGGATTGCTTTTGGGGCCAGGGCAGGATGACTACAACCAGAGTTCAAATATAACTTAAACTGCAAACTATTTGGTTTTCTACGGAAGTGATACCCTTTCAAAAGACTTCAACATTTATTTGCAGTTATCAAAAGATACATATGGCAGTACAGTAAGTACACATGCTTAAATATGACTGAAATATCAATGGGTTTTGTATGTTTGCCATTTGAAAATATGCTATTTATTACAAGAAATTATATGGCACCTGAGTAGAACTCAGGTGAGACAATCAACCGAACACTTGTCACCTTCAAAACTGCGGTCTCCTCCCATGGAAGGTACTCATTAAAAGTGGTTTAGCTTTTGTACTTTTGTCCCCAAAGTTTTCAATTTACATAATAAATACAGTTTACTATACCTAGTTAATCTATTAATCTTTGATTATGCATAATTCCTACTGAGAAGCAGGGAATGCTAGTATTTGTTTATTATTCTGAGTACAACAAGTTTTTGCAAAGTGAAATCATTCCTTACTAACCTATAATAATTTTGAAGGGTTTCAACAAGCATGTGAACAAGGGTGATCCAGTCTGTTTAATATACTTGGACTTTCAGAAATCTTTTGATAAATTGCCTCACCAAAGGCTCTTATGCCAACTAAGCAGCTATACAGTTAAAGGAAAGATCCTCTCATCAGTTAATAACTGGTCAAAACATAGGATGCACAGCAAAGGAATAAATGCTGTGTGTTCATAATGGAGAAAAATATAGTGGAGTTTCCCAAGGGTAAGATCTGTGTTGTTCAGTATATACACAAGTGATCTGGAAAGTGGGGTAAAGAGTCAGGAAATACTTTGCAGGAAATACTAAATTACTGAAGCTAATTAACTTCAAAGCTGACAGTGAGGAGCCAATGCTGATAACCTCAAAACAAATCAATGGAGGGGAGACAAAGGGGTCAGGTGCCTCAGGCCATGGCTAGCCCTCTGCCTCACCCCTTCTGCCCAAGGCCCTGCTACATCCTCAGGTCTAGATTCATCCCCCTCCCACCTTGCCCAGGGTCTATTAAAGTCTGTCAGCCACACTTTCTCAAAATAACGCACACTGGGAAAAGTAATCCATTCTCTACCTAGAAAATGATGTGGTTTCAATCAGATATTAACACTCAAGAAAGAAATCCTGAGGTTAGCGTAGATAGGTCTCTGAAAACTGCTGCTCAATGTGCAGTGGCAGTCAAAGAAGATAACTATGTTAGGAACCATTAGGCAAGGGATAGATAATAACATTATCATAATGCCACTCTATAAATCCATGATATGCCCACATCTTGACTATTGTGTTGCGGTTTCCTGATCTTGAAAAAGATATGTGGGAATTAGAAAAGATATAGAGAAGGGCAAGAAAAATTATTAGGGTATGAAACAGCTTCCGTATGAGGACTGATGAAAACGAGGGGACTAATCAGGGTAGGGGATATGATATTGTTCTATAATTCACTAATGCATCAAGAAAGCATTATTACCCATTCACCTAACACATGAACTAGCAGATCACCTGATGAAATTCATAGGCAGAAGGTTCTTTTTTCTTAATAAAAAGGAAGTACTTCTTTACACAACACATTGTAACCATCATACCTTAGTGCTTCAGAATGATTTAACTAACAAATTAAATAGCTACTTGACTTTATGGGTCAGTTCTTTTTTTCTTTGTTCAAAACATACATAACTATGAATTGCCTTTCTGTTATTAATACATTACCACAACAAACCCCAGGTTGCTACTGAGTGCACAGGGACTGCAGTGGGCCTCTGTTTTATATTACTATAATTACAGACCACATGCTGGAACTACGCACTACCGTGGACTGGCACAGATGTACTGAATAGCACGGGGTGGATGGGAGACTACAGGAGAGCTCCTTGTAAATAAAACTTCTGAAAAAAAGATTACAGTACCTACACAATGAGGTTCTTTCTCTTTGCAGCATCATCTTGCTGAACAATGCAATGGAGCCCTCTTAAGGAAACACCTGCTAAAGGAATAAATAAATCTTAGAAGGTAAAAACAGAACAAAACCCCTTCCTGTGCACGAGGGTTTATAGGAAATCCTGTATTTTTACCATAAGGACCCAATTCTCTATCACATTGGATTAGAGTATTCAAAGTCATTAATATGCTTTTTATTTCAAGTATAGGACATAATTATGGTCTCATTACTGAGATTCTAAAATACATAGGCTTAATGTAATATATTTTAAATTACTTTAATTCTCACTGTAACTTTTTTTCCTTTTTTTTTTTTTTACGGACCAGAGAATAGTTCTTGTTTTCATTTTTTTCTCTCGCATTTATTTTAGATTAACTCCTATTTTCTTAATTCATCTCCTTATTCATTTAAGTGTTTATGAGAGCATAATAAGCCTACTTGATATATAAAAGTGTGACAGGTGGCTAAGGCCTTGTCTAAATTGCGCTATATTAACCAAAGATATGATTTGAAATCAATTTAATAAAACTGATACAGACTCCTATCTGGGCACTCTTTTTCCCATTTAAACCAGAGTTATTTTGGTTTTGCTTAAGTCAGTTGGGGCATGCGTACACAGCAGCCTTATTCCAAAATAAACAATTCCAGAGTAGCTATTCCGAAATAGTTAATTTCAAAATAACACTGCTAAACACAAAACTTCATTTCAAAATAGCACTTGACTCTTTTGAAATACAGCATCTACACACACACACACAGAGCGCATTTCGAAATAGCCGTTGGATGCACTATGGCTTATTTCGAAATAGGCCCTATTCCTTGTCAAATGAGGTTCATGAATTTCAAAGTAAGATGGCCACTATTTCAAATTTATTTTGAAGTAGTGGTTGTGTCATGTAGACCATAGCATAGGTATTTTGAAATAACTGCTGTTAAATCAAAATAACTGTGCTCTGTAGACCAACCCTTAAGAATCAAGTTAAACTGAACTTGCACAATCTTTTTCATCCAAATAGTACCCTGATATGAATTTGTACTAACTAAACTAACTAAATCATTTTTTTAAAAAAAGCTATTTAAGTTAAGTCAGTGCAGCTTCCAGAGAGAAAAGGCTTCACGCTACAGGTTAAAGTTCTCTCATCTGGAATCCTCAGGACCTGACTGGTGTCAAGTGAGAGAATTTGTCAGACCACGAGAGGTCAATATTGACTAGCATGTTATCAACACTTCCACTGCTTACTGAGCTTTAGAAGACATTTAGAGGTAAATTACCGCTAAATAACAGCACAGAACACTGAGAGCCATGACTGGTGACTGTAAACAATACTTAAGGGACCCGGGTAACTTTGCCACACCCATGACAGGCAGACGTATGGCTAACTATGGAATATGACCTCAGGAGAAGAGAGCTTCCCTCTACATGGCAAGACTATAAAGAAGACCCAAGCAGGGGCCATTTTGTCCTTTCAGTCCTCAAACCTCTGCTCTTAGCCTCCATCTTGGGAGCAGTTTGCAACAACATCTATGCTATGAACTAAACCTGTATGGATTGGGGATCTGTCCTTCAGAAGATGTATTTTCAGACACTTTCAAGATAGTAGCTTTCACCATCAGCCATATCCTGCATCAGTAGCTTTGTTTGATGTATGTAACTCAACCACTTTAACAAAATTTCTCTCACCCTATTCTTTCTTTCTTAATAATCCTTTACCCTGTGTCTACATTAGCCCCTTACTTTCAGAAGAGGCATATTAATAAGCAGGTTCGAAAGATGCTAATGAGGTGCTGCCATGAATATGCAGCACCTCATTAGCATAATGGCAGCCACGGTGATTCGAAATTGCGGCTTTTGAATTGTGTGCCTCCCGTGGAGACAAGGACCTTCCGAAAGGACCCCCCCAGTTTTTGAAAGCCCTTCGTCCTATCTGGTGTTAGGAAGAAGGGGCTTTCGAAAACTGGGGGGTCCTTTTGGAAGGTTCCTGTCTCCATGGGCGGCACGCGATTCAAAAGCCACACTTTCAAATCACCGTGGCCGCCACTATGCTAATGAGGTGCTGCATATTCATGGTAGCACCTCATTAGCATTTTTCGAACCTGCTCATTAACATCCCCCTTCCGAAAGGAAGGGGCTCATGTAGACCCAGCCTTAGATTTTAGATTCTAGAGGATTGGCAGAGCATGCTGTTTTGGGTAAGACCTAAGTATATATTGACCTGGGGATGTGGATGGTCCCTGTGGGGGCTGGAAGAGTCTGTGTGGATTTGGGGAAATAGGTTTTCATAACCTCTCACCTGAGTAAGGAGGGCTCCTGGTTTGGGCATTGTAACTACTAGAAAATCTGTGGGATTTGCTTATGTAACTTCTAGCTGGCCAGAGGGGCTAGCAGAGAAAGTTTTATGGATGGCTTGGTCCACCTCACTGAGAAGGAAACCCCAGTCTGGGCTGGAAGTGGCCTGGTTTTAAGCAATCTGCTCAGGGTTGGTTCTCTTGGGTGTGCCCCAGAATTCCCCCAAAATATTACACACTGCCTACGTCTACACGTGAAGCCTACATCGAAATAGCTTATTTCGATGTTGCGACATCGAAATAGGCTATTTCGATGAATAACGTCTACACGTCCTCCAGGGCCGGCAACGTCGACGTTCAACTTCGACGTTGTTCAGCCCAACATCGAAATAGGCACAGCGAGGGAACGTCTACACGTCAAAGTAGCACACATCGAAATAGGGATGCCAGGCACAGCTGCAGACAAGGTCACAGGGCGGACTCAACAGCAAGCTGCTCCCTTAAAGGGCCCCTCCCAGACACAGTTGCACTAAACAACACAAGATCCACAGAGCTGACAACTGGTTGCAGACCCTGTGCCTGCAGCATAGATCCCCAGCTGCCGCAGAAGCAGCCAGAAGCCCTGGGCTAAGGGCTGCTGCCCACGGTGACCATAGAGCCCCGCAGGGGCTGGAGAGAGAGCATCTCTCAACCCCCCAGCTGATGGCCACCATGGAGGACCCAGCAATTTCGATGTTGCGGGACGCGGATCGTCTACACGGTCCCTACTTCGACGTTGAACGTCGAAGTAGGGCGCTATTCCTATCTCCTCATGAGGTTAGCAACTTCGACGTCTCGCCGCCTAACGTCGAAGTTGGTGCCGCTACTTCGAAGTAGCGTGCATGTGTAGACGCAGCTCTTGTCTCCTTGATTATCACTTTTCCATCAAGTTTATGTGATGCCTATTACACCAATATCCTCATTTAAGGTTGGCACTCAGCTTACCCATTTTATTATTTTAGATTTCTAGCATTTGTATGTATTTATTAATTTTTGTCAGTGTTTGGTGACCTGACTTCATGTGATGCAATTGAATGTGACTTTTTTTAGTTTGTCTGTTTCTCTTCAGTTACTGACTATACTTTATCAATTTCTACCATCTCTTTAATAGTACATACATCCTTTTGTACACCCTTTTACAAAAATCCTGCCCAAAGACACATCTGCATCTGAACTGTGCATTTCTCTGTACATATCAGAATCGCTTAGTTTAATGTGTCTCTATCACCTCTTTAATTTTCCATGCCAGTTATCTGATCTGAAGAGTTTACATGTGATATCTGATGGCAACAAGAGGTTAACACTGAATTTACACATACGTTAACATAGATGATAACCAGACCCTTGGACAGCTATATTCAGTGCAATGAACTGGATGGCTCTGATAATGGACTTCTGTCTACATTATTTTTATTCCTGCAGGGATTTTTGTTTTTTCTTTGATTTTTGGAGTTTTTTTTTTTTTTGCTTGGGAGGGGAAGAGGATGGTACTAGTCTAAGTTTAGAGAATGTTTATTAGATGTGCCTGATTCTCATGCTCCCTCTAACTTCCCTTGCAAAACTCTGTGACTGCTCTTCTGGTTGATTAAAAGCTTTTTAAAACCCTTGCTGTCTCTGTCTACTTGTCTAATTCTAAAGAGATTAGGGCTCAAAGATCTACAGGCTAAAGTTTTACTAGAAAGTTCTCAGCCTTGCTATCAGATCACTAGGCTCAGCTCATCACTTCTCAAAACAGAACACACTATCAACTTCTATCAAGTATGCACATGACAAGAAAACACACAGCAACAAACAAATTAACAGACAACAAACTCACCGAAGGGTCATGTAATTGCTCCCACTTCATCTGCAGAATTCCCTCCCCAAACTTCTGTTTGCTGCTCCTATTTGCTAGCTGATTTGTCTCAATATTATAGGGCAGTCACTCTCTCAAAATCTTCATAATAGCTGGAGCTCTCTTTATAGCTAAAACATCCTGATTTAGTTTAATCAGCAGGACTCAAATAGTCTACTTCTAAATTCACAGTGGCATGGAAGCCCTCATTGAAGATGCTTTTGCTTACAGCAACACAAATGATCCCCTAAACTTTAGAGCTGACTTCACACAAAATGACACCTGAACGAATCCTCTGAAAGACTCTTCTGATGGTTCATTCTTTCTACTTGGGAAGCAGCTGTGGATGTAAAATGCTGAAGTGTTGTATCTGTAACCCAGGTCAGCCAACTGAGATAAAACAATTTTCCCACAGCAAGCATTAACTTCAAAAACCATTATGGCTCCATTTCAATCTATCTAAAACTATTCTCTGAAAGCCTCGTGCATTAGAGAAACATCTTAACTTAATTCTAGGCAATAGAATTTGTGATGTGATAGCTTTGTATAAAAGCTGCAAACAATCAGGTACTTGTTTCTCACTCATGGACTGAAAAAAAGATGAAACAAAAAAGCCTTTTTTCCATCTGGACAAACAGTATTTTTTTTCTTCAAATATTTTTGGTTCCTGCTAATGGCAAATTAACTTGAAGTTCTGCTTAGTCTTTTGCATCCCCTATGATAAAACCCTTCAACATTAGAACATTAGTTTGGTCCCTTCCCAGTTTAATGTATAGCATTTTATACAGTAGTTTTACACAGAGCCACAGGCTGCTGAAGTACAGAGATAGCTGAGAGGAAGAACATATTAATAAACACAAGTTTTAAAATTCTGAGGACCAGCTTATATGGTTAAACCTATCGATGTCATAGCACCACAACTCAAGGCATTCTTTTAACGCACACTTGAGCATGTTCCTCCTACATTCCTTTCCCTGATTCTAACCACTGAACTCAGATATTTTAATGAAACATTCCCCAGTCTTTCCTGTTGAATCTGTTCCATTGTTCTAAACAATGAGAAGGTGGTTACAGCCAGAGGACTATACCCTGAGCATGAGCTTTAATCACTGGAATGCCCTCTCTCTCTCTCAATGACTATTCAAGTATTTGAAAAACAGGGCGGGTGACGAAATATCTTTTAGCGGACCAACTTTTGTCGATGAATGAGACAATCTTTTGTGTTTACATAGAGCTCTTAAAGCACTGTGGACACTGGTCCTGGGATCTTCACCTCCCTGATGGTTCTCTATCCACTGGGTTATAGAGTTTATCTTCACCCAGTGACTGTTCCACTATGGTGAAAGACTTGACTGTGCAGTGTTGTAGCCATCTAGATCACAGAATATTAGCTCTATGCAGCAGAGGGAGGACTGTGGTTCAAGGCATCCCCTCAGTCTGGATTAATTCTTCTGGGGGGCCTAGTGCTAGTAGCTTCTGTGGGCTCCCCCTTAGCTCTGAAGTGGGGCCGAAAAGAAAGGCTAAATGTGCAGGAAGGGATTTCCAGGGGGGCGGCAGGAGGTTTGGGGTCTGGGTGTGAGGATGTGGAATGTGGGTAGGAGGTATGATTCAGGAGGGGACTAGGAGTGTTGTCATATGGGTGGGAGGTAGGGTGCACAAGCAGGCTGATGGTGAGGGTTCTGGGCAGGAGGAAAGGTACAGGAGTAGGGTAGGTGTGCAGGGTCTGGGTGGGAGGAAGGATGCATGCAGGGGGTGGAGTTTGGGGTACTTAGCTACACAGATCTTCAGAGGCACACATGGCTCTGCTTCCTCCTAGGCACTGTCCCCTGTGGCTCCCATCAGCCACAACTCCAGCCAATAGGAGCAGCAGGGGAAAAGCTGATGGGCAAGGTGTTTCCTGCACTGCTGTTCCCCCAGCCAGGGCAGAGCAGGAATGGCAACATGTACAGATTGCAAACTTCATTAAGACTATTCCTTTTAGCAAACTTTCCATTTCCGCCTTTTACTGCAGTTACTTGTATTTAAAAAGCTGTCTTACAGTGGTGCCATCTTCAATACTGAAATCATTTAGAAGGCTTGGACTCTCAAACACTTGTATGGCAAAGCCTTTATTAAATCAAACCAGAACAAAACCATTGTCAGCAATCTCTGAAAGTTATTAAATGTAGGTATTTTTCTGGCCATATAGCAGCCATTTCATTAACTGGGGGTCAACGACATAGGGTCAATCAAGAATAAAGCAAGACTACATCCATTCCATGCTGAAGTGTTTATTTCAGGCAAAAGTACCAGGTCACCAATCATAAAACATAGAATATATTTTAAACAGAAAGATATGCTGCCATAAATGTCCTGCCAGTTAGTAAAAAAGGCCCTTAGGCTATCCATAGCTAAACAAATACAGGTTTTAGGGGAACTACTTCTGGAGATGACCAAAGCCATCCTAAATTGTCTATGATTACTCAGAGAGGGCTTCATAATTGTGAGCAGAAGTCCAACAGGACACAGGTGAGTTAAGACATCCTGTTACTCCACTCAAATTAGGTCTGACAACATGCCTTTCAAATTCTGCCCAGAATCTCTGTCAGTTCCCCTGGGTCACATATCACTACTGTACCACAAGCAGTGCTTTTTTTTTTCCTGCCGGTACTTGCCGGTACTACCGTGGCAGCCCCAACTGCAGAATTGGCTGGGGAGAGGAGGTGGGGAGCCGACTGAGTACCACCTTCTCTCTTTTTTTTTTTTTACTAAAAACAGCACTGACCACAAGTGATGAAAGATCATAGGAATCATGCCCAGGCCAGATCCATGAATTCTGTAGTGAGAAACTTGACTTATTTGCTCAGAAACTCTCATTTCTGTATCTTCTGTTACTCTAAGAAACCATATCTGTGTCCTCTCCTTGGATTGTCAGCCATTCTTTCTGTGCCTCGTCTCACGTACTCTGTTAGCATTAATCAGAGAATTCCCTGCACGGCATTTGTCCCAAAGAAAACATGCACATGGGGGAAAACAAAAATCAAACATTTAAAGTCTTTTACATACAGTCCTGTAGCACCTTAAATACTACCAGATTTATTTATTAAGTAATGAACATCCATGGGTAAGACCCACTTCTTACCCACGAAAGCTCACTTCAGGGTGTTACAGGACTGCTTGCTTTGTTTGAAACTACAGACTAACCTGGCTACCTCTAAAAGTCTTATACAGTAAAAGCACCAAGTTAACAGGAATGCCACAGGGCTGGCTGACCATCCAGGGCTAGCTGCCACAAGGCTGGCTGACCAGCCAGTAGAGTGGGGCCAGTAGCCCTGTTCCAATATCCAGCACATTTGATTATCTGGCACCCCCACTTCCCCAGGGGTGCCAGGAAATAGAATTTTCACTGTGCATACCTACACATTTTTCTTTCCGTATTGGACTACCCTAACCCGTGTTATTAAGTGTTAGCTGATTACTATTAGGCATCATGGCATATTAACATTCTGAGAAGAATTTGAAGGAAGAAAGAGTAGTGTCTATATGAGAGCTCTAATTTATTAGCTTGATTTTAAATTCAGACAAGTCTCTTTATCCCAATGGTTTGCGTGAAAGCTGGGAAATATCTGCATGCAAACATCCTAATGTGCCTAGAGTCACATTCCCATACTTATACACCAGTTCAAGTTTGACTGTAAGAGTCAAGGTTCATAGATTCTAAGGACAGAAGGGACCATTGTGATCATCTAGTTTGACCTCCTGTACAGGAAACTCGTGAAAAAGATTAAAGGATTAGAAAACCTGCCCTATAGTGATAGACTCAAGGAGTTCAATTTATTTAGCAGCATGCAGAGAAGGTTAGGGGTGATGTGCTTCCAGGGGAATAAATATTTGATAATGGTCTTTTCAGCATAGTAGAGAAAAATACAACACAAACTAACTGGAAACAGGACAAATTCACGTCAGCATTTAAACCTTTGAATCATTTATCTGGGACTGTGGTAGAGTCTCTGTCATTGTCAGTTTTTGAAAAAAGATTGTGTTTTTCCTAGAAGTTCTGCTTCAGGAATTGTTTTGGGGAAGATCTATGCCCTCTGTTATTCAAAGGGCCAGGTGACATTCCAAGGTCCTTGTGGGCCTTGGACTCTTTGTACCCAAAGAGCACAAACAGATCACTTTCTGATAGTGTATTTTAAATTCCATTGTTGTAAGTGCAGTAAAAGCATCTAGACAGAATAGGTATAAAAAGGCAGCAAGTGAGTTGTTATTGAAACAGGAAAATTTAGATCCTGAGAAATAGGTATAGAAGCTGTTTACTCATAGAAGATTGAATGTGCTGACTCTTTGAGAATCCCCATTCAAATATAAAAACACTTTGTTCATTTAATGGCAAGTCCTCAGGTTTCTTTGTCTGGTGTTTAATATTTGTGGCTTCTCACCAAAACATTTTTTTTTTTTACATTTAAACACAAACACAACCCTCTCCCCCCGCCCCCGCCCCCGCCCAACCTCCACAGGTTTGATGTAGTTTGTCAAATCCTGCATTACAATGTACTTCAAGATCAGATTCAAATTGTACTGGTAAAAGCCAGCTATGTGAGAGCTAACTGTATGTTTCTGTTTTGCATTTGAATGGATTTGATTTGAAACAGGAAGAGAAAAAATGCAGCTATTTAAAGTTTCCAATTTAATAGAAGAATCATGTAAGGGAACACTCACAGAGTTTTGTAATCCTAGAGTTTGGCCTAACTTCTTTTTCTTGTGTCTATTTGCAATGTTTGTACACCATACAAAAATATTGAACTGTTTTATATCACATCAGTGGCAGCTAGGCAACAGACCTGTTCTATCCTACTGACAGTCACCCAACCTCAGGACAATTCTCACTAGCAACCGCCCATTGTACCACTGAAATATTAATCTCAGAACCTTTCCTTGCAACAAACCACATTGCCAACTCTGACCACTAGAGACCCCATCACTGGGCCTAACCACATCAATTAGATGATCAGGGTTCATATTCCTGCACTTCCACTAATGTAAGACATGCCACCTTGTGCTAGCAATGCCCTTCTGCCCTGTACGTTGGATAAACTGGACACTCACTCTTCCAAAGAAGGAATGGACGCAAATCAGACATGAGGAATCTGAATACACATAAACTATTAATTAAGCACTTCATTTTAGCAGGACACGGCAATCAATATTTAATGGTGTGCATTTTAAAACAAAGATTTTAACACCAGATTACAAAGGGAGATATCTGAATTAGATTTATTTTCGAGTTTGATACCCATCTTTGAGTCCAAAGTCATGTCACGTATCTTACGTACTACAAGGACAATATCCCCACCTCTGATATTCGCAGTGATCATAGCCATCCCACTTAAATTAATAGACACTTGGACTATGTCTACATTGCTCAGAACTGTCAGCTAAAGATATGTAAATTGCACACTGCATTTGCATATCTTTTGCTGACAGTTCTCTCAGGAGCGGCTTTTCTGATATTTGGCCCATTCACACAGAGCCAAATGTTGGGGGGAAAAAAAAAGAAGAAAAAAAAAAACTCCATCAAGACATCCTTTACTTTGTGCAATGAGATGTACAGGGATGCCGACAGAATGCTCCAAAATGACAGATCTCTGCCAACAGATCTACAGTCTGGACATGCGCTCTGTCAACAAAACTTCTGTCAACAGAAACCTGCAGTCTAGACATATCCTTCCCTTCCCTCCCCTCACCTTCCTGCTACCCCATCTAGCTGATTCATCAGGGTTTTTTTCTTTCATTTTTTTTCCATTTTTTAAAAAAATTCTGCTCCTCTCAGTTATCAGTATTCTCCAGATTTGAGGAAGTGGGCCTGTCCCATGAAAACTCGTCACCTAATAACTAAAATGATTAGTCTTTAAGGTTTTACAGGACTGTTTTTTGTTGTTGTTGTTTGTTTGTTTTGAGAAGACAGCGTGTGAGGGAAAAGAATTAGAACATCAATAAGAATACAGGATTATATAGCCTGTGTTTCAATTCTAGTTCATAATTCTGAGGAAAATGAACAAAAAGGTTTTGTCGGTCTTTTTCAAAGTGATGCTCAAAAATATTTCGGTTTTACAAACTAAGTCCAGAATTTTTCAGTTCTGTCTGCCACTTTCTTCTTCCCATTTAACATTTAGGGTAAGAAACGTGTGTTTGGGGGCTGGGGGAGAGGTGGGATTGTAGAGGAAAAGAAGACAATCCAAAACACAAAATTTTTTATTTTAGTTTTAGCTTTCAAAACTAAAAAATGTAGTTTTTAGTTTTCAATAAGCCACCAAAAAGTTTTAAGAGAAATAAACTCTTTGCTATAAAAACAAAAAGAGACAATTCAAGAAAAAATATCTTGGACCAACTCTAATCCAAATAATTATTTTATAAGTACTGTCATATATTTTCTTTATCATTTCCTACAAATGAGAGAGAACTCATTAGATTTGCTTATGCAGCCATATGACAACAACAAGTTCCCTTCACCAGACATTTTCTTTTCCCATTTATTTTCTTGGTGAACAGGGCAAGGAGGATGAGCTTCAAGGCATTCTGTGTATGCTTATTCTTGTGTGCTTTCTCACACTGTCAGTAATCATTGGGGATTTATCCACACGTTCTTCGATGTTACGTCACAGAAATAGGACCGGAAAAAGTGGTGGCAGAATGATCCAATAACTCAGGTTTGGATTAGAACTAAACTTCTGGAGCAGTGAGAGGACCCACATTGGCAGCAGTTTAGGAATTGGTGCTTCATTTTCTGCAATTTGAAGGTGTGTAATTTCATTTTTACATTTGCTTTTGCACTTCTGAGCCTCAGCTGTGAGATAGAGCCTGGAGCAATAGGCTGGTCACTGACTGAGGTAAGATGCAAGGGACGAACAGAAAGGGAGAATATGTGTGAAATGGAACTGGCTGCAGTATTAACAGCTTCTCACTTTTTAAGGTGGCCTGGAGGAAAGATGTATTGATGTCCAACATGTGCAGGGAAGGATTTTTTTTTTAAGAAAACATTCAATTTTCCTGAAAGTGCAAGCATGTCTGTATCAAATTACCCTAGGCTAGTCAGTTTCAAATATAACGTGGCCTACAGAACAGTTGGAAAGTTTCCAACAAGGTCCCATATATTTTATGGAATATTTGTAGTTTTCACCCAAAATAATATCTGTTGCAATGGATGATAGCGGTAGTAAACAGGTGCCCTCCACCCCTCATCCCAGCACATCTTGGACTCAGAACTTTGCAGGTGAGAGTCTTCTCCTCCCACCTGCAGGCACTAGGACAACTTCTATGCCCTCCCCTGTGTGATTTTAGGAAAAGAAGCTATGAAAAGGAACCAGGCAGAAACTGTAGTTATAGGGGCAGCTGAAAAGGAAGCTAAAGCAGGAACTCTTGGCAATTATACTCAGCAGTAAAGGTTTCTGCCTTTTTCCAGTGTGAATTCATTTTGCTTCAAGTTCCAGCCACTAGATCATGTTACACCTTTCTCTTTCGTGCTGCCAAGAGCCCACTAACAAGTATTTGTTCCCTGTGCAGGTATTTATAGGCTGTATTGAAGTCACCCTTTAACTTTCTCTGTAGGCTTTGCATGGAAGGTACTGTATTTATATAGTATCTACCAAAGGTGGTTCTTAAGCTTTACTGCAGCCTGCAACTCTTTGGTTCTCAAAATATGTTCTCACACCCCTTATCAAAAATCAAATATGGAGATGGGGGGGTTCACACACTTTTAAATGTATATTAAATATATGTAACATAGTTATGTTATTACTCACCACAAATAATAGTACAGTAGGCATACAAAAATATGCAAGTCCTACTTAGAGAAGTTGTGAAGTTTTGCTGTGGAAGTAAACTGTAACCGACATCCTGACAGTTAATATTTTATGTTTCTTTTGTGTTTTTGATGATTTACCTTCAAAAAAATCTGGCATTCTTGCACCCCCAGAAAGGGTATCACACCCCCTAGGGGGTAAATGCACCCCAGGTTAAGAAGCACTGGTCTAGCACAAAGGGACTTATCTTGGTTGGTTCTTATCTTTTTTTTACTATCTCTATTCACCATGTTTGCTTACATCCACATATATTATACAAACTATGAGCCTTCAGAGACTTTATTTATTCTACTGGTTAGCTTTGTGAAATTGTTTTTGTTTTGGTTACATGATGGACATACAGCATGGCATAGATATGGTGAATAAATACAAACACATTTATATCCCTCCTTTGTGAACAACCTAACAGTAGTCTGTCTCCTAAAATCCAGCTGGTTTACCATTGCTTCTGAATAATTCCATATTAACTATCCTTCCCATGACTGTTCCTTTCTCTCCACCTAACTGTTGTTCCCATCACATCTCAGAACCACTACTTCAACCTCATCTTAGATTTGCTAGCTGCCTTGGACATTGTCATTCATGCTCTTCTCTAAATCTTATCCTTTTTAGACTTGCTATTCCTCTCCTGATTCTTTCTTACCTCTCTAATCATTCCTTCAGCATGTTCACTGGGGGTGTGGGGGAAGGATCCTTCTCATTCCCATTCCAAAGGTCCGTAGGCATTCTACAGGCAGGGCTCTGTCCTTGGTCCTGTTCTTATTCTGCTATACCTTGTTTCTGGGTAATTTCACCTGTGAATACAATTTTAACCACCTTTTCTATGCTGATAACTCACAGATCTACCTCACCACTCCTGGCCTAAGTAAAATCTCAACCTCTTTCTTTGACTTCTCCTTATGCATATGTAAGAACTGGGTCAGGCTTGGTATGATTGAAACAAAGCTCTTAATCTCCCCTTCTTTCCCAAGACATCCCTGTGATCTCCAGAGGACCACATCACCCTCCTGTTTGTCTCTCATCACAATAACCTAGGTGTAGTTTTTGACTCGCATTCTCTTGGTACTCACATCCAGGCTATGTCTATATCTTGCCAATTCCTTTTTGCATAACTTCTCTAATATGCTTTCCCTACCCATCCACAGAGCTCATACTGAGTTGTTTAGTGGAAGGGAAATGTAAAGTTTCATTATTGTAGTTTTAAAAGAGAGAGAGGGAAAGGAAGATAAACTGAGTGGTTCAAGTCAAATTTTGTCAGAGGTGCTTCACCTCTGAAAATCAAACCACTTAATTCAGATGCCTGATGTACATGTTGAACCTGAGGTATGTCCAAGCAAAACCTGTCTTAAAAATGTGCTTTGGCTTCAGTTGGAGTAATGTGTCCAGTTCTGGGTACCATGTTTTAACAAAGATATGGAGAAATTGGAGATGGTCCAGAGAAGAGCAACTAAAATGATTAAATGTCTAGAAAATATGACCTATGAGAAAAAGATTAAAATAATTGGGTTTGTTTAGTTTGGAAAAAAGACAAGTGTGAGAGGTGGCATGACAGCAGCTTTCCAGTACCTAAAATGGTGCTACAAGGAAGAGTGAGAAAAAATATTTTCCTTAGCCTCTGATAAGACAAGAAGCATGGACATTAGGTAATTTTTTCTGACTGTCAGGGTGGTTAAGTCATGGAATAAATTGCCCGGGATGGTTGTAAAACATCCATCATTGGAAATATTTAAGAACAGGTTGGATAAATATCTAACAGGGGTGATACAGATTGTGCTGGGTCCTGCAGGGAATGGAGGGGACTGGATTTGATGATGTCTTGATGTCTCTTGCAATTCTAGTATTCTATGATTCTAAATGCAATCCACAAGTAAGTGGCAGTGCTGGGGCTAAAATTTAGAAGTTCCTGGCTTCCATTCTTTTCTGTAGTTCACCAAATAACATAGCCACTCCAAACAATCTAATCTACTTTTAAGGAAATGAAAAGCAAAAGCATTTAATACAAAGAATTCTGAACTAAGCTATTTGTTTTTATAACTTTTTTCTGCTTGCTAGTGGATAATATGATCTGTTCTATGCAGATAGATTACATACCTTGCAGAGTTCAACATAAAATTAGACTCCTCCTTTTGTAGCTCCCATTTGTATAAGAAAAAAGATGTTAATATTTCTTTCCTTCTGTTTATTAGTGATAGTATTTTTTTCTGGCATTCCTGCAGCAAGCTGTTAATAATGCATGAAATAAAAAAATCCCTGCCCCATGCGAGGCCCCTGCCCTATCCTCAAATACAGAAAATGCTAATCACTATTGAGCTATCTCTGGTAGTACTCAGCATTGAGACAGCTAGAAACAGCTCATCAAGAAATGTACTGAACAAGTAACAAATGTCTTCTTTTGTATTTTTTTCAACCAGGCTACACCCACATCCGATTAGCCAGAGCTGAGGTCAAGCTGGGCTCAAGCAGATATCAAGCTTTCCATAGTCAAGGGGCAGAGAGCTTCCTCTCCAGAAATCTGCTACATAAAAGCAAGCTTCTATAAACTACAAAAGTTAAATGCTTTGCTGTTACCTTGTAATGTTATGCATGGGCATGACCCAGACTGCAAACCTTTACTCTCAAATTCAGTGATTTTTTTTTCATGCATTATTGAAATTGTCCCCTGAATTGTCTCTACTTCTGACAAGCCTCATGGAAATTGAAACATCACCCACTTGAATTACTAGCCTCGTTATTGTCACCTGGAAATTTGCAGCTCCCTGTGTGAGGAAATACCCAGCATCTTTATGGCTGTACTTGTGCCATTAAGACATTTATCTTCACTGGTGGGGCAGAGCTTCAATCATAATATTTCACTCCAGAATTTCTACATCCAGGGGTGTACGCCTTCTGTGTCAGAGGGGTAGCTGTGTTAGTTTGTTTCAGCAAAAACAATGAGGAGTTCTATAGCACCTTCAAGACTAACACATTTATTTGGGAATAAGCTTTCATATGTCTTGTAAAGTGGGTTCCAGCCTATGAAAGCTTTTGCCCAAATATGTAAAAATATATACATGCTTGATGGATGGTGGTCAGCAAGGTCACTGATGGTGAAGAGAAAGGGGCAGCTGGCTTGAGGCCCAGAGATTTAAAAGGGCCTGGGTATCTGAGCCACCCCACTACGTCCTTGTCCAGTAGGTGCTGACAGCTGGCTTGGGGAGGTGCAGCATGGTATACCCCTTCTGGGAGGGAGAGTGCAGAGCTGAGGTTCCCCCTTCCCTCACATTGCCCAGGGACCAGTGAAGTCTGTTGCCCGTTCTGGTGGCTAGGACATCTAAAAGATTGTCTAAAGCTCCAGAATAAGGACCATGGCCAGAAACTGCTCCACAAGCACCATGTTATTGTCCACCAAAAGGATAAGGCTCATCTGTGCACGAATCAGGAGTTTCTTGAGTCTGGACCAAGATTGTGGAACAAACGCCCAGAGCAAGTAAGGACAACCACAAACCTTACCACTCCCACTCTGTGTGCAAGCTGCATATCATTGACTTTCCTTTGCTAATATAATCCACTGCACCATGCACATTTTTAAAGTACCAAAACCAAAAAAACTCTAGACTGAACTCAGAATTCTTGCCCTGGGAAAGGATGAGACAGAACAAAACACACATAGCAGATGGTCAGTCACAATGTTGAATATACAGACTTGGAAGGTGTTCAGATACCAGGGTCATGAGGGAATATAAGAATATGTATATAACAAAACATTATTTTTTGATGGAGTTGGGTGAGGAACAGGCTAGCTAAAATTCCACTTCTGCTTTGGGATAATCTACTCTATGCCTACACAAGAGGGTTTTTCCAGTTAACCCGCTTTTGGTCAGAAAAAGCCACGGAGCGGCTATACACAAAATGTGCTTTGTTGACAGTCTGTCAACAAAATTCAGCATAACCACCAGCAGCATTATACCTCTGCCTGTCGAGGTATACGACTCTCTCGACAGTGTTCTGTTGAGAAAACCACCATGTAGATGCTCCAAGGCCCTTTTGTCGACAGACCAGCTTCCAGTTCACCACGCAGCCCTGTTTGTAGAGCTTCCATTCAGATGTTCTATTGAGAGAGAGGGCCAGGTATTTTGGCTGCTCTCTGTTGACAGAGCAGATTGCTCTTTTGATCTGCTTTTATTGACAGAAGTTTTGCCAGAAAATTCCTTCCAACAGTCACTTCTGTCAACAGCTGCTTCTCATGTTGACATAGGCCTAGTGTAAGCTTTCTTTCTCTTGTAGAACTTCACTGAATTTAATGAGACTTCTGTAGTAGGATCTGGACTGAATTATCCATTCAGAGAAAACAGTAATGCTGCCCAGTCTGAAAGTCCTGTCAAAATTACCAAATAAACAGGAAAAAAACCCTAAAAACAAAAAAACCAGACCTTATTTCTCTACCTTTCCATTGATAACACATGTAGCTGTTACTTTCAGCTGTACCAAATACAATATTTTGTGACAGAACTGTGTTATTAAAATGATCCCTCCAGTTCTAAATGTAATATTCATAAGATATGGATTATGTGAAAACAGTGCTGATTTTAGATTTTTTTTCAGGCTGTCACCTTACTATATTATCAATATGTCAGCCAACAGATTTATGACCCTGAGATTTCATTGCAAAGGTACATCTGTGACCTTCCCCAAAAGGGAACAATAAATAACACCTAGACTGTGATTTCTATTGTCCAATAGACAATGGAGTTATATGCACTTTCAAAATATAATTACTACATGGTGTTACCCATTAGTCAATGTGATAATAGAAGTTCATTGCAACACATCTCTAACAGAGAAGGAGAGAAAAAGTAAAGTAAAACTTTGCTGTGGAGCTAATGAGAAGTGCATGAGTAAGTCATTACTGCTCAGTCCTCTCACAATATGTCCTTATAATATCCTAGACATTGACATGAGAAACCAACAGAGAATAAAAATCAGTTAAACATTCCCACTGACATAATAAAGTGAGACACAGACACAAGGACAGAAACATGGATCTCTTGGTTAATTTTCTAGCCTGCAGCTACTGTGGTGCTGCTGCTAAGGCAGAATCAAAGAGACAGAAATACACACGATAAATATGGACTGACTTTGGCAGCCAGAAGATATTAGCACTACACTCGTTAGTTTGGGCAAAGAGCAGAGGCATTAAATATGAACACTAAGATTCTTAAGCTCCCTGGAAATGCACTCAAAATGTCTATCATTTACTTCTACCTCTAGCAGATCATTCATTTAAAATTAAATTTAGAACCAAATAAGCATGCAGAAGGCATTGGTGCCTGTCCAGTTGCCCAAGTAAACACATTAAATTATTTATTGATAAACCCTATCGAGTCATTAGCAGTTTGCAAACACAGTTGCAGCATTATATACACTTTTATTGATGTTCTCCCAGGTTTGTTCATACCCATACAAATCAATCCATTTTAACTCACCTATAAAGCATGAGCCAAATTCTAGTGCTTGTTTCCATCATACAAGGATTTGGCCCTACGACTGTAATAAATCTCAAGAAATGAGATCTATCCTATCAATAGACTAGAAAACATGATGATCTATAGTCATATTGCATTGTGCTGTGATCCCATCGCAACAGTGGTGTAACATAGAAGTCAGCACTTAAAAATGCGTTATGTCAACATACTGATTACAGAACTTGTCACTTTTGTCAACAGCCTTCTGGCACTCCTCCATGAGGCAGAATGCCTTCTCGACAGAATCTGATAACAAAAAACCTGTGTGGATGCTGCGGAGGGCCCTCTGTCAATAGACAGGGCTTCCAGGTCACTGGGCAACGCTGCTTGCTGTGCTTCTGGTTGGCCACTCTCCATCGACAGAGCGGATTGGCAGAGCGATCCAGTTTTGTGTGGCTGTGATCAGTTGACAGACATTTTATCATAAGATATCGTCTGACAATAACTTCTGTTGACAGATCGCTGTAGTGTACATGTAACTTTAGAGATTAATTAAATGGGCGAATTTCCCACTGATTATTGTTAAAGGGAAAAAAATGAGCACTCAGTGGGAGTTACCCAAGGAATACTTAAGCACTACAGTGTTGTTGATTGAAAGATAGAGCTTCTTGAAATTTTCTGTAAAAATTATTTTGATGGTGTAGTTTCTGCAAAATTATTTTTTCTTGAAAATACTGATGTTAACAAAGCTTCCAGCTGGGAAAAATGAAAAGACAATATGTTATTTTGTATTGGTTTGACATGAATTTAAACTTCACGTGTAGTTTTCGTTTGTCCAGCTGAATTAACTGTTTCATTTTGTGCAAGGGCCACATTAAACTGTACCTGCCTATGGTGCGCTGTATCTCATAGTAGCTGTTGTTCAGATGGGTCATGTTCCACATTTCCAGGATCCTGACTGTGACCACACGTCACAATGCACCATCGCTCCCCTCTCTTATTGATTTTTATGATACATCAGGGCTACGTCTACACGTGCACCCAACTTCGAAATAGCTTATTTCGATGTTGCGACATCGAAATAGGCTATTTCGATGAATAACGTCTACACGTCCTCCAGGGCTGGCAACGTCGATGTTCAACTTCGACGTTGCTCAGCCCAACATCGAAATAGGCACAGCGAGGGAACGTCTACACGGCAAAGTAGCACACATCGAAATAAGGGAGCCAGGCACAGCTGCAGACAGGGTCACGGGGCGGACTCAACAGCAAGTCGCTCCCTTAAAGGGCCCCTCCCAGACACACTTTCATTAAACAGTGCAAGATACACAGAGCCAACAACTAGTTGCAGACCCTGTATATGCAGCACGGACCCCCAGCTGCAGCAGCAGCAGCCAGAAGCCCTGGGCTAAGGGCTGCTGCCCACGGTGACCACAGAGCCCCGCAAGGGCTGGAGAGAGAGAGTATCTCTCAACCCCCCAGCTGATGGCCGCCATGGAGGACCCCGCTATTTCGATGTTGCGGGACGCGGATCGTCTACACGTCCCTACTTCGATGTTGAACGTCGAAGTAGGGCGCTATTCCCATCCCCTCATGGGGTTAGCGACTTCGACGTCTCGCCGCCTAACGTCGATTTCAACTTCGAAATAGCGCCCAACACGTGTAGACGTGACGGGCGCTATTTCGAAGTTACTGCCGCTACTTCGAAGTAGCGTGCACGTGTAGACGCAGCCCAGGAGAGATGTAGTTCAGCCACAGAATCCCCCTGCCTTTAAAAATCTTTCAAAAGAACTTGGTAGTGTAGACATGGCCTAAGTGTCAAGAGCGGGCACGTAAGTTCCAGCAAAACCCACAGAAGCTCTACAAACAGACACAGTTTAGCGTTTAACTGACCTGAAATGAAACAATGAGCTTTGGTTCAACAAACTGAAATGAAACTTCCTGCTTTGGCAGCACTGAAATGTTTTATTTTGCTCAGTAATCTCAACATGAAATATTTTTGTATTTGTGAATTGAATTTTTTTGAAATCTTTCATCCCAAGAAAAATGTTGATATTTTGACTTATCATACCAAAAATACGAGTGTTTAATATCAAAATTTCCCACAGGACAGGAAGAAGTCACTTTATCACTTTTAATCCAGTGGTTAGCACGTTCATTTCAGGTATGAGACCCTGAAGTTCAATTCCTCTCTTAACTTGGTGGTGGTAAGGCATGGATTTGAATGTAAGCCTCCCACATTTCTCAGGTATGTGCTATTACCACTGAGCTAGGGGCTATTTTTATTTAACTGCTCATTTTCTCCTATAGACCTTGTTCCATTTTGGATATATATGTGTATATATAGAGAGGAGAAAGAGCTTGAGTGATTAGGGTATGTACGTGGGAGACCCAAAGCCTAGTCCCGCCAGCTTTGATTCTTTAATTATTGACTCACAATGAAACAATGTTAACAGGAAAGACTGAAGGAACCCCACATGTGAACAGTATATGCCTTAATGATCAGAGACACTCAAAGGGCTTGTCTACACTTGCCCCTAACTTCGAAGGGGGCATATTAATCAGGGTGATGGGAGATTACTAATGAAGTGCTGTGGTGAATACACAGCACTTCACTAGACTAATTCTACCCCCGCGGCAACTTCAAAATTAAAAACTTTGAGGTGTCATCATGCATGTAGCCGTGGGCACTTTGAAGTTCCCACACTACTTCAAAGTGCCTTTACTCCCCCAAATTTTGGGGAGTATAGGCACTTTGAAGGAGAATGAGCCCTTCAAAGTGCCCACAGTTACACACATGCCGGCACTTCAAAGGTGCTGCAGGGGAGAATTAGCCTAATGAAGTGCTGCATATTCACTGCAACATTTCATTTGTAATCTCCCATCACCCTGATTAACATGCCCCCTTTGAAATTGAAGCCAAGTGTAGACCCAGCCAGAGAAGTGTGCGTTTTAGTCTGTTCCTTTTGAATCTTTAAGACACCCAACTGCTAATGACTTTGACTTTTTAAAAATATCATCTTCAGATGTTTTGTTTCTTCATCAGAGGGAATTCCTGAAATGCTTTGGTTAGATTATGCATGACAAATAGAATTAACTGGAGAAAAGTATGATCTTTTGTACACAGAAAAACAAGAGGTATCTATTTTTAACAAAGCATCCAAGAAAACCCAGAATAGGAAAGGAGGACTCTGCCCACAATCTCCAGCTACCCTTAAGAAAATGACTAATCCTAAACCTATTTATATTTTTGGTAGCTGTGACTCACTGTCTATCACACTTCCTGAAAACAACAACTGTCGAGGAGTGACTCCACAGTTGATGTTTATGTTAACTATTGTTAAATTACATGCACAATGATTGTGTTAAAAGAGCACAATTAAGATTGCAAATTCAAGCATTCAACATTTAGGAAATGGCAGAATTATGGATGCCAATATAACCATGTTTTGGCTCCCTTTTGTGTATGCATAATGATAAAGTACTTAATTACACAGAGACTATTTTTCCCCAGGACTCCATCATTCTGGAGATAAATCAGGGTTTGCAGCAAAAACGACTCTTTGCAGAACAATCTCTCTCCACAATCTCCTTGTCCAGCTTGAGTGCCCCTGCCCTGACTCCTTCTGAGTCTCTTTAGCTAGGTAGTCCCAGCTGTCCCCTGCACACTGACATCACTTCATATATATCGTCTTTCTCCCCAGTCCACTGGTTCTCATTCCCAGTATCTTTGCCTATCTGGTCCCACCTCCTATTCCTAGCTTCCCTTCTCATGCTTCCCCCGCAGCTTCAGTCCCAGTTTCCAGGACTGCTTCTGCCATATTCATTTTCCCAATCTACTCTTCCATCTTCCCACAGATCTGTTTCTTATTCCACCTGTATTTGAATAGAAACAGAGAGGGAGCCTGTATTCCCCTGTATTTGAGTTAGGCAGCTTCTTTCTTCATGCTACCCAGGCCCAGAAGAATGGGAAAGTGGGTGCCATTGAGAACACAGGAGCGACAGGTTCATGGCTTTTAGTTCAAGTACCCAGACCTGGATCATACCAAGCCACAGATGCCAGAGAAAGATCCTGCTCAGCCCCAGTTTGAAGCATTCTCCAGAATCAGAGAAAGTAAAATCTAAGAAGTGTCTGGAGAGCAAGTACAAACTACTACTTCAGAGGCTTATCAGTTGGCCAAATTTGGGTGGATTTTCATGAGGACTACAAAACATACGTCCCGGACACAAAGCCATGCCTAGCTACATTTCTAGTTCCCCCTTCAAAACATGGATTTGCTAGGGCATATCCAATAAAAGGTCATCAGAATTTTACAACACAGTCAAGAGTAAAGTATATTCACCACATAAACCCTATTGTGAGGGTTTAAGTAATGGTTAAATTTTGCATGAGTCGTTTACAAAGACACAGGTATATGGACAACAAAAGTACACTTGGACAGCCCTTCAGGCTCAACATCCAGAAGTAGTAGCAGATCAACCAAAATCTCTCAACTGTGGGCATGAGTAACGAGAAGTAAGCAAAGTTGCTTATTCTGGGGCAACTATCAAGTGTTGTTTCCCATATTTTTCCTAGCACAATCAACATCAGCTCCATCTTAATCCATTGAGTTTTATTTTCATTATATTCATGAAATTATTCCCTTCCACTGGTCAGTTTGAAAACAAGAAACAAAATTAACTTTTAAACAGCCGTACTTAACAGTGGTTTGGTTGAAAACATTCCTTAGTTCTTATTCATGTACCCAAGCAAGGAACATTTTGTGCAGAATAAACACGTGTGAAGAAAGATTTCTAGTCCAAAAGAAGGAAATGGATTTCATATGATAAAGAATAAATTACTCTAAACACAAAATGAATAATGTTCTAATATTTATTCTCGTGACAATACATTTAAGTCTGTGTCAAATTTGGTCCTGTAGGGATAGAAATAATGGTAAAGTTATTCTATTTTCACTCAACTAAGATCGATACATGAACTGCATATATAAACTGTTTAAAATGAATACAGAAGTGATATATAAAATGTAAATGAATTTCCCAATAGACTCTGAAGCTATTATGTTCTGTTAACTCTATCTATAGACATTTTTAAAAATTGAAATATCAGTTTATATACTAGCAGGCGTTTCTGCAGCACTTGTGTGCAAAGTCAGAACCTCCCCTCAGATGTGCATTTCCTCAGTCATTTGGCTACGGCAGGATCTGGCCCAGGGATTTTGGACGATTTCAGGATTCTAATTTTCTTGGCCTTTGCTAGAATTTGTTTTTAGCACTGATGTTAATTTAGAACAGTCTTCACAATATTAAGGAAAAAAAATGACAAGTATTATAAATCATAGACAAACTGTTAATTTTAAGAGCACATTTACAGCTGAATTATTGCACCTGTTACTCTTCTAAATAACACCTATGATAGTAGGCTGGACATCTCTCTTCTTTCAGTTAATTTCCTTTGTGAATTCATAAGAGTTAGAACATAGTTGGTTTCACTCTTCTCCCTATGCAAATAATGCACAGTCCTTTTTGTAGATTTATTTTTGACTGTGAAAGAAGCAAAGTAGCATAGACTTAATTACATCACCAGCTATAACAGGCTGGATTAAAGTTGGCTGAATTGCAGGCTGGTTTGTTGTTTTGTGAGTACCTATTTGCAGGCCTGCTAACAGCACATGTGACAGTGAGGAAACAGGGGTGGCGGCGCTGCTGTCTGGATGGCACTGAAGGCCAAATGCTCTAGGCCCCATCCTTGTCCCTGTCCATACAAGGATGAGGAGCTGGGCCTCCTTCCACCTTGCCTGAGGGTTCACTGGCTATTTGTCCCAAAGTATGTCCCTTCAGCTCCCTCAGCTCTTAAGGGCTCAGTCAGATGAGCAGAGAAAAGACCAGTATCATTCAGACAAACTGACAAAGGACTTTTCAGTTTAACTGAGAAAAGAATAAAACTCTAATGGCTGGTGGTTGATGCCGAACAGGTTTAGGACTACAAAAAGTGTTGTAGTGGATTCTCTATCGCTGAAAAAGAAAAACATCACAGCTTTACATTGGACAAAAAGATATGCTCTAGTTCTAACCGGAATTAGTTCAGGGAAGCTTCCAGTCCTGGGTTATCCAGGAGGTCAGAGTAGATGATTTCAGCAGTCCCACCTGGCCTTGTACTCTTACAAAACTGATGTATTATCAGACTGATGTACTATTTATTATTCATATCGATCAAGGTTCTGAGGTCTTTGGAGTTGCAAAGAATCCAAGCATTTATAAGCCTCTCAAAAGCCAAGGGGTGGGTCAGCCCTGAATTAAGGCTTCTCTATGAGAAAGCACCTTAGTAGTTTCTCAGTATCAGACTGACACTTCTATAGAAGTGTAAGCTTTTATGAAACATATTAATGAGACAAAAAGCCACATCAAGTGGTCCCTTTGATTAGACAAATGCATTTTTAGTCTTTGTGGATTCTCAGAAACCTCAGAAGGCCAAGACCATTCCAAGCTACCTCTCATATGTAGGTAGCACACTAACTCTGAGACAGCCTTTTTCAGTCCTCTGGGGAAGACTGGGAGTTGTTTAGCACTTCATTGACTTAAGTAAATCACAGAAGCATTCCAGCAATTAGGGACCACTGATACAACATTTTAGAAACACTTTGTTTGCCTAATCACATTCCAAATATACATATAATGGTCCCTAGAAGTCCCCCTGGTTCCATCTGTAGCAATTTGCTGTGCAATAGCAAGCATGTTTCATTGTCAGAATGGAATCACTCTGTGCAAGCAAAGGTGAGAGGTGTCCCCATAGAGGAGAGATGGCTGAAGAGGAGGAGGGAGTGCTTACAGATTATTTACAATTACCTCTCTGTGTAAGGACCAAGGACAAAGAAAATGGATGGCTTGAGAAGATCAGGAGGCTGTACTCTCTACTTAATTTTTTTCTCTTTTTCAGAACACACTACTGAAGACAATCGAGATGATCAGAAGATAGCTATACAGCATTATGCATCTATGTTCTGGAAATAATATTTCTGAACAAGTTTTAGTGATGAAAAATGGTAACACCCAAATACTTTGATGTTAGAGAGAAATGCCCAAACTAAAATGAGAACAACTGCTCCTCTGTGTGCTACTTAATACCAAAACCCACTTCAAGAAAGGCTTGTCTTTCTCGCAGAGTTAACTTAAATGATTAGCACTTAGCACCTGGGTTATCCTAGGCCATGGGAGAGCAGCTATGCTATAAAGCCTGTAACCAGTACATACATATATGTGCTGCTCCCATTCTCAGGATCGTCACCTTGTCATGGTGAGCGTGTGTGTTCCAATGAACCCGAGAGCAATTCCGAAGGGAGTCTTGTACTCCCAGCAGGGTCACCCATGGCAGCAAGGTCAAGAATGAAGGTCAAAGAATGATCTTAAAAGTCCTCATCGGCAGAACAGGTGGAGGATAGCAAGGGTAATGCTATAATGGCTGTGAAGGTGGATGAAGGCTGCAGCAGACAGGAGACTCCTAATCTTTGTCACATGCCATTGAACCTGGGCCTTCTCGTCATCAAAAATCATGTGGTAGCTGCAGTGCAACTGTTCCCCCATGTTAAAAGAAGTCACATACAGGCATCTTCCTCTGCGTACTACTCTCCTAAACTTAAGCCCAACAGTGACTGCTGAATACCAACTGGACCAGGATGGTGAAATCTGGAAGCTTTTAGTCATGGATCAGCTCAGAGGTGGTGGATGTATGTATCAGGACTGAAGTGGTAGAACGGTCCATCTGCTGCATCCACGACTGAGCAGCCCTATTTAGGATCCACTCTGCTCACTCCACATGGGGAGGGAGCTAGAAAAGGTGCCCTAAACATAGTCCATCTCATCTCCCTGACTGGATAAGTGCGTCCAGTGGGTTCACCTCTATGCGGTCGAAATCGAATGGTAAACTTTGGGTGCCATGAAGACATCTTACTCATTATCGAGTGACCGCCAAGAGAGATATGTGCTGTTTGTGCTACATTCCATTATTTCTTGCTGCAGTCAGCTGTGCCACTCTGCAGTTCTTTCCCAGTGATCTATAGGAGAATTCACCTGTCCTTCTGGAACACAAAGAGAACAGGGGGAAGGAATTGGAGGCCTGTTATCACTCACATAGTTTAGCCTGCATCCTCACTTTAAATGGATCAGATAACTAGCCCAAGGGTAAGCATAACCTGGGCTTTAACCTAACTCCCAGGAGATGCCAGTCAGCTCAGAGTAGAACCCAACCACACTCGCTCCAGTTGTATGCGTGAACTAAAGGGAGAAAATGCATTCGAGTAGGAACACTTCACAGAATACAGAGTGATCTGAAAATTCCTCAGGCTCCCATACCTGTGAAATGACTTACCTGAATGAGTTAAAACGGACTGCCTGAGTTCAGGAAGAAGATCAATGGCACTTAAATTGTGATGGTGAAAAACATAAATACAATGTTTTTAGAGGTTAAAAACCTGAATATGGAACAGGCACAACCAGCTAGATTTGCCTTTTTGATTAAGTATGAGAATTTAATGAAAGGCTATATGTAGCCAGACAGAATCCCCCTGCTCAACTCCATCTTGCCCCTTTTAGGTGCCTCTGAGCGCAAAGCACAAAGAAACAGCACAGTCTAAGAATGTTTGAAAGCACAGATGCGCTTATCTCAAGCCCAGTCTTTTGATGCTTCAAAACACAGATGTGCTGTGTCAGCATGACCCTGGACTGAAGAATACAGACAAGGGGACTAACAGGCTAGCTGTTGACCACAGGGCCTCAAATTGCCCTTGGCTTGTACTGATAATTGATACACCCACACTTCATCCCAGAAGAGGAACCTCCCGCCCATACGAAAAGAATGTCTTGTTTTAGTGATTTAGTTATCTCTATCTTACAAGTGTAAATTAGATTACAACTGCCTTGTAAGAACTAGCGTCACAAAGATGAACCAGCACAATTGGTACCTTTAGATAAGGAAGAATGTGCGTGACCCAAGTGGTATAAAGAAGGGCCCAGCAGACCACTCTAACTGAGCTCCAATTACCTACACCTGCCGGTCGGGTAAGGTCTTTGCCTCCTGAGGTCCCAGGGGACGCCCTCCTCATATTGTTCTTCCTGAGGGATTCAATGAACGACATTTGGCTACGCCGGAGTTGAAGGATGCAGGGGTGAGATTTATACCTGCAATGTATTTTGTGCACATTTAATAGTAAGAGCTCTTTAGGCTGAGGTGTCTGGTCCTCAAATGGGTAACTTTTCACTTGTAATCTAATTGGCATGTTATACGTATCATCCTACTTGTAGTCACGAAGATAGAGCAACAACCTTGTAACCATTAAGATTTTTGTTTCTGCTTTTAATAAATAGCAACCATTTAAGCTTTCAGCCTGATTCCTTCCAGTTACTGTAACTCAGCCGAACACAAACAAAGAACCTCAGCCGTTTGGCTATATCAGCCTGGTAGGTGGTAAGGTGCAGTAAAAGCTGAGCTATGAGTCATGTCGCCCCCACGGGACAGACTCCTGGGGCACCCGTCAGCCTCCCTGGCTGCCCACTGTGAAGGGACAGTCTGTCCTAGCAGTTAAAGACTTGGGTGGAATACGCTTTCTGCACCAACCTTTGGGGCACCCATCAGCCACACTGGCTGCCTGTTGCAAAGTGACTGCCTGGCCAAGCCGTTAAAGACTCAGGTGGATCTTTGGGGTATCTGTCAGCCATTCTGGCTGCCTGCTGTGAAGGGACTGCCAGTCCTAGCAGTTAGAGACCCGGACGTAATTAGGCTCACAGACCATTCATTACCCGGCCATTGGCTAACATTATACAGCAAGGATTTCTCTCTCTCACTCGCATACACGCACCTCCTCTTTTTCCTTCCCTAAAAGGGGAAAAAAGGAAACCAAGCTCTGCCATGTTAAATATACTTCCATCATATGATCTGAGGTATGAATGATATTGTGTTAACTGTATATGCACTTAGACTAAACATGAGTGCTACTTAGTACTTCACTGCTAGGGAAGTCTCTTTCTGAATTCACCAAGCTTTTTATTTGTTTTCTCAAGTGGAAAGACAGTTTTTACAAATACCAGTGAGATGACAGATTATAAACTCCATGGGATGGTATCACACTGCCACATTTTTTGTACTTCTTTGAAGTCTTTCCCCTCATTTTCTACAATATTTGAAACAACAAAATAGAAAAATATAAAATTAACATGGCACACATTAAAGAGACTAACACTAGGTAACAGAGATCTCAAGGGTAATTGTAAATTGGGAATTGTAATCAAGTCTATGTGTTTCCAGAGGGATTCTTGCAGTGATCAATTTATGGTCCTATGCTATTTAAGATTTTTACCAATGACACTGGGAGAAAACAAAATCGTCACAGCGGTAAAAATAGGTGAGTGGTAAATAATGAAGGGGACAGCTAACTGATTTAAAGAGAACAGGATCACCTAGTAACCTAGGAACAAGTAAACAATACGGCTATGTCTACACTAGAAGCATCTGTCGACGGAAGTTACTGTCAACCGGGAAATCTCGACAAAACCTCTGTTGACGGATTGCATCTATACATAGCTTGCTCTGTCGAGAGAGGCCTGCCACTGCACTGCCCTCTAGTGACAGAAAGCGGAATGGCAGCTCTGCAAAGAGGGCTGTCCGGCAATTGGAAGTCTTCTCTGTTGACGGAAGTGTCTACCCTGCACTTCTGTCAACAGTACTCTCCAGTGCGGACACAGCCTGAAGGAATAAATTTGGGAGAAATTGACATGGCCTCTACATAAACTGTATCATCAACATCATGTGAAATACTATTTCAGTCTGCCTCTTGCTCATACTAGCCTTTATAATTAACCTATGTGATGCTATATCTGTGCTTATTTTATTTTAGCATGTTAAATCATCCCTACTGTAACTCCATTGACTAGAGTTGAGATACAGTAAAAGATTACTTTAATGTCTGGTGTTTTACAGGTATCTTAGTCTTAACTAGTTTTCCCACGAATTTTTTCCCAGCCATGGGTGGAATACCTTTGTTATTTGTACCAAGGCACACGTGGATGTGCACCACCAATAGAAACTCATGCTACAATTCTGCTGATCAGCTAGGCTGCACCTGAATCTCTCTTGAGCCATGCCCAGGTTCACAGCTTACAGGGAATACAAGTCTTCACATGCAAATGTTTCAAAATCTGTTTTTATATTTCAAATCATTTAACAGCTAACAATTTTAATCTGAAAACTAGTGTGTACTATATCCTCACAAGAATCTAAATGTTACTACTTCCTTTGATTAATCCTCTCACAATGTTCAGAGCAGAACAAAATGTGACAGATTTGAATATTTCTGATAAACATAAACCTTCTACAGTCTACCTAGGAGGGCTTATGACCATTCCTCATTACAAATATTTCAAGCATTATAACTAATAGCACGAGCAAGCACATAATTTGACCTCTCTCTCTCTCTCTCTCTCTTTCTCTCTCTCTTTTTCTGTGCCTATGATTTTCATTAAAGCCTTAGCAATCATTTTTACACATGTAACCATACTGTAGTGCTTGAAATCCCTCTCTATATTCTTAACATGGAACAGGAAAAACTGTTATCTAGCTATGTTCACTGTGTAACAGCAGTGTGTGTAATGGTGTTTTGCTATGTATTGTGAACGGCATTCCCAACCCCCACCACCCCGCACCTTTAGGCCAGCAAAACTCCTTAGTTAGACTCTCAAATGACTCCTCTACCAAATTGCATCAGCTGCTCTTTATTTTGTTACAAGAAAACAGCATAACACAACATTATTGAGCTGATCCAAAGTAACATATTGTGATACAACAGATATTAATTGATGAGGCTTGTCCAGTAATAGATGGTTAAAGGTGTCAGGGTATTCAGAGGGATGAATAAAGGAAACAGAAATCCTGATTTCAAGGGATTGCTTTCTATAGGCATTTTACAGTTATTTAATCTCTTTTCCCAATATTTGGAATTTCTCAGGCTTCGACTAAATGATTCAACACATCTCCAAATGCAAACAATGCTTATTAAAAAGAAAATGGAAATTGTTCTGGACGGATATATTATTATTAGCCATATATGACAGTCTTGATTCTTGTAAGAATCAGTGCGATCATTTTAGCACCTACTACTTTTAGAGATACAACTCCTTTTTCTTTCTCCCTTGTAAACAGGTAAGAATGCCTCCAGGACCATCATAGCATCAAGAAGAGAAGCTAATTAGTCTCATTATCCAAGAATTTGTGATTGCACTGTCAAATGGGCATTATTTGGTCTGGTTCTCAAAGCATTATGCTTCTGCTTTGGCAGCCAGCCAAGGGACCAATCTTGTACATAGTTCCTACTGACGTTACCACAGGCTTTGCATATAATTCAATCTGCAGATCCTGCAGAACAGCTAATTGAAGCTTGGCTGATAAACATCTAAATGCTTTTTTAATATATGTCTCAAATCTTCAGGAAGAGATTGCACATGCTGCAGTATCTAACCCCTGTTGATTTTTTTATTCATTTTGCAAAGCAGACACTTTCAAAACAATTTTAATTTGTTTTAGTGACAGTATAAAGTTACATTCCAAAATCAGCTGTGGAAAGATGAATGCTGAAGCACAGAGACATACTACTGTAGTTCAACAATCCTTGGGGTTCCAATCTGTACCAGGACACCTCTCTCTCTCTCTCTCTCGCTAAATGTTCTTAATAATTTTTCAAAGAAATACGTAAAGCAACATGCACACCTGCATAGAATTGTAGAATCATAGAACACTAGGACTGAAAGGGACCTCAAGAGGCCATCGAGTCCAGCCCCTTGCCCCAATGGCAGGACCAAGTACTGTCTAAACCATCCCTGATAGACATCTATCTAACCTGTTCTTAAATATCTCCAGCAATGGAGATTCCACAACTTCCCTTGGAAATTTATTCCACTGTTTGACCACCCTGACAGTTAGGACTTTTTTCCTAATGTGCAACCTAAACCTCCCTTGCTGCAGTTTAAGTCCATTGCCTCTTGTTCTATCCTCAGAGGCCAAGAAGAACAAGTTTTCTCCCTCCTCCTAATGACACCCTTTTAGATACCTGAAAACCACTATCATGTCTACCCTCAATCTTCTCTTTTCCAAACTAAACAAGAGCAATTCTTTCAGCCTTCCTTCACAGGTCACATTCTCTAGACCTTTAATCATTCTTGTCACTCTTTTCTGGACCCTCTCTAGTTTCTCCACATCTTTCTTGAACTGCGGTGCCCAGAACTGGACACAATACTCCAGCTGAGCCCTAACCAGCGCAGAGTAGAGCAGAAGAATGACTTCTCATGTCTTGTTCACAACACATCTGTTAATGCATCCCAGAATCATGTTTGCTTTTTTTGCAACAGCATCACACTATTGACTCATATTTAGCTTGTGGTCCACTATAACCCCAAGATCCCTTTCTGCTGTAGTCATTCCTAGGCAGTCCTTTCCCATTCTGTATGTGTGACACTGATTGTTCCTTCCCAAGTGGAGCACTTTGCATTTGTCCTTATTAAGCTTCATCCTGTTTACCTCAGACCATTTCTCCAATTTATCTAGATCATTTTGAATTATGACCCTATCCTCCAAAGCAGTTGCAACCCCTCCCAGCTTGGTATCATCTGCAAACTTAATAAGAGTACTTTCTATGCCAATATCTAAACCATTGATGAAGATATTGAACAGAACCAGTCCTAACACAGACTCTTGTGGAACCCCACTTCTTAAACTTTTCCAGCAGGATTGAGAACCATTAAGAGCTACCCTCTGGGTACGGTTATCCAGCCAGTTATGCACTCCCCCCCTTATAGTAGCCTCATCTAAATTGTATTTGCCTAGTTTTTTATAAGAATATTATGCGAGACCACATCAAATGCTGTCCTGAAGTCTAGGTATACCACATCTACCGCTTCTCCCCTATCCACAAGGCTCATTATCCTATCAAAGAAAGATATCAGATTAGTTTGACATGATTTGTTCTTTACAAATCCATTCTGGCTGTTCCCTATCACCTTACCAACTTCCAAGTGCTTGCAGATGATTTCTTTAATTACCTGCTCCATTATCTTTCGTGGCACTGAAGTTAAACTGACTGGCCTGGAGTTTCCTGGGTTATTCTTATTCCCCTTTTTTATAGATGGGCACCATATTTGCCCTTTTCCAGTCTTCTGGAATTGCTCCTGTCTCCCATGATTTTCCAAAGATGATAAAGGCTCAGATATCTCCTCTATCAGCTCCTTGAGTATTCTAGGATGCATTTCATCAGGCCCTGCTGACTTGCAGACATCTAATTTTCCCAAGTGATTTTTAACTTGTTTGTTTGTTTTTTTCATTTCAACTTCAAACCCTACCCCTTTCCCATTAGCATTCACTAAATGGGGCATTCCTTCCTCAGACTTCTCAGTGAAGACTGAAACAAAGAAGTTGTTAAGCATCTCTACCATTTCCAAGTTCCCTGTTACTGTTTCTCCCTCCTCACTGAGCAATGGCCCTACCCTGTCCCTGGTCTTCCTCTTGTTTCTAACATATGTGTAAAAAACCTTCTTGTTTCCCTTTATGCCTGTAGCTAGTTTGAGCTCATTTTGTGCCTTAGCCCTTCTAATCTTGCTCCTGCATTCTTGTGTTGTTGTGGAATTTTGTTAGACTTCCACAAAATAAGAAAAAATATCTTGTTTCTTTTAGGACACATAGGCTGTGTCTACACGTGCACGCTACTTCGAAGTAGCGGCACTAACTTCGAAATAGCACCCGTCGCGGCTACACGCGTCAGGTGCTATTTCGAAGTTAACTTCGACGTTAGGCAGCGAGACGTCGAAGTCGCTAACCTCATGAGGGGATCGGAATAGCGCCCTACTTCGACGTTCAACGTCGAAGTAGGGACCGTGTAGACAATCCGCGTCCCGCAACGTCGAAATTGTGGGGTCCTCCATGGCAGCCATCAGCTGGGGGGTTGAGAGACGCTGTCTCTCCAGCCCGTGCGGGGCTCTATGGTCACCGTGAGCAGCAGCCTTTAGCCCAGGGCTTCTGGCTGCTGCTGCTGCAGCGGGGGATTCATGCTGCATGCACAGGGTCTGCAACTAGTTGTCGGCTCTGTGTATCTTGTGCTGTTTAGTGCAAGTGTGTCTGGGAGGGGCCCTTTAAGGGAGTGGCTGGCTGTTGAGTCCGCCCTGTGACCCTGTCTGCAGCTGTGCCTGGCACCCTTATTTCGATGTGTGTTACTGTGGCGTGTAGACGTTCCCTCGCAGCGCCTATTTCGATGTGGTGCTGCGCAACGTCGATGTTGAACATCGACGTTGCCAGCCCTGGAGGACGTGTAGACGTTATTCATCGAAATAGCCTATTTCAATGTCGCCACATCGAAATAGGCTACTTCGATGTAGGCTTCACGTGTAGACGTAGCCGTATAGATTTTTCAGTGCAACCCTTAACTTCCAAACAAAATGATTTAAAAATGCTGTCTCTGAACTAAAGAAAAGAAAAGAAATCATCATTCTTCTTGAGAAAAAGAGCAATTCTGTTGTTATCCATCTTGTGCTTTGTGACTTCTCTGTGGTTGAGTTTCTTCAGACATACAAGCAGCTTCCATTTAGTTCAACTGACTCAAATTTGTGGAGACTGTCTATTTCAAAAGAGTAATGGGTAATGAGGCCTGGGAACAAACAAAACATTACCAACAGAAAAAAAACCAAGTAAATTTAAAGCATTGAAACAAACTATTTTATTAATTTTGCCTTGACTTTATTTTGCTGTGAGGAAGTGATCTTTTGGTAGATTATATTTTCTGAGGTATTGCATGCTCTCAACAGCCTATCATCATCTCATTAAAATTATACTGTACCATGCAAGACCAGATCAGTGTGATATGATTTGTAGTGGGGTCGTGCACATGAAGATCAATGTATGATCCCAATACAATTGTCTCAAATATGGTTCTATTTTTTTTTTATTTCAATGATTGGTATTCTATGAATCCTGTGAATTGGCAGATGTATCTCTCGACTCCTCTTTAAAAACTGTCACAAAGATTTAGCCATAAGCATAGTTTTTTGAACATCATGTATCTTATTGAACAGGTACACTGAACCAGGGTAGGACACAATTGTCCTAGGCACTGTACAAACATGCAGTAGGTGACTTAACTTCTGTGTACAGAGAAAGAATTTCTCATGGATTGCACAGAGGGAAGTCTCTGTATTTTCAGAGTGTTTCTAATGGCTATAGTCATGAATCAAAGTGGAAAGATCCCCATAGAAGAAGAAAGGATGCTGTCTCCTGAATGGCTGGAGATGGTACAAGCTGGACCTCAGTATTATTGCAATTTGTGTGGTCAAGAGTAATGAGGAGCCCAGTGTGAGCCTAAGACTCTATGCTACCAAAAGACAAAGAAGGAGGGATAGTTTGGGAGCCATAGAAGGTAAAATACATGACTGGTGTCCTGTTCTTTTCATAGCTTGCACACTTCCTTTGTGATCTTGGAGAAAATTCATTTAAATGTTTATGCCTCAGTTTCTTGCCTGTGAAACAAGAGCTTCTCAAGCTAATTTAAGTAAAGGTAAAGTGCCTGGAAAACTTCGTATGGAGGATATTATGCAAACATATCACTGAAAACTTGATGTTTTAATGACAGATTAATTGTCTTTGTGTATCCATGATTCAACACATTATGTTTGATTTGCCTCCTGTAAGATAAATTTTATTTCATAGACTTTCATTACTTTCACCAGCTCATTTTAGACACAGTAATGAACACCTATGATTAAGGCATATCAATTCGTAAGTGTTCATGATCTGAATTTCCTGGTAGAGCTTTTTCACCATTTTGTGTATTCCTTTCAGATGGACCAGACCTTTTCATTTTAATCAGAATAAATTAATGAGTAAAACTGTTCCTATACAATTATTTCAGAGAACTTAATAAAACCCAGAAGTATAGGACTATTTCTAATTCAGTCAAAGGATTTGAAGATAAGATGTGATATTGATTCCTTTTCATTGTGGCAAGAGTAAGTACAATTTTCTATTTTCTTGTTAAGTTCTCTATCATCCAAACAGGAGGAGCTGTTATCTGTATAATGTACAGAGGCATCTGAAGTTAGGCTTCCTGTTCATATTAGTCTCCCTTGGTTCAAAGTCACTTTCACTTAAAATCAATACAATTAAATTACCAGTCTTGCCACTGTGAATTTTCTCCTGATAATGGTTAGCAGACTATTGTTACTGTATTCTGCTCTTACACACTATAACTCTGCATGCAGTTTGGTAGAAACTGATATGGCATGGGGGAATATGGGTTGGGAGAGCATAGCTGTGTCTTAGAAAAAAAGAAGCCATGTGATCTATATTCCCTTTAATTCAAGTCCTTCATTCTACCTACTGTATAGTATATAGCTTGAATACATTTACTTACTGGATATTTCCCCACAGAGGAATCTCCTGTGTTTCCAGAACTGCAGCATTCATTTCCTTAAAATACTAATAACATAAAGAATCAATGATGGCACTTGATGCTGAAAATATCGTCAGATTTACAGCCCCGAGGGTCAGAATTGCATATTTCAGATGGGGCAAGTTAGCCTTTCCTGACAAATTTACAACAGTATAAAAGTACCAGACTCTCCATCATATCTATCACAAGATAAAATTTAATTAGGCCACTTTTGCAGGTATCCCCATAGAGCTAGTACTGTACAGTGGAAACAGTCTAAAGACAAATTAAAGGGATTTAAAATTAAAAAGCATCTGGGCAGTCCTTTAAATATTAAGACTGTCCCATTAAAAATTATGGCTGTTTTAGAATGCCAGTTAAAATAATTACTAGGGCCAGGTAATTTTGTAGACAGCACTTATCTTTCATTGGCAAGAGCATGAACAAGCCAAATGTGTCCTAAATTCAGTTGTCCTTGTTAAAGAGCTTTCAATGTCCTCAAACAGGTAGTCTCTTAAAACTGTACCTCTGAACCTGGCAAATTTGTTTGCTAATACACCCTGCATGTGTAAGAGAAAAGGGAAAAAAAAACAAACTAAAGCTCACTCATGTATAGAGGCTGAGTATGGGAGAAGTTTGTGTTTGTAGTAAATTCATCACAGGATGAACCAATATAACTGTTACATGAATAAGTACTGTACCCACTTAAATACACAGCAAAGGTAGGATTTAAAAGAAATTATTTCGCAAGAGGATTTATCTTCCTACCTCTGTAAAGACAAAACTTAGAGAAACAGCAAAAGATTGAAGTAACCATGAATATGTTTACAGCTCAGGTGGTGGGAAACCGGTCATAAAGATGAGGTCTGACTGTTACCTGGCTTTTTCCTCATGGGGGGAAAAAAGCCAAGTATCAAAGAGCTAAGAGTTTTGATTTCAAAATAAATGACTATAAATGTTATATAATAGCAAGAAAAAAATACAGAATAAAATAAATTTATTTCATGTAAGTCATTTCCCATAGCAAAATACGTAAATCTCCCACAAACCAGATTTTATTGTCAGATCCACTAATTATATAAACAACATTTTGAACTACAGGGTTATTATAATTTAGGATGCTGATGTGATTTTGCATGAGGATTATTATTACTACCCCCACCACCACCACCACTATGGAGAAGGTAACCACTTGTTTAGAAAACTGGTTGTGGATGGGAATGGAAAGAACATGCCACCCAGAACAAAAGCCGATAAATCTGACATCATGAGATAATGTTATGTCCTCTGGAATGGTGGTTGAAGCACGAAGGAAGATATGAATCTTCAATGCATCTGACGTCAATATCTTGCAAACCTGGCTATAACAGTGTCATGTGAATGTATGTTCTCACTTTCCAAAGACAAAAGTGGGAAGCATTATCTCCTGCAAATGTAAATAAACTTATTTTTCTGAATGATTGCTTGAATAAGAAATAGGACTGAAAGGACTTATAGGCTCTAAAGTTTTACGTTGTTTTATTTTAATGCAGTTATTTTTGTACATAATTCTACACTTACAAGTCCAAAGAGATAGTATTGTAATACTTTTGTGTGGTGTATTGAAAATCTGATTTCTTTTGGGTTTTTACAGAAAAAGTATTTGAAATAGAAATATAAACTGAGCACTGTACTAGGTGTTGTAATTGAAATCAATATATTTGAAAATATAGAAAGCATCCAATAATCTTTAAATAAACTGTGTTCTATTACAAAGCAACTAACCATATGATTAACGGTAATTTTTAAATTGTTTCACAGCCATAGTTATAACATCTGTAGTCTATGCTACAAGATTATGTTGAGTGTTTGTTCTGTGAACCTCTGCAAATATGTAACTGACTAAACAAAACAGAAGTGTTAATAAAAATGCTGATCATACACACAACAAGGCTTATTAAATCAAACGAGCCACTGTAAAACCTCAAAGGGACAAAGATTTTGTTATTTACCTCCCTCAATCCCATGAAGATGAGATAGCACCAATGCCTGTCCAATCAGTCAGAACTTTGAGTGAAGGGAATAAAAATTAAGTGATCAGAAGCAACAATATCACTATGCTGCTTAAATTTCAGAGAAGGCAATATTTCTAAGCATAAGCAAGGGCTCCCCAAGTCACTTGGCTTGGGTTTGCTCTAAAAGACAGAAAATTCCTGGACAGAGAACCACAGAGCTCTGGCTTTGGAAAGCACTTGCCTTTATTTTCCTTCTTTTTTAAAAACTTTCTTCCATTTTATTAATGAAAAGGGAAGGGGGCTGGAAAGAGGAATCAATGTGTGGGTGGCAGCAGGGGAAGCAAACACTCAGAACAAAGCAAAAATGTCTTAGGATTTATTTTCAAAACTGAAAAGTTTAAAAAAATCCACAGACATGTTCATTTTTTAAAAAATGTTCTCCCCCCTCTCATCCCGTGAAGTGTTTTGACAAACTCTAATTAGGAAAGAAGTGCACTTATCTTAGGCCAGGTCTATACTTGGAGGTCTTTGTCAAGATAACTATACTACACCAGCAAAGTGTGTTCTTAGCGCGGATGAAGCTTTTGTTGGAAAAATGCTGCTTTTGCTGGCATAGTTTATTCTGTACTGTATACTGAGTGTACATTGTTGTTCATAAGGACAATTTACTCTGCAAATTTGCAAGCCAGGGTCTCTGTAGGAGTACTAGGGTAGTAAAGTAGTCAGCATTATTTGTCTGCTTTTATTTCTGTACGTGTTAAAAGTCTACATACTGGGTGATAAAGAGAAGATAGATCTACCACTTCTACTCACCATTTCTCACATACATGTCAAAACATGTCAAGATCTGTTATTCACTAAGGCTGTGTCTATGCTGAGTCCTAGTGCCGACAGTTTGATGAAAATAAGCAGTCTTGAAAATGCAAAATAGAGGCTCATTTGCATATATGTGCAACTGTTGTGTATATTCACAAGGCTAATTAGTGTATACATGGCAGAAATCAAACAGCGTAGATGTGGTTCTGAGGGTAAAAGCTCCCTTTGTCAGCAGCTCCTTATGCCTGGGTCAGGATGTGGGGATGGCAGGCCACAGCCAGGTGTCCTCTGTCCAGGGAGCAGGGATGAGCCAGGCACAGAGCTCCAGAAACATGGCCTTCCCGATGCAGAGGTTCTGGAGCCCCTGATGGTCATCCCACTGCCCCATGATCAGCCAGTCCCACCAGTCAGAACTAGTGCAGTGCCTCCAGATCCACCTGTGCACCCAGGGGGGACACGCACAAGTGTGACCGTCTGGTAACAACAGCGAGGTCCTTAAAGTTAGTGTCAGTCTCATCCTCTGAGAGAAAGAGGAGGACAGCCATCAGGAGGTGCAGCGAGTGTTGAAGCACCTCTGTGTGGAGCCAGCATAAGCCCAGGGGCTGATCTGGCACCATGGCTCACTGGAAAGAGCTGTCTCTCCCAGGAAGAGTCAAAGCCCTGCTTTAGGAGCTTTGCTGTCCCTCGTGGAGGTAGGTATGCCTCAGCATGTGCAGGAAATGTGTATCTTGGGTGGGGGTCTCTTTAAGGGCACATCTTGCCAGGACTCCCAGAAGGAAATGCCTACCTGCAACCCTGTCTGACGGTGTTCCGGGTGGCTGTTTTGTCGAAAGAGCAGCCAGTCAGTCTGGCTGCTCTTTGTCGACAGAGCATATTGACAGAGTGATCCACTTTGCAGTCTGGCTACAATCTGTCAACAAAGATTTTGTTGGAAGATACCTTCTGACAAAAACTTCTGTTGACAAATCATTCTAATCTAGACATAGCCTCTGAGGGAATGGTGTACTGACAGGTCTTCATGAGGTAATTTTCATGAGAAACTAAAAATCCATTCAGTAGTTAATATATTTGCCCATGGTTGCCAGTTGTAATATACTTTGCCTAAAAGCACAGACATTTTATTGAAGATTATTCATACACAAGGAAAACTATTTCCACTTCATTAGAAAAGTATTCTGCTAAGCTTGCAAGGGACTACTAAACAGAAGAGCACTGTTTTGCCAAAAATTCTGAAGTGAATTCATTTGTTAATGGAAGTTCCCATCACATAATATGATACAATATTTACCTGACCTAATCTGTGTGTTATTTGATACATTCTGAATCCTAAGGAAACAAATACTTAACATGATGCATAATAATGGTTGAGGAAAAAAATAAATTCAGTGTATTGTTTGAAGATTCCCCTTCTTTCAGGATAATTGGCCCTAGAAAATACTTCAGCATCCTATGCAGCTTTTGAAACCAGTAGAGGGAAGGTAGATGTTGTATGCTGAAAAGCACATTGTGCCTTATAGAATCTGCGATACTGAAAAGATCAGATCAGTTCTTAGCACAGAATTATTTAATGGACTTTAACAAAAAAAAAAGGTATGTCATTAAATTAGCAACCAAAGTCTAACTAACTACTGATATGCTTTTAATTTAGCCTTGCAATTTACTGTCTCTTCCTTTTCACTTCAAAAGTATATTACCTATAATAACTACTGTTTAAGCTGCATATGTATACACATTAGGCCAAAAATTAAGCAATTGCCCACTCCTCACTTATCCAATAAAACTAAGGACAGTGCATTTCTAAATAATTATTGCATTCCTTGGCAAGTATGAAGCTGAAGGTTAATATGTATTAAGAGTCATGTTAGTAACTTGAACCCTTCTTACTCCTGAGGTCATGGCTGTACCCTACTTACAGTTCCTGTGTCCTGTCTGGTTTAATTCTCAGACAATTTGCCATTGAACAATTTCTAGTAACCTGGAAGTTGCACTGTCTGATGCAAATTAGTAAAAACTGCAGGTTGGCATCATACAGAGCCTGAATTTTCTCTCATGTTCCCTCCGCAGCCATGCATATACATTAAACAAGAGGGAGATAAAGTAGTCCCTTTATGAGCCCTACTCAAATTCCCAAACCTGGCACTTCGTAGAATGAATAAGCTTTTAAGTCAATACTGTCTATCACAAGTAGAGCACAACCCAGACAACAAAACTTCATGGCCAGTGGTAAACAAGACTTCTGACAAATCTAAAACTCAGCACTGATACCCCATCTGGCCCACTTAGGAGGGATTATTGCAAACCTAAACTCAGACTTTTTTTTAAAATTAAAGGTATCAAGAAAAACTAGATAATGAGGCAACTTTTGAGCTACTCACACCTAAAAATACCTTTCCCAGAAAGGGATAATTGAGATTATGGTGATCATTGGAAACACTGCCAGATTAAGGATCTAACCAAAGCTCAGGTGAAGGAACTGACATCCTGTTTTCCCATATGGAAGCATTCTTGAGAATTGCATGACTTCTTTGCAAGGCACATATGTACCACTTCACATGAACAAAGTGCCTGAAAGAACCTCTGTGAGGGAAATAAGTCAAAATTGGAAGACCTCATTTTGTGTCCATCAGACATGGATCTAACCCCCCAGCAGAATACATTTCTTATTTCAGAAAAAGCCTGAGTGTTTCAGAGCACAGGCCAAATGGATTCACCAGGCTTTCAACCACCAAGAACAGTTTTCCTGGTCAAATATTTTCTCAAAAAGTGCAGTAAAAGACAACTCCTTTCAGATTCCACAACAGCCACAGGAAAGAACTTAAATCTCTGCTACAGCAGATCAAAATCTTAGTAGGATTTTTTCCATATGCATTCCAACTACATGCCAACATTGACTCTTTCATAGGTATGCTATAGTGTGCCTTCCTTGTGCTGATTTCCTTTTTTTTTTGAGAAAAATTGAACACACATTCTTTGTCTACCTGAGAATGAGAGCAGGAGGAACATATTTTGTTTTGTCCATATTAAAAAGTCTGGTGACCTTTCCTTGGAAACTCTCTTCCTTGACTTGGAGCAGAAACTTGAGATTCGTGGCTTTTGTGTCATGGGTGGACCTTTACCCTCTCCTGTGAAAGTCTATCCATGGCATAAGCCTTTGCAAAAATTGCAATGTTCACAATTTTGAGACTTAGCTTACCAAAGACTCTGTTTGCACTGACCATGCTCCATTCCAGGCCTGAGAAGGACTTTCCACGTGCTTTTGACTTTGGGCTGCTGCCGGCTGTGCTGTGTTTGGGCAGCTGTCACATATATCTGTGAAACCCACTGGCAGTGTCCCACTCCCCTGCATAGCTAATTCACACAGGATGACAACCCACTAATTGATATCACTTATACTGGGTTAGCTTAAGTAGCAGAGGTCTGTGCAGTGAATCTAAATATGTGGTGTCAATTTGATGGACTTCCTGTTTTTCAGTTCGATAATTTTAAGAGTCAGGACATTACACACATGCACAACCATCCTAAGAGAATTGGCAGAATTAATGTGGCCCATGTAGCCTTCACTTTCCATTCCAACAGAGTATGCAGGAGGATTAAAGCTTGGAGAAATTTTTAACAGATAATAAATTAAAAAAAGAATGTACTTTGCAGGGCACCAAATTCACCAAATTTGACTAAAATTTATGAATAGTTTTAGCTGAAAGAGACATGAAAACAAACTTTGAAAACAGCTAAATGAATGGTTGACATTTCAATTCATGATGACATTTTCTAATCTATTTCAGCTTGCCATTTCACTTAGAAAATGTTTCAGAACAGCATTCAAAACCACTTCATTCACCCTAAACAGGTCTTTTGTTTGTTTGTTTCATGAAGAAACAAATTAAGCTTTGTTTCTTTTTTAAATATCTTATTCAGTTCACTTATTGAACTAAAAATCAATTATGTGCTCAGTTCTAATTGTGATATCTTTAATTAAAAGATCAGGTACTGTTTTTTTCCCCAAGACCAAATGAGGAGAAAACAAAATAATAAATAGCTGATTATTCATTGAACATTGTCCAACCTGTAGAAAAGGTGTATGAGATCTTGTAACTGGAGACTGTGTGTCACAATGTATGTACATGGAGGTTGCAAATTAAGATAGCAGAGGCAACCTTAATACTGATATTTCCTAACTTCGGAATATTTGACTTTATGACTTTAATAATGTTCTTTTATACAGGCTTCTGTTCATATTACATATTACAAAGTGATCTGCAAGAGATTAGCCTGGAAAATAATTTCCTCTTCATATTCCTAAAATATTGGATGGGCTCCTAAAATACTCCAGAAAACAGTTTGTGAAAAAGTGCTGTTGAGACAAACCTTGTAAAGTCTTATGGAGATCCCGCTTACAGGATCAGGCATACAGATTTTTCAAGCATGTAAACAAATATTAAGGTATAAAACAAACACGGAGGAGTTGAAAGAAGCAGTAGCAGTATGAAGGGAAGGGAAATTTGCTGGTTTTATCACTTTAAATCACATGGACAGATCTACTGCTTAATAAAAGAAGCTATTATATAGTTCATCCCAGATGGAGATGGTACTTCCTAGTGAAATTTTTATAGACCAGTATTGCTTTAAACCATGATGTTAATATCTTGCTGAATAGGGCACTCACTATCAGGTTAGGAAAAAACTGTCGGCACATGAGCAATTTGCGTAGGGCCGTACCATGGTGCACAAGGTTGTATGTAAGTCCCTATTACTCACAAAGAGTGGGAGACAGGGGAACAGCTCTTGCTGAGTTGCTGTTCCCCTTCTGCCCAGGTGAGCAGGGAGTTGGTATCGGCAAAGTGGGAGAAACACAGCCTACACACTGCCTTCTTTCACACTGTGGCAGGTGATGCCGTGGTGCTGGTACAATAGGGAAAATACAGTCTGTCAGTGTGCAAAAGAAGGGAATGGCCCCCTAGAGCAGGCAGAATCCAGAAGGCAGACTGTGACAGAAAGCCACACGCTACTCGCAACCTGCTCTTGGGGACATTAAACAATGTGCTACCACATACACAAGCCCCATGAAATCATTAAGCATGGGATTGTCTGAAACATTTCCATGTCCTATGAACACAAAGTCCATTAAAAGTCCATAGTCCTTTTGCATCTAAATTGCTTAAATTCTTTGGAAAATTCCATGCTTCTAACGGCATCTCAGTGTGTAAAATACTTGGGAATTATTGTAATAAAATCTTGATAAACTGTGAATCATCTTCCTCTGATGCCACAACAAATAAAGGGTTGCACTCAACTATCTGTTTGGTTCTCCTGCATGTTGGAAGCATAATTTCTTTCTTTCATTCATTCATTCTTTCCTTCTTTTTCTTATTATCGGAAAAGGTAGCAGTCATCAAAATGATCTTACTTCCTGTAATTTCCTGCTTCGTTTTATCCCTTCTTGCCCATAGAAGTGCCAAGCATATTTCTGAAAGGAAAAACATGCACAAAAGACAGAGCAGAAAGTTGCAACTGTATAGGCCAACTCTAATTCTGGTATTAGGAACCTAGCTGAAAAAGACAACAATAAAATCACTATAAAGATTAAAGATTTTATCTTGAAACAAAACAAAAGCCTTCCCCATAGTCTTTATCAGCAAAATAGGAAAAAAGTATTTCAGTATTAGATTAGTAAAAAGGGAACTTTGAAGCCTTGGAAACAGCAAATGCATCATTGTATACTTTCAGAGTTAATTAGCTTTTTGTCTGTGCAAATTATACACACTAGGACCCCAATGGATCCTTTGGGCCAGGGACTTCATCTCTCAAAGAGGGCAGGCTGTATCTCCATTAAAATCCTTCCACTTGTGCAGGGGATAAGAAGATTTAAGTTTCTTTGGCAGCTTCACAAGGCTTTATGGGAGCAGTGTGTTTGGATCACTTTGACAGATTGTTAAATTTTGTTTACAAGTCATCACTTCTATTGAAGCAGTCACTCCAAAGTATTATTATACCCTGGATCTGAAACAGGATCAATAGGATTATGATTTTATGTCCAAGAGCTGTTTCCTCAGATCAATGGCTTAAACCACATGTCTGAGTGACATCTTAACAGAAAAGAAATCCAATATCTATATAATTTAATTAAGGAAAATTTCCTTCTTCAGCTGATAATGTATATAACCTCTGTGACCGAATATCTCGCGCTTCACTTCTGCATAGGGTGTACTTTAAAGGAAACTTTTATTTTAAATGAGTCATATGCTCTCATCCATTTACACATGAAGAAGAGAAAAAATGAACTGAAATGGGATGTAAGTTGGGAGCAGCATCTCTGTGGAGTGCTGTCTCCAGAGTTTTAAGAAGCTCTTCTATACTGATACCACACATTGGTGGTTGGCTGCTTCCTATCCCCAGTCATCATCAAAACTCCTTCAAGTGAAACAGGAGATGCTGAAGGGTATGAGCAATGGACGGACAATAGCAATATGGCTCACATGGAGCCCTGGTGCCAACAGAGCCAGCAGGAGACCAAAAATCCACAAATGGGGTCAAATGTCTAATTTATCACCCATATCTCTGTCCAGCTAACTAGAAATGGTTTCATGCCCAGAGATTATGGCCCTGCAAAGCTCTGTTATGTTCATCACCTTTCCTCTGTTCAAAGTCAGACACCCATCTATGTGATGAGACTTGAAGGGTTTGCAGTATACTTGCAGTATACTTTCCCTCTCTGGCAGATTATCCTTCAGGAGGAGAAACTAAAGCCCTGGGTGGTTGTCTACAATAGAGGTTATGTCAGGATAACTTACGTTACTCAAGGGTATGAGTTACACCAACCTAAGCACTGGCGTGGGCTAATGCTACATTAGTGGGGGGAGCTTCTCCAGCCAACATAACCATTATCTCTCATGGAAGATGCTTTATTATGCTGACAAGAGCGCTGTCTCTCATGAGCATAGAGTTTCTCCACCACTGTAGTATTTCTGGTGTAGACTAGCACTTAGAAACTACTTAGTAGTAAAAGCAGGGTGGCTGAACATAGAGGTCTTCAAGAAAATCTATTTCCCTGAAGGGTGGATGTCACAGAGAATCTGAAAAAAGTACTTTCACACAAACCACAGCAACAAGTTTACGTCTGATCTTTTCCTTGAACTTAAATCACGTATAATGAATGACAGTAGGTCTTCTGTAGCCATGTCAGTCCCAAGACATTAGAGCGACAAAGTGGGGGAGACCATATATCTTACTGGACTTACTTCTAAATACAAATATTCTTAAATTCTTTTAGGCCATGTCTACACTAGCCAAAAACTTCGAAATGGCCATGCAAATCGCCATTTTGAAGTTTACTAATGAAGCGCTGAAATACATATTCAGCGCTTCATTAGTATGCGGGCGGCCGCAGCACTTCAAAATTGACGCGGCTCGCCACCGCGCGGCTCGTCCAGATGGGGCTTCTTTTCAGAAGGACCCTGCCTACTTTGAAGTCGCCTTATTCCCATCTGCTCATAGGAATAAGGGGACTTCGAAGTTGGTGGGGTCCTTTCAAAAAGGAGCCCCGTCGGGACGAGCTGCGCGGTGGCGAGCCGCATCAATTTCAAAGTGCTGCGGCCACCCGCATGCTAATGAAGCGCTGAATACGTATTTCAGCGCTTCATTAGTAAACTCCGAAATGGCCATTTGCATAGCCATTTCGAAGTTTTTGGCTAGTGTAGACATAGCCTTCGAGTAGGCTGCAGTGGCCTATAGAGAACTGACAGTGAATGCCCAGATAACATGGGTATAAACAGCAGAGTAGGTCTGGAGGCACTGTTTGTGGGAATGGAGTACAGACATACCAAAACCTCAGGAAATCTACCCTGCATGCACAGCAAGTGAATCGTATGTCTGCACTATTTGTCCTGCTGACATCCCACTGCAAGATTCTTTCTCCACTTCAGCACGTAGTTACAAATGCCAGTGTGAATACAGCTGACCTTTTACCATAGCGTGTAGCTCCACCTACTCTACATGCCACCACAATCATAGACAAGGGTATAGTACAGCGTATTTTAGTATCAGAGAGGTAGCCGAGTTAGTCTGTATCTTCAAAAACAAGAAGTCCTGTGGTATCTTATAGACAAACACATATTTTTGGAGCACAAGCTTTTGTGAGCAAAGACCTGCTTCATCAGATGCGGGTCTTTGCCCACAAAAGCTTATTCTCCAAAATATCTGTTAGTCTATAAGGTACCACAGGACATATTTTAATAGTGACATAACATTCCTGTGGTAACAACAGCAATTGCTGTCATGGAAAATTTATATTAGGGAAGTATTTTTAGTGTGATAAAACTTTACGGGCTTTGAAAGAAGTTAACCACTGTGGGTAAGATTCATCCCTCTGAACACAGCACAGGTCTTATCACTCCAGGCACATTTATTATTCCTCAAGAGAGGATTTCAATAGGACTACAGAGGTGTATTGATGTTGTGCCACCCTATGACTGCAGCTGGGAAAAAAGAGTTAATTTCACCCATCACATTTTTTAGGTGAATTCTCTCCCCTTTCCCCAGTTCTGTTTCTTTGTTCTGAACAGTAGAAAAATAAGTGTTATGTGACATGTCATGTGGCACTCCAGACATGGCCATCAAAAGTTCCCACCACAAACTACATTTTGAGAGCTCCTGTGCAACTCAATGGAGATGAAAATACATTACTCAAATGGGGATGATTATGAAACATGGGAAGCAGAGACTGTGTGTCAAAAATTCCAAAAGGGAATAAAACATAGTGATTACATTTAATACTTATCAGAACTGCTAACATTTTTGTGACAGTAATTGTTTCAATTCACTGACTTTAAAAGCCAGTGTCTCAAATATGAATTACAGGGTAAGCGTATTCAGAGTGTTCATTTGTAAGGTCTTTTGCCTGCTTGTTGGGGGTTCAATGAATTTTGTAGGACTCTCATGTTTAAAGATAGGCATAGATGTTCAGAGACCAATCTGACATAACGGTTAGAGCGCAAATATCAGAGCCAACAACTAAGATCATGAGACGCAGGAATCAGAGCCAAGGATCCAAACTGGAATACCTGGAGCCAGAGAAGGTTGAAGCAGGGCTAGGACAGGCTGGAATGAAGCCAGACATGGGCATGAGCAAGGGTTGGAGTGAGGCAAGCAGAGGAGGCAGATAATCTATCAGATGTATGTGTTGAACAAGCACAGATCATTTACAGATGCTTGGCTTTAGGGCATGCCATCTGATTGTTTTTGCCAAAGAGCTGGTTCTGCTGAGACCCAGCTGCACTCGTGTGCTGGCATGGCAACAGGCCAGGTACCACTGCAGACCCTCATTCCCGATAATGTGCATAATTACCTTGCCGAATTGAAGCCATGACTTCTCTCTGCTACCAAAGTAGGACCTACTGCTGCATGTAGCACAATACAAAGTTATAAAGCTAGCAAACCAACTATATTATTTGGAATTCCAGATTTCAAAATACCATCTCACCTACAGCACATTTATAAATCACATTATTAAAACTTTTTTTTTCATAAGAATCATGGATATTTATTCTTTGATGTCTTTTCCAGTCTTTATCCAAACTGCTCAGGAGTATCTATACGAACAATCGTCAAATTGAAGAGCAGATGACAAGGGAAAGCACAAGATGAATTAGACCTTTTGGAGGAGAAAGACTGCATATACTATGTGTTGGAAATGTGCAAGTCATAATTATCGTTTCAGAAGATACTGATATAAATCATGTAAGATATGGTATAAAAATTGCTTACTTCACCAACCTCATAGTTTTCCCTTCAGGCTTAGTATGTCTAAAACTAAAAATAGATATAGTCTGGGAATCAAAAATCTACAGATGTTAATTGTCTGCTTCAGTAGATTTGATTTATAAGATTTATTACAAGAAATTTACAAAGTGGTACTGTAGAAATTACTATTAAAATAGTGGTATTGTATGTATCTAGTATACTGTAGTCCTCTGAGATCAATATGTGGGTGAATGACTATTATATCTTTAAACAGACCAACTTCCATTGGTGAAAGAGTGAAGCTTTTCAGTTGCACAAAACTGTTCTTCAGGTTTAAGTTGTCACAGGTAAATATGTTGCAAAAATAGTGGACAGTTAATATCTCTGCAGTCATAGAATGAATGAGTTTGGTGAGCTACAGATTCTTCAATATGGCAAGAAACCCAGTTTTATTGAGTTATTGCATTGATGTTAAAAGTTACTCAGTAGTATAGCATTATGAGTTATACACCCTGTCTACATGAAATATAAAGAAATATAAAGAAATATAAGTCATGAAGTTGTTATTGAAACCAGCTTCAGTTAAAACAATATAGTACACTTGAGTCACCCATGCTTTAGAAACTGCTGCATGACTGAATTAATAAAAACAAAATAAGTTTAAATACAGTGCAACAAAACAAAAAGCATGTATGTGTATATTGTGTACTGTCTAGCACAAATTCAACTTGTAAACATGAGAAATGGCAGAGCATTTTACTGTACCATTAGTGGTTTTTTGCTTATTTACCTATATATAATGATAGAAACAGGACAACATTTTAAATACAGTGCATTAAGGATGTATTTTATAACATGTTATAGATGTATGCTACTCTCTAAGGGTTTGTGCATACAAAAGCTTTAGTAATAGACTTTGTTTACCCTTCATTATGGCGAACACTCATGGTCCAAACAATTCCATAATCCAGCATATTCTATTTCCCAAAATTGCCAGATAAACTATGTTCAAATGTACAGGACATTACATCTAAAACAGCAAAAAAGACAATGAACAGTTCCAGTTTCAGGCTCTGATAAGGTTTCTTAGGTTAAAGTATTAAATGTTCTTTGAAAGCCCGTGATACAGTGGGGACAGAAATCAATGGGAGAGTGCAACCGGGGAGATATGTAACCCCTACATTGATTAAGGCATATGTCCCTGTAGACTAGGTTATAGGTCAGTTTAAGCACATGTAGCCAATCAAGGCCCTGTCAGGAACCTAATAACCCTCCCCCCACCCCCGTCCCCTTGCTTCAGACAGACTTGGAGAGGAAAATTGCACAGAGGTCAGTCAGTCAGTTTCTTTCTGACTGGAATATGGAGATGTGCTACTGTGATTTGCAAGACCAGAGCATTAGAGGGAGACCCTGAGACTCGTCCCCTTCTCCCCTCAACCCCAGCATCAAGAAAATATCAAGTGGGAGGGAAGAGGGTAAGATACATGGAGGAGTTCAGAGGGCTGGGACTCAGACCCAGGCCCTTTCTGTGCCTGTCTTCTCTACCACTTTCCTGGGCCACCAGAGAGGACCTTAGTACCCCAAGAGAAGGGACAAATCATGTCCTAGCTCCTAGCCAAGAAAAGCGTGGGATCCCACCACACCAACATTATTCATTTTATCACAAACCAAAGCAGTTTATTCTAGTTGTTGGAGAACAATCCCTACATATTTGCCTTCAGAAGGATCTATTTCCAGTCTGTGCTATTGAATATAGCAAAGTTGTTCCCAAACCAGGAATACATTTATGCAATTTAAGAACAAAATCATATACCCCCACCCCTTACAGCCAATAAAAGGTTCTGTGCATTCAGGAGAGTCTCAATCTTTCTGTAGTAACACCTAGCAAATAGGAACTCATTTAAAATCACAATATCCTATGAAGCATAGTGAAAAAGCTCAAGTCTATCGGAATGGAAGTCATTCAGCACTGCCAAAAGGCTATTCGAAACCTTATCCATACCTAGGGAGAGGCAAGGTTTTTGTTTGTTTGTTTTGTTTTATTTTTTTGTGAAAGCTATAGTTCCACTCCTATCTTGCTCCTCCCCCAGAATTTGCAGACACTTAAGTATTAATGATAATTTTGGCTTTCATATTTTGCCTATTCCTTAAAAGATGCCAGTAGAAGCATAGGCTGTTAACCTGCTGCTAGAGATACCAGATTATCTATGATCTCAGCACCACCGTCTCAACAACTGTGCCAGGGACATGTAATTTATGATCATTGGGGTACCATTTAATAATCTGAGAAGCAACATAATCTAGACAGCTAAGCACATACTAAGAGCAAGAAGGACTTTTGTATGCTAAACCAGTCTCTGAAAGGGCATAGTAATGTATTGCTAGTATACATTACTTGCCTAATTATTCATCACAGTACCTCAGAGTAATGTTTGTAAGACACTATAACGTGAGCATCCTACAAATTTTAGAATGTAGGTAAAACCAACAGGAGCCAAAACCACTTCAAACTGGGACAAAACCATCGGGGGCCAAAACTGTCCCTTCAAATACTGCCCCAAAGTTGGCCAATATGTCCAGATTCCTACATTAGCAGAAAGGGAATATTCCTGCTGTTTCTCAAAATCAGGCCAAAAACAGCATGTAAAAATCTATTTTCAAACCATTTCACTGTTTACTGAATTTCTGTCAACTTTCTGATTACGTTCCAAGAAACAAGAATATCCACAAAGAGAATTTTTATGATTTTTAGCTTTCAATGTTTGACTTGCTGAAAGCGTAAATCTTTCCCCTCTTTCTCCCAAGCTAGGTAACATTGAGTTTCAGATACGTTACATGGCATTATAATTAATCTTCTGAGCACATATTATTCTGTTGTACAGAAAGGTCATTATGATGTGGAAAAGAGAATATTGGTGGAAATACATGATCTATTTCCAGTAAAGTATTATAAGTCAATTCAAAATTGGAAACATCTTGAAACTGTTCAGTGTTCCAGCTAAATGCTCTCCATTGGTCAGCTTTGAATTCCAACATGGCCATTTACAATTCAGATAAAAACAATGTATGAGTGAGGATAAAAGTTTTAAAAGGATGATCAGCTACAAGCAATTTCTTTAATACATGTGAAACTAACAACAGTCCAAGGAACAACAGTTCAGTGAGGCAGATGGACAATCAGAAGAAAGTGGCCTTCCCCTCTTCCTTCTTTGCAGAACTTAATTAACCTCACTTTGGGGAACGAAATGTGACACATGCATAATATTTGAAAGAGGCTTCACCCCAGACAGCAAAATTACAGAATGTAATCTGGCTTTGATACTAATGTAAATAAAAGGGAAGGAAAGGTCTTTTTTTCATGGTGGTGGTGGCTGTTGTTGAGCTGTGAGGGAAGACTGAAAGAATTGGGCTTGTTTAGTTTAGAAAAGAGAAGACTAAGAGGCTACATGGTTGTGGTTTTCAAGTATTAAGAGAATGTTACAAGGAGGAAGGAGAAAAATTGTTCTCCTTGGCCTCTGGGGATAATTCAGGAAGCAGTGGGCTTAAACTGCAGAAAAGGAAGTTTAGGGTGGACATTAGGAAAATAAATTCCTAACTTTCAAAGGTGGTTAAACACTGGAATAAATTGCCTAGAGACGTTGTGGAATCTCCATCACCAGAGATATTTAACAGCTGGTTAGACAGACACTGTAAGGGATGATTAGACAGTGCTTGGTACTGCCATAAGGGCAGAGGACAGGATTTGATGACCTCTTGATGTCCATTCTAGTTCTAGTTGTGGCAGGGCCAGGGTGGAGGGCCCCTCAGAGGGAGCCCAAACAAGCAGAAGGCCTGCAGGGCAATCACAGGCAACTGGGTGGGAGATGGCTCAGCCTTATTAAGGCCAGCTGGCCCCAACGACTAGACTAATAAGGCCTTTAAAACCCTTCACAGTGGGAAGGGTGGGGAGGGAGTGTGAGAAGTGAGCAGAGAGACACAAGAGCCGTGTCTACACGTGCACGTTACTTCGAAGTAGCGGCACTAACTTCGAAATAGCACCCGTCACGGCTACACGTCTCGGGCGCTATTTCGAAGTTAACTTCGACGTTAGGCAATGAGACGTCGAAGTCGCTAACCCCATGAGGTGATGGGAATAGAGCCCTACTTCGATGTTCAATGTCGAAGTAGGGACCGTGTAGTCGTTGCGCGTCCCGCAACGTCGAAATTGTGGGGTCCTCCATGGCGGCCATCAGCTGAGGGGTTGAGAGACGCTCTCTGCAGCCCCTCAGCTCAATGGTGGCCGCGTGGAGCGGCCCCTTAAAGGTCCCCTCCCCCTCCCTTCCTGTGCAGGAAGCTGAGGGAACATGCAGGCAGCAGCCCAGACACTCTGCCAGCCTGCACATCCCTCAGCAGCCACAGGACCCTCAATGGCCGCCCGGCAGCCCCCCCAGCGCCCCCAGGGGACCCCCCCCCAAGGGGAGCCAGGGCAGCCATCCCAGCCAGGCGGGCAGCCAGGCTGGCAAGCGGCAGTGGGGCCCCTCCTGGACGGAGGCCGAGCTGCGGGACCTGCTGGGGCTCTGGAGCGAGGAGGAGGTGCTCCAGTTAATGGGGACCAAGAGGCGGAACGCGGATGCGTTCGCTCAGCTGGCCGACGGCCTGGCTGCCCAGGGTCACCCTGCCCGCACTCCTGATCACATCAGGAGTAAGGTGAAGGAGCTGCGGCAGGGTTACTCCCGGGCCCGGGATGCGGCCGGCCGATCTGGGGCCGCCCCCGTCACTTGCCCCTTTTACAGGGAGCTCAGGGACATCCTGGGCCCCCAGCACACCTCCTCCCCTCCGGCCACCCTTGATACTTCAGCCGACGAGCCCCAGCAGGCCCTTCAGCCGGAGTCCACCCCAGAGGTAAGCCCCGCACCCCGGGGGGCCCCCCCCCTGGAGCCCACCCCCGGGCCATCGCGGCAGGAGGAGGAGGAGGAGGAGGAGGGGGGCTCCTTCTCCGCAGAATCTGGGCTGCAGATCCTCCTCCTGCCGTCCCGGAGCAGCAGCCGGGCCTCCGCCCCCTGGGGATCTCTGGACCGTGGGGGTGGACCGACGGGTATGTACCCCCCTCTGGTGTACACCCCTGGGCTTGAGGGGCAGGGGGTAATAGATATGTGTCCAGGGCCCCCCACATGCTCACATGGCCATGGCCCCAAGGACAGCAGGGCCATATCCCTCACAGCAGTGCATCAGCCCCTGCCCCCCACACCCCGCACGACAGTGCCATGCCCCATCACCGGGGCAGGGGGGAGTGGAACCTCGAGGGGCCCCCAGGAGGAGGGGGTGGGACACCCTGCAGCAGCAGCAGCAGCAGCAGCAGCAGCAGCATGTGATAGAGGTGGGGGGAGAGTGCAAAAGGGAGACTCAGGCTAGATATGAGCAACAAGAGCCGAATAGCTCCCGGGGCAAAGGATGATCCTGGGGCTACAGCTGGCATGTGACACCTCTGCCCTGAACAAAGAGGAGGGAGGAGCCGAGCTGGCTTTGAATTGGGGGGGGAGGGCGGGGGCCACAGGTAGAGGCTAGGGGAAGGGAGAGCTGGAAGGCAGCCAGTCTGAGGAGGCGGAAAGCTACATCCCAGAGAGGCACCCCTTGGGGTCTTCTCCCCAGGACGGGTTGGAAGGACTGTCTCTTCTGACAGCTGGTGCTGTCACTCCTGGGAGAAACTGGGCATCTGTGGCCTAAGAAACCTCTCCTGTCAGACCCTGTGGAGTGAAGTGAGAGTCGCTCCCACCAGGGGACGGGGTGCAGTGCAGGGGGACCCCTGAACCCCATCCATCACAGCAGCATCTCCCGGGGACGGGGATGGGGAACCTGCAGCACAGGGCTGGGGGGACAAAGGCCACGGCTTGGGGCCCACACTAACTCCTGTCTCCATTCTTCTTCCCCCCTTCCTCTCCTGTGTCCCGCACCTGCAACATCGGAAGGACCAGAAGAGAGCACCGGCGAGGCATCAGTGGTCCCGGAGACCCCTCCGGGGCCATCGCTCCAGCAAGCCCCTCGGCCGAGGACCGACCAGCCCCACGGCAGGCTAGACGGCGGACCCCGCGCCACCACCAGCCAACAGCGATGGACCCCCAGCTGCTGGCCATCCACCGATGGCAGCTGTAGGTCGCGGAGCAGCACCTGTGGGTGGAGCAATGCCACCTGCACCTGCAGGAGCGGGCGCTGGCCTGGCGCCAAGAGGCATGGGGGGCCTACATGGAGACTTTCAACCGCCTGGTGGACTACCTGGCCCCCCATGCCGCGCCAGCTGCCTCAGCGCCTGCCCTGCCTGCTCCTCCCACCGCACCACCAGCTGCTCCACACGTCGCCGTCCCGTCCGCCGTCACCCCGCCACCCACCACAGAGGGCCGGAGCGTCGAGGGACCCCTGGAGCCAGCTGAGACTCGCCAGGCATATCTTCCGGTCCACCCCGCCCCAAGCCAGCCCCGGACAGGGCTGCGGCCGCGGCAGGGCTCCCGGACGCCCACGCCCAGTGCTGGACTTTAGGGGCGAGGGGCCTGGGACGTGGCCCCCCCCCTTGTATATAGTTGGGACTTATTAATTTGTGCCCTCCGTTTGCCCCGTCCCCCCCATGTAAATAGTTCTCCCCGTTATCATCCCTGGTTTTCTTTTTGTTAGTGAACAAACTTTTTTTATTACTATTGTTTTATTTGTACATATTACTTTGGTTCCACACGTTGTATATAGTTTGTTCTTGTTTTATTTATAGTTAAAAAAAAAAGTTCTAAAAGAAAAAGCAGTTTAAGTTCAGCCACAAGTGCATGCTGTCATTTGTCCAGGAAAAGTGGGAGGGGGGTGAGGTTGGGTGCTCCATGGTGTGGGCGTTGGGGCAGGGAGTGTGGTGGAGGAAGGGGTGGGCAGTGGGGGGCCTGGCAGAGTTCACCCCGCGGCCTTATCATCGAAGTGGGCCCGCAGGGCCTCCTGGACCCGGGTCCCTTCGGGGTCCACCTGCCGACTGGGGGCAGCGGGTGGCTGCACGTCAGCCCTGCCGGTCTCCACAGCCCAGCCCTGGAAAAAGGCCTCCCCCTTGCTCTCCACCAAATTGTGCAGGGCACAGCAGGCACCCACAATCAGGGGGATGTTGTTGGGGCCCGCATCCAGGCGGGTCAGGAGACATCTCCAGCGTCCTTTCAGGTGGCCAAATGAGCGCTCCACCACCTGGCGCGCGTGGTTCAGGCGCTGGTTGAAGCGCTCCTGGCTAGCGGAGAGATGGCCCGTGTACGGGTGCATGAGTCAGGGCCGGAGGGGGTATGCCGCATCTGCGATGACGCAGAGGGGCATGGTGGTGTCCCCCAGAGGGATCTCCCGCTGGGAGATGTAGGTCCCCGCCTCCAGCCAGCGGCACAGGCCCGAGTTCCGGAAAACCCGGGCGTCGTGGGTGCTGCCAGGCCAGCCCACATAAATGTCCTGGAAACGTCCCCGGCTGTCCACCAAGGCCTGGAGGACCACAGAATGGTAGCCCTTGCGATTCATGTAGCATCCTCCACTGTGATGCAGGGCGCGGATGGGGATGTGAGTCCCATCCAGAGCCCCGAAGCAATTGGGGAAGCCCAGGGTGGCAAAGTCCGCGATGGTGGCATCTGGGTCCCCCAGCCTCACGAGCCCATGCAGGAGCATGGCATTGATGGCATGCACAACCTGCAGGGAAAGCACATGGGACAGCACCAATGAGGGGTGAGCAGGGTGTGCGTGGCCCTGCCCTGCCCTGCCCTCCCCTCCCCTCCCCTGCCCTGCCCTCCTCTGCCCTCCTTTGCCCTCCCCTCCCCTCCTCTGCCCTCCCCTCCTCTCCCCTGCCCTCCTCTGCCCGGGCCCCCCTCCCATGACCTGCCCTCCCCCCGTGGGTTCTCTTACCTCCATGAGGACAGCCCCGACGGTGGCCTTGCCGACACCAAACTGCTGTCCCAAGGATCGGTAGCTGTCTGGAGTGGCCAGCTTCCAGACAGCAATGCCGACCCATTTCTCCACAGGGAAGGCACGCTGCATGGCGGTGTCCTGGTGCCTGGGTGCGGGGGTGAGCCACTGGCACAGCTCCATAAATGTCTACCGGCTCATCCTGAAGTTCCTGAGCCAGCGGTCGTCGCCCCACTCCTCAAGCACCAGCCGCTCCCACCAGGCGGTGCTGGTGGGGTAGCTCCACAGCCACCGGCATGTGAGGTGGGGGTAGGGGTGGGGTGCTGCAGGGTTGGGGGTTGAGCCCTGCTGCCCTGGGGGCAGCTCCTCCTCCGGTGTAGCAAGGAGGTGCTCAGCTGCCTCCCACATGGCATGGAGCAGGGCAAGCCCTGCTCCTGCCGGGAGGGCTGGGTGGACCTCTGGCTGCTGCTGCTGCTGCTGGGGGTCCATGACTGCGTCGCCCAGGGTCTGTGTGCCTATGGCTCCTCAGACCGCGTGCTGTACAGGCTGAGTGTGTCTGGGAGGGGCCCTTTAAGGGAGCAGCTAGCTGTTGCCCCGGAAGCGCTAGTCCGCCCTGTGACCCTGTCTGCAGCTGTGCCTGGCATCCCTATTTCGATGTGTGCTACTTTTGCATGTAGACGTTCCCTCGCAGCGCCTATTTCGATGTGGTGCTGCGCAACGTCGATGTTCAACATCGACGTTGCCAGCCCTGGAGGACATGTAGGCTGCGTCTACACGTGCACGCTACTTCGAAGTAGCGGCAGTAACTTCGAAATAGCGCCCGTCACGTCTACACGTGTTGGGTGCTATTTCGAAGTTGAAATCGACGTTAGGCGGCGAGACGTCGAAGTCGCTAACCCCATGAGGGGATGGGAATAGCGCCCTACTTCGACGTTCAACATCGAAGTAGGGACGTGTAGACGATCCGCGTCCCGCAACATCGAAATAGCGGGGTCCTCCATGGCGGCCATCAGCTGGGTGGTTGAGAGATACTCTCTCTCCAGCCCTTGCGGGGCTCTGTGGTCACCGTGGGCAGCAGCCCTTAGCCCAGGGCTTCTGGCTGCTGCTGCTGCAGCTGGGGGTCCGTGCTGCATATACAGGGTCTGCAACTAGTTGTTGGCTCTGTGTATCTTGCACTGTTTAATGAAAGTGTGTCTGGGAGGGGCCCTTTAAGGGAGCGACTTGCTGTTGAGTCCGCCCCGTGACCCTGTCTGCAGCTGTGCCTGGCTCCCTTATTTCGATGTGTGCTACTTTGCCGTGTAGACGTTCCCTCGCTGTGCCTATTTCGATGTTGGGCTGAGCAACGTCGAAGTTGAACATCGACGTTGCCAGCCCTGGAGGACGTGTAGACGTTATTCATTGAAATAGCCTATTTCGATATCGCAACATCGAAATAAGCTATTTCGAAGTTGGGTGCACGTGTAGACGTAGCCGTAGACGTTATTCATCGAAATAGCCTATTTCGATGTAGGCTTCACGTGTAGACATAGCCAAGGAGACAGGATTAGTGTTGGGAGGAGCAGAAGAGAGCAGCAGGAACACCAGAAGTCACAGTGGGAGAGTGGGAGCTTCTACAGATCAAGAGTGGGGACCCGTGATTGCTACAGCCTGGAGAAGGTACCAGAGGGGAATCATCTGGGGAAATGGCCCAGGGCAGACAGCTGCTGTGCTGAGAGCTAAGGGAGTCAGCTTCTCCCACTGGCAGCTGCACAGGGTCCCTGGGCTGGAACCTGGCACGAGTGGGCAGGGTCCAGGTTCCCCCCAGACCACCCTTTGTCCCAGTGAAGGCACCAGGGCCCTTATGTGGTCCTAATGGACTGAACAGAGGCCCAGGAATAGTACTGACTTTGTCACATGGTATTCTATGATTCTCACATGTAGTTTTACAAAAAAACCTTGCCACAAACGTGTTGGGGCTTCACCGTGCAGTAATGCGCCACAGTACCTTCCCACACTGGTTGGGGAAAACTGGTGTCAATCTCACCTAATTTAGGGCATTCAGTTTAAAATAGAGAAACAGGTTTTGAAGTGGTGCATTTCTGTCCCTTGAGCAACAGAAGGTTTTTCATCAAGACTGGGACTTTAACTGTCAGAACGATAACTCTAGTTTTTGATTGGACTGTTATAGGTGAGATTAAATTAATTGAAGTGAAAGGGCCTAATTGTTGCCCTTCATTTAAAATAGTAGAAGCAGTTAAGCTTTATGAAATAATAACAGTCAGTCCACAAAACAAAGGCACATCCAGTAGCGCTTTGCCTGGTATTGTTTGAGTAGAACAGAAGACAAGCAGAGAGGCACACAGACAAACAACTTGACTAAGCATGGGAGGAGGCTGGGAGCCTTGAAAAAGGATTTGGCTGGAGACGCTGTCTGAAAGAGGTGTGGGACGAAGCAAAGAAAGACTCTTCTTGTTTGGGAAACAAACAGGACCCTACATTTAACAAACAAAACTGCATTGAAGAAACATCTAATTTTATCACCAGTTTCTCTTTCCAATGGGAACAGTTTACAGCACAATCTACAAACTTTTGGCTAGCTGCTCAGGCTGAAGGCGGGTACTAGTATGTAATCATTTCAAAAATAAATGCTCTTGCATCCCCTAAGAATCACCCATTAGGCCTTTTCCCCCATCATTAATAAGCCACTGTTAGACCTCAAACTCATTTTAATTTTTTCTTCCCCTTAATTATCAGAATTGCAAGTCTCTCTGCCTTACAATGCACAAGCTAGCATGCTCTTTTAGTCTTAAATCCAAATACAATCTCTGTCTTTGTTCAAAACACATTTAAAATAATCATCAGAGCTAATGTAAGTTGGCAAAATTTAGGTAAGCGATGAAATGGAGGATTCTCTAACCCAATACAACTTCATATAACAACTTGAAATATTGAAAAAAACAGGGACGGGGATGAGAAGAATCCCATCACCTGCTTAATTACCAAGTACTAGTAATTGAATTTTAATTCTGATACTAATTTTGTATCTGCCTGGACATTTAAGTACTGCAAATCAACCACTTAGGCCTCTAAACAACATAAATTAGAGACATTAAAAGGATTCCACATTTGCACCTAAAGTCCTTAGGCTTCGCTAGTTCTCTCCCTAGATGATAAAATTTATCATCCTCTTGCCGAAAATACAGTATGTTGAAGTGCACTACAAAGTTAATTTCCTGACCATGCCAAGTTTGGTTTGAGGCAGATGCCTAATGACTGGGATGATGAGAGCAGAAAGGGTGTCCTGATAAAGACCAGAAGGCCTAGAGAAAGAAAAAAACTCACATCTGGCATTATTTCCAGAGATCTGCACTTTTCGTTGCATGTCATATGCTTCAAAATGCTTTATTTCCTTTACCTCACGTTTTCTTTCTCTTTCTGTATGTGTTTATTTCTTTTCTCTTTCTCTTTTGTAAATAGTAAAAGTTAGCATGACATTTACATACAGAAGTTCTCCTCTGCCAAGCCCATTGAAATCAATGGGAGTTTTGATGCTGTCAAGACTGTGTAACTTCAGGATTTGACCCACCTTCTGTAATGATAGTGATAATATCATAGGATGGGGTTCTTAATTTTTTCAAAGAGTGGAGCTTATCTTCATAATGAGGCTGGTTTCTGGACTACTACTTCTTTCACTAATGATTTTGAAACATCAACATGGTACCTATAGATGCTTATATTAATGAAACTCCAGTAACTCCTATTACCCTGATTCTACTCTGCATAGGTTATTGCATGACAATCACCACAATAGTCCCTGAGTGCCTTATATGGTACTACATAAAGCAACATAGTAGACAGCCACCACATATTTGTTGTTTCAAGGGTTCTTCCCTCAAACATGAAAAAAACCTAACCCCCAGTCCAGCGACATAAGTTACATTGACTTAAAAGCACCAGTTAGACTTCATTATGCAATCAGGAGACACTTCCTGACAAAATAGCTTCTACCCCTCATTGAGATGGGGCAATTATATTGATGGGAGAGCAATATCCTGTCGAAATAGTTTGTCTGTCTTCAAATGCCTGACTTTGGCACAGCTGCATTGATGTAGTGTGGTAGTGAAGACAAGCCCCCATCCTCTCCCCAGGGGAGAAGCCTGTGAAGAAGTGTACTTAGTTTTGATTTCTTTTTAAATATAATATATATTAGAGCTGTTTAGAACATTTTCAGTGAAATGTGGTTTAGCTGAAGCCTAAACATGTCACAGTGATGCTGGAGTTTGTCTGGAAGGTATTTGTGTAGAGAGATGGGGGGAATAAAAGCAATACTTCAAAATCACAAATGTTATTGTGAAATGGAATTGTCAGCCTCTGGACAGCTCAATATATACACAGAAAGAACTCTGTATTGAAGAAGGCAGGTTCAAAGAAATGCACCTTTCAATTGAAGCAAAAAGGAGTGAAGCTCAATGTTTTTTTGTTCCTGTGGGGATTCATTCCACTGTCTCATATTTTTGTCCCACCCCAGAAGAACTGCCTCCTGCACAGATGAATTTTACTTTAATGATGGAAAGTTTCACTGTGTCACAGGAATGAAGTCCTCAGCCCAGATCTACAGAGACATCATCATCAACAATCCTATTTAAGCACTTGGCAGTGATCGAGTTTCCACTACATAAATGGGGCTGAGACATGCAGCCCTGTGGCGTTGCCTGAACAACAAGCACCCTATGAAAGTAAAGCCTGGATCTGATTTAACGCAACTCAGGAGCCTAAGAACAGAAGAAGTAAAGATACAGAATAAACTTTGAATCTGACCTAAAGCTCACTGATGTCAATGAGACATTTTCCAATAACTTCCATAGTCGTTGAATCAAGTCCTTACAGTAAACACACTTAGTTCCCATTTAGATACCAAAATAAGTGAAAGAATGTTGGGTGCTTTCATTGATGTGAGATGTTGGGTGTTGAGAACCTTTGAGAATCTGGCACTTAGCTTCCATTTGGGTGCCACAAACAAATGCTTTTAAAAATATCCGTCCCTGAGTGCTGTGTTGCTTCAGGGTTAATCACTTGGGGAGTATCTAACATAGAAAAAAAAAGGCATGAAGTACAGTAGTGATCAGAGATAAGCCAGTAAACAAGACTTCTAGAATAAAAAACGCAGGTGTGTATGACTGCACTGCAATTTAACATTTTGCATATTCAGCTAAAATAGGTCCAAGAGACTGGGTAAAGATGGTTCTGAATAGCTCCCAGGTCTGATGTCTTCATCCCCACAGTCAGTGTGAGAGTGTTGTGTGGATAGCTCCATGCACAACAGTTCAAGCAACACAGAATCAAGGCACATAGATCTTTAGTCATCACACTGGGGCAAACAGCACAGGCTGTAGCTGACAGATTAGAGCAGAGAAACAGAACTCTGCTGATGGGTGCTAAGGAGATTTTAAGGACTATGACCATAACCTTGATAACAATGAAGTTTTATTGGCTAGCTGGAGAGACTGCATTAATTAAATTCTATGCTGATACTTTGTACTTCAGTACAGAATATCATGGAATTTCCTAAAATTTGAAATTACCTTTCAAGCCATCACATTCCTGTTAATATGGAAATAGGGGCAGAAACATGACAGCTTGACACAGAGTCAGAAGTAAGCCTTACAAAATACAGAGAAGCAAGAAGGTGTGTGTTTATGAGTGAGAAGAAAGGGAAAGTAGCTGCAACAAGGTTGCTAGTATTGAATCCACCAAAGGCTTTGCATTTATGTATCCAGGGGACATACTTTGCCCATTACAGGGTCACACAGAAGCTGAATGAAAGTGTTGGAGAAATACAAGTATACTCTTTTATGAATGCTCTAAGAAGGGAGGCTGTTCACACTTCAATTCTTATTTAAGAGTACAAAAATAAATCCTGGCCTCAGACTGAAAATATAAAGTCATAGGGGTGATGCTTGATTAATATTCTATTCCCAAATGGAATCTAAAACTAGAGAGAACATGTTTCTACCACATGAACTGAATGCTTGGGAAAACAAACATTTACAATAGGTTGTTTTATGTTGCACACAATTATGAGGAAGAGCCAACAGGAACGCTAAGGGATAAACTTTGTGTTTACGTCTTAGATAAATAGCTTTCCCAGAAATTGCTGTTTAGACTTTGTCTGTGCCAGCAGTTCAGAGAAAGTAATAAGTCCTACCTAGATGATATCTTTTCAGTACTAAGAGGTGTCCATGTATTTCCCCTTTAAGTTCTGAAGTCATTTTTGGCAAATGGAGTGCCAAATTAAATACTTTTACTGTATGATTTGGATGATATTATCTCTTCAGATTTCCTCTTTATCATGGTTGGTGCAAAGGTCTTCTGGAGAAAACCAACAGAGCTACAGAGTATGTGAAGGGAGTCATGGCTAATATGGAAGTCCCTGGGTATGGTTGTCCTAAGAAGAGTATGATTAAAAAGAAAATCAAACCAGAAGTCTTGGCTCACAGCTCAAGAAAGAAAAGTGCTTGTTGTACCAGAAAGAACTAGATTTCCTCAGACATTGAATAAATGAAGTGGGCATAAGTTTAAACTGATGAAAATAAAAGCTGCCATAGAACTGCAGTCTTCTGAATCAATTCCAGAACTGGAAAGAATTTTGATTCTGTTCACTTACTTTGCAGATATATAATCAACCTGTCAGAAATATAAATCCCATCATCTGATTAAAATCTGAAAGTTCAAAGTGTAATGGGGGATGCATAAGTAAGGCTAAGCTTTAGTCCTGGGTAGTTTCAATAAAAGTCATGGATATGTCATGAACAAGAAACATAATCGACAGCCCCGTGCTCTGTCCCAATGTGATGATGACTTGTACTAAATACACCTGACTAAATCTTAGGCAATGAGGGACTCTGACAGCAACCATGGTGCTGGGGTGGCCCATTGGGCGTAGGCCAGAGCTGCCAGCACCACTGCTGTTGCATTGGGTCCACCTGAGCTGCTTGAGTGGCCTTGAGGTCAGGTGCCCCGTCAGTCTGCAGAAGTCATGGAGGTCCCAGAAAGTCACAGAATCCATGATTTCAAAAACTGACACAGCTTATGTAAAACTATTGCATTCCCTTTCTTCTTGTACCTCAGCTTAACATTTTGCTGAAGCAAAGGCCAGAGCTCTGTCTTCTCATGATTTTTCTTCAAATCATTACACATAGTTAAACATTGGGGTTATTGTATGCAAGACCCTGATAAAGGGATACTAATAGATCCTGTTCCATTTTTTTTAAGAGAATGCCATACACTTAGGAAATAATATAACAGATTGCAAATAGCATTTGGAATATCATGAATAACTTTTTTATAAAAGCTATTAGACAGTAAATCTACTGGCATTCCTTAGGCTGGTTTTCCCTCTTTTTATGTTGTACATATTCAAATATAAATTTTGAATGTAATCTTTTGTACACTTAACAGACATCAAATCATATTCCTCTCTGATCTTCTCTCAGCGATGATTTCTGAGTCTTTACAGTGTTGTCTTTGTGTGTGTGTGTGTGTGTGTGTGTGCACATGCGTTTCTCACCTGCACTATTCACAACTTGAGAAAGGGTAGCATCTCAGTCCTTTCAAATACTTGAGAACTCTGTCAGCAAACAAACAGCCAGGGGAATCACCACAGCTAGCAACATTTCTTCTCTCTGGTTAATAGCTGACTGGTCTTGTCAGTTGCTGGTGAAAGAGAATCTGTAGGCAGGAATCAAAGTGGTACAGACACTGAAAGCATTACATAAACTATCCACTCCCTGGATCTCTATAAAGCTCTCACTCTATAGAGCACCATCTGCTCCCCATAAACTCAGCCAAGTCAGCCAAAGAATCTCAGACCTTCACCTCACGATGTGCTGCTCTGTGTCCTCTCTTTAACTGGAAGAGAATCTCCATTTAAACGTGTCAGCAGATGGGGTGCTGAAACAATTTTTCCTAGTCATTTCCTAGTTATGAGTCATTGAACCAAACTATAAACCCTGAACATTCTGAAAACTACTTCAAGTCGAAGGTGCTGCAACCTCTCCCACACCTTGGTTCCAGCACCCATGGCAGCAGATGGCTAACTGTAAGATCCAGAGTCTCTGTGGCCTGTACGCTCAAATTCTTCCCCCAAATGTTATCTTAAAGCAGGGCTTCCCTAATAAGTAAAGCTTGAATAAAACTGATCTCTGTTGAACATCGTACCAGGATTGGGACCCAGCTTTCACAGGAGACACATTTCTTAGATCTGTGTTGATCAGCTGCTGGGGTCTATAGGGCCCTCTTTGATTTCAGAATTTATTACCTCCCCCCTCTCCCTCTTTGCTCTCTGATTCACTCAGCTCTTGGAGTGTGACTTGCCAGCTGGCTTGTCACTATGAAAACTTTCAGTATAGCCTCCAAACAGCTACTGAACATGGCAAGAAACTGCCACGCTCTCTTCTGAAAGTTACTGATCTGATTTGCCCTGCCATGCTTTCGACAAATGTGCAGAGACAGAGTACCCACATCAGAGCCAGATTTCCTCCCATCACTTTGCTCCCCCTGTCACGGAAGGAAGGGTCAGGTGCAGCAACAGGAAGCATCTGCATTACAAGAGCTGCCAATACTGAATTTTCAATGAGTCTGAGCATTTGCAATATTTCTCATTTGGTGCACCAGTGTTTGCCTCTATGATTCCAATAAGCCAATTGTAATATGGATGTTGTCCAGCACAATGGATAATCTAGATCAGGGGTCAGCAACCTTTTAGAGGCCAAAAGGTGAAATTTGACCTTTTGACCTCCACATACAGTCCGAGTGCTGATGATACTTTTTAAAGTCACTAGTAGTCCTATTTTTACAGCAGCTTCACTAATACATAAATAAGTAAATAGGCAGAACTTTACTGTTTAGGTGGTGGTTGGTAGCACTTGTTGGTCTTTTGTTAATCCACAGGTGGCACGGCTTTGTGCAAGCTCACGGCTGGCTGTGGGAGGAGGGATGGGGCTGAGCTCCCGCCCCTCCTCTGCCAATGGAAATCAGCTCACGTGCCGCTCTTGGCACCCAGGCTGAGGGTTGCCAGCCCTTGGGCTAAATTCTGAGTTCTCTTTATACAGGTGGTCCATAAGGAGAAGGGAAGCAGGGAGAAAAGTTCATCATTCATATAAGGGAAGATTCTCTCCACAGGTAGGGGAAGGACGGATTCTGAGATGTTACCTGAATGAAGTCCTTGAAATAACCTTGAGAATGAGTGGAAAGGTGGCTCTTCCCCACTTCCCTGTGACCGGCAGAGAGACTAGCCATCCTGGGAGTGGGGAGACTGTTGCCTTCCCTTCAATCTCCCCTTACCCCTCCCAGTGCCCATTCAGGAGAACCGACAGCCTTCACAGTCCCCTGGGCAAAGACTGTGAGTGGGTGGGTGGCTCTGCACTCCCAGAACTTACAGAGACGTCAGGTGGAAGTGATGGGTTTGGGGACAGCCTAGAGTCACAGCGTGCGCGTGCACACACACTAGCGGTTAAAGCTACACACAGCACACAGCACTCCAATGGTGATTTAAAGGGGCTCAGGTCTTCAGCTCCCATTGCTGTCACAATAACAGCAGTTGCAGCAAGGAGCTCTAGGCCTGTTTGAATGTTTGCACCCCAGAGCAAATACCCTCTTTGCCCTCCTCCCTAGCTCCATCTGTGGGCCTGAACCCACTGGAAAACTTCAGGAAGGCATTCTGTAAGCCAGAATGCTTCCGCTGATGCTCTGTGGCACAATGGCTCTACACAGTCCCAACTACAGAGCTTTAGTTGCACAATCTAGCCTCTTGTAGGAACTGAAAAACTAACATGGTGTCAATTCATTTGATATTACATGAGGTAACACCCACCACCTTGGCTCTAAAGTCAGCCTCTCTTCACACAGGAAACTCCTTAAAAGCTCATTCTATCCTCAGGGTAAAATTGTAATTCACATAAAAGGCTTTCAGGCAAAATGTTGAATTACCTAAAGAGAGAAGTTTCACAATGTGCAAGTAATACCTGTAATATAGCAGCCTTGAACAAATTTGAGTTCTTCCATGTGATAAGGGAGGAAAACTAAGGTGCTCCCTTAAAAAAAAGAGTTCCACATAAAATGGCTGATCAAAAGTTTACAACATTACTACAACTTGCCAAAGACTTCATTTTACCTCTCATTTATTTGTATCAGTGAGGTGTGAAAATTGTTTTTGGGTGACTAACATACCGGTAAATGGCAGCACTCCACATTTGTGTGCAATTTACTGCAAAAGGATAAGATTTGCTTTGCAACTAATTCCTGGCTTTAAATGAAAGGCAATATACAAAATTATGTTGATGGCTATTCAACTATGATTTCCACTGAATGATTTGTTAGAGACTTAAAATGCTGTTGACAACGATACCTCTGCCACAAGAGCCGTGTGAGAAGATAAAAGGGCATTCTAAGCCCCAACACATAAGGAGCCAACCATGACTTCTGCCTGTCACATAGCTGATCAGTGATGGGGTAATCAGAGAGGAAAAGCTTTGGTGAGTGATGGCTCCGTTGGAGGCTGGGAGGAAAGGGTGTGTCCTAGCCCCTTCCCAGCTGGCTAAGAAGCTGGAAAAGTTGGCAATGTCTGGAACCAAGTGCGTTTATTTTGCACTGTTTCTGACACAAAGAAGGAAAGCCTTCTGCAAAGGACTGAGACTCTGCCCCTGGAAATGGCTTTATTAATCTCCCGAGCTGATCCATCTGCCTACCAGTCTATGATCTCTTTTGCTATGGAGAGCTTTCTAATCAAGTTCAGGCTGATCTGATTTTATTCCCCACAAGATTTTTGCTTCATTTGTCTTCAGTTAAAGCTATTTTCTATAGGACCGTTCCTATCAAGGCCGGTGTTCTATGCAGCCCAGCACTGGTATGGCTTTCCCCCTTGCCTGCCGCTTCTCACATTGGCAGTAGATGATGTGGGAAGAGGGAGCCTGCAGGGAGTCACCAATTATTCTGAAATGGATGGATCAGACAACACTGCTGCAAATGATCTCTGGTCTGTCTGGTCCAAGAGAGCTGACAACCCTAGGGCTTGACAGGAAGAGCTGACAACCTTAGCACAGGGCAGGGAAGGAGACTCGCCTGCTGCCTCAGGATACTAGGCAGGAAGCATGGGCAGCAGTGAGCAGCACAAGCGTGGGCCAAAGGACTCAGAAGGACCTGTGGGTGGCTGCACAGCCAGCCAAAGAGAAGCCGTGCTTTGAAGGGGAAACCACACCTCTCTCCAGCTGCTGGAGTAAGTCTTGGTCGGGAGCTGGTACTAGGGATGGGAGCCAGAGCCTGTGGGTGGGGAGGCATAGGTCATTTGGTGCCCAATACAGCACTCAGCTGAACAGAGCACCCTGAAATTTGGAGCAATTTGGTGCCCCAAATGTCATGGTGCCCTACATGTTTTGGATATGGGTAGAGATGGCCCCAATTCTCTAGAAGATCCACTCAACCACCTATGACTCTGTGCATGAGTGAAACATGAGGCAGTCCTCTGAAACTTCATTTCCCTGCAAGAAAGCTCTCACTGTGTGCATGGCTGGCTGTAAACAGCCTGTGTGTTCAGACACATGGGTCCAAATTAGTTCTGGTCCCTGGCAGAGTGCAGAGAGAATGGCATACAACGAATCCAGGTGCTCCCTATTTCTCTCCTGTTAATTGTCCTTGTGGTCAGAAACAACAAGGACTCTACTGGGCTGCTGGCATTACCCTTCCCACAAAGGGCACAGAAGGGTGCAGGTAAGAGTGGACGGGTGGTGCAGTAACTCCATGCTCCCTCCCTATCCCATCCATGATATTCTTCATCTGTTGGTTCCACTGGGGAAGAGCACCTCTGCACCAAATCCATGCACAGCAAGGGCCACATGCTAGGAACTCAAACCCATAATATTCAACCAATATAGCAGTGAGTAAAATATAAGAAATCACTCAAAAGTTTCAACCAAATTACAGCTTTCTGAGATTAGAAAGTGTACAGATAGGACGTTATTTATAAACATCAGCTTCCAGGTATGCTGCCTATCTCCAACTCAATTCATTAACTTGGATTCTTCTAACTCACGGGCTTGGTTTCTTGTGCACCTCAGTAAACACTAAAATTAGAGTAACTTTAAATTGGTTGTTTTGTTCTTATTCCCTCTGTCTGTTAATCATTTAACTCTGTTTATTTGTTTTAACTCAGTTTTGGTACTATCCTTCATTTAGCAAATCCTTAATGTGTACTCAGACCAAGTTTCTGTTCAAATAGGGGCTCACTTTGTTTTTTTTTTGTTTTATTTTGTTTTGGGGTTTTTTTTGTTGTTTTTTGTTTTAATTCACTTTGTTATTCACCTCTCAGTTTCTACATTTACATTGCAGCAAAACACTTTAGAGGGAGAGAAGGAACTATGCACAAGGATCTTGATTCTCCCCTCATTTACATTGGTGTAACTTCACTGGTTTCAGATGGATTAATACCAGTATAACAGAAGAAAACTGGGCAGAACTTTAAAAGGGTGTATGTCATGGAAAAAGTTTCTAAGGTATTTTTAAAAAGCCTACATATTGCAACCTGGAGCTATTTAGATTGTAAAATGATGGACAGAAACTGAGGAAACCAAATTCCCCAAAGAGCCGAAGAGCCATTCAGCCTCAGAAGAGATCTCACATATCAAATTTAAGCTCATACAGAAAAAAAACATTTTAATGACCAAGTTATAAACCCTTTAACATTAAAGTTTATAATGGAAGTGCTGACATAACCTTTAGTAGAACAGTGGGAAAGGATTACTATAATCAAGATAAAGAATGACAAGGAATCAAAGGTGAAAGAACGATGGATATTTCAGGAGAGGGACCAAGTATCAGAGGGGTAGCCGTGTTAGTCTGGATCTGTAACAGCAACGAAGGGTCCTGTGGCATCTTATAGACTAACAGAAAAGTTTTGAGCATGAGCTTTCGTGAGCACAGACTCACTTCATCAGATGCTGACCAGCATCTGATGAAGTGAATCTGTGCTCACGAAAGCTCATGCTCAAAACTTTTCTGTTAGTCTATAAGGTGTCACAGGACCCTTCGTGGCTGTCAGGAGAGGGAGAGACAAGTCTAATAAGTTAGAATCATTTCTGCCCTTATGTATAATAGAAATTATATGGTGGCAGAGAAACCCAAGCAAAACAAACAGAACGGAATAGATAAGAGGACTGCAGATTTCAAATAATTGATGTCACTCCTGTGAAACAAAGCCTTGTGTAGCTTTAGTGTAATTTCACTAACGTATATAAAATGCAGAGTCTGAAGTAACTGAAATATTTTTCAATCTTTTATGCCAAAGTATATGGCATTAAAAGGGATGTTTAAGCAAAATGAAACATCCTTACAGTGTGGCAGTGGACGGAGTAGCTATTATTGCTTTCCGTTTTTTTCCCAGAATCCATTTGAGCTTAAATTATTGAAACATTTACTATGTATTTGTAAATGAAAGAACTATCTGCTCTAGTTACAAGAAATAAAATGAGAGAAATCACAAAATAGGGAGAGAGAAAAAAATGCTCTTAAAATAGAGAGAAATGCCTGCAAGTGTAGCTTAAAATGATACTTTGATTGTTCAAGGTTATATCATCGAATATGAATGTGATAAAATTGGTGACCTAAAAATCACATAAAACATTTCAATTCCTGACAAATGCTCATTATTTCATTTGAGTTTACAACATTTCTTAAAGCATTTTAAATACTATTTTGAGCTATTTCATGCACAAGAAGCCATTTATATAAATTGGTCCCTGTGGTGCAAAGCTGTACTGCTGTGATAAGAAATAAAACATGTCATTTATTTTTTTAAACATTTGTATTTCATAGCTGCTTAGTGTGGCCTTTTTATGCTGTGAAGCCATTTAAATATCTTTGAAAATTGTATTGTTTCTCTCATAACAACATTTAGTCCAATTATCCTCTCTTATTCTTGCTAAGCTGTATTTTGATGCATAAATAGTGTGACTGAAATCAACTCAGTTCACTGAAATGGAATGAGTAGGAAGTAACTCTGTCATATTTTGACCTATGGAAGGACTGACCCACTGTACTGCTTTGACTTCTTTAACAATTCTAATTGATTCCTCATGAATAGTATTATTCTGTACATTCTTTGATGACTGATTTAAATAGTTTGTTTGATTTAGCAAACAATTCATAATGAATTATTTATTCTACGAATTTTTCCCCTTTACTGCCTACAAAATATTCACAAAGATCATGAGATTCTCAGAAGTATTCATTCATAAAAATATTTTATGAAATTTATTTGCTTTCTGATTTGCCACTGAAAAAGATCTAACTTGGGATGTGTTGCTTTGGTCACAACGTACATGGAATTACTTCCCTTTTTTAACTGAATGAATAAAACTCATAATAAGCTGTGTTGTGAATGTTTATGGAAAATTAACTTTTAAATTTGTTTTCAATGAGCATTAAAGCAAAAAAGCTTTAAGTTTAATTTTTGTAGTCATTTTACACTAGTCAAATGTGATCACATGAAGCAAAGTGGTTATAAATATGGCACAAAACTAGTCAAAAAGAATCAGTTTGAAAATAAAAATTAATATTTGAGGGGTTGTTACAGTATTAAAGTCAAAGTATTATCCTAGCACTTTTTAAATACTTAGGAAATAAAACTTAATGATCTATAGCAGGTACTACAGATCTGAAATATCAACAAATATGGAGTTAATTTCCACCTGTTAATTTGAAATACTTGATGCTCTATGTATGTTAGTGTCTGACTGCCATGCTTGAGTGTGCAGCATGATTAAACCGTACGGCTAATGGTCACCGAGAATACTAACTGGTGTGTCACCAGAAATTTGTGAGTGAGGCTGTATTTAGAAGACAGAAGTGAAACAAATGTGTTAATTTGTGTATTAGTTTGTAGAGTTGGGAACAAAGTGAGGAGGGAAAGTTGGGGGTAAAAAAAAAAAGCAGGTCTGTTTCGAAAGAGCAAACCTCTGTTGAAATAAGTTCTTATGCTATTTATATATTTACTCCACAGTAAGCAGGGCTGTCTTTACAATTTATGGGGCCCTACACAACTGAGCTCCCACCCCCACCCTGACTATGCACACCTTCTGCTGGGGGACTGGGGCTTCCCTCCTGTGCCCTCAACACAGCTCCTTTCCCTTAGCTGCTTCCCAATCCCTGCATAGCAAGATAGCTACCTGTCCTCTTTCAAATCACTCCTCAGAATTCATTTCAAGAGAAATGCCAATACGAAGTTGCAGCTGAAGCCTGGCCTCATGAGTAATTAATATGTGGAGGGCTGCCTCATTTCTTGAAGGATAGAAATAATAGGGAAGTAAACAGACAGTTTGAAAACAGAAAGTTTGTGCTAAATAAGATAATCAAATAGCTCAGCTGGCTAAAAAGATAGAGTTCCTGATCCAGGCAACATGCAACAGAACACCCATTTACTAAGAGAGAGCCTGACAAGTTAGGGTTGTAGAGATGAAACAGGCCCATGTTTATACTGCTGCAGAAAATTGACCCACTTAGGGTCAATTTTTCAGGATTTTTCATGAAATGGCACAATCTGAGGTTAAAGTTGACCCCAGAACTCCTCATGAGCGGTGAGGATTAAGGAAGGTCGATGGGAGAAATGCTCCCATTGACTTTCTTCAATACAGAAAGCCATTGAAGTCAACTGCTTATAAGTTAATTTTAGCTACACAATTGGCTACACGTATCAGTGGTCAACTGCTATGTCTAGTGTAGACATAAACTAGGTTGACTATGGACAATGAACAGACAGAACATTCTGCACAGGGATTGCTTTCTGTAAAGTAACCAATCCAATCCAAAAAGTGGATGTAATTCAGTGTATAATAAATACAAGGTAATGTACAAATGTATTTAAAGGACGATTTTGCATCCTACATTGTGTATCTTTCCTGTATGTCAAAGGAACATGAGATATGATATTAGGAATTGAACTGAATTTTCTGGATCCCAACGAAGAGGACAAAGTGTTCTTCTAGAAGAAGTGGGTGACATTTGTAAGCCATGCGGAAAAGCTTTTGGGAATGGGGGAAATTCCAGTATTAGTGCTGCAACAGTTTGAACTGGAACCTTTAATCAGGAGAAAGTAATATATATAGTGTATTACATGTCTCACTTTACTGTCCGGCATTGCAACCCAGCAACTGAGCAATGGAATTAGAATGGTATAAATTTGAGGAGGTTTCTAGGGTGCTGGAAGAATTGGTTAGGTCCCAGGGAAATGATTAGGCAGGGACTGGCTCTGGGTGGAAGAAACTCCTGTAAACAGTATCAGAAAAGAAATTCAAGAAAATGACAGAGAAACCCATGTTATTAAATTCAGGTGAAGAAGGTTTTCCCAAAAAGAAATTCAAAAACATAAGCTGAATAGGGGGTGGGGAACTTTGGTTACAGATGTAAAAGCATGGTTGGCAGAGCACAGCAAAGGTCTGTTAAATGCCACTGAAACTCGAGGGTGGTCATGGAGAAAACAGTAATTATTGCTGAAGAATGAGTGCAAAAATACAAAGATTAGTTCTGAGCCACTGAGAGAAATTGGCTGAGAAATGTGTCACTTTGGGAGATAAGTGATCTAAGAGAAGAGTGAGGCATAGAAAGGAGCATTTATGCAGATGTTATAAGCTTTAAATGTGCTGAATGCACGAGGAGCAGAGTGTAGTAAAGGTACTGGGTGTAACATTCAGTAAGAAGGAAAAAAATGTGTTTGATAATAAAAGCTGGTTATAGCTGTACAACTGGGCACAGTCCTATCCCAGTGGGATCCTGGCTGTCCAACAAATTATACAAGGGCAGGACAGGTGGTGACAATTTCCACCATGATCCTATTGTTCCTGGAAATCTTTATAGCAGCCATTCCAAAGGCAAATGAGCCCTTTCCTCAATGAAATGGGGGCAGCAGAGACAATTGTATGGATCATTTTACTATAGACAATTTGATCAAAATCACTGAAAGAAAATAAGGCATTTTATATGAACTTGGATCCCTCTGAATGTGCAAATAGGAAATATACTCTGGGTACAATTGTGTGAAAAAAGTAGTGCAAAAAGCATTGAGCAAAACCTCTAAAATAAATGCAAATACATTTGTGCAATCATGCACGTTTTTAAGAACCTAGCCAAACAGAGTCATCTTGTAAAAAACTTAGTGTGTATAAAATGAATTGACTTTAAAGGATTCGACTAAAAATCTATTTGAACCTTAAATTCAGAATTGCAAAAACTGAGAGAGGCTTTTTTGAGCAGCTGCCAATGCTTCCTGGTAGTCTTTGCTAAATTCTATTTTTCCCCCTCAAGCCAAACACAAGTTGCTGATTTTATCTGGCTGTGTTACCTCAATGTTTTCATGATGTTCAACATCTTTTTAAATCAGGACTAGAGGGCATGGTTGTGGCTACAGCATGGACAGCCAGAACCAGGATAGTAGGAAAAAATTCTGGATACCTTTGTATTAATGAAACACCAGCTGACAGAGCTGCTGGATAAGAATGAAAAATAAAAGGGAAAGTGGCCCTCTGGAGTAACAGCAGAAGGAGGAGTGGTTGCAAGTGCAGCAGTATTAGGAAAACTGAGCTTTAAGATGGCTCTGAGTGATCAGACAATAGGTGCTGACTCTGAGGGTGATCCAGGGCTGTAGAGCCCATGGAAACACATGAATAGTTGTTTAGCACCCACTGGCAGCCGGCTCCTCTCCTGCTCAGCTTCTCCTTGGAGGTTCAACTCATTCTCCTTCCCTCACAGCACCTCATGCTCACTGCAATCAGCTGTTTTTGGATGAGCAGGAGGCTCTGGGAGGGCAGGGGAGGAGCAGATATTGAGTGTGCTCAGAGAAAGGGATGGCAAGAGGCAGGGAAGGGGACCTGGGGAAAGCTTGACAAACCTTGACAAAGCCCCGACTGGGATGACTTAGATGGGATTGGCCCTGTTTTGAGTAGGGGGTTAGGCTTGATGACCTCCTCAGGTCTCTTCCAAACCTAAGAGTCTATAATTCTTTTTGATAAGGTCACATGGAAACTCTTTAGGTGGAAAAAAAAATGGTTACACTTCGTGTGAAAATTGGCATTACCAGCAATTTTATGGTAAACAAGCTGAGAGTTATACTTTGAAAGGAAGGCACATTTGCTTGGAACTTTAGATCGTAAAAGGATCAAGTAACTGTAAAGGCCTGTTTTTAATTAAAAGCCTATAAAAGGTCCAAAGAGGACCCACAATAAGCTGTGAATTCTTTTTCAGATGGCTCTGTGCTTTGGAAACAGAAACCAACCAAGCACCAAGAAAGATCAGTGAATAAGAGAAATTGAGCTTATCCATAAACATCTTATCCCAAAGTTCAGTTAACTCTGCTGTAAAGTAAATTTTTGTTAGGAGGAAAAAAACAACCTTTAATGATAGTGTTTTGTAAATAGAAAAATAATAATTGTAGTAAAATTACACAATTTTTTAAAAAATTTACTATTCTACATTTGAAACACATTCAACTAATCTCTTAGGGTTAAAGCTTTCAAGGACATCTAGTTTCATAGCGGCTAGTTTATTAACATGTCAAGCACTGTTAGATTTCACCAATCTGCAGTCACAGTGGATAAAAATGTTTAAAAATATTATCATTTTTTATTAGTCTGACCAACTCAGTATAGTTTTGCTGTATGTCAAATAAAGAAATATGAATGATGAAGTATAAGGTCAAACTGTGCTTTTGTGCACTCCAGAGAACTAGAAGACTCATAGAATCATAGAAGAGTAGGACTGGAAGGGACCTCGAGAGGCCATCGAGTCCAGCCCCCTGCCCCCACGGCAGGACCAAGCACTTTCTAGACCATCCCTGAAAGCCATCTATCTAACCTCATCTTAAATATCTCCAGCGATGGAGATTCTACCACCTCCCTTGGCAATTCGTTCCAGTGTTTGATCACCCTGATAGTTAGGAACTTTTTCCTAATGTCCAACCTGAACCTCCCCTGCTGCAATTTAAGTCTATTGCCTCTTGTTCTATCCTCAGAGGCAAGGAAGAACAAGTTCCCTCCCTCTGCCTTATGACACCCTCTTAGATACCTGAAAACTGCTATCATGTCCCCCCCTCAATCTTCTCTTTTCCAAACTAAACAAGCCCAATTCCTTCAGCCTTTCTTCATAGGTCATGTTCTCTAGACTTTTGATCATTCTCGTTGCTCTCCTCTGGACCCTCTCCAATTTCTCCACATCCTTCCTGAACTGCGGTGCCCAGAACTGGACACAATACTCCAGCTGAGGTCTAACCAGCGCAGAGTAGAGCGGGAGAATGACTTCTTGTGTTTTGTTCACAACACACCTGTTAATGCGTCCTAGAATCATGTTTGCTTTTTTTGCAACAGCTTCACACTGTTGACTCATATTTAGCTTGTGGTCCACTATAACCCCAAGATCCCTTTCTGCTGTACTCATTCCTAGGCAGTCCTTTTCCATTCTGTATGTGTGACACTGATTGTTCCTTCCTAAGTGGAGCACTTTGCATTTGTCCTTAAGCTTCATCCTGTTTACCTCAGACCATTTCTCCAGTTTATCCAGATCCTTTTGAATTATGACCCTATTCTCCAAAGAAGTTGCAACCCCTCCCAGCTTGGTATCATCTGCAAACTTAATAAATGTACTTTCTATGTCAATATCTAAATCGTTAATGAAGATATTGAACAGAACCGGTCCTAAAACAGACCCTGTGGAACCCCACTAGTTATACTTTTCCAGCAGGATTGAAAGCCATTAATAACTACTCTCTGGGTACGGTTATCCAGCCAGTTGTTCACCCACCTTATAGTAGCCCCATCTAAGTTGTATTTGAGTAGTTTATTAATAAGTATATTGTGTGAGACCGTGTCAAATGCTTTACTGAAGTCTAGGTATATCACATCCACCGCTTCTCCCTTATCCACAAGGCTCGTTATTCTATCAAAGAAAGCTATTAGATTGGTTTGACATGATGTGTTTTTAACAAAACCATGCTGGCTGTTCCCTATCACTTTACCACCTTCCAATTGCTTGCAGATGATTTCTTTAATGACCTGCTTCATTATCTTTCCTGGCACAGAAGTTAAGCTGACTGGCCTGTAGTTTCCCGGGTTATTCTTGTTCCCCTTTTTATAAATGGGTACTATACTTGCCCTTTTCCAGTCTTCTGGAATCTCTCTTGTCTCCCATGATTTTCCAGAAATGATTGCTAAAGGCTCAGATACCTCTTCTATCAGTTCCTTGAGGATTCTAGGATGGATTTCATCAGGCCCTGGTGATTTGAAGACATCTAATTTTTCTAAGTACATTTTAATTTGTTCTTTTCGTATTTCAACTTCTAAACCTACCCCTTTTTCACTAGCATTCTCTGTGTCAGGCATTCCTTCAGATTTCTCAGTGAAGACCGAAACAAAGAAATCATTAAACATCTCTGCCTTTTCCAAATTCCGTTACTGTTTCTCCCTTGTCACTGACCAATGGCCCTACCCTCTCCTTGGTCTTCCTCTTGTTACCAATTTATTTGTAAAAAGCCTTCTTGTTTCCCTTTATGCTTGTAGCTAGCTTGAGCTCATTTTGTGCCTTAGCCTTTCTAATCTTGCTCCTGCAAGCTCGTGTTGTTTGCCTATACTCATCCTTTGTAATTTGTCCTAGTTTCCATTTCTTATACGATTCCTTTTTTAGCTTGAGATCATGCAAGATCTCCTGGTTAAGCTAAGGCAGTCTTTTGCCATGTTTTCTATCTTTCCTACACAGCGGGATAGCTTGCTTTTGGGCAAGTGTTCTCCCGGTAATGGAAGGGTGTTCCATTCAATACAATTGGAAAAAATCCCACAGAGAATTCCAAGAGAAGTGAATTAATAATCATGTCAGTAACTTTAAAGCATACAAAGTTGCTCCCTTTCAGGGTCTGCCCACTGTATTCCATCTTATGTGTTTGCCTCTCAGACACAAAGACTTTCATGAGCATTAGATTAGCCATTCAAGCAGGAGTTCCCCTGTGTTGAGTCACACTGTCTTGAATGGAAACTTCATGCGGGTGGAAAGATCCATCCACATACAACAAATTGCAGGTTTGTGGCTTTAGCTTGCAACCTTTTGGGTGAAAGCACTGCCTTATCTTTGTTGTGTAGTTTTCACCCAATAGTTCGTGTTCAAAAATAATCCATAAACAAATACAATAACTGCTAGTAGCCTGCGGCAAGCTGCCAGTCATGCTCCACATGTTGAAAATATTGCTGGCCTCAGGACAAAGCAAAAGTATTTCTCTCTGACTCAGATCAGAGTTCAGGATGCCATAGGCTGTGTTATAGGATAAAAAGAAATCTAACAGGGAATGTGTTTCATAATTTTGTTTGAATTCCATAGAATGGACAGATTGGGTGCCAGAAGAGCACTGAGGATGTAGGCCCTTTACAAGAAGAATTCACTTCCATAAATCCTCTGCATTAGCAGGGCTACGCCTACACGTGAAGCCAACATCGAAATAGCTTATTTCGATGTAGCAACATCGAAATAGGCTATTTCGATGAATAACGTCTACACGTCCTCCAGGGCTGGCAACGTCGATGTTCAACTTTGACGTTGCGCGGCACCACATCGAAATAGGCGCTGCGAGGGTACGTCTACACGCCAAAGTAGCACACATCGAAATAAGGGTGCCAGGCACAGCTGCAGACAGGGTCACAGGGCGGACTCAACAGCAAGCCGCTCCCTTAAAGGGCCCCTCCCAGACACAGTTGCACTAAACAACGCAAGATCCAGAGAGCTGACAACTGGTTGCAGACCCTGTGCCTGCAGCATGGATCCCCAGCTGCAGCAGCAGCAGCCAGAAGCCCTGGGCTAAGGGCTGCTGCCCATGGTGACGATAGAGCCCCGCAGGGGCTGGAGAGAGAGCATCTCTCAACCCCCCAGCTGATGGCCGCCATGGAGGACCCGGCAATTTCGACGTTGTGGGATGCGGATCGTCTACACAGTCCCTACTTCGACGTTGAATGTCGAAGTAGGGCACTATTCCGATCCCCTCATGAGGTTAGCGACTTCGATGTCTCGCCGCCTAATGTCGAAGTTAACTTCGAAATAGCGCCCGACGCGTGTAGCCGCGACGGGCGCTATTTCGAAGTTAGTGCCGCTACTTCGAAGTAGCGTGGACGTGTAGACACAGCTCAGGTGAAGAAAGAAATCACTTCTTGGAAAATCCCAGCAGAAAGGGGACAATTCCTTCCCTTCACATTTCAGCAATGTTCTAAAACAAATCAAACAAGCTGTTCACATGATATTTCTATTGAGAAATAATTGAATGGTTCTGTTTAGACTGGTATGCCTGCATTTTTATGTCAAGGCTGGATCACACTCAACATTTCATAAGTAAGTCCTCCTGTCAGTGTGTATGTACGTTAAAAAATGGGACAAGAGGATTCTTCATTGAAGTGCCAGCTCTTTAGCTCTTTGCATGGAGGCTGCACAAAGTGAAAAGATTATCACAATTAGGCACCAGATTTATTAACTAAATAAATTGTCCTGATTTATTAATCAAATACATGGTCAAGAGTCTTTGCTTTTACTCTTGGCTGAATAAATGTGGTTGCATTCAATATTTAAATGTGTTAAAATACTTAATGCAGGTTACAGTGTTAAAATTGAAAGCCAAGAATGTGAAAATTTTCAGTTATTATGGGCAACTTTTTTCAAATACAGTAGAAACAAAGAATAGTTTTATTCCCTACCAAGATCACCTCAAAGGCTACCTTCCGTGCTGGCTGGGTTTACCCAGTACTTTTCCACTTAGAAGCATTACACAACAGAAGGTTAGGAACCCACTAATATCAGCTGATACTGCTGTAATGTATGTGGAATTAATTTAATGGAAATACAATTTTATTTATTTAGCTGGATGCTATACAGAGCAGTAATTCGGTGACCAGCAGAACTCCATCTAGAATGTCGTTCTTTATTTCTTTGTTTATTTTTAGCAATGCCTAGAAGACCCAGTCATGAACCAGGATCTCATTGTCCAAGCTGCCATACAAACAGAGAAATCAACCTTTGAAGAACTTAATTCAGTCTTATTTGATCTGGAGTTATAATATGGCATTTGCTTAGTATTGCCCCTCTCACTCAAAGGAATAGAAATAGTTCTTGATCAAGATACACAAAGATTCCAAAAAGAAACTCATGAGCATGTAAATAACTGGCACATTCACCTCAATTTTATACTATCTTTCATGTTGATAACAGTATTATAGATGTAAGCATTATGGCCAGAAGCTCAAAGAGAAGAAAGAGTAGAGAAAGCTCTGTTGACGAAAAGGGAAAATTATTGTCATAAGTAGATTTGTTTGTACAGACTGCCTATCCATCATTTTTCCAGTAACACTTGTGAAGTTACCATGAACTTGGATTCTGGGAAAAGTGGGCTCCCAGAGAAGCAAGAACTCTTACCAGTGGCAAAGAAGAGTTCATTTCTAAATAGCCAGGACTCTGCTTAAAAGTCCTATGTGCTCTTTGCTCAAATCTCATGGAGATTTTGTGGTGAGAACAAAAAGAAATGTAGACGGGAATGTGTATCACTGTACACTTTGCTGCAAGAGATGATTCAGACTGAGGATTCTAAATCTGAGCAGGGGTGTAGGAAGTAGAGGTATGGAGGGTACTGAAACATCCTCCAGATTTTGAACCCTGTGCCTGGGTTCCAGCCACCAGCCCATGCCCAGGTGCCCCACTGCTGCTAGTGGTCCTGGCTGACATCTCCAGGGGGTCCCAGCCATTACGGTCCAAGCTTCCAGTTCTGGGCTGTATGATTGGCTTTGGAGCATCAGGCTCTGGGGTCTTGGCTGCTGTCCATGACCCTTGTGGCTCTGCTGCAGTCCCTGGGACCCTAACTGTTGGACATGTACAGGGGATGCCACAACTACACCTAGCTGTGGTCCCCGGGGTGCTGAAAGGCATGGATGGGGTAAGGCAGGGGGTAGCTTCTCAGCACCCCCACCTCCAATTTTTTTCCAGCACCACTGCTTTTGAGTGCTTCACTTTGCAACATTAAGGTTCTTTTAATGTAAGTGTTCTGTTTCGGGCTTTTTTGTGATATTTATAACTAGAATTCCAAATGACAAATTAAGACAGGTAGCAGATCAAAGGCTATTAAAGTTATAAATACAAAGAATGTAGCAGAAGATGCACGTCTGTTGCACAAAATGTTTTGAAAAGCTTATGATTTTCATACAATATACCATGCCTACTTTTTTTTTCCAAATGGAGAAAAGCATGTAATCATGCATAATGGGAATTTATTGCGATGGTGACTTCAATCCCTGGTTCCCTTCACACAGATCATTTTGTAACAATGCCTTATCTTTAAAGGCATTGGAATTTAAAAACTAAATGTTATGTTATATTGCTAAAATGTCAGAATATTAAAATAGTGTACTGTCATTATATACACCAGTAGTAAACTGTCACTTTTGCATAGCATTTTTAGTTTTAATCTCTCCATCTCCAGAGATATAACAGAATTAATACCCAGTCATGGAAAAATTTCCATATGACAAGACATTATTGAGGTTAGAACCAAGGTCTCTTCTAAACTGTGCAGTGACACAACCACATGAGGCTCAGGACAACCATGTACAGAGCTTCTTGGCTCGAGATGGGGCACTTCTCCCTAATCTGAAGAAGCTACCTGCTGGAGACAGGGCAGCACCTCTACCAGCCAGTAGGGAGAGGACATAACGAGGAAGAAAGGAGGGAGGATGTGTGTGGCTGGGGAGGGGGGATCCTGAGGGGAGGGATGGTTCAGTTGTCCCTTCTCTTGGCTAGGTGGCCAGGTGTGGAGAGGACTAGTGTTATTGTAGCCTCTGGATTTAGCTGCACTTTCCTGTGAGAATCCAGCACTCTCCTACAGCCTCCTGCACCGAGGGGGAGCAGACTGCATTAGGACTAGGTAGGGCAAAGAGGGGGTGGGTGGGTACTAGCATTTGTGCGGTGAGGTGAGGGCAGGAGGAATTTATCTGGTGTGTCCTGATTCCCTCCCATATGGCCTGCATCAAGAGTCAGACCTTTCCTGGGTCTGCAAAGCAGCCCTAGTTGGGCTGAAGCTACTGGAGCAGGGGAGAGAAACAGGACTCTCTCTCAGGTGAGGGCAGGGGATGAGTAGGCTGAAGAGGGGGTGCCAAAATTGCAGGTGGGTTATATCGGAATGCTGTGGTATGCAGGGGCTGGGGTACATGGCTACTTGGGAGGTGAGGTGCTTCTGGGGAAACTCCCTTGGCTCTGTAGTGCATCAGCTTAGGCATCGGTATTAATTACCAACTGCTTGGTGACATAATTACAAGATCTGAAATCTCCCAGGAAATAAATCACGTCAGAAGGAATAATGTCACACCCTGCCAGTTTCCACTGTTAGACTTGCAGCACAAATGCAAAATGGTGCAACCTCTGCAGGTCTAGACCCAAACATTTTTCACCGCCGATCAAGAAGGAAAGATAAAGGGCTTGCTGGTGGCCATGATGAGTTTGTGATCATCCGCCCAGAGATGTTAGAAAGCCTGGACTAAAACTTAGTTTGTGTGGGGGGAGACAGATCCAGAGCACAGAAACAGAGAGGGTGGAGGGATTCTGCATTAGTAGATCTTAAGGCAGGATCAGAATTGACTTGTAGACGTGTTTTTCTATTGCAAAGCACTTAGGCCACTTTCGGAGATAAGGATTCAGTCCAGGAATAGGCCCAGCTCATGACATTTGCGTGATTACATTTCAAAGTTTGCATAGGTATTAATGTCTTAAGGTTAAAAAAAAAAAGGATTCTTTTAACAGAATTGTTGGAGCATTGTAGATATCTGAAAACTCTGATCTTAATGATTTTTTTTTTTTAAAAATCCGGTCTTACTAAGTAATATATGGTAAACTTTTCAAACTGCTTTAACAATGATCCTATTTATTTGTTTGACCCTTCAGTTAGAGCTGGATTTCAGACAAGTATCTTTTCTTTAAGTTTTAGAATTTGTTTGGGGGTATGGGTGTAGTTCTGGCTTTTATGAGTCAGTGGGCGTACCCACTGAGTCAAGCACTAAGTGTTTTGTAAGATGAAGACCTTATTTCAAGCTCATTGAAGAATGGATCTATCTACAACCTCTGAAGCCATGTGTTAATGTGCTCTGGGACTTTGACTCTTTCAGCTGGTGAAACACACTATAGGGAAGTTTCAGATCAGGAGAACTTTTATCTGTTCTTACGCATCTCTGTTTCACTTGTATAGCAAAGATTCTAAACATTAATTTAAAATATTCATAAACCAGCCACCTGATGTTTACTTCCTCTCAGGGCCTTCCCGGGGGTGGGACTGAAGCAACACCCCCCCACCCCAGTGCCTCAGGCATGGGACCCCAGGCAACCCCGCCACTCTGCAGGCCATGCTTATCCCCCGCCCTGCTGTACCCTTTCTCCTTACCGTCTCCCCAGCTAGCCTGGCTGGAGACCACCTGGGGAAGGGCTCAGCAATGGACAGCAGCAACAGCAGCGGATCACCTCCCCTCAGTACCTTCACTCACCATACAGTGCGAGTGGCAGCCTGCTCCATTCCGCTGTGCCCTCTCGGCCTCCTGAACCCTGCTTCTCCGTGGGCAGCTGGGAACACACACTGCTTCCGGCTGCCATGGAGAAGTGGGGCTAAGCAGGCTGGGAGGCTGTGGGATGGTGGAGCAGAGCAGGCTACAACTTGCACTGCCCACAAGGTGAGCGCCAGGGGATAGTGGAGAAGGGAAGGTGACCTCCTGATGCTTCTCTGACCTGACTCTGCCACCCACACCTTGCCCCTGGTAATCCTCCCACATCCTGCCCATAGGATGGCTGTGGCAACTGCTACGAGGCCCCAAAAGTGTGGGGCCTGGAGCAGCTGCCCCACCTCATCTTACAGATGGGTCAGCTCTGCTTCCCTTCCTAATTTAGTGGTTGGTTGTTGCCTTGTTTGTTGTCTGTGTTGCTTCATTACTTATTTTTACTGTTCTATCTTTTTGCACTGTTAATCAAATTAAGTGGGGATATACCAGAGAAACCGCATGAGTCTGAGCGAATGCCTTTTACTCTGCTTTCTAGTATCAATAAATATCGTATTCAGATTTGCAAGGACATGACTAGCTGTAGTTGACTCATGGATTTGTTTAGTATCTTGAAGCCGTACATGCAAGAGAGATAGTTTTGTGAACTGCAAAAGTCTGTAGCATGCTAGTGTTTTGGCAGATGCTTCCCTTTTTGAGAGCAGCTTCAGTGGAGATGCTGAAGATTTAGTGGAATAGGTTGTTAAAGTGGGCCTCTGGTGCATATTTTTTATGTTTTTACTTAATGGCCATGTCTTCGATTTATTTATATAGCTGTTCTCAGTATGTCCTATTATGGTGTGTTTACTAGCTTGAGCTGTTACAAACAATGATAAAATACATGTACTCCAAGGGTCATGTTAATTTTCTTTTACATTTTATATTAAATAAACATCCTAAGCATTGCTCCTTTATTCCTTGTTTTATTATTTCTCATCTTCCATACCTGCAAACTGTTTACAATATATATTTATATCTAGATTTTTTGTTAGTACTGGTCATGCACATGTACACATGACCTCAATATTTGGGTTGCACATAAAAAAAAACTTAACCCAGCCGAAAGAAAATTCTACCCACCTACGCATGGAAAATGCCCACAGGGTCATTGGTTAGAACAAAAAATTTACAGGGAGTGATATGAAAGACTTCCATTAGGGAAAGAATTTTCAAAGATTAAGACTCCTTAGTTTAAAGAAGACACAGAAATAGCATGACAATATATTTAAAACGAACTGTATAGAAAAGCCAGTTAGTTATTCCTATTCCCTACCAGAACAAGGGAATATGCTATTAAATGAAAACCCAACCCATTTAATCAGAGTAAAGGAAATACTTTTATGTACCCTGAATTCATCTACTTACACTAGATATTATTGAGGCAAAGACCTTGTTTGGGCAAGAGGAGCAGGACAAGAGACGTTTTTAAAGTTTGGAAGTACATTGACCTCCAACTGATTGGGATTAGAAAGAAGATGCACTATGGTCCTTGTCATCCTACTACAACTTCCAGGTATGGTACCTCTTTTGGAGACTTGCCTCCCTCTTTCCCACATGCACTGGCCCTGTGCTGCCTCTGTGTCTTTTAAATGCATGCACTGTTCCATGGCCTCTCTGTAACCTATCATATTCTCAGTGTGCCAACCATATTAGGAATATGAAGGCGAATAGCATAGTGTTGTGCATTCTCTTATAGCAGAGAAATCACTGAATGACCACTTCAGTCAGTTTTAAGGTTGCTTTGTACCACCAGAGCAGTGCAAAGAAGTTATGTTAAGACCAAGAATCTGGCCCCAAGTTTTTAATAATCGAATAAGCTCAAAAACATTAATTGGGAGAAAGTTTTGTATATCACGGTAGGTCACTTTCCTTCATACATAGCTCTACAGAGAAATAAAGGCATATTTTTACTCATCTATAATTACATGCAATTCCCGTAGTTTCTCGTGTGTTTATGGAACCTGCATACACAATTGACCATCATTTTGTATGTACAATTAATACAAATGCACGTGGGCAGTAAAATGTAACAGAGGAAAAAAGCATGCTTCCTTTGGCATATAAGCTCCAAGAAATGAACAAAGTAAAATAGGATTGAACAGTTTAGGCCCATGATTTTTTTCATAATCAAGTCCATCTAAGCTTCTCTTGTAATCAGAATGACTGACTGGGGAGCGAATAAGGCAGTTGCCCCAGCAACTTAAAAGAGACCATGGATTCGGGCCGCTGCTGCCATTACCACAACAGCAGCTGGAGCCCTTGGTCCTTAAAATCATCATGGGAGACCTCTGTGGCATGGTCTGGGTAGTAATAAGGCCTGACTGTGAGAGGCATGTGCAGTCTGGGAAGTGTTGAGGGCTGGCTGCCTCTAGTCCCATCCCTTTGTCCTGAGGCCCTGCCCCTTCCAAGGGCCCAGAGCTGGGCCTCTCCCACATGGCCCAGGGCCAGGTGATGTCTGTTACCAGACTTGCTTTTAATTAAAAACATCTGACAGGGTGACAGTGCTTATTCTCCTTCTGCTGATTTCCTTTTGGGCTACGGTTACACTACAACAATCTGTTGACAGAAGCTACTTTCAGAAGAGATTTCCCGACAAAACTTCCGTTGACAGATTGCAGCAACACACGAAAACCAGTCAGGAGAATGCTCTGCTCTCTCGACAGACAAACACACAGAAGCAGAGCAGACAGGGCTGCCCATTGTTTTCAATGCCCTGTCTGTTGAGAGATGGCCCCCCAGAGTGTCCCCACAGCTTTTTGTCGACATAATCTGTCAACAGTACATTATGCTGCTGGTGAAAGTGCTGAGTTTTGTCAACAAACTGCCAATAAAAAGGACTTTGTGTGTGGATGTTCCACCAGTTTCGTGGCTAAAACAGGGGTTTTATCAGCAAAACTCACTAGTGTAACCATGGCTTTGCTGTTTTGATAGTAGAAAAATAGAGAAATTACACTGGGCTGTATCAAAATATAGTGAACTTTGAAAGCTAGCCTATCAATTGAAAAAGAACGTTGATGAAATTAAACTAAACTAAAAGTGTACCCAGTGGGGTAGAGAGAGGAAATTAGAATTTTTTAAACTCTCCCAAACAAAATTAAAATCTGCACAAGGATGCTTTGCAAAGACAGCTCATAGTATAAATATAGCTGTATTTATTTTTCAAATAGTGGGTTGACTTTGCTCTTCAATCTTTTCTAACCAGTTCAAAACTAGTCACATGAATTAACCATTTAGACCTAGGGAAAAGTGTTTCTTATGAAAGCAAGGAAGAAAGTGAGACAGTAAATGAGATGGTATGAATCAATGTGTGGTCTTTGGATCCTAGGGTTCAGAGAGTGAGATCTCCAAAGCAGTCCTCGCTTCCATTTGAAAATGGTTAGGAGTCCACATATGAAAAAGTCTGAAAACCACTTCATCTAGACAATGAAGTATTTGCTCAGGCTTCCACAAATGTACAGAGTCAGATTGTTCTTGAAATGTCATAGAGAATTATGTTAGACATGTTAAAGCATTCTATAAAGAATCTAGTACTGTCATCTTTAAATTATACTGCAATAGCAGATTTTCTGACACAATCTTTCCTGTTTCATGGCCTAGAAGATACAAACAACAGCTGCAGTAAATTGTGATTTTATGTAAAAACACATAATCATTGCTATTATAAATGTGAGGTGCTCTATAACAGTTATTCTCAACTCTTCTGGACTATGGTATCCCTTCTCACGAGTTGCATATGTCCTGTATTTCCCCAAGTTTCACCTCACTTATAAAGGACTTTCCTACAAAAATGAGACATAAAAATGTCCTCGCATACCACTACTGGAAAATTGCTGACTTTCTCATTTTGTTAATTTTAGTTTGTACTGACTTCATTCGTGCTTTTCATGTAGCTTGTTGTAAAACCAGGCAAATATCCAGAAGAGCTGGGCTATGTTTACACTACAGAGATCTTTTAAAATAAACCTTTCCTGAAGATCTCTCCTCAGAGCACTTCTTTCAAAAGAGCACGTCCACACACAAAAAGGCAGATGAAAAGAGTGATCTGCTCTTTCAAAAGAGAGCATCCACATATCCCCCATTCTTTTGAAAGAATGGGCCAGGGATCGAAAAAATCAGGTGCCCTGACTGCTCTTTTGAAAGAAGGACCCTGTGGAGCATCTATGCACCTTTTCTTTTGAAAGGCTTTCTTCCTGAAATGGGAAAGGAAGAACGATTTTGAAAGGAATGCCAAGTTCTTTCAATTTACTTTCAAAAGAACACTTCTTGTATGTACAAGAACAACAAGAAGTCCTGTGGTACCTTAGATACAGACTAACATGGCTACCTCTCTGATTTTCGTATGTAGACACTCCACAGGATCTTTCAAAAAAGAGTCCCCTTCTTCCAAAAAATCTTTTGAAAGAATTTGCTTGTGCAGACACAGCCTTGATGTACTTCCTGGAAGACATCGCTGTATCTCCAAAGGTATATCTATCCATGGTTAAGAACCACTGATCTATAATACACAACTAACACGAAGCAGAAAAAAAATATACTGTAGCTACAGATTTAATACCTGGGTCATGAAAGGCATAAAATCAAAACAATAATGGATGGTATGGTCATTAGCTTCTGAGAATTTCATGGAAATGATAAAAGCATTTAAAACCCAATCACACTCCCTTCAAAGTCAATAGTACTTTTGCTATAGAATGCCACTGTATGAAAGCAGCTTAGGATCAAATTGCATAATGAATATCAATGGACTTCCACACATGTCTACACTAGCCAAAAACTTCGAAATGGCCATGCAAATGAAGTTTGAAGTTTACTAATGAAGCACTGAAATACATATTCAGCACCTCATTAGCATGCAGGCGGCCGCGGCACATCGAAATTGACATGGCTAACTGCCGCGCGGCTCGTCCAGACGGGGCTCTTTTTTGAAAGGACCCTGCTTACTTTGAAGTCCCCTTATTCCTCTGAGCAGATGGGAATAAGGGGACCTCAAAGTAGGCTGGGTCCTTTAGAAAAGGAGCTCCGTCTGGACGAGCCACGTCAATTTCGAAGTGCCGCAGCTGCCCGCATGCTAATGAGGCGCTGAATATGTATTTCAGCGCTTCATTAGTAAACTTCGAAATGGCCATTTGCGTGGCCATTTCGAAGTTTTTGGCTAGTGTAGACATAGCTGTTGACTTTCATGCTTCCTTTTAAAGTGGCAACATTGGGAGAAATAAGGAAAGACATCATGAAAACCCTAACTGGCCAAGAGATTTTAATTTATTCCGGTAGTATGTTTTCTGGTTCACTTTTAGAACTGGAAAAAACAGACTTTTTCTCACCTTTCCACTTTAAAAAGCCACATTTGCAAGGGCACTAATGTTTTTTGACAAGGAAAACATGCAGTCACTGCCAGGCATCTACTCAGAAGAAATGTTCTCATTCAGAAATGCATGTAGAATTATTCAGCAGCCAGTTGACATAGGCTGAAAAAGCTTCTGCCTGCCCCACAAAAGGAAAGACTGCTCTCACGGGGTCAATTACTCCTGACTCTTATTGCTTGAGGTGTTATGGCCTTTGACGTTATTTTACTCAGTCTCTAAGGTAGGAAAAGGTATTCTGAGACAGATTTTCATCAGTTTATTATTAATTATAAGTATTGTGATGGCTGTTGAGGCAGAGTCACAGACACTATTTTCTTGGTGCAATTTACTATCTGTCTTTGCAAGTATCTGCCCATGGATGTGTAGATGCAAATAAGGGGAGGCTCAAAAGCTAGGCTGAAAATATAGCAGAAGAAGGTTGCCATTTCCTCCTAAAGGTAAGAACATTTTTCCTGGTAAGGACTGAGTATATTAGTATGGCTCTCTGAGTAACCTTACGTTTCCATGGCCTGTGCCCTACCTGTTCTGTGGACATTGCAGACAGAAAATATATTTGATAGCTGTCAAGCCAACACCTTTTTCATGAGAACTAAATTCATGGTTAAAATGATAGAGATGCAAGCAAATGGGCAATACATACATTTTACACCGGATGACAAACCACATTAGATATTACAACTGAGGCTGCTTTCCTAACTTCTTACAGAACTTGAAAACATTGGCAATGAAGCAGGGAAAATGACAGAATTGCGAGACCCCTGGGCAAGGTAGGAGAGGGGGAGGCTCTATGCTCCCAGAAGGGATGGGGCCTCAGGAGAAATGGACAGGGCTGGGGGGCCAGCCTCACCACACCATCCCTTCAGAACTGCCAGAGTGTGCCACTGGGGGTTCTGGTGGTGATTTAGGAGGGACTGAGGCTCTGGCCACTGCCACTGCTGTAGTAGCAGCAATTGTCCTTTTTGAGTCACTGGCACTGGGGAAGCTGGTCCCTTTTGTCCCATTCCCCCAGTATCATTGGTGGTCCTGCAATTAAGTATTCTGCTGTCTAGATGCACTAGAGTTTATGTTCACTAGTAATGAACACTTAATGTTTGCTTTCAAAATCTTTTTAGCAGTACAGATTGAACTTCTCTAGTCCAGAACTCTCTCATCCAGCAACATTAGTGGTCCAGCATAATTGTAGTTAGCGGGATGGCCACTTATCATGGGTGTGGCACATCTCCCATGATCCCATAAAATTAGTTTACAGCCACAAGTCCTGGCTGCCAGTGTTCTGTGCTGTAACTTAGCTCTAATTTACCCCTAGATGTCTTCTAAGCATTCAGTAAGCAGTGGAAGTGTTGGTAATGCTGCTAAATAATATTGACCTATGTTTTGGCAAATTCTTTCATTTGGCACTGATCAAGTCTTGAGGCTGCTGGCCTAGAGAGGTTCAACTTGTATTAGTAGGCTTTTCTAGTAGTGATACAAAATTCTGTCTCTCGTACACATGAATATCATGGTGCAGCAGCCTTAGCTATAATATTCTCTCTATTAAAAGTGATGCTTGTTTCTTTAATGTTCTGTGAACTACAGCACACTTTGTAGTTAGTGAGTTAAAAATGAGTGCAAAGGAAGAATCCCGTACATTGAAATATACTTTTCCATGCTGCAGAACAGATCTGCTTTGTATTTGCCTTTTATGCCAGACATTAGCAGTGGCTACATTTTTATATATTTTACGTTGAGCTTGTTGAAAAATGAATAAAAATTACATGATGCAATAATTTTAAAACAATACTTCCATGCTTTGATGCTTTGTGATAGTGTGAGAGAAATGTTAGAGTCACGCAATGGCATTTACCTCCAGCTTTATTGAATTTGTCACATCCCATTGCTTTCCCGGTATTGTAATACATAAACCAGCAGGTTAGGGAAAAATTCTGTCAGTCTTCATGTTGTTTTTTCCCTTTCACAATTAAGCACCTTTGTGACCATTGTCTACTCCTATTTAAATAACATATTAGTATCACAATTAGCAAAGAAGCAGACAAAACGAGGACAAGACGTAGCCAGAGAGGACACCGTCTGACCAGTCAGTGCCACTTTTTGTCAGGATTCTTTTTTCCAGTGTTGAAGATCAAGCCATTTGCTGTAATTAGCAACAGCATTTGAGACAGGACTTGGGAAAGGAATTAAGATTTGCCTGAAGGTAAAATAATCTTAGAGGGGTGTGAGGGAGTTTCCCTGTTCTGCTTTACTTGACACCAGTGCAAGGCCTGGAAGAAGAAGAAAGCAAGGAGCCTGGCTCATTTTGAGGCTGACTTGCAGGGAGACAGGAGGAGGTTCCATAGAGGAACCACTGTCTGCCTGCTTAGCAGCCATGGGAGCAAGTAAGTCACCTACCCCTCTGGGGAAAGGGAGAAACACCTGAGACACCCCATCTAAGGGGTAATTTGGGCTGTCGGGGCCATGCCCCAAACTTAAGGAATAGCAAGGGAGTGTTTCAGGGTCCCTTAGACAGGACCACAGGAGTAGGGGTCAGCACCCCTCTGTTTTGGCCCTACTCAGTGATTTAGCCACTAGGTTACCCATCCACAAGGAGTTTTTAACTCGATTCAAATATAGGCTGCTTTTATACTACAAGACAAATTCTAATTTCAAGGCTTTAACTCGATATTAAAATGTGACTGTCTTCACACGTAATACTGTTAACGTGATTTATTGAGCCATAATAATAATTACAGAATATTGATATTATGGGACGGAGATACCATATATTTTGAATTTAAAATCTCTAATCAAGGCTCATGTGAAAGCACCATGTCCTTAATTCAAATTTGTTAGCCTTCAAAAAAGTCCCATATGTATCCCACAAAGCTATGCAGTGACCCTCTGAGTGTGGCCATGCTGTTGTGCAGGAAGAAGATCAAAGTAAGCCCACAATGTTTAGATTGAATTAAAATTTGAATTTGAATTTAGTAGTCCAGCCCTACAAATAAAAAGGGTGTCCATTATGAAAAAATCCCTTTGCACCACATTGGTAGCCATCACACCACATCAGTAGCAATTGTCAGTAGCCCTATACTGCAATCATAAGCACCCAGGGTAGTGATCTGACTAGCACTTCTCAGCATCACAAGAGAACCCCAGCTTGGACCCACCAGGAGATTCTGGATCTCATTGCCATTTGGGGAAACCAATCAGTGGCAAGCAACTTCAGATGGCCAAGACAAACACTGTTATCCATGATCAGATGGCATGCAAGATGGCTGTCTGAAGTTACTCCCAGGAGTCTATGCAGTGCCAGGTGAAGGTTAAAGAATCATGTCAGGCCTACCAAAAAGTCCAGGAAGCCAACCAGTGGTCAGGACAGCTCTATGGACCTGCCACTATTCTCAGCGACTCCACATGCTTAGAGGAGTGACCCTACCACAGAGCCCAGACATTGTCACGGCACTTGTGGAGGCCCCAGTATGGAGTTCAGGGTGAGCCTGGAGGAACAATATGGCCCAGAGGAAAAGGGCAATGGAGCGGAGGAAAGGAGGAATGAGCAGGGGACAGAGGAAGTTGTTTCGGACAGCCCAGACCTCTTCACCATTGACCTGGAATCGGTCCTGTCCATGGCAGGTCCCTCTAAGGCATTTTCCTCCATGCCAGGACCCTCCACAGTGGTCCCCTCCATGCCAGTCACCTCCACACTGGTCCCAAAGCCCTCTGGAGCAAGTGGTTTGGGCGAGTCTTTATTCTGCATGTTAGAAGCGGGTTGGGGGTGGGTATAGCTATAGGGTTTTACATAGGTACAGGTTTGCTAGCTGTGCTTCTGTGCCCCTCAGAACAGCCTGTTAACGTTTCTTGAGATGGAGCACTTCTCCTTTTAGGAGATCTCCTCGAAGGCCTCGTCCAGGCTCTCTTGTATTTTTTTGCACAAGATTCTTGGGCAGGCCTAACTTGTTTGCATCTTCCATGGAAGTACACCTTTCCACGCCAGGCAACCAGATAGTGATCTGGTGTCATGGCATCACACAGCATTTTAGCAAATTTTCCAGGCTTATGGTCCCACAGCAGGAGAACCTGTTTTTTCTCTGTATCTGTTAGATTGCAGGATTTGCGGAGGTTCAAACTCCTTAAACAAAGAGTGAATGGGCACAAAACAGACATAAAAACACTCCTGATCCACAAACCGGTCAGCCAGCACTTTAATGGAATGGGCCATTCTGTTAATGACTTAAAAGTCTGCGTCTTACTGAAAAGGAATTTTCACAACAGTCTTGAAAGAGAGGCTGCTGAACTCTTTTATATTCAAATTCAACATATTAACATGTGGTTTGAACCAGGATGAGAATTTTCTGGGTCATTAAAGGGGCTGTTTTGCATATTTGGCTTAATCTAATCCTTGACCCTCATCCCACCTCACCCCACCCCCTCCAACTCCTCTACTCTCTGATTTGCTCACCTTGATAATAATTTTTCTTCTGATTTGTCAACCTTGATTACTATTTTTGGTTCTCTGTACCTTAAATATTGAGTCTGTTCTGGTATGGCTATGGTCTGAAGAAGTGGATCTGTCCCACAAAAGCTCACCTAATAAATTATTTTGTTAGTCTTTAAAGTGCTACTTTACTGCTTTTTTGTTTTGGAGTTTGCAGGGAATGGGAGGGTGATTGTCAACAGCAGACAGCAGGTGGGCCAAGGACATGATGGGGATGTACGTGACATCAATTGCCCCACCTCAGTTAGGAAAGGCCTGGGCAGCAAAGACATCTAGGCTACGTCTACACGTGAAGCCTACATCAAAGTAGCTTATTTCGATATAGCAACATCGAAATAGGCTATTTCGATGAATAACATCTACACGTCCTCCAGGGCTGGCAACGTCGATGTTCAACTTCGACGTTGCGCAGCACCACATCGAAATAGGCGCTGCGAGGGAACATCTACACACCAAAGTAGCACACATCGAAATAAGGGTGCCAGGCACAGCTGCAGACAGGGTCACAGGGCGGACTCAACAGCAAGCCGCTCCCTTAAAGGGCCCCTCCCAGACACACTTGCACTAAACAACACAAGATCCACAGAGCCGACAACTGGTTGCAGACCCTGTGCCTGCAGCATGGATCCCCAGCTGCAGCAGCAGCAGCCAGAAGCCCTGGGCTAAGGTCTGCTGCACATGGTGACCATAGAGCCCTGCAGGGGCTGGAGAGAGAGCGTCTCTCAACCCCTCAGCTGATGGCCGCCATGGCGGACCCCGCCATTTCGAAGTTGCGGGACGCACAATGACTACACGGTCCCTACTTCGACGTTGAACGTCGAAGTAGGGCGCTATCCCCATCTCCTGATGAGGATAGCGACTTCGAAGTCTCGCCGCCTAACGTCGAAGTTAACTTCGAAATAGCGCCCGACGCGTGTAGCCGTGACGGGCGCTATTTCGAAGTTAGTGCCGCTACTTCGAAGTAGCGTGCACGTGTAGACACGGCTCTAGTATGGCCTGTCCATCACCCAGGGTCATGATCTTCCTGAGGAGTCACCAACAGATTGCATGGGCCACCTCCATCACCATGGACCCCAGTGTAGATCTGCCCACCCCAAACTGATGTTTCATTGACGGGTAACTGTCAGGGGTTGCAAACTTCCACAGTGCAATTTCCACTTGCTTCTGTACTGTTAAAGCTGCCCTCATTTTGGTGGTGTTGTGCTTCGGGATGGGTGCCAGCACATCAAAGTTCCATAAAACTGTACTTGCGCATGTGAAAGTTCTGCACCCACTGCTGTTCATCCCAAGACTCCAAACCAGCGTGTGCTGGTCTCTTGAGTCCAAAATTGCTGCTCAACTGTCAGCAACACATTCATGGCTGCTACCAGCTCTTCATTCTTGGACCACAGTTGGCACAATTGCTGTTACAAAACACCATCCTCGTCCTCATCGTCATCATCAGCAGCAGCAGCAGCACCAGCACCACTGATAGGATAGCAAAGCATCACTGAGCTTTGGAATTGAAGGACAAACTGCGTGACAGATGCTGTGGGTGCCAAAACAAACTATGCTATGAATTGGAGCATTCATGGAGCCATGCTTGCACTGGAATGCTGCAGCAGGAAATGGCGTGATCTCCAGCTCTTTTTTCACATGGTTAGTGATACCGTGCATTCCAGGATAGTGCTCGGAATTCTGGGATTCCAAAACGAAACACCTACGAACAACTGGGCCTAAGGCATTGTGGGATAGGTACCCACAACGTAGTGGTCATGCTGTCAAACTTGCTCGGGGCAATGGGGACGCAGACATTCAACATGGAGAAAAGGTAGGTCGAATTTCAAGAAGCTTTGTGGACACTTTTTTTGAATTCATAATATTGAGATTAAGTATTCAAATTTATTATAAATTGATTTTATTGCAGAGTGAAGATGTAGCTATAGATTCTAAATCAAGGTAATTATAGTTTGGTACTTCCCAGTCCTGCTTTTAATATGCACCTTTACTAAGTAAAACAAAATAGGATCATTGTGTTAGAGATCTTATGAATAAATCCTAATCAAGACAGTATCTTGATTCCTGACACTCACACTCAAATAATGCATGACATTAGTACAGCATAAGAAATATGAGCAGGGATTGACCTTGTTTCTTTTCTTGCCACATTTCAAAAACATTAACTGTCTAAGTAGAGCCTGTTCATGTTAACAGACCAATTTTCTACATTAGTGAAACTGTAGATGGTATATTAATCGCTTTGTCTATTCTAGAGCATTACATCAGTGTCTATTTTGTAACCAAGATTGCTGAGTGATTGCCTTGCTGTTAGAAATGTTTCATCAAAATTGAAACTTTCTGTGGGAACATGTTGATTGACAATTTTAGGTTTTTTGTTTTTGTTTTTTTTTTCTTAAGAAACATTCTGGAACATATTGATTATTTTATTGCAACTTTTTATTTTGAAATTTCTTGTATTATACATGTAGAACCTCTCTAGTCCTGCACTCTCTCATGCACCAACATGTATAATTTGGCATGATATTAATTAGCCAGATGACAACATCATGGGTGTGGCCAAGTTTCCTCTGGTCCCATTAAGTTTGTTTGCAGCCACCAGTCCTCAGTCTCAGTGTTCTGTGCTGTTATTTAGCTCTAATTAAACCCTAAATGTCTAAGAGCCCAGTAAGCAGTGGAAGTGTTGGAAATGCTGCTCGACAATATTGACCACCCAGGGTCCATCAGATTCTCATTTGGCACCGGTCAGTTCCAACGGGTGCTGAACTAGAGAGGTTCAACCTGTATTAATATTAAAAAGTGAAATGAAACATATTTTATGAAAATGAACATTTCATTTAACCTCCAAGATTATTTTACTGAAAAATGTTATTTGATTGGCAATTTTAACATTTTATTTTTAATCTGATTCAGAACGAAAACAAGTCTGAAATGTCAGAATTTATTACTGAACAAGTTTGGAGCAGCTGTAAATGCTAAGGTAATACCTGAGACCACGCTAATCTGCAAGATGTGACTTTCTGTGGGTTGCTTCAACATACTGATAAGGTTCTCTGGACCTGTAGTTGAGTCAGGCTAAACACATATATAACCTCGTAAAAAGTTAGTCTGGAAACAGCCCAGACAGGTGGATATCTCAGTTAACCAGCCGGGTGGTGGTCATGGATAATAAATCATAAGGTGATAGGAAATGTGCAACATGGATGTGCCAGGAGCTAATTATACCAAACTAATCTAATACCCTTTTTTGGTGGGCAACAAGCTTTGTGGGTGGAAAGGAAACAGTAGGTCTGATTTAACTTGACTTTTAATATTATGCCATATGACCTCATAAGCAAACTAAGGAAATACAGCCTAACTAAACTATTTTAAGGTGGGTAAACAATTATCTGGAAAATTTACTCAGACAAGTTATCAGTGGTTTAAAATCAAACTGGAAGGAGATACAGAGGGGTCCTGTAGGGATAAGCCCTGGATCTGTTTCTATTCACTATCATTATTAATTACTTGAATAGAAAGTATTTATAAGGTTTGTGCATAACACCAAGCTGGGATGGGTTGAAAGCACACTGGAGGACAGGATTATAATTCAAAATGATCTTGACAAACTGGAGAAATGATTTTCAGCAAACAGAATGAAATTAAACAAGGTTAAAATGCTAAATGTTGCCCTTAGGAAGGAATAATCAATTACAAAAATACAACATGGCAAATGACTCCCTAGGAAGGAATGTTGCAGAAAAAAGAGATGGGAGACAGTACATCACAAACAAAATGTGAGTCAGCAATGTAATACTGGTGTAAAATATGTGAGCATTATTCTGAGCTGTATTAGGAAAAATATTATAAGCAAGACATGAGAATTATTTCATTTTCCTTAGCAGTGATAAAGCCTCAGCTGGAGTATTGTGCCCTCTTCTGGGTGCCACATTTTGGGAAAGATGAAGACAAATTGGGGAAAGTCCAAAAGAGAACAGTGAAAAATGACTAAAAGTCTAGAAAACATGGCCTATGAGGATAGACTGACAAAAAATTTGTCTGTTTAGTCTGGAGATGAGAAGACTAAGGAGACAATTTTCAAATATGCAAAAAAAGGTAAAAAGGAGCATTAAAAATTGTTCTCATTAACCTCTGATGATAGGACAGGAAGCAATGGACCTAAAATGATGATTTAGATTAGACATTAGGAAAATCTTCCAAACTGCCAGGGTAGTTAAGCGTTGGAACAAATTAATGAGGGAAGTTGTGAAATTTCTGTCCCCGGAATTTTTAAATAAAAGGTTAGACAAACTCTTGAAGATGGTCTAGATAATACTTAATTGGCTGCATCTACACCAGCAAATTCTTTTGAAAGGTCCAGTGGAGCATCTACACACAAACAGTATTCTTTCAAAAGTAAATCCAAAGTATTTGGAGCTCTTTCAAAATTGCTCTTCCTTTTCCATTTCAGGAAGAACACCCCCTTCAGAAAGAAAGTGTGTGTAGACACTCCACAGGCCCTTTTTTTTGCAAGAGCAGTCCTTCTGGGGCCTGATTTCTTAATCCCTGCTCTGTGCTTTCAGAAGAACGGGGACTACATGGACACTCTCTTTCAAAAGAGCAGATCACTTTTCAATCCACTTTTTTGTGGGTGGATGAATTCTTTTGAAAGAAGTTCTTTCAAAAGAGTTCTTCCAGAAGGGCTTCTTTTGAAAGATCTCTGCAGTGTAGACATATCCTGTTGTGTCCCAGTTGAAGAGGCCTGGACTGTATGACCTACAGAGGTACACTTCCACGATTCTGTCCCCTTTGGGAATCTATAAGTCAACAACAAATGACTTTGAATGGAGGCATGAAGGTGAGGAATCAAACCCATGAAAGCATTCGCCTGCTGAAACAAAGATCTTAACAGCTAAAACCAAAACTAAAATCAGATCCTGGAATGTGAAGCCACTGTGGGAGAATATGAAACTTAGTCAAATAGTCATAGAGATGACTTAGTGAGCAAAATAAGATGGATCACATGTGGAAGACTCATGGTAGTACGTTCAGGAATGTAAGATGATTCTCCCATGGAGGGAGTTGAAATACTACTTGACAAAAGGCAACAGAAGATCTATAGGAATGGCAACCAGTTGCCCCACAAATTAAAAGACCAGATTTTGTTGCAGATCGTATTAAAATAATTCTTATTCAGTATTATGTTCCTACAAATCTTCAAAAGAAACAAGCAAAAAACACATTCTAGAAGAAGCTGAAAGAAGTTCTTAACCTGGTTTAGCTTATGATATCTTTCTGGTTATGTGTAACAATTTCAGGTATGAGTATTGTATGGGTAAAATGCAGAATTGAGGGGCTGATGGATAAAGGTGAAAGATTCATTGAGCTGTGCAACATGTATAACCTCTGTATTATAAGAGGGGATACTCTTCCTTCAAAGGCAACAAACCAATATGGAAGTCAAATGATAGAATTATTGAGAACCAAATAGATTAAATTGCCATAAGCAGATGACAGAGAAGATCATTACTGGATACACAATATTTTACAAGCACTTATGTAGTAAGTGGCCACTATTTTGTTATCAGAACAGTTGGAATAAAGCTGAAAAGAGAATTTATCAAGAACAAATATAGTATTTGAGAGGAAGAAACTGTTTGATCCAGGAATATGGAGGGCCTTTAAAGTCTAGCTCTCAAATGCACTTCAATACCAGTGGCTAATGCATAGAAGAAATAATGTGTTTGCTTTAAAGATGTGCCAGAAGTTTGGTACAACTTTACTTGGACTGAAAGGATCAAGGAAAGACTGGATTACAGACACACATCAGAACTGTTTGATGGAAGAAAAGACATAGGCTACGTATGCACGAGAAACCTCTGTTGACAGAAGTCACTGTTGGAAGGGATTTCCCAGCAAAACTTCTGTCGACAAACAGCATCTACACATAAAAGCGGATTTGAAAAAGCAATCTACTCTGTCAACAGAGAGCAACCAGACTGCTCAGACCTCTCTTGACAGAATGGCTGACCAGAAGCTCTGCAAACAGGGCTGCCCAGTAAACCAGAAGCCCTGTCTGTCAACAAAAGGGCCCTAGAATGACTGCATGGTTGCTTTGTTGAAGAACACAGTCAAAAGAGGCATTATGCCTGAAAGGGGATGTATATCACTGTTGGTGGATGTGTCAGATTTTGTTGCCAAAGCCTGGTTTTGTTGGGAAAATACACCTGTGTAGACATGGTCAAAGAAGCAAGTTATGGGTGGCAAAGATGAACAACATACCCTACAATGGAAGTATGTAGAGAAAGACGAAGAATTAAAACATTATGTTGGAAAGAGAAGCAAGAATGGTGAATAAAAAAGCAAGAAATTTTAAAGAAGCATAAAAATAAGAGTGGCTCAAACTATTTCAGTTATGTGAGGAATTGCCATCTTTTCCACAGTCATAGTGATATCATAAAAGCAAAAGATGGAAATCTAAGCAAGGGAAGCAGAACAAAAGGAATGATAGCAAGAACATTCTAATGAAGTACTCAGCCAGCCAGAGCCAACAATTCTAATTGATGACTGTGAAGAATTAAACATTACTCGCCAGAAATTTCAAAAGCAGAAATAGAAAAAGCGATTGAACAGCTAAAAATTGGCAAAGTGCCTGGTGAAGATATGATCGCTGTTGAAAGGCTTAAAACTGGTGAGAAAGTAGTTGTACATGAAATACATAAATTTTGCAATATACTTTGGGAGAAAGAACTTGGCCCATAGGGCTGAAAGAAAGGTGTTATCTGTAAATTACCAAAGAAAATGGACATCAGTTGATGTGACGTCTAACTGGCAAGGAAGAACAATACTTATTGTACCTGAGGAAGTGTTCTGTACTATAATATCGAAGAGACTCGGGCTAGCCATAGATGAAAAACTGTGCAATGAGCAAGCAAGCTTTACACTCAAAATAGTGTTTGATAACTGATTGAGAAAGGGCTTAGCTGCCAGTAAAGATTAGTTTTGAACATCATAGATTTCACCAAGGCTTTCAACTGTATTCAAAAGGTAACTAGGGGAGATGTGCAAAAATATGGGCTTCATAGAAAGAGTGTGTTGGCAGTTAAGATTTTATATGAACAGTCAAAATGCTGCATTAGAACAGAAAGAATAGAAGTTGATTGTCTTGCTATCATAAATGGATTTCATCTATCACCTCTTTCCTCTGTTGTTATCGTCTGAAGAGTAACAATTATCCAGAGAAAAAGAAAATTCAGGATCTAGACTTTTCAGGTGACATTGCTCTGTGAAACACATATGAACACACTATGGATAAGACCGATATCAATGTCAAACATGAGGTCTCCAAAGTAGGATTAAGAATGAGCCCAAAGAATAACAATAAGGTCATGATCACCAAAAGCACGGTCAGCAAGGGTGGTACATATATGACCGACAGTGAAGAATACAGCTCGTTAATAAGTCTGTACATCTCGGAAACACAACCAGTGCTATTGGCTATGTCCACAAGGCAAAAAACACATTGAACCTGAATGCAATCCAGCTGCATGAATCATCATTAGAAGTGTTGTGAACTGATTTCCAATTGAAGGGCCACACTATACCTTCAATTACTCCCAGATAACTCCCTTCAAGACAGTGGCAGTGGTTCCGTGAACCTTCGTCCTCTTTGGGAACACACGTAGGAGTTGGTCACAGTCTTGCCCTCCATGTAAATATAATTCGATGAGAAAGATATCTTCCTTTTATTTTGATACTGAGATATTTATTGTACATAAGACAACATAAATTGCTCCCAATCTTCTAAACTGTCTGTTAAAGGTTGGACTGAAAATAGAACAAAATTAGGACTACACTTTAAAAAGAGTAAAGTTACAAGCAATGCTTAAATATAATGAATCATAAGGCATAGGAAACCTATATGTTAAGGTCAAGCTGATCTTAAGTGGAAGTTCAGTTGCCCTATACTTGGATCTCTGCACAGGGATAAATGTTACCCCACACTTCTGTTTTCTAGACGTGCATTTTTGGCTTTTTTAGGATGGTGCATTTTGAGCTACTTTAAAATATTTATTTGATAATGGAACTATTTTTATGATAGATATTTTGTTCTGAATATGTCTTCAGACCCCTATATCTTTAGAAAAGGTTAATTAAATGGCTGTTATTTTGCTCAGCAATTTTTTTTCTGTGTTATTCAATGTATAAAGTCCAAGTCTATTTTGGGTAATATGCACAAGCCATATGTGGTTAGTTTTGTGTTGAGCGAAGGAATGTGTGGGGAAAGAGCTCTCTGTCTTATATACTCTGACAGGCTTTTTATGCATTTCTTGTTTCTGTGAGTGAATGGATGGCTAATACCTCTATTGTTTGTTCAATGCCATGATTAAAATGTAATATCAAATTACTGTATTATGTTAGTGAGATTAATAAACTATTAGCACACTTATTTGAGTTTTTGGACTTCATTTCATACATAATTTCAGAGTTTTGGTTTCCTTCCCCACCTCACCTCCCCCCCCACAAAAAAAAAGGTACCAAAACCTTGACTATTTGTAATATAGAATGTGTGCGCTAAATAGGTGGCATTGTTATGGTTCATTTCATAAGGTCTTCTGCTATTTTGTAGAAGCACAGTAATTTGAGAGGTCAAGCAGTACTAGTGGCCTCAGATTCTCAAAGCTGCCTAGGAGATTTTGCGATACAACCCAGACTGATGGGACTCATATCTAAATCCAGTCAATGGTTTTGAAATCCTAATCCCTATTGGAATGGTATTTTAAGAGGATTTAAACAGAATTCACTTCTACTGTACACATGATATAGATGGGAAGAGTGAGCAGGTAAAAATATGGAAGAACATCACAGGAAAAAGATGCAGATTGAGAGAATAAGTTTTGAAGATCTCCCAGTGACTTTGTTGTTGAGCTATGGTTGGGGTCAAAAATTAGTAGAGATATACAGTAGGGTCTCAACCTTCACGAGGGTTCCATGTTGAGAATGCTCTCAAATGTTGAATTTCATGAATACTGTATGGCAACTGCTCCCACCTGGAGCCTGGCTGGTGGGGTTCCTGCCCAAAGCCCAAGGGAAGTGGCAGCCGTTGGTGCTGCTTCCCGGAACCCTGGGAAGAGGCAGCCACTGACACTTTCTGCCCTGGGGATGCCGCTACTTGTGAATAATTGAATTCACAAACCTTAGGTCCGCAAAAGTTGAGACCCTACAGTTCATTTTACAGATTTAAGATTTGAGGTTTGCAGAGTGGATGTTAATTGCACCTTTGAGTGACGAATGACAATGCGCCCCTAGATGGCCAATTTATTTGTATTATGGAAGTTCCGAAAGGCTCCAACAGAGATTCATATGGTTTCTCTGAATCATTTCAAAAACTTTAAAAAGAGAATATCATTTGTCCTCCCTTCCTATAAGATAATTTTGTGGAGAAAGGGCCTTTCCTCTCCATCTAATCCCTCCCACCCAGAAAGAGGGTTACGTCTTGAGGGAGGACTCCAAATCTGAGTTTTTGGCATAAATATCTTTCAGTTTTCAACTATAATTCCAATAATGAAAGGCAATGTGTTTGGATTGTGGGGCATGGGAGGGAGAGGAGGAAATTTCAACTGAAACACTAAAAATTAGGAAAGAGCAACTAGAGGTGACAAGAATATTTACAAATTAGATCACTTAATCCACCATATTTAAATGACTGAAAAATGCAATAAGAAATTGATGATAATGTAAATGAATCTATACAGAGAGATAGGGCAGGAGGTGACATATTATTGTTGTCATTAGTAATATGAAATGGATAGTATACAAAGACACTTTCCCTTTCTCTGTGCCTAATGCATCAGTGCTATGAGAAATGCTAATGTTGCTCTGGGTAACGTGAGAGTGATGGGTTCTCTCATCAATCTACTTACTGAGAGGCTGGAAAAATGTAAAGGTTATCTAAAAAGTGAATTAAATGGTGCATGAAGATTTATGGGAAATCTGCCTAACATTTGGAAAGGAGAAAGAAAAATCTCTCTTTTGTGTTCCTATCTTTCCTTAATGGAAGTAGTTTTATTGTCTTTTAGCCTCAGGCGATTGCTGATACTTGTAGATGAGTCCGTGGGCTAATCTGTGCATACTGGACGACCAATACACTGAAGTCGATCTTCCGGAATTCAATGTTCAGACATGGCAAAAATCGACCTCTCTGAGCTTGGCCATTGACTCCCGTACTCCATGCTATTGCATGGAGTAAGGGACGTCAGCATGAGCCTGCAGAGCATGGACTACAGTAGGGCAGGAAGTTGATTCTGATATGGAGATTCTAGCTATGCTAATAGTGTAGCTAGAGTTGCACATCTGAGATTGACTTTGTTCCCTAGTATAGATCTACTCATAAATTGTATTTAATTTGCTGGCAAAGAGGGACAATACCAGAAGCCTAATGGTTAAAACATCTCTTATGAGCACTCAAGTTTTTACAGTGTGTATTCTCATTTAGAGATTCCTTAAATCTGCATTTTCTACAACAGATATTAAACTAAAGAATAAGATTTGATTTAATTAGGTTTTGGGCTGCATCTTGACAGAAACTGTTTTTTGGACCCAGACTCACAAAGCATTGAAGCATGTATTTAATCTGAGGCTACAGCTACACTATAGCAAAAAAGTTGATTTTAAGGCAGTTAGCTTGATTTTACAATGTCACTGTCTTCACTGCAAATACCATTAGACTTAGGTCCGCCTGTGCGTCTGGGCACATTGGGCAACAAGTGCTCTCCAGAGATTTCCGTCTGATGCCTCTGTTTCCGCTTCTTCCCACATTATACCAATGTTCTTAAAGTCTTCTTTAACTGTGCTTCGTCACGGTTTCAGTGGTCTTCCCCTCTTCCTCTTGCCTTTAGCTGGTGTCCATCACATTCCTACCTTTGGATGAAGATTATCTGAAAGACGCAAGATGTATCCAGCAAGACGTAATCTACACTCTGCCACAACATCCTGCAGTCTACGCTCACCACATCTTCGTAGAATCTCTTCGTTAGCAATGAGATCGATGTAGGTAACACCAAGGATCTTACGCAGACATCGTGGGTGGAACACATTCAGCTTATGTGATATTCTTGCAGTGTTTTTCCATGTTTCACTGGCGTAGATTGCAGTGGACATGACAACAGTGCTATAGAGTCGAAGCTTTGTTGCAAGGCCAATTGTTGACGCAGACCAAATTGGGCATAGTCTTTGGAACACTGTCGAGGCTTTCCCCAATTCTGCAGTTGACATCTGCCTCGACATCCCCATCATTGGACAGAGTGCTGCCAAGACAGGTGAACCTCCGGACATCTTCTAAGGACTGAGCAAATACCATTAGGTCAATATTAAGGAATGCTAAGGTCGACATTCTAACACTGACTATCCAAGGCAGAGTAACACCAAGTTCAAATTTAAAAGGTTGAATTAATGCTAGTGTGGAAACAGCATTTCTTTAAATTGATTTTATTGGACTCCAGAAGTATCCCACAATGTTCAGAATGCGTATGTTCTGTCCACTTTCATCTACCTGCTCTCCAGGGCTGTTTCTACATGTGCCACTTTCTCTGAAAGTGGCATGCTAATAAGCGGCCCAAAATATGCTAATGAGGCACAGATGCAAATTCCCCATGCCTCATTAGCATAAGGTCACATGATTTGGAGTCCAGAAGATGTTCTCAACAGTGGCCTGTTTACTGTGTTTTTACTAGGGAAAAAAGTAGCTGTGAAACCTGTTGGCATGATTTCCTCCTCAGCTTTCTGCATGTGATCTGGTTTTAATCCACTGTTATCATAAACAACACTGCCTTATGAAAGGTGCTCTTTCACCAGGGAAAAGCCAGTTGAGGTACCTGTTGAGGTGGCCCAATCAGCACATATGCTGTAGTATGAGGGATGGACAGTTCTCTGACTTTGTGGGGAGGTGCAGACACTCAGCTTCGACTTTATAAAATCTAGTGTTACAGAGTTGACTTTAATAAATTTGACTCTAATTCATAGTGCAGAGGTAGCCTTAAGCAAGTGATTAGTCTTAAGGAAGTCAGTAGGACTACTCCCATGCTTAAAGTTAAGCATATGCTCAAGAGTTCTGTAGGATCAGAATGTTCAGCACTTTGCAAGAATCAGTCCCTCATGGAGATGGAGGGGGTGGAGAGGAATCAATGAAACCTACAGCAGCAATGAGAACAGACATTATCTGAGACATTAATTGGATTTCAGAGCAAATAGGCTCAAACCATGATTAGTCCATTTTGCTTTGTTTCACTTTACCTGGATCTTCACTGTTCATCTCAAAGTGTAACATTAATATAAAAACCCTTAATTTAGTGGTTTCAAATGTAAAAAGATCATTTTAACTTTACCCAGAATGTTGGGGACTTTTAAACCAAATTTAATATTACGATATTCCGACTCAGTATTGCAGTAAAATTGATTATTAGATTATGGAATTCGTTCATGGTCTATGAGAAGCAAAACATATTTAGTGCTTATTGGAACTGAAGATCTGATGAAAATAGATCTCAATTTATCCTAATAGAATCAATTTCTCTGACAGCCAAGGAAATCTGTGTGGGAAAGAAACAGATGCTGGATGATGACTCTTGCACCATTAGATTTATGAAATGATAAAGTGTTGTGGAATATTTTCTTTCTGCCGCCTTATGTTCAGGTGCACTTCTCTGTCCATTTAACTTGTCAAATGTCTATTGGTGTGTGTATTCTCCCACTTCAGCTTGCAGTAAGTGAATACCTGATAAATGAATGGTACTCTCCTGTATACTGCAATTATAGATTATCAAGGACAGTGAAGCAGAAATTCTTTGCATTTTGCTTTACCTTTCTAGTTGTTTGCAATATTATTTTTAAGATAAATTCAGTTTTGCCCCCATTGATCTCTAGTTTAAGACGCATACTATACAGTATGATTTCTTCTCTACAGAGAGGGGGAAAAAATCATCCTAAGATTATACTGGTCTGCAAAAAAGAATTGCAGTGACACCACCTTAACAATAAACTTGAAATACAAAAAGGAAGACTGTTCTATCCTTGAGATAGTCATAAACTGATTATCAAAAGGACCTTTTCCTGCAAATCTTTACTCGTGTGAGTAATCACAACAAATCCTTTTGACTTCAACAGAAATGCTAGCCTGAGGAAAGAATACTCTCATAGGCTCATAGAAACTTTGGACTGTGAGGACACAGACAGGCCATGTAGTCCAGTCCCCTGCACTGAATTGGGACTAAGTCTTATCTAGACCCTCCCTGACAGTTTTTTGTCTAACCTGTTCTTAAAAAACTCTAGTGACCACAACCTCCCTTGCTAATTTGTTCCAGTACTTAAATGCCCTGACAGTTAAGAAGCTTTTCCTAATGTCTAACTTAAATTTACCTTGCTGCAGTTTAAACCCATGCTTCTTGCCCTGTCCACTGCAGTTAAGGAAGACAATTTATCACTCTCTTCTTTATAACTGCCTTTTACAATAACCTTTCATATCTGGCAGCCCTGAGACTGGGAGGTTGCCACATATTCACAGATATTCCAATATGCTCTGGGCAGGGCACCACATGGGGATCCACTCTGGGCAGTTTGCTCCTGGCCCTGCTTTTAGCTGCTCTGAACAGGGCACCATGCCATATGGTGAGCCGTTCTGTGCTTCATGTGCCTCTCTGGGCTGGGCAGCATCCATGTGGTGAGTCACTCTGGGCAGTGAGCACTGGGTGAGAGAGTGGAGGAGCCACCAGTCAATCAAACCTGCCAGTTAATTGAGAAGTCCAGTTATCTAAATACTGGTTAAAACAGAGTTTACTGTACGTACTTGAAAACTATTATATCACCACTCAATCTTCTATTCTCCATATTAAACAAATCTATTCTCTTTAAATCTTTCCTGGTAGGTAATGTTTTCTATACCTTGCATCTTTTTTATTGCTGTCCTCTGGGCTTTCTCCAGTTTCGCCACACCCTTTGAGAAGTATGATATTCAGGAATGGACACAGTACTCCAGCTGAGACCTTATTAAGGTTTGCAGCATAGGATGATGGAGAAAAATTGAGATTCTCTGACGGCATTACTCTATAGAAGTCAGTTGAGTTAGACCCATGGAAAATGCATGGACACTTTACCATTCAGTTCAACGGGATCAGTCTCAGGTACATCGATTAAATTAGCATTATTCCATTTCACGTGATTGTGTATCTGTAATATTTTTTTGAAAATGATTTTATATTTTTGTAAGCCATTAAATTGTCCCATTAAATAAAATGGAGTTATTTTAACCCAATTTGTATGCCTGTCTAAAATAAAACCTGAAAAGAAATCAAATCAACGTATACTATAAACAATATGGTTTTGCAATTGAGAAACACATACTAGGAAATTACATGTTGTGGAAAGACAGATCAGAGAAAAACTTACTGCTTTGCAGCTCATCATCTCTTTTCTATGTTTTGAAACCTCTAAAGATACGTCCATTATGTGTGGAACAGACGTGGTAGTGCTTTTCTTCCTAAGACCTCCTTACTAGCATTTGGTTAAAATGCTGTCATCTGCTCCACCCATGACTGAGGAGGACACAGGTTATTCTTGCCCAGACTAGCATATTGTAGTCCCCGGTGATTGCTGCCTGCCAGTTACAATTAGGCCACCACACCCCCACAGGCTACTATTTATGGAACAGCCTGAAAGAATAGGAGGGAAAGTGACTTTGAGTGCTTTGCTGAATCAGGCCCTCCATGACTATAAATGGTGGAAGGCAATAGAGAAATAAGAGCTTTGTACTTATTTATTTGGGGCTCAGTCATGTCTTAGAGGCACTGGTTCATGTTGAGAGGGAACCAAGACACTTCAGCTCATGGAGAGATTCTGCCTCCCTCACATGCACCTGCTACTATACCAGAACAGAAAAGGAGATGCTTCCCATCCCCCACCTTTATAACCCAGCCCTATTGCCTCCTGACTCTTTTCCTACACCCCTTCTGGTGGTGTTCCATTCTCCACAGCCAGGCACAACCTGAACGAAAGAGGTGCTCTCTTTTGACTGCCCTATTCATTTTCATGTACATTCAAACTCATGTTCATAGAACTGATGTATAAACAACGCCTACCAAGTTTTTCTCCATGTTTCAGTATTGCTTCATGCACCTTCTGCTGCTTTGTTATTTGCCGTTAATAACAGTCCAAGCTGTGGGTGGGAGACAGCTGATTTTTTCCCAAAAGGTCAGATCAGTTTGAAGATTCACTGTGCAAAGTCATTCTGACTTACCCTCTGCAAAACAAACCAGAACTCTGCAGTTTTTGAACTTTAGTTCTTTGAGCTGTGCTTTGTGTGCTGCCTTTAAATATGGATATTCCACTGTGTTCTGTTTCCTCCTCATTCACACTTTCTACAGTTCTGTATGGATAGGTAGGTTCTTTTGCTTTGTCTGGCTAATGCAGCTAACGCTTAGACAAACGTATCAGGAAAAACAGTTGAAACATTGAGGCCTATTGTCTCTACTGAAAGAGACAGATGTGAAGAAAGTAATTTTAGTATAAGAAGATTTAGAAAGTCGCTCTGGCTTTCGCTAAATCAAAGTAAGTTGACAGCACAGATAAATGAAAAAATCCCATATATCTAAGGCAAACACACAAATGTCACCCTGTGATAAATAATTGAACTCTATTTTGACAGAGTGGAAGTGCTTTTAAAACAGCATAGGAGTAGAGCTGTTTTTAGAAAAGTTCAGGGAGGATTTTGACATTTCATACAGTTTTGAACCAAACGGCTTTAGGCAAGAAGCATTCAGGGAACCTCTGCACACGGTCTCCACCCCTCAGTGCTGGCCCTGCAGCTCTCACTGGCTGGGAATCACAACTAATGGGAGCTGTGGGGACAGCACCTGTGGTGCCTGCTAGCATGGGCAGCATTCACCTTGCAGAACAGACTTGCCCCTCTATGCAGGGGCCAGGCCTGTCAACTGCCTCAGGGAGCAAAGCAGAGAAGAGAGGAGCCAGGGCAGGCAGAGACCCTGCCTTAGCCTGCTGCTGCCCAAGGTAAGCGTCTCCCAGCCAAACCTTGTACCCCACCAGCACCCTAGCCGCATACGCAACCCCAAGAGCCCCCTCCTACTCGCAAACTCCCACCTACAGTCCACATCCTGAACATCCTGCTGCACCTCAACCCTTCAGTCTCACCCTCCAGCTGAAGCAACATGCTCTCCTATCCCCCAATCCACTGGCTGAGTCCTGAGCCCACTCCCACACTCCAAAGCCCCAGGTGCCCCCACCAAAGCTAATAGCCTTGGGCCTGCAGGAGATTCAATCCAGCCCTGATTATAAATATCTGAAAAAAACAAAATCACAAGATGTTTTCATTCCCCCATTAAAACTATTTCTTTGAGGCTGCTTAAATCAGTGGTGTCTAACCTTCTCTATACCCAGCCCTCCTTAGATTCTGGTATGTCAATACCAGGCCTTTCAAAACCTCTAAAGGGATCTGACAGATGGTCTGGAGTGTTGGCTATTAGACCCTACTACTTTAATGACTGGCCCCTCCATCACGTTTTCCTTATGCCACCACCCAACCTGTGATCTTCTCTGCCCAAAGGTGCCAGAGGGAAGAGGCCCTGATGCTGATCTTACGCTTATGGATGAATTTCACCTTCTGCACACATTTAAAGCAGTCAGCACAATAGTTCACTTTTCATGAGCATAAGGCTATTTCAATTCATGGATAACCTTTTTCATTTTGTAAGCAATCCTTTTTGACTGTAGTGTGTCCACAGTTCTGTGACATGTGCACACTGGCTCAGAATGAAAGTTGAATGATTTCAAGATGAAAAACTTATTAAAGAAAGGGAGGAGTGTTGGGTTGGGGGGGGAGGCTGGGCAGGAGGGAAAACATTTTATCCAGGCATGAAATTATTTTCTTTCTACTGCTTACTCACCAATGTAACCAAATATAAATTATAATGCTTTGTCTTATTTTTATAAACAAGCCAGAGACATTTCAACCCAAAGGATTTTTGTCTTTTATGAAAGTCATCAGGGCCTGAGAACGAGGACATGTAATGAAAATGCTCCCTCAGCCGTAACTATAGCATTGATATTGTGATGCTGCTATTAAAAGCTTGGAGGAAAGACCCCTAGAGCTTAAATCAGATTTAGAAACCAGTGTTTAAGAAAACATTTTCTTTGTTTCCATCTAGAAACATTTTCCCCATAATGAAACAGTTGAGCAGCTTCTTTAGCATAATGAATGGCTTAGGTATGACATTGTAGAGTTGATTTATTCATTTTTCAAGAGGATTTGAAACTAAGAGCAGTTTTCAAAGGTGGCTCATTCACATAAATAAGTTATTTGTCTTTGTTTAAACTTACCAGAGCCAGAAAATGAAGGAGGAAAAGAACAAGCAGTTGACTTTCTCACTGACATGAGGAGCAACCAAGAGGTGTTACAAGAATAATCCTCAGAAGTATAACCCTCTTCTGAACTCCAGGATTATGTATTTAGATGTTACAACTGTAGCTGTCAGTCAATCTATATTCCCTCTATTTTTTTCCATCCTACTGTGGAATAATTTGTTACGTGCTCCAAGGAATATGTAGGGGTGTGCCACTAATAACCACACATGCTGTCAGCTGTGGGTGTTTTGCTAATCATCTGGGTGGCATTTAAATCTCTCCGGGTGGCCACCCAGGTGCTCAGCTTACAGCAAACATTGTTATCAGCCTGTTTATCCTTGTGGACTGCAATTACAATATGTCATGTGAGCCATACAGTTCCCCATAAAAAGTCTGCTATACTCCACGTCCCCTACCCAGAGACCTGTCCACAGTGGAGCCCTGGGTGTGGGGTTTGGCAGTCAGGGGCTGTACCTTGATGTATGAGACCAGTCCCTAGGATCTGCCCCACTGGGCAAGGCATCTGCACTCCCCATACACAACAGGTAGGCTACCAGAACCAGAAGCACAGGGCCAGGAGTAGAGCCCCACCTAAAACCTGGAGGTGCTTCAGCAGCTATTCTGTTCCCTAGTTTCCAGTGCACTGCTAATAGATCCCACCCAAATCTGCTCAGGGACCCAATCTTCTACATTCTGCCCCTCCCTTCCCATGAGAACTCATCTCTCTGTACTGGAAGGGGTGCTCCAGAAGGCTGACAGACCCTCCTCCCCCAGAGCAAAAGTGGTAAATTTTGTTTTTGCTGGCAGGTTTTTTTTTCCCCCTTTCAGGCATGCAGATGGGCCCCACAGCTACGTGCTAACTGTGCTGCATGTGGTTCAAGGGGTGAAACCTGCTGGTTTCTAGTCTCCCAGCTTTCTCATCTCCAGAGTACTGTAGTTATGTTAAAAATTTTCTTGATTGATCAGGTGCTTTTGAATCATTTGAGCAGCCATTTTCAGTCAAAGGAGGAAGAATCTGTCCGACCAGATTGAAGAAAAGTCCAGGAAAGTATCTTGAGCTCAGCATTTGGAGTAGCTTCTGCAGCTTGCGGCCCTCTGCATGAGAGGAAAACAATATTACTGCTAATTTTTTGTCCTTGTGGAATAAATGTTGTTCTGTGCTCTGAGGTATGTGTGGATGTGCATCATCAATAGAAACAAATAGTGTTAACTGCTAATCATCTGGGAGGCATGAATCATTCGTGGGTGGCCACCTGAGCACTCAACTGATAGGGAACACTGGTGCAGAGATCTGTAATGACACTGATGCACAAACAAGTCTTTGTCTTAAGCACTTTCTCAGTTTACCACTGAACACAAGGGAACAACTGACATGTATAAAAAGTCACTTGCAAAACTAGATAACTGAAATTTTGGGGAAAAAAAATTTCCAGTGAAACTGAAAATGAATTTTTCAGGCAATCCAAATATTTAAAGATAAATTACCTCAAGATGAATTAATGTTTCTTTCATCTCAATAAGTTTTTAGTATCAATTTCAAGTATTTAACATTTTCAAGTGTGAAATAAATTTAGAAGGAAATTTCTAACTGAGGTTGTTTTGAATTGCAAAGTCTCCATGTTTTGTTTGGAAAAATGTCAAAATGAAACATTTCAATTATTTTTCTGACTCTTTGGTGAAATTAACACAAATGTATCCCAAAATAACTCTATTGTGCAGATGTAGCCTGAATGACCAGGCCAGGGGCTGCTACAGAGCAATCGGGAGGATGCAGGGAGCTAATTAAATTAGGCAGTCACTTGGAGCCAGTTAAGAGCTTGCAAGAAGCAAGTTAATCAGAACACCTGCAGCACAGTAAGGATTTACCTGGACTAATTTTAAAGGCTTCCCTTCAGGTGGGGCTAGGAGCTAAAAAGTGGGAACAAGGAGGTGTGTTGTGGAAGAGCTGGAAGGCTGTGAGCCAGTACCAGGAGGAAGATACTGTGAGAGTTTGTGTGGAGAAGTGGTCTTGGGAAGGGCTGTAGCTCTAGTAGTGGAAGGAAAGCTACCTGTTATTACTGTCATTAGTGTCTGTGGGCTGAAACCTGTAGTAGAGGGTGAGCCTAGGTTCCCACAACCCTCCTGACCACCCCTGAGCAGGGGTGGTTGAGACTAAGTTTTTGTCCCAAAACCTAGTCAGTGGCCTATGATGAAGGTGGATTAGTAGACTATGACCCTTGCAAGCCTCCAGTAGAGCAAGATAAGCTATGTCAAGGGTCACAACAAGCCTCAGAGGCAAACTCTGGCCCAAGTGTCATCATGAGATTGCACCTTGATGTGCACTCCCTTAAGAGTTTTGTAAGGGTTCACTCATATTAATACTTTGCCATGAATACCACCATATATATGTTGTGGGATCAAACACCTTTATTAAGTATGCAACTGAATCATGAGCAAGTACTTTCTATATTATCAATACATAACACTGAAATTAAGATGTTGTCATTTAGGTCAACATGCCCCTAGTTTGCTAATTTGGCTGCCTATCTTGAGCTGTTACAAAGATGCCTGGTGTTCAGAGAACATTGTGAATATAAGGAATTTTTATGGACTGTCAAGTTCAGCACTGAATAACTGATTCACCCCAATCCAAACCACTAACTACATTTGAAAATGTTAGCTCTCTATGTAAAAGCTATATATGGACATTCGTTTTCTTGGCTAAAATTTAGCTAGTAACTGGTAATCACAGCTGATCTTCACCACTCCAAATTTAACGTTTCATATCATACACGATTATGTCTCAGAAGTAGTATACATAAGACATAAATCCTTCCTTCAGAACATATATAATGGAACATGAAGAACTGGAATGCTGAAGCCCCCTGTTTAATCAATAATGCCAGTTCAAAAATTTGTGTAGGCAGTAGTACTAATAATTAGTAGTTTTCAAGATTAAGATCAACAAATATATAGAAATGCATTTGTGAGTGGCTTGCTACAACTGTGCTTAGGTATGCCTTAAACTTCAACTGTTCTGGAACTGCAATAAAAGATCTGGAATCACTGTTTGGGCTTAACTCCAGTGTTTGAATTGTCAAACCCTACTACTTATATCATCAGGGGCTCATTCATTTAACCCCTGACTCATCCAACAGCAGAAGCACCTCTGTGGGAGGTTTCAGAAGAGCACAAAAATCTACTGTGATAAGTCTTTCAATAAAAGTTCAGAGGAGCTGACAAAGGGATAGAAAATGTATCCAAAAAGAGAAGCCATGGTGTCGAGACTGATCTTAACTGTTGCTGGGTCTGGGAGGTAAGTTTTCCTGAGCACGTAGAGCCTGTGTAGGTACAAAATTTATATTCGTATCTTCATCCATAGCAGCAAAAATGAGCTGCAGATACTTGCAGGGCTCTACTTGTAACTAGGCTAGACATGGATAAGCAGAGGAGGCATACAAATTGGACATGTGTACCTCTCAGCCTTTGTGTGTGCAAATCTAATCATACAATTTTTGCAGGCAGACCTAAGGTATGTTAAAAGTAGACACAGTTGTGCATAAAGAAACTTGCACACTACCTGTGAACTGAAAATTAGGTCCCACTGACAAAGCAAAAGAAAAAAACAACTTTTTGAATATAGTGGCAGTGAAATATGTATCATTTGAAAGAGATGCCATCAGATTAGAGTTAAATATGGTTGTTTATATTTCAGGTGAATTTAGTTAAATTATACAAACTGTGTGTGTTTGCTTTCTTTCTGGGTTAGAATAAAATTGATCTCTGCTATTGAAACGATAAATAGAAGAGCCACTATTTAGTTCTCAAAGAGTCTTCTCTTGTGCATTGGACCAACAATTTAAAAGGCACTTTTAGAAAATTCTTAGAAACATAAAATTATTGGATCTAGGATTCAATTATCTAATCATGCCTATCTGACATTTGCCCATCTCTATTCTAGCATTTGGAAGGACAAATGTGTCTGTTGATTTAATTGCTCCATTAGCAGCACAGGAAAAAGTGTGTGATTGTCATTCAAAAGAGTGGGGAAAAAATGAAATTTCACATGGTATCATATAAAAAAAATGAAGCATAAACACCCCTTTGTATAGAAACACTACATATGAGTGGTTTAACTAATGGATTTATTAAGGTAGCTGACTAAATTCCATAATATTTTCTCACAGTTATTTGCACCTACAAAATTATTACTGTATGTGACCTTCACCAAACCTAAAACTGGAAACCAGTTCTGAACTTCTGGTACAAAAATGAAAATATATAAAAGCCAAAAGCCCATTTCCACTTTCCTTATTTCTGTTGTTGAAAACACAACACAGCAACCACTGGCCTACAGTCGCAATTTCTAGTGCCATGCAATAACTCAAAGGGAAGCACTATGTGGAAGCTAATAGCCTACAAAACTATGTAATCTAACAGGCTGCAAACCCGCCATATTCCCTAGCCCTCAGAAAGATGGGTCCTTCATGTTAACAGCATCTAAATTATTCTACTGTGGTAAATAACCTGATTTTCTGGCATACATATGATTTTTAGATTGTAAGCTCTCTGGAGCCTAGGCTGCCTTTATTAGTGTGTGCAGTGCCCAGTACAATGCATCCCCAAGTCCCCCCTAGGGCCTTTAGACCCTACAATAAATTATAGTAATCTGTGCATGTAAGTTCTTCTCAACCCTCTATCCTCCAATCACTGCCTTTAGCACATCTGTTCTAAGACTCTGTAAAAATTAAAGGAAAAGAAACATCAGCAACTCCCTCTCTCCACAGGAGCTGCAGCAAATTACTGACAGGTCTCTTCAAAATCCTGCTGGGTGACACAAATCTATTTAAATGACAGTAACTTTGCTACTTCCTGGTGGCCTACCCTCTGGTGTCTCTCTCTGTCCCAATGAACCAGAATTTGTTGTGTGAACAAGTCAGGCAATGCTAGGAGAGTGTGCAGGACCAGCTCCTTAGCAGCCAGCACTCCCTCTTTACTTCAATCAACAAATTGAGCCATTCATTCTTTCGTAGTCCAGCTGACTAAACAAACCTATCACATGTAAGTCTTTTATCCCTGGAAAAAAGGATTTAGTGTCTGCTACTCTAACACCATGCCACACACGTAATGTCAGCATGACTATTAAAATCCTGCTGTGATCCTCTGTCTAACTATGGGCCACGCAGCCTCAGCATCACCGCGCAAAAGGGAGCACAGGTTATGAACCTATAAATAAAGAAAACAGTGAACTATTCCCTCAACAAAACTCTAAGTCAGTATTAAGATTGGTGTCCCTTCACCATCTTCCTGACTCACAGGTGCCAAATTGCCTTATCTTAGTGATTGCAAGAATCTTTAGTAATCCATGCTGAGCCCCACTGCCAAGATGGCGGTCCCTTTTCTACATGACTGTACGCTGTAGTCATTATATGCTGTATGCTATAGTTAGGCTAGCCGCAGAGAGGTAGCCATGTTATCTGATCTGCAAAAACAACGAGTCTTGTGGCACCTCCAAGCCTAACATTTATTTGGGCATATGCCTTCATGGATAAAAACAAGTTCATAAGATTCATGAAAGCTTAGGCCCAAATAAATCTGTTAGTCTTTTAGGCCCTACAGGGCTCCTCATTGTATAGTCAGACTAATTAAAGTCAGCCTGACTATACAATATTTTTGCTAACATTTCCTTTTTTTTTTTTACTGACTCATTAAATTGATATTGGGCAATGAGTTTAATATTCCCATGTAGTACTGGTATCCTTTCCTATCATGAATGCGAAAATGCCAACAAAGAACAAACTGTCTTCTGATCCTGTGCCAAACTGAGCATATACAGACAATTGCAGAGGACAGCTGAACAAGGGCTCCAGATCTACATTCTTCCATGTTGATTAGATGGAATAAATGGGCCCATAGGGTCAAAAGTGTGAATTTGACCCTGTAACTGCCCAACGTTAAAAAAAAACAGTTCCTCCTTGAATTTAGTTATCGTCCTCTGAGTATGTTTCTCAGACATGAAGAAAAGAGTGGTATGTAAACTTGTCTCTCTCACCAACAGCAGTTTGTCCAATAAAATGTATTAGCTCACCCACCTGGTCTCTCTAACACCTTGGGACTGACACCACTACAACACTGCATGCAACATAAAGGTCAACATTAAATAAGTCGCAGGGTTTTGTACCGAGACCACAGTCTCCTTTGTACTGTGCCAAACATGCCATTAAAATCCCCGTTAACCTTTTATTAATTATATGGTAAAAATGAGTTAAAGAATTTGAAATATAAAATAAGGCCTTCATTTTAACAGCATCCCTTGTTTCTTTTTCCTTTAGCTGAAGAGAATCTGCAGAAGGAAAAAGTCCTTATTTGACAGTCTTTTAGATGGCATTAATGTTGAAGATAACTATCTTTTGGGGGGTAGGAGTTAGTTGAGCTGGGCTCAATCTGCTGTTAAAGTTTGGTCCTGCTTCCCCACACAGAGAAAGGGAAACAAAAGAACAGACAAGATAGAAAATGCAGCTTTTGTCTTTGGTTTTGACTTTTACTTGACCTCATTTCTGGAAAAACATAGGCACAGCACACAAGCTTGTCAGATGCTCCAAGAGCTGGGACCAGTCCAATGATGGAGAGGACAACCACGATTAAAGCTTACTCCTTCACTCCCCCACACCCAACACTGCATTTCTTTCTGAGGACAGAAAGAAGCAAGTATGTCCTGCCAATTTCATGTCTACATTCAATGGTTCACAGTCACCATGGAGTCACATTTTTATTTCTGAAAGACAACAATTTTAATAAAATCTTTCAAATCCAAGTAACTCAAAATAACCCCTGTACAAGATGCCTACTGTAGTGCCTTTACAGCAAGCACTTTTCCTATGTGGCTGGAAGCAGTGAGTGATTTTTTATATGTCATTGATTTGAACCAACTGTCTATTAAAACTTTTTCCAAGATACAGCAGTAATCCCTTCATTGCTAAAGCACTGTGTGCATTGGGCCAGATTCTCCTGGGGATCAGTTTGTGCACAACAGAGCTAATCTCTGCTTGTATAAAGCAGATACACAACAGAAATTACAGCCAAAAGATGACCATGTAGGATTCTGAGGGACCTTAAGATGAGTTATCTGGGGTTATGTAGCAAAACAGTGTAGGCAGATGTGTAATATGAAAAGGTCTGTATTGAAGAGATAAAAAGTTGGGAGAAACTAGAGATGTGGCAGTCCTGAGGTATTACTGGTTTGTAAAACACTTATGGCCTGGAGACAAAACTTAAAATTGCCCCTCGCCCATTCTAACCCGAAATAACAGTATCACAAATGTTTCCTATCATGGCGGATACTCAGTTATGGAAGGCCCCAGTGCAGAACCCTGGTTGCATCTCTGTCTCAGTTTCCTTTTTAGTGCTTTCAATAAATGCAATGAGGTTTACATATACTGGACTGTGTGCCTTAAGAGGCGTGTTTCATTCAATCCAAGGGCAGAACATGTTACACAAATAAAGCCCTATCCTCACCTCACAGCTGTTGGAGGAAGAGGATTGTGTTAACCTGAGTTTGTCAGTCCTCATTTAAGTCCATTTATCTCTTCTGTTCAGGCTCCTTATTTTCACAGCTCTCCTTACTGAGGACACTACTCTGAAGTCAGGGCCTCATCTCATCAGCTAGGGAAGCATTGCCCATCTGGGTTCAAGATCCCTGGAGACTTTTAATTAGGCCTATAATTTCTGGAACACCATATAATTCTTTTTTGATCTGGAGTCCCTGCAGCTATGAGCTCATACCTGTGAGGTCCTCCTGTTGGGAACAGGTTTTGCTAAGGCTTGTCATTCACAGCTCCTTCCTTTCCGAGCCTCTTTCTGATAGGAGCTCTCTTCCTGGTGTGCTCCCTCACTAAATCTCCAGAGTCAACCTCCTGAAGAACTTTCTCACTGTATGTTCGCTTCCTCTCTGAACCCTCTAGATCTCTTATAAGACCCATGTTGTCCTTACCTAATTAGCTGTCACCCAGCTATTTCGGCAATTAACTATTTCCAAGTGGAACTGGGTTGGCTCATTCTCCTTAGCAGAATCTGATACAGGAAGGCTGGATGACAAAGTTCCTCAGAGAGAACAAGACAGAAGCATCTGTGCTCATGTATACTGACCCTCTCTGAAATGTGGCTTCTTTGCCAATACTCTTCAGAGATGTTTCTTGTTGTTAGTATATGATGTTAAAAGTACAGAATCTGTCCTGCTGCAACAAGTCCACATTTGATAAATTCAGAATATGTTTTCTTACCTCTTATGTTCTCTGAAAAACATGATCCAACGTGAATAGCAACAAAGAGGTTAGTCTGTACTCCAACAAAACAAAGCAGCAGAAATATAGCACTTTAAAGACTAACCAAATGATTTATTGAAAGATGAGCTTGCATAAGAAGTGGGTCTGTCCCACAAAAGCTCATCACCGAACAAATCATTTGGTTAGTCTTTAAAGTGCTACATTTCTGCTGTTTTTTGTTGTTTTGTTTTTTTTATGATCCAGCATATTCAGTCTTGAGTCGTTGTGGTCTGAAAATTAAATGGATTGTGAAGAGGGGGTTTGATACTGAAGCCTTGGTGAGCCCTTGCTGGAAAAAAATATCAAGGTTGTTTCATGTTTAGTGTGGCTGATTTTCTGGGTGTTACCATATGGCTGCAGCAACATTATTGCTGGATCCTTGAGCTGGAGGAATTGCATATTTTTAGCGAAACAGGCTCTGTCTCTGTCTCTCTCACACACACAGCACTAACAAGCAAGCAAAGTGAGTTATTACAGGTTTGTTTGCCAGAATATAAATCTCTCTTGGGCTGCTCACTATACTTCTATTAGAGATCGGCCTCTTTTTTACACGGTGCAAAGATCCACAGATGGTAAAAGTTTGGAAGATTTCCCAGAAATAGCTCTGAGGAAGCAAACAGAATAATAATGTGTAGATAAATAGAACAAAATTATGACCCTTTATCAATTTTAGTAGTTATGCAATTAATAAGCCAAGCCAGGCAGCCCAGAGTCGTCATTGTATCCTACCACTCACCCATCTCTTACAGGAAACAAGTTTTCAGTCTACATTGTCAGTCTTCACATTTAGCAATTCCCCATGCAGGTGTTATAAATACAAGATGAGTCAAACAGTTGTAGATGGATCCAGAAATATTTTCACACTCCAGCAAAAAAAAAAAATGCTAGTGATGTACCATATTTTCCTTATATTTTTTGCTCCTTTCTTTCTACCCATCTTTTAGCAATGGGACAACATTGGTCAACTTTGGAAATGTCAGTGAAGGCAGCTAGCTATACATATGTTCAAATGTGCACCTAATATGCACCTGCAAAATTCAGAAGCAGTCAATATTTTAATTGATGTGCTGTTCAGTAGAAGACAATGTAAGAATAATTTAAAATATTGATAACAGATTTATCAGACAAAATAAAGTATCCTGGGTTGTACAATCCTATTTTACCTGGAGCCTTAAATAAAGGCCTATGGCTACATCCTCAGTCCACCATAGCTCCAGGAAGTGCTTTAGGAACACAAAAACACCATAAAGACAGTTGAACAAGCTTCTTGAGGACTTCCTAAGCACTTTCATAACAGAGAACCAGACTAATAGAATATACTCAGTTCTTTATAGGAACATAGGAGTTGTTCTATATAATCAGACTATCAGCTCATAGAGTCCACTGTCCTATCCTTGACAGTGGCCAATATTTGACACTCCAAGAAGAATAACAACATTCGCAGTCAAAAATAAATCAACTCTCAGAACACTGTAATTGATTTGTTCAGTCCTGTAGAAGGCAGAAAATTTTCCTGACTCCTGCAGTAATCAATTTAGACCCCAAAACATGACAATCTGTTTGCCCTTGTTTTATCCTACATAATGCTGATGTTCTTATTATGATACAATTATCCAGCCCCTTGTTTATGTCAGGCTACAAGTGACACTATAGCAACGTTTGTAAAACTGTGGCCCATGTGCTATCATAATAACAAGGAGTCTTTCTTGACTGTCTGCAAATTAAAATATTTTGAGAACCAGATATAGGAGATTAGTGTGTTGCAAAGGAGGTAACTGGTCCATGAGAGGGTTTTTTTCCTTTCAGTGGGCTCAAGAGGATGACAAAGCTGGAAAAATGTGCTAATAAATATTTCTATTTTGTATTATGCTTTTCAAAGTGCAACTTCACATCATCCAATTAGTTTTCCTAACCTAAGGAATGTGTGGTTCAATTGATCTTGAGCAATTCTAGAATTGTAGAACTTTTTCAGAAAATTGATAAAGTATAAGAATAGAGATTCCCCCCTCCTATTAAGCCCGTGAAAGCAGTTTTACCCAAAAAAAGAACAGCCAGGAAGACATTTCCTAAGGAATACCAACAAATAGAGAGGCTGTTAGGTTTTAAGAAGAAGGAGCTTTTAAAGTCCGGGGGGGGGAGTCCTTTCTAAATGCCCCCATCTACACAGGCAGCACGCAATTCAAAAGCAGCATTTTCGAATCGCACACAGCTGCCATTATGCTAATGAGGTGCTGCATATTCTTGGAAGAGCCTCATTAGTATCTTCCCAACTCGCTCATTACCATGCCCCTTCTGAAAGGAAGGGGCTAGTGTAGATGTAGCCAGAATCACTAACAAAAGCAATTTGAATTTTGAATATGGGAAAGGACCCCACCCACCCCCAATTGTCATCAAATTGTAAGTTATTCTGATGTGCAGTCTATATGCTCAGAAAACAAGGGCCTAGATTTTCAGCTCATGTTAATCAGCATCAGTTCCTTAGCTTCAATTAAACTACTCTGAGATGTACCAGCTGAGCATCATGCTATAGAATATATATGGATTAAAAAAAAAATGAAAAGAAAAGGTCTTTCTCTGAGTACAATTGCTGCATAGATAAAATGATTTTGTAAACATATGTTTTTCATATACTAAAGTTCCTTTCATAATTAATCTTACTCTCACTTTTATTTTTTGCTATTATAAAACCAATCTTCCCTCTGCAAGTCAGTGCTCAGATTTTTGTGGTGTATTGAGGATGGCATTGGGCTTACACAGCCATTCCATTCAGGTTAACTAATTTAGGGAATGGCATTAGCTTCAATACCCATAGTGGCCATGTCTACATAGCCCCAGAACATAGCACTGCTCAGGGATAAGTGACTGGTGACAGAGCAGGGTTTAGCCAGCAGAGACTTGTCTACATGGCCTCTTTACTGCCGGCAACCCCCCACCGCTGAGAGCAAAATCTCACACGACTATGTTAATGGGCAACCATTTGCAGTATCTAGGAACCTCATTAGCATAGTGCTGCCGGCATCAGTGCTATGCTCCAGTGCCATGTAGACATGGCCAGTAAGTTCCTGCAGGTGGATGTGTCCAGGGCTATGTTTACACTAGCCCCAAACTTCGAAATGGCTATGCAAATGGCCATTTCGAAGTTACTAATGAAGTGCTGAAACACATATTCAGCACCTCATTAGCATGCGGGCAGCCGCAGCAATTCAAAATTGATGCAGCTCACCACTGTGCGGCTCATCCTGACGGGGCTCCTTTTTGAAAGGACCCCGCCTACTTCGAAGTCCCCTTATTCCTGTGAGCAGATGGGAATAAGGGGATTTCGAAGTAGGCGGGGTCCTTTTGAAAAGGAGCCCCGTTGGGACGAGCCGCGTGGCGGCGAGCCAAGTCAATTTCAAAGTGCCGCGGCCACCCGCATGCTAATGAGGCACTGAATATGTATTTCAGCACTTCATTAGTAAACTTCGAAATGGCCATTTACATGGCCATTTCAAAGTTTGGGGCTAGGGTAGACACGGCCCAGGAGAAATAACCATCCAACAGTGGGAAGGGGATTTGATAAGTAATAAAAAGGGAAGCCCATGAAAGAAAGTGTGTGAAATACTCTTGGATTTCAGAGTATGTCCACTACACATCTGTGCATGTCAGATTTTAAGTATGAAACTATAAAATGGACTTGGCAATTAAGGATCCAAACAAACTCTTCTGTAAGCTTGGTTTTGCTAAAGCTTTATAGCATTTGGACTCTCAGAAGCCTCTTGTGAGAGAATAGAGAACATTGGCTACCTCCTGTTGCTGGATATAAAGGAGAAAAGTTAAAGGTGGTGTGATGGGCCTATCAGAGTTTGACTGCTAGTCTCAGCTTAATTCTTATTTTTAATTTGATGGTTTTGTTGATTTGTGCTTCTTATGACCCCTTGAGATTGTAGCATCTTCTTTCAATTTTTATCACTTGGCCTTTACCAGGGGTAATCCCTGTATTACACTTTTCAAGGACAAAGTGGGTCTTTACCCACGAAAGCTTATGCTCCAAAAGATCTGTTAGTCTATAAAGTGTCACAGGACTTCTTGTTGCTATTATGGATAATACCTGGTGATTTTCAGAACTAGTCCATTGAAGATTGAAAAGATTTGATAATGCAAAACATGTTGGCTTACATGCTAACCAATTATTCTGAAAGGTTTTGTTTTTTTATAACATATCTGCCACTTATCCCATGCTGCACATGCTCAATAGACAGAAGCATTTCAGTCAAAACTAGCTATATAGCCATTGGCCTGTTTTATTCTTTAAAATGGTCAGAATATTTTATTTTAAATTTGCAGTTTGAACATTTGTTGGCATTAACAATATTCTAAAGACAAAAGAAAAATCTTAGGAAAAAAACCCACAGCTACAGAATTTATCTTCCCACTATGAATTAACTGTTCAAAAAGGAGAGAGTACAAAATATCCTGACCTCACCTGCATAAAACTGGCAATTAATGTAAAGAATCTGCCTGATGTCTAGTTAATCTATACAACATTCTAATGTATTTCACCAGCAGAGGAAGGGGAAACCCCCTTTATAAAGCCTTGCTCTAAGTTAGGGTAGGAACTAAAGACTAAAATATGTTTTTAAAACATGTTCATAATGGGTTGCTACCTTGCATACTCACTGGTCAAGGCATGCAGGAGGAGATATTGTGCTACCAGAGCCGCATGCAGAGATCATTCCAAGTACGTGCATATAGCCACTCCCCAGGAAAAATGGATCCTCTGTGGAACAATTCCCTGAAGAGATTTTCCCATCAATCCAGCAATCTACACAGAAAGAAGAGGAAAGGGGGTTGAGAAAACTAGGGGATGAGGGTCATGTCCAGAGCTGCAAATCTGCATTTCTCCAGGCTATCCCTAGAGTTTATGAAGAAAGGAAAATACAGCTGGGATCATTACAATCTCTTTCAGCAAAGTTTCCTCAGTGGTGGGGGTCCCACCTGAAGGATGGCAGGGAGCATACCTGGAGCAGACAGGGCAAATATATTCCCCAACAGCAAAACTTGAAGAAGTTACACTGTCAAAAGGATGAACCACCAAGCCAAAGACATAGAGCTTTCTCTTGGGTAGTGTGATAGACCACAGGCTACAGCAGAGTACAGTAGCCTCATGGAGGGCAAGTATGTGGGCAGTTGGGTCTGTGCCTTTGTTTCTCAGGGCTTGTCAAGGATCAGTCTATAGCAGCAGGCTAATTCAGCACCTGTGGCTAATCAAGCACCTGAAGCCAATTAAGGCCTGCAGAACCCTTTAAGTGACTTCCCTCAGGTAAAGGTTGGAAAAAGTGAAAGGGGAGGATCAGGAAGGAGAAAAGGTCTGCAAAGGACAGCCTGCCAGTGAAAAGGCTTGCTACAGCTACCTGGACAAAGTGCTGGGGAAGTGGCCCAGGGAGGACACTGCTGCATTTAAGGCTGAGGGAAACAGCCCCTCTAGCAGCAGCTGCATAGGATCCCTGGGCCAGAACCTGGAATGTGTGGGAGGAGACCTGAGTCCCCCTCCAGGCCACCTCACAGTCTCCGAGGTAGCTCAAAGGCAGCAGGAGGAGGCCTAGCATCCTACTGGGATCTCCCCTGTTATTGAATGGCTGATGATGAGAATGGCTCTATAGGCTGTGCCCCACTCTTGGGAACACAAGGCAGAGTAAAAGGGATGCAGTGAGCCTCTGAGGCATTTCTTTGGCTGTCATGATGCACAGAACCCACAAGGAGTCACACGGCAGTTTTTCACAGTAGTCCTAGGCTTCCACTAGCTCCAGGAGAGCCTCCAGAGCGACCCTCCCATGTTTTTGTCTACACATAGGGGCAATCTGGCTCATGCTTGGGAATTTTTTTAGTTTGATAAGTTTCAGAGTACAGGTTGAACCTCTCTAATCCGACACCCTCAGGACCTGATGAGTGCCAGTCGAGAGAATTTGCCAAAGGGAGGTCAATATTATCTAGCAGCATTACCAACACTTCCACTGCTTAATGGGCTCTTAGAGGACATTTAAGGGTACATTAGAGCTAAATAACAGCACAAAACACTGAAAGCTGGGACTGGTGGCTGGAAACAAATCTTATGGGGCTACAGGAAATTTAGCCGCACCCATGATAAGTGGTCATCCGACTAGCTAAAATAATGTTGGATTTCGGCTGTTGATGGATGACAGCCATTGTTGGCAGAGACTCTGAAACAAATGTTTCAAACAAAAACTATACAAACATCATATTTTTAGCATCATCCTCTCTTATGGAGGGCACCATTAAACACTCAGCATTCCTGCCCCTGGAAATGAGGTCTCTGCTTATACTTACAATAGAAGGTTTTGCAATTCCACATATATGTGGCAAAGGTTGAATGTATAATGCTGCTCACTACAGAAAAAATGTCTTATCTAATACCTTTGAACAACGAGCCAAAGAATTTACGTGTGAAGGGTTTTTATTTATCTATGCAAAGGAAAAACAAAATGGGCTTGTGCTTTTCTTTAGACTATATGACCAAATATAAAGTTATTTTGGCTATTGAGTTTTAGAGAGTAGGGAGATTATTCCTGTCTTGCATTTGGCATAAAAATGTCAGTTTGTATCTGCCCTATAAGACTTTATGGGCAGAGAGAGAACTGGTATGGCTGAGAAATAGCAAGTACTTTAGAAATGACATCCTGATTAATAGAGAAGGGGAATTAACAAATTTAATTTTAGATTTTTTTAAAACAATATTTCATTTTGTTAATACAAACAACTGGGAGAAAAAAAAAGTTTGTCTTAAAAGTTTGAATACCCTCATCTCTGGAAGGAAAACACACGTAAGACCCACAATGCCTCTTCCAGCATAAACAAAGACAACCAGACTTTTAATTCCTGACTTTCTTAAGGTTAAAAATCAGGCAGAAATGTATGTCTCTGAATCATGCCCATTTTCTCCTCCTATTTGTGGAAAAAAACCCAACAACAACAAAAAATGCCGCAACAGAAATTCCATAGTCTTTTCTTTGTAGGTCACCTTTAAATAGTATTAAAGCAAAATATCAAAGTCATTCTTGTTTGTTAAATGGAAAAAATGCTCCCATCTAGTTATCTTCTGGCAAAAATCTCTGAATGCCATCACTGTAATATCTACACACATTTAGCTGCTTCAGAAATACCTTTAATGTTTCCTGACAGCAAAGTGAATTAAAACTGAGCTAAAAGGATATAAAAGAACAGTATTGCTAAGCAGTTTTTCAGCTTAGCCTTTTACTCTGTAACAGATTAACATTCACTTTGTACTCCTTCCTTTTGCAAACCGTATCAAACAAACTCTGTTTCCTTGCTTAAAACAGACAAGAAAAGGACTCTCTTTCATCATCTGTCATCTCTTACCCTTGCTGTTTAACTCCCAAGCTGAGAGACACTTATTGACCACCATGGGACTGACAGTCATTTTCTTTCTATTTTGCACATCTGACTAGTTGCTTCTTTGGGAATAAAATTTTCCTTTCTTTGAAGCAACAACCTGGTCATGACCTACACAAGATACTCACCAGACTTGATGTGCCAGAGATCCTCTTCCATTTTAAATTACTAGTGTCATATTGTTGGTTGTTTCTTAGAAAGAAAAAACAAAATAAACCAACTTCACTCCTGTTTGCTATAGAATGAGAAAAACAATAGTGAAATATACACTGTGCATGAAGGGAGTGAAAAATATTTTATGCATTTTAACTGGCAAGATGTTGGCAATAGCTAGCTATCAAGAAAATATGATGATCAGAGGACAAAATAAAAATTAATAAAGTAATAAAATCTAAAATCTAAAAACACTAATAAAATAAAATCTTCTAAAGCTTGTTTTTAATTAGATATTTATTGGGAGCTTAAAGGAATAAAACAATCAGCTTGTAGGCTAAGAGCATTCAATAAAAATCTGTCATACTACAGATCTGCAATAACTATCCCTTCATATTCCTTCACCTTTCAGGTCAAAGGAGTGGGCGGTATGGGTTTATATTGACTGTTTTGAATGACATTCCTGCCAACAAACAATTTGAAATGCATGATGGATGCTTTTCAAGATGAGACAAACACATAAATAAAGGGTTTTCCAGACGGCTTAGTATTGTACAAACTCATATTTAAACCTAGTGGGGCTCAATGACTCTAAAAGCATTCAGGGAATTACTTCATTTTAGGTAAGTATTTCAGTACATTTGGAGTAGTTGTACATGCAAGTGAAAAATTGGGTGTAGCAATTAAGACCTCTTGCTCTCACTTCCAAGATGCAAAGCAATAGACGCTTGCTTGTCGTAGTGGGCACAGTTATGAAAGAAGTGTGTGCAACTCGAGGACAGACTTGGTCTTAGTTAACATAACATCATACTCATTTTCCATAACAGAATGTAATTGATATTTATGTTTAATTGGTTACTTGTTTGCAAATATAGGACATGTCATATGCCCAATTTAGAAAAAAAAAAGGTCTTTTACTTTTGAATTATCATCTGATTTTTCTGAACTCTCTGTTTGTTCTCACAAAATTTCTAACCAGATTTTCAGACTCTCAATAAATTCTATTAGTCACCAATCATGTGCACTAGATTTTAATAACATCAAAAATACTGTAGAAGTAATCTCTTCTTATGATACGGTATTGTGATATCTGTTTCCAACCCAAATCGGAAAGAATAGAAGGCTACATGTTTATATTTTAAATATCTTCCTAAATTTATGTTTTTAATTTGATTTCTGTTTTAGATAATGTCTCAAACTGAATTTAACTTTATCCAAACTGGTTTACCTCTTAATCTTTCAAGTAAGAGAGAGATTGAAGAAGTGAGGGTCAGTGCCACAGCATATTGGAAGTCTTTCAGGGAAGTCTTTTGTTCACTTGATTTATATTATTTTGAGATGCATGCCCACAAGAAAAACCCATACATGTGATTCCCCTGAACTCTCATCCAGCCTCAGCCCAAACCACATCCTCACGTCACGTAGAATAGAACTGTCTCCACAACTCATCTCTAGTTAAACTGGAACTGAATTTCTTTTCAAGACTATGTTCCAAGAAACTAGATAGGACTGTTTTTTCATTTACCAAAATATACACAGATATGTATAAAAATGAAATGCCTTATTTAAAACCACAGAACTCTGCTTAGAAGGGCATGTCACAGACATTTTTCATTTTACAAATGTTTTTCACTCCCCGGTTACTAACATATTTTAGACCATAACCCTCTGGTGCTCCATTTTCTATCTCAGAATTCCTTTGCTGCTCATTCCTATAGGGTGTGTTCAGGACTGCTCTAATTTAGGTCAGCTAGAATGGTGCCAGTGAGTTGTTCTGCTAAGTCAATGTTGCTTACAACATGACCACTCTTCCAGGAGAGGATGACATATGCAATAGCAGTCCTCAGCTGCCTGGGTGAGGAAGGTTTCGTTGCCTCAGCCATGTAAAGAATTCAGTCAGGGAATTGAGATTCTGGTCTTTTATTTCAGTTTCTGGTGAAATCCACCCTGAAAATAGCATTTGTGGAAAATTGGAAGCACGAGAAGTCAGCTTTGATTTGGGACAAGCGATGCAAATAAAATGACGCTCATACTAATTAGATCTGGCTTACAGAAAGTGATTAATGGTTTGGGGCTGATGTAGATAAAGCTGATGAATGAGTCTTTACACTGAAGAGGATCCTAACAAGCAAAGCAGTGCCGTGACAAGACTGTATTCAAATACAAAGCAAATGAAGGTCACAAAATAAAATCTCATTGTTGAAGCAAAGGTGGAAAATGGGAAAAGGCAAAGCAATAAACAACTAATGAGGTTGCTGGAAGGGTAAGAGAATGGTGACCTTGTAAGGCTGGTGTAAAATATAACTTCCACGCTAAGTTAACAGATCTAGGCCCAACTGAGAAAAGAAAGTGCTTTCTTGATGGATGTGCCATGAAAAACATAGTGATACTGATCCTGGGCTTGGCTGAGGGCCGCTTAGCAACGTGTGGCTACCATAAAACTGAAACTAAAGCCAGCGTTCGTGGGAGCAATATGCGAGCAGAAAGGAATTCTTAGGTGTGATAGAGCCACTGCAGAGGTTCCGATGCTGTTCCCTGCCACCCGCATCCAATGTGGCCAGGGAAAGGGAAGTAGCTAAGGCTTCTATCTTCCCTGGTGAAGTTAAGCATTTGTAATGGCCCCTTGGGACCACAGGCAGACAGTGCAATTTACTGCAGCCACCAGGCTGCTATAACTAGGGACAGGGATTGAGCCATGACAGCAAGACCCCTGGAATACAGGAGCACAAAGGTGACTTAACACCTCTACTCTGTTTCACTGAGTGCTCCTGGGCCACATCTGAGGATTTAATCCACCACTATTACCTCTCACACGGACAGCCTGAAAGTCATCCCCCTGGTGCTTGGAGAGCCACGGAAAACGCGAAGCATAGAAGCCTTCACCTGCGCAGACCAGAACACGCTGCAGTCTGGAAGCATGGTGTGCACGGCACAACCAGCATGTGGTGGGGTGGGGCAAGGGCTAGTCCACCAGCTTCATGGTGCCTGTAGGGGAGGGGAGCTACCCCATAAAATTGTGAAGCACAGAAAAGAAGTTTCTCAGACTTTCCTGCTAAATTCTGTACAAGGAGAAAGCCTTCACTCTGCGGAGGGCAGGACACGCCAGTCTGCAAGCACAACTCTCACAGCCCAGCCACAATGTGGTGGGTTGGGTGGGGTGGGGACTGGCGAGCCAGCTGCATGGAGCCTGGGGGGTGGCTACCCACATGGTGAGGTAGGGGCTAGAACCCCCCCACTGCATGGCACCTGGGTGAGGTACCCCACACAAATGTGAAGCAAGAAACGAAGTTTCTCAGCCTCTCCTGCTAAATCCTGTGAAGGAAAGAAACCGTCACCCTGTGCAGGGCAGGATGTGCGGCTCCACTGTCTGATGTGCCACTTGGTATGTGGGGCAGGAGATAGCTCACCAGCTGAACTGAGACCCTGGCTCTGCTGATGGCTCCGTGCTGGGGCTCTCTTTCATGGCTAGATCCAACCGACACACTGATCATGAATAAATGAATTCAAAATGCCGGGCTTCCTGTTTCCTACTTCCTGCCCATCTGGAATGCAGGGGAGGTGAAAACACACAGACCATACAAATTCTGAGCATTGTGGGATACCACTGGAGGCCAAAAAAAAATGCATTTAAAGAAACACTGTTTCCACACTAGCATTAATCTGACCTTTTCAATTCGAGCTTGGTGTTATGCTGCATCGGATGGTCGATGCAAAAATGTTGATCTTAGTGCTCCTTAAATTCGACCTAATGGTATTTGCAGTGAAGACAATCACATTGTAAAATCAGGCTAAGTGCCTTAAAATTAACTTTCTGCTCTAGTGTAGGCATAGTCTTAGAGTGGGATATATCTGTAACAACTGAAATGTGTTCTACAGAGCCTGACAACCATTAAAGATATTTAAGGGCAGAATTAAATGCCTACATATTTAATTAAGAGCTCTGTGCTCTCCAGTAAGGTATACATCTACACAAATTCACACCAGGGACAATAGACAAGGGAGTTTATCCAGCTACATGTTCATGTCTTGGTTAAGACAAGCCAAAACAAAAGTGCAGCTCAGTCACCAAGAATTTCAAGGCTTCTCTGGAGGAGATTGAAGGCTTAGTTCTTTTCTTCTCACCTGGCTAAAATCCTTTCTGAGCTGCCAGCCAAGGACATGGTGTCACACAGCCTTCTACATGTGATGGTGAACTTCCCTTCCTGAGAACATGAAGAGCTCACTGACCACGCTGATGTCATGAGGGTGCTCCATGGCAATTGGATAGGCTGGAGATTTATGAATCTACTATGCCATGGAAGGGAAGAGGCAATTTTTTTCCTAACTATAGGTCAGATATTAGTGATGCGAGAAGAGAGGGAAGCTCCTATGACTTTGGAACCTTGGAGGATCATTAAACCAGTCAAAGCCCTTAGATCCCCAATATGCTACAACCAACAACAAAAAAAATTCCTCTTGTGATGTGCCCTCTCTATAGGTTGGACTAGAACCAACCAACTGAGAGTAGGTGGTACCACGCAGGTTGTGAACACGGTTTTCAGCTCCTCAGTTTATGTAAGCTACTGTAGCTCTATTTAGCTCTAAGAGGTGGGGGAAAGCCGATTGGTGCGGGGGAGCACCTGGATCGGAAGGAGACTTCTCTTACACGAGGCTCCATAGACAGGGATTCCCTAGAAGTTAGTCAGATAGGGAACGTGGGAAACAATATATGGGCAAGATCAGATGTGAAACAATCGTGCATAAAAAAATCCAACGCGTCTGTGAAAGGCGGACATATAAATAGTGGTAGTTTTCTAACATGCTTTTACACTAATGCTAGGAGTCTGTCTAATAAGATGGGTGAACTGGAGTACCTCATATCAAAGGAGGAAGTTGACAGAATAGGCATCTCAGAAACATGGTGGAATGAGGACAATCAGTGGGACACTATCATACCGGGATATAAATTATATCGGAAAGACAGAGCAGGTCGTGCGGGTGGCGGAGTGGTACTATATGTGAAGGATAATATAGAATCAAATGAAGTAAAAATCCTAAAGGAATCAAAATGTTCCATAGAATCATTATGGATAACAATTCATTCCTCTAATATGAATATGGCATTAGGAATATATTACCGACCACCTAACCAGGACAGTGATAGTGATGCTGAAATGATGAGGGAGATTAGAGAGGCTATCAAAATAAAAAACACAGTAATAATAGGAGATTTCAATTATCCCCATATTGATTGGGTGCATGTCACCTCAGGACGGGATTCAGAGATTAAATTTCTTGATGCCTTAAATGACTGCTTCTTGGAGCAGCTAGTACGGGAACCCACAAGGGGAGAGTCGATTCTCGATCTAGTCTTGACTGGAACGCAGGATCTGGTCCAAGAGGTAACTGTTACTGGACCGCTTGGAAATAGTGACCACAATATAATAACTTTTAATATTCCTGTGTTGGGAAGAACACCGCAGCGGTCAAACACGCTGGCATTTGATTTCAAAAAGGGGAATTACACTAAAATGAGGAAGCTAGTTAAACAGAAACTAAAAGGTAGGGTAATTAAACTAAAATCCCTGGAAGCTGCATGGAAACTGTTTAAAGACACCATACTAGAGGCCCAACTTAAATGTATACCCCAAATAAAAAAACACAGTAAGAGACCTAACAAAGAACCACCATGGCTAAACAGCCATGTTAAAAAGGCAGTGAGAGAGAAAAGGGCAGCTTTTAAAAAGTGGAAGTCAAATCCTAGTGAGGAAAATAGAAAGGAACATAAACACTCCCAAATTAACTGTCATAATGTAGTAAGAAAAGCCAAAAAAGAGTTTGAGGAACAGCTAGCCAAAAATTCAAAAAACAATAGTAAAATGTTTTTTAAATACATTAGAAGCAGGAAGCCTGCTAAAAAAGCAGTGGGGCCCTTGGATGATAAAGATATAAAAGGAGCGATCAAGGAAGACAGTGCCATTGCGGAGCGATTAAATGATTTCTTTGCTTCAGTCTTCACGGCTGAAGATGTTACAGAGGTTCCTAAATCTGAGCCAGCCTTTTTAGGCAACAAATCTGAGGAACTCACTCAGATTGAAGTGACATTAGAGGAGGTTTTGGAATTAATTGATAAGCTGAATAGTAACAAGTCTCCAGGACCAGACGACATTCACCCAAGGGTTCTGAAAGAACTCAAATGTGAAATTGCAGAGTTATTAACAGTGGCTTGTAACCTATCCTTTAAATCCACTTTGGTACCAAATGACTGGAAGACAGCCAATATAACACCAATATTTAAAAAAGGCTCTAGAGGAGATCCTGGCAATTATAGACCGATAAGTTTAACATCAGTACCAGGCAAATTCGTAGAAACACTAGTAAAGAGTAAAATTGCAAGGCACATAGAAGAGCACGAATTGTTGGGCAAAAGTCAGCATGGTTTCTGCAGAGGGAAGACGTGTCTGTCTAATCTATTAGAATTCTTTGAAGGGGTTAATAAACATGCGGACAAGGGGCACCCAGTGGACATAATATACCTAGATTTCCAGAAAGCCTTTGACACGGTCCCACACCAAAGGCTTTTATGTAAATTAGGTGGTCATGGGATAGGAGGAAAGGTCCTTTCATGGATCGGGAATTGGTTAAAAGACAGAAAACAAAGGGTTGGAATAAATGGTAAATTTTCACAATGGAGGTGGGTAACTAGTGGTGTTCCCCAGGGGTCAGTCCTGGGACCGATCCTGTTCAACTTGTTCATCAATGATCTAGAAAATGAGGTAAGCAGTGAGGTGGCAAAGTTTGCAGATGACACCAAGTTGTTCAGGACAGTCAAAAGCAAAAGGGATTGTGAAGAACTACAAAAAGATCTCAGCAAACTGAGTGATTGGGCAGCAAAATGGCAAATGAAATTTAATGTGGGTAAGTGTAAGGTAATGCATGTTGGAAAAAATAACCCAAATTACACGTACTACATGATGGGGTCAAATTTAGCTACGACAGATCAGGAAACGGATCTTGGAGTTATAGTGGATAGTTCTCTGAAGACATCCACGCAGTGTGCAGCGGCAGTTAGTAAGGCAAATAGGATGTTAGGAATTATTAAAAAAGGGATCGATAATAAGACAAAAGATATCATACTTCCCCTATATAAAACTATGGTACGCCCACATCTCGAGTACTGTGTGCAGATGTGGTCTCCTCACCTCAAAAAAGATATATTGGCATTAGAAAAGGTTCAGAAAAGGGCGACTAAGATGATTAGGGGCTTGGAAAGGGTCCCATATGGGGAGAGGCTAGAGAGACTGGGACTTTTCAGTTTGGAAAAAAGGCGATTGAGGGGCGATATGATAGAGGTATATAAAATCATGAATGGTGTGGAGAAAGTGAATATAGAAAAAATATTTACCTTTTCCCATAATACAAGAACTAGGGGACACCAAATGAAATTGATGGGTAGTAGGTTCAAAACTAATAAAAGGAAATTTTTCTTCACACAGCGCACAGTCAACCTGTGGAACTCCTTGCCTGAGGAGGCTGTGAAGGCCAGGACTCTATTAGGGTTTAAAAAAGAGCTTGATAAATTTTTGCAGGTTAGGTCCATAAATGGCTATTAGCCAGGGATAAAGTATGGTGCCCTAGCCTTCATAACAAGGGCAGGAGATGGATGGCAGGAGATAAATCACTTGATCATTGTCTTCTGTTCTCCTTCTCTGGGGCACCTGGCATTGGCCACCGTCGGCAGATGGGATGCTGGGCTTGATGGACCTTTGGTCTGACCCAGTATGGCCGTTCTTATGTTCTTATGTTCTTATGTTCTTATTTATTTCAATGGTAAGGCACTGATTTCCGCCAGCTGAGGATCTAGTCTTCCATGTTTAGGGGTAGCTTGCTTTGTTCAAGTTACTTCTGACTCAGTTCAGCATTTTATATTGCCCTAATACTTTCTCCCTAGTAGGATATCATTTACAATCCCACTTAACTGAACCTTGATATCATAACTGCTATGATGTCAGGTCGGAGCTCATTTTCTGCTATAATTACATTCAGATACAAACTACAGTTGTTAATTTTTCCACCTTTTCATTAAATAAAAAGCCTGTTTCTTTCCCGTTTATATGTAAATAGTATTCTTCCCATTGTAACATTTTGTGCAGAAACAATCCAAATCTCTTGGTAATTGTTACTTTAAGTAATGTATTACTGTGGAAATGTAATAGTTGTAAAGGGTGTAGAATACATTAAAAGGCAATTGAGTTTAATTGCATCCCTGGGACTATTTCACTATGCCTGCAGCTGCTTTTTGCATGAAAAAACCACAGCTCTGTGATTCAGTAGCTGTTGAAGCCTGTACCCGTAGAGTGATTCCAGTGCTGGTTTGAAACCCCTGGATAATTTTTACTCTAGAAAATGCTATGATCTGCATTACTAAATAATAGTAAGATTTCATGTTGTAGCAAGCATGTCATGTTTAATTGCTTTTTTTCCCTCCAGAAAGATATATATGGGGATGTGAGGAACAGATGGGTGAAGGCTTTACAAAAATATCTCATAGATCTTTTTAAAAGGTATCAAAATTGTAGTACATCTTTACGTCCGTGAATAGATAGGGACTGGATATATTGGCATATCTCTAAGTAAAATATTTTTGCGTTATTCCTATAAGTAAACTTGGAAGGATTAGGTTTTTATTCATAAATGTTACTAAACATTAATTTTACCATATTGGTATTTTTACCATACACCAACCTGACAAAACTATTTACATCTATACAAAGGGGGAAAGGGCTAACTAAGAACTTACTGACATTTAAGTATATTTACTTTGTATATATTGACATGTGAAGAGGACAATTTGTTTTTAAACTAATTTCAATTTCTGTTGTCATTAAACAATATTGTCAGACTCCTCTCCCCATCATTTCATACAACTGGGAATGAAAATAACAAAATAAAAATTGAATTCAGAGTAATCTGTCTATAAGAATCTTCTAATTAACTTAAGTAATAAAAGATCCAGGGCCAGATGCTAAGCTGGACTAAAGCAATTCAGCTCCACTAACTTCACTGGAGATACATGGACCTAAGTGGCTGAGAATCAGATTTTCTTGTATTTTTAATATCTAATTTATAAGAGTCTCCCTAGTCTGGCACCTCCCTAGTTTGGAACCCACCTTTGTGGTCCCAACCCAGGGATTTTGCTTGGCCAAAGGAGGTCAATGATCCCTTGCTTCCCTGTGGCCCCCCCACTCATAAGCTGTCATACCAGCTGTCAGCCAGCTGCAAGACCATACCACTTCCTGGATACTGCCTGCTGCTCCCTATCCCTGGCTGCTAGGCTGCTGGCTTCTGTTTCCCAGCCCCAGTCCTAGCTGTGGCTTCCCAGCTGCCATTCTCCATCCCTGGCTTCCTGAGCCTGGAAGAATAGATTCCCTTCTTATTAATAAAATACTCTGTACAAATGTGTCTGCTTAAAATTAAGAACACCCTTATCAATTCTGGTGTATTATTTGCAAATCAAGAACAGAATTAAATGCACTTCTATTACAGGTATAGGTGCACATCGGATGCCTGCTCGCGGAAATAGCTTTCACACCCCAAGCATGCAAAGACAATCAACACTCTAGTCACAGTGAGCCCCACCAAGCCCATAGGGTTCAACATGTGTTGTTCTTTTTGCAGGGTCTAGGTTTCAAGCACCACAACAGCTACATCTACACAAGAGGCTCTTCCCAGCAAAACTGGTCTTTTGTTGGGAAAAACCTTGGTGCGTCTACGTGCAAAATACACTTTGTCGACAGTTTGTCCACAAAGCCCAGCACATCTGCCGGCAGCATTATACCTCTCCCTGTTCAGATATAACACCTCTCTTAACAGTTGTCTGTTGACAAAACAGCCATGTATGCACTCCAGGGCCCTTTTGTCAACAGACAGGGCTTCTGGTTCACCGGGAGGCCCTCCTTGCAGAGCTTGCAGTCAGCCATTCTGCCAAGAGAGGGCTGGACAGTCTCCCTGCTTTCTGACAACAAAGCAGATTGCTCTTTCAATCCACTTTTAAGTGTAGATGCAATCTGTTAACAGAAGTTTTGCCAGGATATTCATTCTGACAGTGACTTCTGTTGACAGAAGGTTCTCGTGTAGACATAGCCAATGTGAATGGTCAGTTTGCGTATATGTTTGGTATTTTTGCACAGATTTCAGTTCTCTCTCTCTCTCTCTCTTTTTAAAAGTGGCTGTTAATCAACTTTGCATTACAAGTTAACAATAAGTGCAATACATGCAAAAATATGGCTAAAAGCCCCCCCCATCTACTAAAAAATAATCTATCTGAATAAATAAACTGAAAAGTAGAGTCCATATTTTCAAAAAATGGAAATGACTTATTTTGTACTAAAGGGTGTCAGATTTGAAGTGGCCAGCCTTCCCAGCCTCTTTCTTTCGTTCCATCTCTATCTGTGTTTCAGTTCGGTCTGTAGACTATTTGGCTATATAACACAACCAACCATCATGACAACACAGTAATATCAAGAGGATGAAGTATGGCGGCACAAGTGATGGCACAACTGTACACATCAACATACGTGCAATCTCTCTTGCTTGCATGTATGCATATGACTTCTACAGAGCAACATCACTCTGTAGGTGCATAGCCATCAGACATTCCCATCCTCCAGCCACATCAGAGACATGAAGTGTTTGCATGTGGTCCAGAGTGTCTTCTTTAATTTCAGGAGCTGTTGGGATATGTTGTCCATACCCTGCTGGGTGGGAAGTTCTGGGTATGTTGGACACATTTAAGTTCTTATGCTATGGCTATATCTCAACAGACAGCTGTAGACAGGGGAGAGGCAGGATGGACCAAAAGAAGAGAGATGTTTGCTAATTCAGAAAGTCGCAGTAGAGGGTTTGATTTTAAAGTTCCCATTGTCCAATTCAGTAACTAATGTATTTGTTGGGCATGGCAGATTCTTGTCCACACCAGTGCCTAGTATTCTGCAGTTGAGTACACTGGGGCCAAGGTCAATGTTCATAACACCAATGCAATTGCTCTAGCTAATTTTTGGATCACGTTGACATGAGGCTTTGCTTTGGAGGCTACTTTCATGATAACATGTGAGTGTGCAGTCACTAATGACTCCAAGATATATTGTAGTAGTAGTAGTAGGCATCCTTCAGTCTACGTAGACTATGGATCACGCCCTTTGTAGTTCCACTTGGAATCATCATTTGCAGCATCGACTGTGACTGTGAAGGCCCACACGAGAGTGACAGTCCTTGCTGCATCTGTTGCATGTGTAATGGGTGTCTGGCAGGTCCTTACTGTGCTTTCTGTGGGCTTGCTTCTCCTCTGCAATCTGTCTGATCCTCATCTCACCCTTCTGAAGGCCCTTGTGTAGTTCCTGCCTCCATCTACTGAGATTGTCTGCCAACTCCTCCCAGCTGTCTGGCTCGATGTCTACCTCCCTGAGGTCCCTCTTGCAAACATCTTTGTAGCGCATTTGGGGGCGTCCGGGAGGTCTTTTGCCAGAGGCTAGCTCGCCATACAGAATGTCTTTTGGGATCCTTCCAGCATTCATCCTGTGGACGTGGCCAAGCCAGCAGAACTGCCGCTGCCTGAGGAGGATGTGCATGGTTCGGATTCCAGCTTGCTCCAGGATGGCGGTGTTGGACACTCTGTCCTTCCACGATATTCCAAGGATGCACCTGAGGCAGCGCAAGTGGAAGACGTTCAGCCTCTTTTCCTGGCGGGTGTACAGGGTCCAAGACTCACTGCCGTAAATGAGGGTGCTGAGGATGCAGGCTCTGTAGACTTGGATTTTGGTGTGGGTGTACAACTTGATGTTTTTCCACACTCTCTTGCTTAGTCTGGACAGAGTTGTGGCTGCTTTTCCGATCCTCCTATTTAGCTCAGTGTCCAATGACAGGGTGTCAGTGATGGTGGACCCGAGGTAAACGAATTCGTGGACGACCTCTAACTCATAGTTGTCAATGCTGATTGATGGAGGTTAAGCAACATCCTGACCAAGTACATTTGTCTTCTTTAGGCTGATGGAAAGCCCGAAGTCCTTGCATGCTTTGGAGAACTGATCCAGCAGTTTCTGAAGCTGGTCTTCTGTGTGTGACACTACAGCAGCAGCATCTGAAAACAGCGTATCTCTGATGAGGACTTCTTGCACCTTAGACTTAGCTTTCAGCCTTGCAAGGTTAAACAGTTTCCCATCAGATTTTGTGTACAAAAAGATGCCCTCTGTTGAAGATCTAAAGTCATGCTTCAGGAGGAGCGCGAAGAAGATCCTGAACAATGTCAGAGCAAGGATGCATCCTTGTTTGACGCCGCTCCTGATGCGGAAAACATCTGATAATGTACCATCATGTTGGACGGTTCCTCTCATGTCTTCGTGGAAAGACTGGATCATCTTGAGTAACCGTGGCGGACAGCCTATCTTGTGGAGCAGTTTGAACAGTCCATCCCTGCTGACCGAGTTGAAGGCCTTGGTCAGGTTGATGAAGGCAATATAGAGTGGCTTCCTCTGCTCCCTGCACTTCTCCTGCAGCTGCCTCAGAGAGAAGACCATGTCAATGGTAGATCTCTCTGCATGGAATCCACACTGTGATTCGGGATACACCCTCTCAGCAATCTTCTGGAGTCTGCTGACGATGACGCGAGCGAACAGTTTACCAGTGATGCTTAGGAGGGAGATTCCATGGTAATTGTTGCAGTCACTTCTGTCTCCTTTGTTCTTACACAAAGTTACAATGTTAGCGTCACGCATATCCTATGGAACCTCTCCCTCTCTCCAGCACAAGCACAGTAGCTCATGTAGGGGTTCCAGGAGGGTGTCCGTGGCACACTTGATTACCGCTGGTGGTATACCTCGTGGCCTGGGGCCTTTCCTACTGCAATGCTGTCAATGGCTTTCTTCAGTTCGTCCACAGTTGATTCCTGATCCAGTTCATCCATTACTGGTAGGAGCTCGATGGCATCAAGGGCTGTAACAACCACAATGTTCTTGTGTGAGTACAGCTCGGAGTCGTGCTCGACCCAGCGGTCCATCTGTTTGGCTTTGTCAGTGATGACTTCACCAGATTTGGATTTCAGAGGTGCCATCTTGTTCTGGGTGGGTCCTCATGCCTTCTTGATGCCCTCGTACGTTCCCCTGAGATTACCAGAGTCAGCACTAGTCTGGATGCTGCTGCATAGCCCGAGCCAGTAGTTGCTGGCACAGCGCCTGGCTGTCTGCTGTACTGTTTTTCTGGCTGCTCTGAGCGCTTGCAGGGTATTCTGGCTCGGTGAGCATTTGTACTCCAGGAGTGCAGCATGCTTCTTTTCGATGGCTGGAATCATCTCATCAGAGTTAGCTTCAAACCAGTCATTTGTGTTTCTAGCTCTTCTTCCAAACACCAACAAGGCCGTGTTGTAAATTGTATCCCTCAGATGCTGCCATCTGGATGTCACATCAGCATCCCCAGGGCTGCTGCGCAGATTCTCCTCGAGGGTCTCTCTGAACTTTTTGGCTCTCTCTGAGTTTGCTGTCATTCTGGCACCAATGCAGGGCCTTCCAGTTGGTTTAGAGTGGTACAGCTTCTTGGGTCTCACCTTGAGTTTGGAGCAAACTAGCGAGTGATCTGTATCGCAGTCAGCACTATGATAGCTCCATGTCAGAAGGACGTTTTTGAGGTTATCACGTCTAGCGATGACCACGTCTAGTTGATGCCAGGGTTTTGAGCGTGGGTGTCTCCATGACACTCTGTGCTGTGGCTTGGTTTGGAAAAATGTGTTTGTGATGCACAGATTGTGGCACGTGCAAAGTTTGAGAAGACACTGTCCATTTTCATTCATTTTCCCACACCAAAGTGGCCTAAGCAGGAAGGCCATGAGTCATGTTCGTCTCCAACTCTCGCATTGAAGTCACCCAAAATGTACAGCTGTTTGCGAGCAGCTTTTTGTGCTACAGCAGCACTACACATGTCATAGAACTTGTCTTTTACTCTTGGTGTGGCGTACAGGGTTGGAGCGTAAGCGCTGATCAGGTGGACAGGACCTGCACAAGTTTGAAGTATGACCTCAAGGAGTCTTTCTGATCCACCCATGACTAATTCCACCATTTGTAGAAGGGTATTTCTGATGGCAAAACCAACACCATGCTCCCTGGGTTCATCTTGGGCTTTACCCTGCCAGAAAAAGGTGTAGTCCTTTTCCTTTAGAGATCCCGAATCTGCGAGTCATGTCTCTTGCAGATCAACAATGTCAACTTGGAGCCTCTTCAGTTCCTCACTGATGACAGCGGTCTTTCGGGTGTCGCTGATGTCCTGAAGATCTTCAGTCAAACCAGTCAGCATGGTCCACGCATTCCAGCAAGCAAGCTTAAAACTTTGATGGTTTCCTTTTTTTGTTGATTTTCTTATTGGTTTGCCTGGTGCTCAAATTTCAGTCACTTGTCAGGTTTGGGAACCTTAAGCCTCACGCACCCAGTAAAGCAGGTGATCTGTGACGGGAGAGTACCCTTCTGGCTGGGGGCTGCCCAGCTTCAGGCGGGCGGTGACTGTCCAGTGAGACGTGATGATCTCTCCCACCCTCAAAGGCAACCCCTGGCGCTCGTTCTGTACGCCAATCGAGCAAGAGCTTATAGCCGGTATCTGTTACCTCCCATGTTGGTTCAACGCTGTTAAGCGATGCTGGAGTATCTCTCCAGGCGCGAGCCTGGGCAATTTTTTGGGACCCTGGGCTGCCCAGGCACCAGTGTCCCCCTCTCGGCTTTACTGATATATTCCAAAGGAGAGGATAACCTCTAAGTCTGGTACCAGCTCAGCTGCAGGAGTTTCCGGGTCAATGCCAGCAGTTGGCACAGAACCGTCTTAGGACTCGCCTACAGATTTTCTGTCAGGGTTTACTCCCTTAGCCTTGCTCCTTCCCAGGATAACCCATAAGGCAGTGGGGCATGGAGAATGTGGGTAACGATCCCACTACCTCTTGCACCTCCCTGGCACCATGTGTCCCCATAGTGGCCTGACGATTTCCTCCCCTCCCCAGGACCCTCTTCCCCACCCCCTGCCTCCCATCAGCTACCATCACCCCCAGATCCTCCCTCCCCATCCCCTTGCCCCCCATCCACTCCCATGTCCCCCCACCTCACCACACTGCCCCCCATAAGCTCTCATCGCCCCCAGGTCCCCCCTCCCCCGGCCTCTCCACACCCGGCCGCCCACTGCTGCAGCCCCACGTCCTCCAGTAAGGTGCCGATATTGCGGCCCAGCTGCACCCTGGGTCCCCGCCAAAGCTACCAACTCTTCTTCTGTCTGCGGCTGCCCACAGAGCCCCACGAAGCTGCTGCGGGATGCATGTGCAGGGATCGCAGGACTGGGCCTGAAAGCCCAGGCAATCTGAGCTGGGCATGCTACCACCAGCCTCCGTGGGCGCCGCCACCCACACAGCCATACCACATGCCCCCAAATCATATGCCCACCACCGACACCCCTCAGTCTCGTCCCCCGCCCCCCCCCACACTCCCCCAAGCCCACCTGCATCCCGCTGCCCGTGCTGCACCCTGGGGGTGGCGGGTCCCTCAGCAGTTGGGAACACTGCCACAGTCACCATCTTGCCGCCCCTTACCCCTGTAGAAGTAACCAGCTCCCTCTAAACTCCCCTCTCAAAACTCCCTCCTGTTAGCAACCACCCTGTTTGCAAGCACCCCGGTCACAAGTTCCAGGTCGCTTGCCAGCAGGGTTTAAAAAGCTCTGGCCTTCCTGACATCCCCTCCCTCTGCTTACCACTCAGCCAATCGGCACGCAGAGTTTAGATTTCAAACCTAATCAAGGCTAACAGCTTCCAACTGCCAACCTGAGCACACGGCCTTTCAAACAAGCACCAAGATATATTAGAAAAAAAAAAAAAGCAGTCAAGTAGCACTTTAAAGACGAACAAAATAATTTATTAGGTAAGCTTTCATGGGACAGACACACTTCTTCAGACCATAGCCAGACCAGAACAGACTCAATATTTAAGGCATAGAGGACCAAAACAGTAATGAAAGTTGACAAATCAGAAAAAAAAATTATCAAGATGAGCAAATCAGAGAGCAGAGGGGAGGGGGTTGGGAAGTCAAGAATTAGATTAAGCCAAGTATGCCAAAGAGCCCCCATAACATCCCAGAAAATTTGCATCCCGGTTCAAACCACGTGTTAATGTGTCAAATTTGACTATGAAAGACGCAATAAAATGCAGACTCTTAAGTCATTAACAGAATGGCCCGCTCCATTAAAATGTAGACTAACTGGTTTGCGGATCAGGAATGTTTTGATGTCTGTTTTGTGACCATTAATTCTTTGTCTGAAAGAGTTTGAAATCTGTCCAATATACAAAGCATCTGGGCATTGTTGGAACATGATGGCATATATGATGTTAGTTGAGGAGCATGAGAATGTGCCCGTGATTTTGTGAATAACCTGGTTAGGTCCAGTGATGGTATTGCCAGAATAGATATGTGAACAACCCCTCTGAGATTTAAGGTCAAATGTAAAAGTCACTTTAAGCTCTTTAAAGCCTGGGCTCTCAGTGGCAAATCATCAGCATATGCAAACTGCTGAACTATTTTTTTCAGAAATATAGTTTGTGTACATATTGACAAGTGTCAGAAAAAGTACAGAGCCTTGTGGTAGCCCATTACTCAAAGTCCAGAGTTTGCTGTTTTGACCTAAAATGTAAACACACAACACAAGTTGCTAAGCTTGTGTTCACCAGCTAGAAAATCTACATGCAGGGGATCACTTTGGCTAATTTCAGTACCAGACCCTCCTTCCAGAATGTGTCATGCTGCTGACAGATCAATGAAAGCAATACCAGGGTTGAGCTGTAATCCCCCTATTGTCCACATCACAAAGTGGCTATGTCTACACTACACAGATCTTTCTAAAGAAGCTCTCCTGGAAGATCTCTTCCAAAAGAGCTTCTTTCAAAACAGTGCATTTACGCACAAAAAAGAGTGATCTCCTCTTTCAAAACAGCATGTCCACATAGCTCCCGCTCTTTTGAAAGAACATGCCAGGGATCAAAAATGAAGACTGCTTTTATGAAAGAAGGGCCCTGTGGAGTACCTACACCATTTTGTTTTGAAAGGAGCTTTCAAAAGGGAGTGGTCTTCCAGAAAGAGGAAAGGAAGAGTGATTTTGAAAGGAGCACCACATTCTTTCAATTTATTTTTGAAGGAATGCTTTTTGTGTGTAGACGCCTCATGGGCTCTTTCAAAAGAGCCCCCTTCTTTTGAAAAATTTTTTGAAAGAACTTGCCAGACGCAGACAGTATGTGTCCCAGCTAGCACACCTGAGAGAGAGAGAGGTAAGCACGTGCCTTAGACAGTGGCATGGCCCAGGCCAGTGTGCATGATGGTAAGGAGGGTGATACCAGCCTTTAGTTTCAATAGCCCTCCATTTCCTTTCCAACAATGCACCAAATACTTCTTAATATTCTGCCCAAATTTCATCCAGCATCTTGCCAATCACCTGCTCTACTGCATAAATATTTGTCATACAAGGAGCAGGCACAGAACCAGATCGTCATCTGGCTACTCCTGGTCTTCCACCCAGTTTGACAGGAGAGAGACTGAATTTGACAAATGTAAAATGCACAGCAAAGTGAGCTCCCTGAAACAAACAGATCCCTAAGATACAGCTCTGAATATCCATGTTGTCAGGGATGCAGATCCACTCTAGTAAATGGTATTCTACCCATGTCTAGCACAGCCTACATGGACAATGGCATGGGTATAGGGAACATATGTAAACATGTACCTGATCAAATAATCAAGTATGCACATCAGTGTAGACATAGCCTGAGTTTCTTTCTCCAACTATCTTTGAGCTTATATTTGAATATTAGATGTAAAAATGCATGCTGAGAAGGAAAACTACACTTTAAACTTGAAACTTAGTAATTTAAAATTGCTCCGTTAGAGTTACATCTTGGGATACCAAGACTCATGCAGAATCTTACAAACATAAATGATGTGCCCAGTCCTACCAGTTTACCCCTACTAGATGCCAGTGGTACAAGCCACACCTCTTTTTAGCCATGTGAATAATCAAAAAGCAGAACAATGTGTCTCAGCATCTCCCTAGTACCTGCAAAGAAAGGCAGCTTTATTTGTCAGCTGGGTTCCTATAAGAGCCCCATTCTGGCAAAGATGGCCGGATGTGATAAAAAAACAGAGCAACTCTTCACATGCTTAGAGTTAAATGTGTGCATAAGTTTCCTGCTGCCACTGGACCTTGCAGAATAAAACCCTATTTTTGTGAAGTCTGTGGTGCAAAGATTGTCATTTTATTATGGGCACAGTGCCTTGCATAAAAATGCTCTGTCCTCTCCCAGGTATTAACCACAAATACAGATTATAATGTTCTGCAGTTTCTCCATTCAAAAAAAGAGGATACTCAGCTATTTATTCTGGTTATGTCTACACAGCAACCTTATTTTGAAATGAGCTATTCCAGAAGAGCTTATTTCGAAATAATGCTGCTACACATAATGCATTTTAAAATTGCACTTAGCTGTTTTGAAATTCAGCATCTATACACATACAGCCTATTTTGAACAGAGCCATTGGGTGCACTATAGCTTATTTTGAAATAGGCCATATTCCCTGTCTTAACCTCACCTATTTCAAAATAGCTGTTTCAAAATAGGAGCTATTTCTCAGGCAGGCCGTGGCTGCACTATCCCCCCATTTTGGAAGGGGCATGTAAATTACAGCCATTTGAAAATGCAAACAAGGTGCTGATATGAATATTTAGCATCTAATTTGCATAATGACAGCCACCTGGCCCATCCAGAATGCTGATTTTGAGATAAAAATAGCTGTGTAGCTAGTGTTTCTTTGAAAAAGGTGCCCCAATTTTGAAAGCACCCTTCTTCCCCCCTAAAAATTGGCTGTATTCATATCAGTGTCTCATTTGCATTTTCAAACGCCCATAATTTACATGCTCCTTCTGAAAGGGAGGGGTAACATAGCCATGGCTACGGTGAGGTTTACCTATTTCAAAATAAGCCAAACTCTATTTTGAAATTATTTTGAAATAAAGGTTGCGTTGTGTAGACACTAGGATAGTTATTTCAAAATAACTTTACTGTGCGGACCTACCCTTTGACTGCTGACCAATAGTTTTCTTTCAAGTCTTCCATTTAAATTCATGCTTTGTCTACTGCACATTCACCTTTCACAGACAATGCTCTGTAGTTCACTTATTTATATGCCCTGCAAACTTTTAAAAAGATAAAGAGATGAACATTAACATAATCAGAGCAACTCCTCTCACAGATACAGAAACCATAAAACTACTTACAAACTATAACTAGCAGTGTATGACAAACTTAGGGAGAACTTTTAAAAACAATATGCTTAGATAGCCATCTACCTTCTTGTTTTTTGTGGGTATTCAGAAAAATTCCTAATGTGGTGTTTTGCTCCAGTTTAGCAATCTTTTATTTAACTAATGTAATATTCCCATTTCCTTAGAAAGAGATGCTAGTGTACCCATTGCCTAAGCAGGACTGCAAGATGGTAATCATAAAATTGTAGAAAGAGTGGATTAAGTTTGTGAGGTGATGATATGCTGTAAATTCTGAATCAACAGTGCCAACATTTCCAATGAATGTTTGCAATCACTTCATTTTAATCCATTAAGGAAAATTAAGTTGTCACAAGACATAATGTTAAGTGTTCTTATGTTTAGTCATGACTCTCCAATTCTTACATGTCACTCCTGTGCCATTTCCCATCTTCATCCTTTTCTGTTCATATCCACAGTTTACTTAGGGAGAGCTTGCTGATCACTGATTAATATGGCCCCCAGCCACAGCCAAATGGCACACCCAACAGCTCAGTTCTTCTCCCTCTTCCCAACTGTTGGCTTGTACTCATTAAAAGGGGAGAAGAACCAGTCCCTGTGTGCACATGGAGAGTGGAGGAGGGGGCCTTCATGTTACATGTGGCTCTTTGTGATCCAAAGGCAGCAGATTTACCAGATGCATTCAGGGAACAAATATCCCTGACTATCACTTAGCCTCGATTGTGAAGACCATTCTTGCATATGTCACGAGTGTCCCTCCACTCTTTGACCACTGATGCTTCAGTTTGTAAAATGAGAGAATAGCAATGAATGATCACTACAAAACAAAAAAGCAATCATGTAGCACTTTAAAGACTAACAAAATAATGCATTAGGCGATGAGCTTTCGTGGGACAGACCATATTGTTTCCAGATCTGAAGAAATGGGTCTGCCCCACGAAAGCTCATTGCCTAATAAATTATTTTGTTAGTCTTTAAAGTACTACACGACTGCTTTTTTGTTTTGGGAAGATGCAGACTAACACGGTTACCTGTGTATAACTATTCACTACAAGAGAATGAGGTCTGCACACCACTCTCCTGTCTTAGGAAATATGGAACTCATTGGACTCTGCAAAAGAGTATGGAACAGGAAAGGCTATGAATCTATGATTAACATCAAAACTGTCAGGACACTAGGCACTGGCACAAAGCAAACTACTGCTCGTCTTCTATGACTTGGAAAGCAGCAGAAAAATATAATCTGAGCAGAGACCAGAGCTATCTTTGAAGTTACATGTTGAAAAACTATAGAATACAGTATTCTGAGGTATAATATCACTCTGTGAATCCTCTGTAGTCAGTGGTAGATATTCTTAATGACCACAGCCTATGGAAGCTAGACCAACACACAGCCACGGTGCTAGAAGCAAAAGCTTCTGCAATGTACAAGACAGCAGAGGAGGCACAATTGCCCTGTGGCCTGGTGATTCAAAGGAGCTCTGGGCTCTGATGTCTCTGAGGGCTGGAAGATGGGCCAGTGCCACACCCAAAGCCCCACCCCTTCTGTGGAAAAGGAGCCAGGCCCCTATTCACATCTTGCCCAGGATCCCATGGAAGCTATTGGCCTCCTTGGCAATGCAGTACCCAGGTGATAAGAGGAGCTTGAACAGCTAAAGCACCTCCTGTTTATGTGTTACTAAACCTAACAGCTAAGAATAGACCAAGGAGTTATGCCTGCGAAAAGGCCGAGCTAATGTATGATGCAAGAAGAGAATAGGAGGGACCGGAGCCTCATCCCCAACAAAAAACATTGGGTGACTTTGAAACCAGCTCAGGAGCACAGTGGTGGTGGTAAGAGCATTGGGCAAGAAGTTGGAATTTCATACTAAGCTCAGTAATTGAAAACCCAGACACTTTCAGGCCACAGTTACACTACTCAACAGAAGTCACTGTCAGAAGAGATTTCCTGACAAACTTCTGTTCATAGAGCGCAGCCATACACAAAAGCCAATCGGAAGAGCGCGTAGCTCCATTGACAAAGCAGCTGGACTGCCTGGCTGATCTCTTGAGAAAACAGGCACCCAGAAACAAAACAGACAGGGTTGCCCATTGTTCTGGATGCCCTGCCTGTTAGGAGAAGGCCCCCCAGCGTGTCCACTCAGCTTTTTTGTCAACAGAATCTGTCAACAACAGTGTTATGCTTCATGGTTGAGAGGCAGAATACTGCCAGGGGAAGTGCTGAGTTTTGTCAAACTGTGGACGTTACACCAGTTTTGTCCAAATAAACTGGGATTTTGTTGGCAAAACTTGCTAGTGTAACTGTAGCCTCAGACCTACTTACCAACACGTTCCATTGCTGTCTCTTTTATGCATTGAGAAGTGAAGGTGTAATTACGAAATGCAGAAGCTGTGTCAAAGGAGGCGTTCCGATAATTCATTTTGTCGAGAGCACTGCCTGATCTAAATACGGCACTGAATTTCAGTAAAATGGTAAATTAAGATAACTGTATTTTATAAATTCATAATCATATAATTTAGTAGTCAATTTAGCAGTATTATGAATTAATAGTTCATGAAGGATTGTTCCGCCAATGGCTATTGGCTAACACAGCCAGAGATGCAATACCATGCTCCAAATGTCTCTAAATCTCTGAGTGCCAGAAGCTGGGGTTGGACAATGGGGAGATAGATCACTCAGTAAGTACCCTATTTTGTTCATTCCTTCTGATGCTTCTGGCATCAATCCCTGTCAGAAGGCAGGATGCTGGGATAACTGAGTCACTGGTCAGACCCAATATCGTCATTCTAACGAAAATAACCTTTCCTTTCAGATTACAGTAAGTTATTGTTTAACTGGTATTTGAGTAACTGACACTCTCAAATAAACGGCATAATTCAGAGCTGAGTTGCTCTGGTCGGGAGACACCAGGTGGGAGTGCACAGAAAGCACTGGAGCCTGCCAGCCGCACACCACACACGGCAGACTCCTGTGCTCTTTCCATCCCTCTTCCCTGGCAGCAGCTACAAGATACATTGTAATAAGTGGGCAGCAATAAATTCACATTGGTTAGGTTGGAAGTGGCTTTCCTAGAGGGACATTTAGATGGTAACTGAAAAACCTCATATGTCTTGACATCCTGTTCCCTAAAGAAATTAAAAGCAGACATGCTTAATCTAGCCCCATTAATCAGGTAGTTAGCTAACAATTTAAATAGATAACAGGCACCACCTTGCTCCTCTGAACCCCACGCCTGCCTGCTTCCTGCACAGGCTCCACAGTGAGCCGCCTGCTCTTACAGGGGAAAGCTGGTGGCTGAGGGGAGGTACACACTCCAGAGCTGGCCACAGCTCCCTCTGCGGTGAGGCTCCACCTTGGAGGTCTTGCTAGTGCTGGGGGTGGGGAGATAGCTGCTGTAAACCTGCCTTCTCCTGCCAAGACCCATCTCCTGGCCCATGCCCATCCTACAACCGAGCACAGAGCCAGAAAGAAAAGTACAGGGAGCTGGAGGTGGGGTTTGTGCACAGCCCTGCCCCTTGCAGTGCATCTGACTTAGCACTGCGGTGAGTCCCTCCATGCTGAGTGTGAGTGCAGCCGACAGACTCCTCTGCTTTCCTACCCAGTTTGAGTACTGACCTCTATTATACAGAATATTTAATTGCCCGTCAAGTTCCTGGTCCCATGGATGCTGGGTGTCAAAGAGCTGACTGCAATTCCGAATTCAATTCGGTCAATAAAACCAAATTTAATCTACATTCAAAGCACATGCACAAGCACAATTCATATATTCTTTTCCATAATTTGCTCTAATTGTCTCCAGTAGTGCAAACATATTTTTATGGGCTCTCTTAAAAAAGGCTCAGGAAGACAGCTTTAAAGAGCAATTTGAAAATGTTCATATCCTTCTTACAGTTTAGATGTTTAAAAAAAATCAATAAAATTTCAGCCTCCAGCAATTCATATGCATAGTGTTTATTTCTTCAAAACATACCTATTTCCAGTCACCAGACAGTGAGAAAAATTACACTTTAAACCCTCTCTTCCAGCAAACCTCTATCATTTATGACATCTGATTCGCATAGTGGAAAATCAGAGTGTAATGTCAGGAGGCATTTTGTTGATAGTTGAAGAAAAGATTAAGTGTGGCTGACACACACATAAAAATGTCAGTCCTAAATAATACAGTTGTGCTTTTCTATTGGGATTATATTGTGTATTACTCTGCAGAAAAAGAAAATATAATGACTTGTAGGAATGAATTCCTGCCCACATTAAAGCCACAATTACTGGAATGGGCATCAAAAACAGATGACTTTTCATTTCAAGAATAGTTTGTTCTTCAGTTTAAAAGGACTTGCAATGACCAGTAGAATAAAGCATGGTTCTGTAATACAGAGACCTGTCTCTGTGTTGATGTACCTTGCAAAATCTGCACTGCATGTTGTGTGATGCTTACAACCTCTTTGCTGGGTTGCCATTTTGCTGAAATAAAAGAGGATGTGGCAGGATCTCTTATAGACCCACAAACATTTTATGGAAAAATTATAGAAAAATGACAAAAAGGAGTCAAAGAAATGATGTACATTTATTTTGAACTAAGGGGCCTATTTTCCTGGGGATTTTCACAGCTTCAAGCATGGTTTTGAGCAACAGACTATGAGGGTGCTAGAATTAGAAGTGTTCCTTATCTGGACCATCATAAACCATTTTGAGTAATGTGGCAACGCTAGCCTCACTCCTGGGCTCCAGGCCTCTGTTTAGTCCACTAACCCCACAGCCAGGATATCGTTGCCCTTCTTGAGATGGGGTGGAGGGGATGGTGGTCTGGGGGAACCCAGGCCCCACCCACTTATTCTGAGTTCCAGCCCAGGGACCTTCTGTGGCTGCTAGTGGTGGGGAAGGGCGCCTCACTTCGTTATGAACACCTCACCTCTTCCCTGGGCCACCTCCCCAGATGATTCCTCCCTCCCGTAGCTCTGCTAGGTAGTGGCGGCAGCAGCATGTTCTCCCTCCCGGACTGGCTTCTCCTATGTGATCAGTCTGCTTGGCCTTACACCGAATCTCAGGGCCTCCTGGGCAGGGGCCTTAGCCACTTGCAGATGAGCACTCCTCTCCTCCTCTTGTGCTTCTAGAAAAAACCTTTTTGCTCCGCTCCGCTCCTCTCGCTTTCTATCCTCTCCTCCATCACCTCTTCTATCATACTCCTCTTAAGGGCTCTTTTAAAAGCAAGCTTAAGTGGGACCAGCTGGCCCCAATTGAACCAGGGTGGCTTCCTTCCCAGCTGCTCACACTCTGCTCGTTTGCCAGCCCTGCTTTTCCCTCTTGTACTCACCCCCTCTTAGCCTTACCTTGTCACAATAGTCATCTGTGAGAGAAAAGTTGCCACCTCTTTCTTGGCGTTATGTTTCTATGCAGCACTTGGTAACTTGCTTAAACAAAGCTTGTGGGCTGCTCAAAATGGAAAAGAAAGATTATAGAGAACAAAGAGCACGAACCAGTATCACCTTCCCAACAAATACTACCCTCTTCTATTAGAAAACTATTCTCCAATAAGACTGAAATATAATCTGACCACTTGATAGGGATAGTAGTATGACCTACATACAGAGGTCACACACAACATTGCCTCCTTTCAGCTTTGCATTCTGAGTGAGTTGTGAATTGGGCTTTCCCAATATCATTACATTTCCACAAGGAAAATGCAGAAAAGGAAGAACTCGGACAACATGGGGAAGATCTACAGAGACTGAAAAACAACAACCAGGGTACTCCTCATGTCAGCTGGAAGTTTTGTCCCAAGACAGAGTGAAATGAGGAGACTTGTAGGTGACCTACGCTCCACCTAGACTACCAGTAGGTAAGTTAAATAAGTCAATATCACTAATTTGAATGAATCTCATTTTAATCATGATTTTTATCAGGTGCTGTCATGATCCTTTTGTGCTCAGAAAGCTGGAGAGATTGTCCCATCATCATCTCCACACTTGTTCTGGAAGAGGTTAAAGTCTCTTTGCAAATTTTTGACAGAAGGCATACAAACGAGAGAAAAGTAACTCAGTTGATTTGCAAAGAGATAATGAACGCAGTTTGTCATTATGCAGGTGAGGTGCCAATCCCATGGGTAAAGCTTTTGTTGTATGAAGAGTGACTTGATCCTACGACACTCAACAGCAGTAGAAGGCTCAGGATGTGGAAAAAAAACAATAAAACAAAATTAACGTCCATTCTATTCTGATTGTTAAGCATTTTATCAACTGTAAGTACACATTCTCAGTCATCTATCCCTGCTTTTATGCACCCTCATTAGTCATGTCAATTTGACAAACCTCTCATTTTCAGATACAGAGATGAAAGATAACTTCAATGCTATACAGATATTCCAGGGTGACCTTCTCCTGTACAAGTCATGATTATGCAGCAGGCATTTCTCCCCATGCAACCTGCTTCTCTGACGGCATGCTTGGTAACTGAAAGTACTCTGCACTCTGTCTTCTCAGTTCAGTTTAACTCTTGCTTAATCATGAGGTGGATTTTTGGGGGGTTTTCTTTTGTCTTTCTTTCTGAGCCACAACTGGAAGAACAAACAACTAAAAAAAATCACCCAGTCCTGCCACATCAGCATTACGTAATGCCAATTACTTCCCATATTCCTTCCACAAGCAACAGCTTGGTACAGCTGCCTAATTCACAAATCCTAGTGACACTTCACCCATTGCTGTCTACCTGCTACTTTTGAAGCAGAAGATGAACACAAAACATCTACAACAACAAAACAATCCACAGATTTTTGTACCAGATTTCATTGCTGTCTTTCAATACAGTTAATTTAGTGCACTAACCTTGACTGTGGTTCACAGAATGTGTAGTAAATTCTATCCGTCTCTTCCCAATGAAGTTGAAAGCAATATAGTGTGTCTCAACAATGACAGTGCCTTCATTGAAGTAAGCACTTTTATATAAATTACTACTGTACTGATTCAAGCCAAGCTTGTGCACATTTATTTTGAAGGGGGAGCTCTATCCCATCTGTTGTCTATACAGGACAGAATCTGATGGGGAAATCTGAAAAAAAAACCTTGGAAATAAAAGACACTAGTTCTCTGGGCTTTTTATATTTTATCCAGTCTTCTTCTTCATTCTACCATTATATTAAAATATCAAATAAATGATTATATAAAAAGAAACAGTTCCAATGAAGAAAACTTTTTTTTTCTTCTCATTCCTTTATTGACGATGGAGTCTACAAAGCAAGAAATGTAGCATTTACCTGTATGTTCATACACTAGATCTTGGTATGAACTAGAGAACAGAATTTGCTCCAAATGTCTAATTCTTATATCTGATTTTAAATTAATTTTATCTTGCAATTTTCAGTGTGTTTTTATTTCAGTGGTTGTTGGCAAAACTTGACATCTGACTTTCAAACTGAAATCATTCATGCATTTCTGTAAAAAGGGAAGGCCTCCTTTTCAACAGTTATAAATTTGATTCTTTAAACAACTGATTCTTTGCTGACATACCTATTTATAGTCAACAACTCACCATAGGGCAAACCCAAAGCTTTTTTATGTAAAATATAGTAAACTTTCAGAGTCAGAATAAAGAGTTCTTGTGTCAACCATTTTTCCCCTTAGCTGCTTGATACAAATGTCTGTAGGTTGATGAAGGTGATAAACAATTGTGAATTATTGTAGAACACGGAGGCAGCTGGTAAGGTACAAGGTGTTTTTCCTAGCATGGTCTATTTATTCAAAAGACTTTTAAGTTGGAAATGTGCTTAACCTCAATCTGTTTAAAGGAAAATATCTTACACTTACAATACTTTTCATTTAAGATTTTTGATGCATTGCATGTCCATAATTGCATGCATGAAACTTTTCACTTCATAAAATTGGACCACAAGGACATACAATTTGCAGCTACTCTGTTTAAAAAGATCCTATTTTCCCATAAGGCATAACATCAGGATTGCTAGCAAAGTATCTGCAACAGTGGCAAATTAAAAAGCCATGGAGTAATACTCAGTTGTATCCTTCCTTTATAAGACTGTAAATTTCACAGCTGCTGTGCGTAATATCAACATCTTTGAAGAATGAAATTGCTGCCACAGTATATTAAAAAAAAAGTTGTGTCCATATACCAGATTGTATAATACAGACATATGTTACATTACCTTTCACATTGTGGCTGTATCTACACTACAAAAATAACTTGGAAGTTCCTTACTTCAAAATACAACTTCGAAGTAATCAAATTAGAAGTTGAGCGTCTACACACACCCTACTTCATAGTTAAACTTTGAAGTAGGGCAGTACTCCATTTCTGGGAATGGATAAAGACTTCAAAGTTGGGCTCTGAACTTGACTTTGGAGTAAGGGAAAATGTGTGTTGTCTCTTTGCTGGCTACTTCGAAGTAGTACCTAACTTCAAAGTTAGTTCCTAGTATAGATGCATCTATTGCTGTGTCTATACCAGAGAGATTTGTTGCCTAGGGTCCTTCTGTTGACATAACTCAGGGAGCATCTACATCCTTAAAGCATTCTGTCAACAGAGTCTCAACAGAACTCTGCATTTGCTTCGATAGTATTATCCCTCAAAAATTTGAGGCATAACAATCTATCGACAGAGGTTCTGTTGAGAGTTCCCTGTCAACAGTAACTTTCGTCAACCGATGCTTTTAGCATAGACATAGCCTATGTGCGTAATTAGAATTGATCCCAAATCTCAATTTCCTCCTACAGAGAATATTTAGCTCTTTTTTCAATGGCACAACCAATTACAGCGTAATATTTCTGTAACAAAAAGTAGTCTATAGAAACTTGTTTGTTTCATTGAGATTAGGGTATTAACTATAGCAGGCTTTAGGGGCTACATTTTTCATAAACCATAGACCTTCTCTTTCATCTATAAAAACACATGTGCAAACCCTGAACCGATGAGCAGGCACCAGGTAAGTGTTTTGGCAAGTAAGGCTTGGCATATGCATATGTCTGATATTTTTTAATGTCATTCTTGCATATGAGCTTGTGTTTGTCCATGGAAGCAAATCTGGCCGTTGATATTATTGCGAGCCCCCCGACAGGGAAACTGTTGTATAGAATGAAGAAGTTGGCAGCAGGAATTATAGACCTCAAGAAAGACAATTTTCTCCTGCATTAATTATGAGCCACAGAAATCAAGTGCACCTGGGGCTCCTTGCATTGCAGCATACAGAAGATGGTAGAGATGGAAGAGAGATGGAAAATACGCTGCTATGCATATTACTGCTTACATGTTGCATGACACTGACAAGAAATCCTCAGTCAAGGGTCAGACAAACAATGGTTCTGTCCCAAACAACTTACTAGTAAGATTATAGCACAGATTTTAGTTTGCCACTCCACTCATAAACTTGTTAATTCTCCTATGGCTTCTGCAGCGCCATTGCTGAACTTGTGGCTGCGGAACAGTTCTACAGCCACTGTTCAGGTTGGAGTCAAGAAGATTCCTTCCCATTTCTGACCATACAGCTACTGAAATAGGCAAACTGATACACTCCAGCACAGAACATAAATCAGCAAGCAAAGCAAAGAAAGAACTGGCTCAGGCAGTTGTTTTAATCCACTCGCTTTTAAAACACACAAGAGCAATGCGCAGGGTCTGTATTTGAAGTGCTGAAGTCCACAAGAAATCACAGAATGTCCATCAAATTCTCACAGCTTTTAGCAACAAAGGCCATGTAAAGAGAAAGGAAATGTGGACGGCTTCCAAGACGCTTCCCTCCTCCCCACGTTTTGAATACAATGTATAGCTAGATGCATAAAATGTGAAAAGTCAGATCATTAGTTTTGATTTTGAGTCTTTGTAAAAGTCCATTTTTTACTAAGGCACTTCACAAAAAATGTATGACAATAGCAAAATTAAATCAAACACAACAGGGATGGAAGTTGGTTATATTTACTCAAATTACTCACTTTCCAGTAAACTTTAATTTACCTTTAGGCCAATGTTAATCCTTTTATATGAGGCTAAAAAATAACTGGTAATTAATGTAAAAATTAACTGAACCCAAAAACTGCCACAGAGTGTGCTTCAAAAGTTTGTTGCAAAACAAAGCAATTTAAATAGATCTTCAGATACCATAGAAATGGGGGGCTAACTATTGAAATGGAAGATACAGACATCCTTCAGTAACAAAGATAAACCAACCTTTCTTTTTTTTGTTAATTTTTCTCACCCGTTTCCTAATTGCAGGAAACAATGAATTTCTTTTTCTTTTTCCATGTCAGATTCAGAAAGAAATTCTTAACTTTTCCCTATTACCGGGGAGCTGATTTTTGTCTCCAAGATGGGATTTCTTTCTGTAATTGACCAAGAAAACTCAGTAACAATAAACCTTTAGATGTTTAGAGTTGAGGGATCTGGTCAAGTGTGGCGATTTGGAAAAGATCCAAGTGTGTATATTGGCCAGGGACTGTGGCTGGACCCTTCAGGGCCTGAGAGAATCTGCATGGAGTTGGTAAAACAGGTTTTAAAAACCACTCACCTTAGTTGGGGTTGCTGGTTTGGGCTGATATAGCAGCTGGGAAGTCTGCAAGTTTGCTTGTGTGGTTTCTGGCTCACCAGTGGGGCTGGCAGAGGTACTTTTGTGGCTGATTGGATTTGCCTTAGTAAGAAGGAAATCCCAGCCTGAGACTGTAAGTGGCCCAGTCTTATACTCCCTCCTGCGGCTGGGTGAATGGAAGCCCAGTCTTATGCAATGATACCCTGAACTGATTTCTCTAGGTATGCCCAGAAACTCTGTCATATTACACAGGTACCCTGTAAGTTCGATTTAGCATGTCTCTACCAGATGCGCTAAATTGAACTCTGGAAGGTTGACTGTGTCAGGTTTGCTATTCTTACTCTCAGTCTCATACCACAGGAGGTTTTTCAGCGTGAGTTAGGCATTTTGAAATCTCCAGCCACGTCCACACCTTTGAAGGTCCTGATTTATCTGCAGGAATAATAACTGGCTTAACTTTTTTTTAATAATCCCCCCTCTCAGTTTGCTCTTGTGTTTTAACAGAGACTTCTCAGTTCTTTGATTTCATTTCAGTTTTGTTTTGAAGAATCTAACATAAACTGGTAAAGGCCTCCCATCTTTCTTGTAGCTCTTAGTTATAGGTATGTTTTAAGTTATTTACTTTACAATCCTATGCATTTTGTTAGTCATAAAGCAACAGTTTCACAAATTATAAAACCATCTTCTTCCTGAGCAAAGAAAACAGCAGTCACGTAGCACTTTAAAGACAGACTAACATGGCTACATCTCTGTTACTATTCTTCCTGAGTAACATTCAAGATGTAACAGGAGAAAGAAAGAATTCTATTTAACTCCTGGGCTCTGTTTTTGTCACATGCTCACAAGCAAGATGGAACCACTATTTTACCTCTTTTTATATCGCTGTTACCCAATACTTCAAAATACTTGAATTTCCAGAAGACTGCAAAAAAACTATTGTGTCAATCTTTAAAAAGGGCCAATGGATCGCATGGATAATTACAGACCTGTCACTCTGATATCAGTCCCAGGCAAGATAATGGAACGGCTGATATAGGACGCAATTAGGGATTAAAAGAAGGTAGTGTAATTAAAGGCAAACAGATCCTTTCAAACTAACATGATATCTTTTTTAATGAGATTACATGTTTGGTTGATAATGGTAAGTGTTGATATAATAGACTTCTGTATTCACTTATTTTGATTCAAAAATTAGGAAGATATAAAAATAGCATGACATATTAAAAGGATTAAAAATTGATAGGTTTCAAAATGTAAATAGGGACTCATCAATGAATGTGTTTACCACAAGGATCAGTTCTTGCCCTATGTTATTTAACGTTTTTATTAATGACCAGGACGAAAACATACAATAACCACTGATACAATTCACAGGCGACAAAATTGTTGGAGTGGCAAGTAATGAAGAGGACTGGTCAGAGATATGGTGTTAATCTGATCACCCAGTAAGCTGGCCTCCAACAAAAAATATGCATTTGAATATGGGTAAACATATATGTAAACATCTAAGAACAAGGAATGAGGCCATACTTGCAGGATGGTGGTCTCTATTCTGGCAGATTGCAAGTCTGAAAAACATGGTGTTGTGGTAGATAGTCAACGGACCCTGAGTATCAGGGTAACTCTGTGGCCTCAAGGGCTAACGTAATCCTTGAATGCATTAATAGTTAGAATAGGCATAGAGAGGCCATTTTATGTCTATTGGGCACTGGTGTAACTGCTGCTGGAATATTATGTACAGTTCTGGTGTCCACAATTCAAGCAGAATGTTCACAAATTGGAGAAGAGTCAGAAAAGAGCCGTAGAAATGATTAATGGGGGCGGGAAAGTGGGGGCTGGAGCGGGGGGAGCTGGGGCCATCACCGAGCCTTCTCCACTCCCATTCCCGACTGCAGGGCTGGGGTGGACCCAGAGCCCTACTGCGGCCAGAGCCCTGCACAGCACAGGAGCAAAGTACCCCCATTCCCGGTCACGTCACAGGGCAAGGGCTGGAGCCCTGTATGGTGTAGGGCCATCCTGGGCCCCCTGTGGGGCTGGAGGCCCCCTCCTGGAGTCCCTCCACAGGGCTGGGGTGGAGCTGGGGCTGAGGCTGGGGCTGGAACCCCACTGGAGTGGATCCTGCTGTGCACCTGGGGCCAGAGCCCGGTATGGTGCAAGGGTGGAGCCATCCTCCAGACCTGCCCTCACCATGTCACAGGGCCAGGGCCAGGGCTGGAGCCTTGTACTGTGTGGGGCCAATGATCCCCAGATATCCCACAGGGCCGAAGCTGCCCCCATGCTGGAGCCCTGTGTGGCATTGGGCTAGGGCCAGAGCCCCTCTGGAGTCCACAGCACCAAGCCCTGGAGAACCTGCAGCAGGCTTGTTTGTCTCCCTAGCCCCAGTGGGCCAGGAGTGGATGTGTGGGGTCTGGCTGGGAGCGAGGGCACAGGAAAAGTCTGGGGTTTGGGCATTTGGGTGGGAGATAAAGTGCAGCAGTGGGTGGGGGGTTCAGGAGTGGGCTGGAAGTGAGAGGTCTGGGTGGAAAAAGGGTGCAGCCATTGCCTGCTGCAGGCTGACCACGTGTCCAGTTTTAGCCAGGAGAATCCCCACCCCCAAGGTGTCGTTTGTTGACCCTAGAGAAATATGGTCACCCTAATTAGAAAACATGTCTAATACTGATAGACTCAAGGAACTCAGTCCATTTAGCTTAAAATCTATAACAGACGTAGAGAACCCCTGCCCATATTTGGCCCATGGCTTGCTTGGAACTGGCCCCTGAGATTCAGGGCTCCCCTCCCCAGCTTCTGGCCCACTGATGGATAGGGAAGGTGGAGCCCTGAGCCTCAAGTGCCAGAATCAGGAAAGCCATGGACAGATCCAGCCCACAGGCTCTGGTAGAAGCAGGAAGTGGTTCTGGGCTCCACCCAGTGGCACCACCACCATCTTCCTCCCGTGACTGGGTGAATGGAAGCACATGACCTATCCTGTCAAGTCCTTAAGGCTCAATGGGTCTAACTGCCAAACAATGAAGCAACCATTGCAAAGGCATTCTCTTAAATCAGCAAATACTGGCCTGCAGGCTGGATTTGATTCCCCAGGGTTAGGCCCACCTGCTGTGTTTATCTGTGCCTCCATAGGTACAGGCAACGGCACCTCCCATTGGCCACAGATTCCCAGCCAATGGGAGCTGCAGGAAGCAGTGTCCTGGTCCGTACCATATTCTGCAGTTCCCATTGGCTGGGAAGAGCAATCTCTGGCCAATGGGAACTGCAATCACTCTGTGGAGGTACAGGTAAATGCAGCAGTGGCAGCCCACCAGAGCAAACCCCAGTGAAACATTATCATTCTCTTAAATGATCTGGCAGGCCTTCTGGAGAAAATCAGTTTGAGACAAAGAGAAGATTTCACTCCTAACCCCTATAATAAAAAGGCATTGACTAACAGTGTAATCAGACTCAGGCACAAAGAGGGAGGGAAAGGCTTTGAGAAAGTGATGTTTCCCTGAGACAAACAGGCTGAGGCACACTCCTTTCAAAAGGAAAATGGAGACTAGGCTAGATTCTAAGAGCTCCTAAGTTTCTTGAAAGAACGTAAATTGAGTCGGTTTCTGTAACTCAAGCCAGGAAACTTAGCGTGTAGTGAAGCATAAGGCTACAGGAGTCCAGGCAGGCTGTTTGTTTCCAGATAATTTTCCTGAATGCATTATTCCATTTGCTAAATAACCTACTTGCTTTAAAAAGGTCATCAGACAGTATAACACTGATCAAAGGCGCAAAAAGAAAAAAAGACTCCCATGTCCAGTCAAACCTGCACAGTAACAACCATCTGGCATAGATAGTATGTTGCGTCCAGATCCCACTATAAGCATATAAAAACTGTGAAATCCCAGCCCAGATAGTTGAGAATATGAAGCCTAACATATGTGGGCAAGCATTCGGAGACCAGAAAGAGGAAGGAGGGGCATGCAAAGCCATAACCATGATATACTTAATAACAAAACAAAACAAAACAAAACAAAACAAAATGAGTTGCCCCATCCAATCTTTACTTGCATGTTTCTGTATAAAATCACCATTGTTTAGAATCTTAAATATGTAATAATATGGCAAGAAGCAGCCGTGTTGTCATTGTGATGACACGGGACAAAAGCAGAAGATCACAGTTGCTGCCAGAGACACAGGAAACTGCACTTAAGGACAGAATCAGAGCCAGACAGAGCTGGATCTGACAAGAAATATAAATAATTTACATGGATGAAACTAAGCTCCTTGTAGCCAGAAAACCACCACCAGCAAAAAATATGGAACTTGTCCCCAAAGAGCAATGCTAATCTGCTGTTCTGATGTCTCAGACTTCAGCACTGATCTCCACGTCCTTGTCTTGTTTAGTGCCATCAAGCTGTGGTTCCTGTTGGGAGCATAACTGAAACAGAAGCTGCTTGCGATTACACAGCTGTCCCAATCATACTGAGAGAAATATTGAAATATAATTGGGATTTTTTTAAATACTGCTTTGTGGGCTGAAATTTCCTTGCTTAGAGCAACAATAAAAATTATGGCACTTTCCTCTAACTCTCAGAGTTCCCACATATAAGTATCTAAACACTAAAGACTTTCTCCCCTTTAACCAGGATTTCTAAGAGGTCCGGTAGTGTGGGTATATACAAGAAGTTTCTTCCACTTGAAGAGGAAAATGCCTTTGACTGGACTAGATTTCTTAGAAAAGTTCTTCAAAGAGTCTCTGAATTTCTATACTAGATTGTCAAATCAAGAAAGTCCAGTCGCTATATTCCACATTCCCTAGCTGCCCATTGTATCTTATATTTACTTTCACTGACAAACTGAGGGACAATGACAGTGTTACTATTTTAAGACGTTCTCAAAACTTGATCGTATTCAGAGGGATTTTATGCCTCCTGTAGGGATAATTCCAATTTTTGTATTTTTATGTTGACACACTGGGAGGGAAATTAAGACATTAATCCTAGTACTTACGTGACTGCATTTCTGCTTGACACACTCAATCCGTTAAAACAAATTCCTGCACTCTACACTTTGGAGAAATAAATGGCTTTGAAAAAAAAAGGATAGAAACAGTATTATTATTCATAGAAAGACAGTTGGCATTGCTACAGAGGGAGGTTTTAAGTCCAAGTGCTCCTCAGACCCCCATATACCCTCATTCTTACTATTACTATTTATTACAGGTTGAACCTCTTTAGTCTGGCATTCTTTGATCCGGCAACATCCATAATCCAACATGACTTTAGCGAGCTGGACAATGGTTGTAGTCAAGTTTCCTGTGGTCCCATAAAGTTTGTTTCCAGCCACCCATCCTGGCTGTCAGTGTTCTGCACTGTTATTTAGCTCTAATACACCACTTAATGTCTTCTAAGAGCCCAATAAGGAGTGGAAGTGCTGGTAATGCTGCTAGACAATATTGACATTCCATAGTCAGACAAATGCTCTTGTTCGACACCTCTCAGGTTCCAAGTGTGCCAGACTAGAGAGGTTCAGCCTGTATTTTATGTTATTATAGTTCCCAGCAGCCAAACTTGATTGTCCCTACTGTACAAATACATACAAAGTCCATGATCTGAAGAGTTTACTACCTAAATAGACAAAACAGTACCAGCTCAGGGTAGAAAAAAGGGACACTAAGAAGTGAAGCAGATTTACCATGTCACACAACAGGTAGAACGAGGAGTAGAACCAAAGTCTGCTGGCTGCAAAACTAATACCTAGGCCACCTTGTACCTTATGTGGTAATATGAGCATGCAATAATTTTAAACAAATTAAAATCAAGCAAATACGAACACTATAGAATACATTTTTGGTTTGGACATTTTTTGCACATATTTGCAGTTAATAGAATCATAGAACACTAGGACTGGAAGGGACCTCGAGAGGCCATCGAGTCCAGCCCCCTGCCCCAATGGCAGGACCAAGTACTATCTAAACCATCCCTGATAGACATCTATCTAACCTGTTCTTAAATATCTCCAGCAATGGAGATTCCACAACCTCCCTTGGCAATTTGTTCCACTGTTTGACCGCCCTGACAGTTAGGAACTTTTTCCTAATGTCCAACCTAAACCTCCCTTGCTGCAGTTTAAGCCCATTGCCTCTTGTTCTATCTTCAGAGGCCAAGAAGAACAAGTTTTCTCCTTCCTCGTTATGACTCCCTTTTAGATACCTGAAAACTGCTATCATGTCTCCCCTCAATCTTCTCTTTTCCAAACTAAACAAGCCCAATTCTTTCAACCTTTTTTCATAGGTCACATTCTTTAGACCTTTAATCATTCTTGTTGCTCTTTTCTGGACCCTCTCTAGTTTCTCCACATCTTTCTTGAACTGCGGTGCCCAGAACTGGACACAATACTCCAGCTGAGGCCTAACCAGTGCAGAGTAGAGCGGAAGAATGACTTCTTGTGTCTTGTTTACAACACACCTGTTAATGCATCCCAGAATCACGTTTGCTTTTTTTGCAACAGCTTCACACTGTTGACTCATATTTAGCTGGTGGTCCACTATAATCCCTAGATCCCTTTCTGCTGTAGTCGTTCCTAGACACTCTCTCCCCATTCTGTATATGTGAAACTGATTGTTCCTTCCCAAGTGGAGCCCTTTGCATTTGTCCTTATTAAACTTCATCCTGTTTACCTCAGACCATTTCTCCAATTTATCCAGATCATTTTGAATTATGACCCTATTCTCCAAAGCAGCTGCAACCCCTCCCAACTTGGTATCATCTGCAAACTTAATAAGTGTACTTTCTATGCCAATATATAAATCATTGATGAAGACATTGAACAGAACCGGTCCTAACACAGACCCCTGCAGAACCCCACTTGTTATACTTCTCCAGCAGGATTGAGAACCTTAATGCTTGGAGCTAGTTTGAGCTCATTTTGTGCCTTAGCTTTTCTAATCTTTCTCCTGCATTCTCATGTTGTTTGCCTATATTCATCCTTTGTAATTTTCCCGTTTCCATTTTTTATACAATTCTTTTTTTTTATTTTGAGATCATGCAAGATTTCCTGGTGAAGCCAAGGCTGTCTTTTTCCATATTTTCTATCTTTCCTACACAGTGGGACAGCTTGCTCTTGGGGCCTTAATAATGTCCCTTTGGAAAACTGCCAACTCTCCTCAGCTGTTTTTCCCCTCAGTTTTGCTTCCCATGGGATCTTACCTACCAGCTCTCTGAGTTTACCAAAATCTGCCCTCCTGAAACCCATTATCTCTATTTTGCTGTTTTCTGTTCTACCCTTCCTTAGGATTGTGAACTCTATGATTTCATGATCACTTTCACCCAAGCTGCCTTCCACCTTCAAGTTCTCTACCAATTCCTCCCTATTTGTTAATATCAAATCTAAAACAGCTTCCCTCCAGTAACTTTTTCAACCTTTTGGGAAAAAAAATTGTCTCCAATACAATCCAAGAACTTACAGGATAGTCTGTGCCATGCTGTATTAGTTTCCCAACATATATCTGGATAGTTGAAGTCCCCCATCACCACCAAATCTGGGGTCTTGCTTGACTTTGTTAGTTGTTTAAAAAAAGCCTCATCTACCTCTTCCACCTGGCTAGGCGGCCTGTAGTAGACGCCTAGCAAGACATCACCCTTGTGTTTCACCCCTCTTAGTCTAACCCAGAGACTCTCAACAAACCCATCTTCTGTGTCCATCTCCACCTCAGTCCAAATGTGTACATTTTTAATATATAAGGCAACACCTCCCACCTTTCTTCCCTGTCTATCCTTCCTAAGCAGGCTGTACCGTTCAATACCAACATTCCAATCATGTGTATTACCCCACCAAGTTTCTGTGATGCCAACGATGTCATAGTTATATTTATTTATTTGCACTTCCAGTTCCTCCTGCTTATTACCCATACTTCTTGCATTTGTATATGGGCATCTAAGATATTGATTTGATCTTGCCTCCCTGTTTTGTTCTGACCCTCTTTTTACTCTGACATTGTTGCCCATGCTGCCTCTCTTTTCTGACCCATCACCCAGGTTTCCATGTTCTTCACTTACCTGTGGGCTTTGCTCCCCTGCCCCCGTCAAACCTAGTTTAAAGCCCTCCTCACTAGGTTAGCCAGCCTGTGTCCAAATATGGTCTTTCCCCTCCTTGAAAGGTGAACTCCATCTCTGCCCAGCAGTCCTTCCTGGAATAGCATCCCATGGTTGAGGAAGCCAAAGCCTTCCTGGCGACACCATCTTCGAAGCCAGGCCTTGACCTCTAGGATGCACCTGTCTCTGCCTGGGCCGCTACCACTGACAGGCAGGATTGAGGAGAATACCACCTGCACCCCAAACTCCTTCACCTGTGCCCCCAGAGCCTTGAAGTCACTCTTGACCTGCTCAGCATCATACCTCACAGTATCATTAGTGCCCACATGGATGAGAAGCATGGGATAGTAGTCAGAGGGCCTGATAATCCTCTACAACACCTATGTAATGTCTCAGATACGGACCCCAGGCAGGCAGCATATCTCCCGAGATGAAATGTCAGGGGGACAGATGGGCGCCTCTGTCCCCCCTCAGAAGAGAGTCCCCAACCCCCACTACTCTATGTTTCCTCCTCGCAGTGGCGGCAGCAGACTTCCCAGCCTTGGGGGTACAAGGCTTCTCCTCTGCTGTGTGGGGCGATTCTTTGTCTCCTGTATCAAGTACAGCTTAACGGTTTCCTAGTACCAGAGTGGAAGGGTTCTGAGCAGGGGTGGAACACTGCCTACTGCCAGAAGTAACAAGCTGCCCGTGTCCACCATGATCTATCGCCTCTGCCACCAGTGGTTTATCTGCCATCCTGTGTACTGGGACAGTTACCTCTGCTGTCTCCACATGAATACTATCTAGGAACTGTTCATGGAGTTGGATACTCCTCAACCTGGCCACCTCCTCCTGTAGCTCCTCCACCTGTCGCCTGAGAGATTCCACCAGCAGGCACCTTTCACACTGGATGGTCTCCCCAGCCTGGATATCAGTGAGTGGGAATTGCAGGCTACAGTCCCTGCAAAGCCACGCCAGGATCTGGGTAGAGGTATCCATGGTCAGGCAGTCTGTCTGTCTGGCTACAGGCACAGATGGAGGACACAGCAGTAGTGGTGGCACAGGTGTTGTGGGTCCTTCTAACCATCGTAGGTCTCCCTCTTAAACTCCTCCGTCTGCAGCTCCCTGTCCGCTTCGCTCCCCTGGTCGCCCTTGCCTCTGGCTTTTAAAGCCTCCTGGCCTCGGTCAGACCCTCCCCCTGTGAGTTACACAGGGGAAGGCCAATCAAGGGAACAAAGGTCAGGCAGGCAGTCCCAGCTGCCACAGAAACTGAAACTGAAACTGACCCACCTGAAATCAAATTGGCAGTTCAAATTCAAACAGATTCAAACAGCTAAGCTCACTCACTCACCCCAAAAGCCAGCGCTCTCACCTAGAGAGCCATTATACTTTCCAGTGGGTGATACAGCACTGCTGAAGCACAATTTTCACATCTTCATTGTCGGCCACATACCAATATACATACATATACAACAATTTTTACAAGAAACTTTAGAAGGGATTATTCCATGGCAAATATGTTCAAAATGTTACTTAAGTGATTTGATTGCTTTAACTTAGTTTTGTTAGATGATAATATGACTGTCCATATAGGAAATACGCACACATCAAACTCAAATTTTCATAAGAACACTAGAACAGCTGTACCAGATTAAGCCAATGATCCTTCTTGCCCAGTGTCTGGTCTCTAACGTTGGCTAGAGCCAATGAACAGAACAGAGAAATTTCAAATGATCTGTGCCCTATTATCCAGCCTCAGTTTCTGGCATTTAGAGGAGTATGGGGCTGAGTCCCTGACCATCTTGGCTAAGTGCTATTGCGGTCCCACTTTTCCATTAGCTGGTCTAATTCTAATTTAATCCCAGTGATACTTTTGGCATTCACAACAAACTATTACAAGTTCCACAAACTGACTGGACATTTTGGGAAAAAGTACATTTTTTCCTTTGTTTTACACCTCCTGACTATTAATGTCATTGGGTGACCCTAAATAACATTTCCTTATTTACTTTACCCTTATATTCATGATTTTATAGACCTCTGTCATATCCATGCCTTAGTTATCCCTTTTGCAAACAGACCAATCACAAGTTTTTAAGCAGTTTTACAGCCAAAGTCATTTTCATTGCTCTTCTTTGAACATTTTCAATCCTAATATATCTTTTTCGGAGATGGGTTGATCAGAACCATGCACAGTATTGAAGGTATGGACATACCATGGATTTATATAGTGATATTTTGATATTTTCTGTATTACATTCTAATGGTGCTTAACGTCTGCTAGCCTTTTAATCTATCACTTCACACTGAAAGGATGTTTTCAAAGAAATATCCACACTGACTACAAGATCTCTTGCATGATAATATCTAATTTAGATGTTATCACTCTGTGGCTACACGTACACTACAAACATCTGTCCACAGAAGGTACTGTTGGAAGAGATGTTCTGACAAAATGTATGTTGACAGATTGCATCTACATATAAAAGTGGATCAATCTTTTTACCTGCTCTGTCACCAAAAGGGTCCCCTGGAGCATCTACACAGCTTTTTTGTGTGCAAATGCTCCACGAGATTTGTTGCCAAAATCCCACTATTATCTACAAAACTCTCTAGTGTAGATGTAGCCAGTATGTTTTGTCGGAGCTATTTTTCCGGGGTACTTTGAACAATCAGCACTGAATTTAATGTGCCATTTTGTCATCTGGTCACCCAGTTTAATGAGTTTTTTTTGTAAGTCTTCAACATCAGCTTTGGAATTAACTATCTTGGGTAATTTTGTATCATCTGCAAATTTTTTCACTTCACCTTCAACTCACTTTTCCAGATCATTTATGAATATTCTGAAAAACATCAGACACAGGACAGATTCTTGAGAGGATCCTGCTATTTAACTCTTTCCATATAAAAACCGACCACTTTGTTTCTACTCTTCAAACTCCTTGTTCCTATCAACAGTAAAAATGATGATTTTTAAAAGATAGCCAATTTTAGTTCAACTTACTACGACTGCAATTCCTGACATGTTTAGCACTGAAGATTTCCTTCAAATGCATTCAATATCACACAGAGTATATAAACTGGTAGTGAGTGAGTTGATAACTAGTGAGTGATATTGACTAAGAGTGGTGCAAGGGGAAAATGAAACATTTACATCACAGCACATATATACTTTAAAGATAACATTTCTTAAATTAAAACTATTATCTTAATTACCAATTTAGATAAAGGATATCAATCCCAATAAAGTGAGACAGAAATGTGTTATTGTTCAGAAATGAAAAGATGAAAAACAAGGGTTTTTTATAACCTGTCAGACCATGGGTAAGTCATGGAAAAGAGGCAGAAAAGGGCACAAACTCATTTTTCTTTCCCTTCACATGTCACCTCCCTTTTAAATACTAATAAAACCAAATATCAATTTTCAGCTGAGCCACTCAATAATCATGAGAAATAAAAGTAAATGTATTATCCACTGTGAATGAACAATTTTATGGTATTAATAGATAAGAAAGCTCAGTAGAACATCTATCAGTTACAGCTGCATCTACAATAGCAAGTTCTTTAGGAAAAAAAAGAAACAAACAGGTCTTTTCTGAAAGAACCCATGGAGCATCTGCACACAAAATGCGGTCTCTCAATTTGAAATTGAAAGAACAAAGCACTTTTTCTGTGGTTCTCTTCCCCTCCCAGATGAGGAAGAGCACCTTTTTTTGAAAGACTCCTTCAGAAAAAAAGTGCGTAGACATCCCAGGGTCCTTTCTTCAAAAGAACAGTCTTCCAGGCACTGGATTTTTCAATCCCTGGCCAATTTCTCTCAAAACAGTGAGGACTGTGTGGAAGCTTTCTATCAAAAGAGGGGATCCATTTTTTGTATCTGTTTTTATGCACGTGAACGTGCTGTTTCAAAAGAAGATTTTTTGGAAAAGATCTTCTGGAAGAACTTCTTTCAAAAGATCGTCGTAGTGTAGATGTAGCCTGTGGGTAAAATCCTAGCTCCATTGAGCATTTTGTCAAGAACATCAAAGGGGGCCAGGTTTTGGTCCTATTGGCTAAACATAGCATTGAATATTTGTTCACGATGCTATGTCCAAACATTTACACTTTGCTGATACCTTTTATAACAGGAAGAGAGATTTTGAATGTTTATATAAATGTGTATGTGTTTTGTGAGTTCAAGACCACAGAACGGAATCATTAAATCCAATTCATGAGACAATAAATCCAAGGTTTTTACTATGGGTAATTTAACATGTCGTACATATACCTGACCTTTTTCACAGACAGTTACTAAATTCAGAATTTAGCTTTTATCTAGGAGCAAACAGTGAAACAGATGGATATCAACACTTGGATACTAACGTGATAGGCAAGTTATACATAAAGCAAATAGTTAAACATAAATAAAGAGTGATAGTAACATGACTGAAGCATGCAAAAGGAGACCATATTCCTAACTCCATCTATTCTTTATGGGACACTTAAAATGCATAACCTATCTGTGCAAACTATAGAAATCAATGTTACTGCATTTTAAATCTCAGAGAAGCAAATGTGTGAAATACTTCCCAGATACAGAAGAATGATGTCTACAATTTGCTTTGTTGCTTAGTAACAAAGTAAGTACGCAACACAGGAATGCAGAGATCATTCCTCAGAAGAGGGATAAGATTCAGACCAGCCTAGCAAAGTATTAATTAGAGAGACTGAGAAAGGAGAGGAACAGTAATAGTGACAATAATGGAAGCACCAGTCAGATTGGATCTGACAAGTCCACATTATCCCACCAAGCTTAAGGAGGAGTAAGAAGCAAGGTAGTGATTGATGTTTATATTTATGGGACAAATATCATTTTTCTTTACTCTGTGAAACAAGCAAAACAAAACCAACAATGGCAAACTGTCAAAATTTGCACTGGGAATTTAGATTTTTATAACACAAAAGAAACTGTCTACTCTGCAATGCTGGTGATAGTCTTTGCTGGGCCCTGGGCAATGTGGAAGGGCTCGGCTCCCGGCCTGCCAAAAGAGACAGGGCCTTGGGCAGAAACCCAGACTGTGCCATGTATCCCCCTGGCCCTCAGCTCCACGCAGTTCAGCTGGAGCCCAATACAGGTTATTTTGAAATAGCACTATTCTGTGTTTCAATAGCACCTGTTTCAAAACAGCAATTTCATAATGGGCATAATTCCTCTGACTTTGGCCATGGCTACACTGCCCCTCCCTTTCAGAAGGGGCATGTAAATACGGCTGTTTGAAAATGCTAAAGAGCTGCGGATTTAAATATCTTGTGCCTCATCAGCATACTCCCACAGGATCTCACTTTCAAGAGGGGCTGCTTTTGAAATGCAAGCAGATGTGTAGCCGGGGTTCCCTTGAAAGGAAACCCCAATTTCAAAAGCATCCTGAGGTTATTTCAGAATAACTAGGTAGAATAACGAGCATGGGGGTCTGCAACTAAAATTGTGAGAAGATCTATATCTTTGAAATCCAGTTATATAATCAATACTTCAAGAGCCACAGTGCATGTGACGATGAGACTGTCCTTAATAAGTAACGTCAAGACATACTTTTTGTAAACCCTATTTTAAGACCATCGCACACACAGTGATTTGTACCAGTTAGAAGTTCTAAGTGTCTTTCTCCTCTGGGTTGGAGAGCAAATGAGGACAAGGAAAACTCCATGACTGGGGGGGTAGGCTCTTAAGCAGGAAGGAGCAATGTTCACATCAACCTTCCACACCACACCTTTTTTGGAAGCCAAGCACACCTTTTTAAAAAAATCATAAGGACCCCACCTCTCCCAACTTTAACCCAATCCCTCTTCCCCCTCCTCCAGAGCCAGACACCCCCAGCTCCCCCACACACACTTTAACCCAATCCCCCTTCTCTTCCTCAAAAGCCAGGCACTCCAGTCCCCCCCCACTTTAACCCAATCCCCCCACTCCAGTCCCCCCCTGCTTTAACCCCCAATCCTCCCCACCCCCAGTACCCCACCCCCCGGCTGCTTTAAACTAATCCCTCTTCCCCTTCCTCTGAAGCCAGGCACCCCCAGCCTCTCCCACTTTAACCCAATTCCTCTTCCCCTCCTCCAGAGACAGGCACCCCCAGCCCCTCCCCACAATGGTAATCCAGTGCCGGCAACTCACCAGAGCCACCGCCACCATTGCTGCTGCCACACGCTTCTCCCACAGGATGCTGGGGAGGGACACACGTGCAGAGCAACGCACAGCATTCCTGCAGCTCAGAGCACGTGATCACTCAAAGAGCCACATGCGGCTCAGGTGTGTGCTCCCCCAGAGCTCTCTCACATCCCACAGTCAGCACAGCAGGGAGCCCGCCTGAGGCAGCTTTGGGGCCAGGCCTTGTCCAGAGGGGTCATAGAGAGACGCAGAGGAGTCAGCAGTGTCAGCATCCAGAGCCACAAGGGACTCGTTAAAGAGCTGCATGTTGCCGACCTCTGCCTGAGCCTGAGGCTGACAGGGCAACACATTACCCAACTGGTGTGCTAAAAGGTTTTTGGAAATTCAGGCTGAAGGATGTTCCCGCACAGAAGCAGCTGTTTTGTAATGTAAAGGGAAAGTGTATATTTTTTACCACTGTGATTTTCTGTCACAATGCACTAAGCAGAAACAGGCTCAACAAACTAAAGACCCACAGAATAGACATAGTCCATTAATTATTTACCTTTCAATATATAAAATGCGCCTGTTAAAATCCCTAGGCATAGACAGTATTTCAGTTTTAATACCACAGAAGGTAAAGCGTAGTATAACAGGGAGGCCAGCAGACCCTGCTAGGACTGGGGAAAACGCACCTCAGGCTATTAGCCTGATCTTGGGAATCAGCTAGTGCAGCAACACAGCTGAAAGCAAGTACACTGAAGTAATGAGAGACAGCTGATCTGACTGCCACACTTTTTAAAGTAGTCCCAGTCTAGCAGGGATGGAGAGAGAGAGAGAGGTGGTGGAGGAGTTTAGAAAGCAGTGAAGAAGAAGGTTAGATGAAGACAAAACAGATAAGAGGTTGAGGAGTGTTGCAGAAGATGGCTGGGAAGGAAGTTTGTCTGTGTTCCCCTCAGCACCAAGGCTGACAGCCCTGGCCGTGGCGAAGGGATGGAAAGAGACTGGCCGACTGGCTGCAGCAATGTGGTGGGTGCAGCCTAAGCCCTGTAGCCAGAGGCAGGGGTATGGGACCTGAGCTGGGCAAGGGGCACCTTGTCACAATAGCTATACTTTACTTGAAAATAAGTGAAAAGTAAATCAAAAACACTTCTTTGGGGAGAAGAAATACAAGCCTGCCTTACCACACTCAACAAGCAAAAGTTGGACCCAGTCAATGGTAGCCCTGATTCAGCAAAGTACTTCAGCAGAGTCAAGCACGTGCTTATATCCATCCTTATTTAGCAAAGTACTTGCAGATGTAACTAGTCTTCATGTTCTTCTGATTAAATTTTATCCTCACAATATTCCCATTGAAATTAGTTCTATTTTATAGATAGGGAACTGAGGCACAAGGTTGATGAAGACCATTCAGCACTGCAGCCGAGCTGCAAGCCCACTGATGCAGGAAGGTGAGGCGCATAGAGCAAAGGGGTTAACTAATCCAGGGCCCACCACTTCTAAAGGGTCCGTGGCTCCTGGCCTCTGCCACCACCACTGTTTCAGCAGCAGCGGCATCCAGAGCCCTGAGCCCTTTAAATTCCCACCCAAGCCCTGTGCGGTACCCTGTGGTAGGCACTGAAGAGCTGTCAGGAGGAGGCTAGCCTCCAATACCATCCCATCCTGGAACACGGAGCCTACTCCCCTGCCCCTGCCCCCCACCACATACACACACAAACATCATGCCCAGAGGCCTGCTGAGCCGGGATCTTGAAACCAGATATCCTAAATCTCAGTCCAGTGACTCAATCACTACAGCGCCCTTCTGAACCTATGCCAAAAATAGGCATTTGAGTTCTCCACAAAGATGCACATGAATTCTGTGAGCAGTAGTTACGCAGCCATTTTGGAAAACTTGTCCCTAAATCCTGTTGTTCTGAGATTTATTCTCCATGTTGTCCAGTGTAACAAAAGTCCAGATCAGTCTATCAAAGAAAATTGTCAATGAATGTCAGCAAACATTGAATATGCACAGAGGACCTGAACACACTGAATTGTTTAAGTTAAAAGAACTGTGATACGGAATCTTTAAAGGTTCCTTGTAACATTGAGATTGGTATAACAAGGGGCAGGTCTCTCAATGAGAAAAGACTAAAAAAAGCAAATTTTACCATCATGCTGGCCCCACTGTATTGTGGGAACCTCAGACTCCACCATGAGACTTCTCAGCTTTGAAATCCTGTTGCTGACTGCACTGGGACAAATAAATAGGAATCGGTAATATTTCCACTGATAGTGACTCCAGCTAAATACCAAACACTAAGTGACGTGTGAGACTTGCCTATTTTCACGTCTGCCTCATCTCTCCATTTCCTCTTCCATCTTATCTGTTTTTTTTTCTATCCCTTTTCTTCTGCTTCTGTCTAATACAAGTCTGACTTAGACTGACCAGGCAACTCCATCTTCTCTAAGCAGTGTGCCAGAATTGAGGCATTTGGAAGAAATATGGTGGGTCTTGGAATGGCCAATAAGGTAATGTGCTGGTCCTGTGCTCTCCAGCAGCAAGGTTGCGAGAGTCGGCATCATAGACAGAAGCAGCATTTTTTGACTGTACCACTCGTTTCTTTCCTCTTTTACACATGCTTTTCTTGTTTTAGCACAATGCAAAAGGTTTCATACTTTTCACCCCAGCCCCACTGTCTTTAACAAAACAAGCCTGTCTCCCAACTGGGGCTCTCAGTCCAAGTCTGAATCTTATCCTACTTTGGCTCTCAACACTAATTTCCTTCTTCGGGTTCCTCATCCTGCTTTCTCTTGGAGGGCCTTTCCCAGTCTCCTCGTTCAGCCAAGCCCAGTTTTTCCCTCACTCTCCCAGATTTCCTATCAGATCTCATGTTAACCCACACACTCATTCCAAGAACCAGTCTCCTTGCCCTGGGACTCCCCAGTCTACACACTACCATCAGCTACAACTCTGCATCCAAACACTCCACCTGCTCCTAACTTCTTCCTTTCCTCACTTCTTCAGCAGCTCACAGTATTCTTGCTCCATCTATTGTCCCATTCCTAGTGCATAGTCTCGCCTTCCAGAATCCTTGGAGAAATCTATTTCCTCTGCTGCCTGCATTCAGATCTGTCTCTGGTTCCCTGTGCATTTGAGTCAGGCTTCTTTCTCAACTGTGATGCCTGGGCACCATGAGGGAAGTGCTGAGAGCACAGGAAAGAATCTCCTTGCACTCAATTCCTCTGTTCAGGCCCACAGCCTGATTTTTAACTTGGCCAAATGTTGGCAGTTATTCATGAGATCAGCATGACACTAGATGAAAATTTAAAACACCAGATGACAACTTACCCAATTTTCAGTCTTCATTCCACAGCACAGGGGCACTTGAGTTTCTCGATTAAATAGGTGTAAGAAAATTTTAAACACGCAAACAATGTATTCTCACCCAATCTTTTAAAAATGTAGAGAAATTCCTTCTTTGTTCACTTAGCTCCACATGATCATGCAATTTTGCCTAAAGCAAGGAGCAATCAAAGATTAGGCACTCTGGAGATTTGAAGATATGCCACGTCTCAATTAAATGTAATATGTGCTCTTTAACTTACGTATTGTATATAATTCTGTAATTTCGGCAGTGAAGAGGTAGTTCCCGTAAGAAAGTACCTGTTATTGTAAAAGAATTGCAGTATACAAACATTTGATACTACATTGTGTTGGGAAAAAATGCTCATCACCACAATTCAAGTGACATCAGACATGTTTTAGCTTTAAAATTAGATTGAATGTGGCAGAAATCTGTATGCCATACTTGTCTCTCATTCAGTGATTTCATTTCAGATTCCCCTAATATCCACTGAGTGAAGTACTGCAGTTTTGAATTCCTCTCACCCACTCTTGCACAGTGGCTTTCTCCTCAATTTACAGGAGAGCAATGGTATTAGTCCCACTTTTGGTAAAGTAAATTAAACCCAAACAGACTTAAATTGCATACATTTATTTACAATATTCTGATCACACCAAAAGAGGGACAATGATCTGGCATATTGATATACTCAGCAGTAAGAAGAAATTGAGACATTCTTCAAAGTGACAGGCAGATTTGGCTGCAGAGTTTTATTTTGAATATTTTGTTCTAGATTTTTGGCATCTATTTTCATTAGTAAACAGCACCATTCAGCTCTGTCTACACAACAGGGTTTTGTCAACAAAACTGATGACAACAAAACAGAGGATTGCCAACCATGCGACCCTGTCTGACAGTGTTCTGGGGGCCATTCTGCTGAGAGAGTGGCCAGGCAGTCTGGCTGTTCTAGGTCAAGAAAGAGGATCAAAAGTGCAATCCGCTTTGCTGTCTGTCTGTGTTCTCTCGATAGAAGTTTTGTTGGAAGATACCTTCCAAAAAAATTTCTGTTGACAAATCACTCTAATCTAGACATAGCCTCAGTGAGAGGAAAATTGTCATATAATCAAACTACAGTACAATTTAAGAGGTGCCTGTGAGGCACCCAGACAAAAAAGGTGGATGACCAGCAAGCCTGCAGAGGTGCCCTCCCCATCTGGGAAGTTTTCTGTGGGCACTGTAGTTTCCTAGTGTAGGTCTACCTGGCACAGTTTTTTCGAAATAATGGCCATTATTTAAAATAACATTGCATGCACCTACATGACAGAAGTGCTATTTTGAAATAATTTTGAAATAGCAGACAGCTTATTTCAAATTTGGTAAACCTCATTCCATGAGGAATAGCACCTGTTTCTAAATTGGTATTTCAAAATAGGGGCTGTATAGACAGGGAACACAGCCTATTTCCAAATAAGCACCCATAGCATGTCCAGTGGTTCTATTTCAAAATAGGCTGTATTGTGCATCGATGCTGTATTTTGGAATAGCACTCAACTATATTGAAATACATTTTGCGTATCACAGCATTATTTCAAAATAGGCTTTTCCAGGTTCTCTCTTCTGGAATAGTTTATTTCAAAATAGAACTTGTATCCTTATAGTTTAAGAATTGGAATACATCTACCTCATAGGTACTATACGTTAGGTTTTATATCTGAAAAATTCCTTTACAGTTCAGCTTGCTTTTTGCCACAGCTTAAAAATATGATAGCACCTTTAATTTAAAAAATCAGGCCCAAAAGTGCAGAGAGGTGCACACTTAATTTGCACTAAAAATGTCTATGATCACATACTCTGAAAGATGCAATTTTGTGCTAGTATAGGGACAATTCTATATATAACTACCCCCTGTTCATATGTAAATATATTATTTGTCTATAAACTATTCTAACTGCACGTGAAAATCAGGAATTGCATGACCAGATATTAACATCAGGCCTTTATTTGAGACAATCCCCACTACAATACACTTTCCTGATGAACACCAACCACATTTGATAAATAGGTAACACCATTCTGCAAAGTTACTCCCTGGGAATTTTATTGTTCGTTGTAGAAATAAATACTGATTTCATAAGCCTATTTAATTACTTTGTAGAGGAGTCTAGTTTCACTGGGAGCTTTCCTGATACATGATTTAATTGCCATAACATGAAACAATTAAGCTGTGGCTATTTTACTGTTTTACAAGTGCCTTTAAAGTGGATGATGATTGCAAGTAACAGATGGAAACTATGAAACAAATTGATGTGTGCAGCATAAAAGAAATCTTTAGCAGTTACCAATACTGAATTTTAACCATCAACAATTAAAGTAATGTTAGTTTTCAGGTGTAGGTTTTATGCCTTTGCTTGCTATTCCTCGATCGCTTTTCAAGTACTGTGTTTCAGGGATGCCTAGTTGAAAAGCAGTTCTATAGAAAGATTTGGGATTTACCTGTTTAAATCACCTGCTCCCCTTTACATGTTACAGAGTCATGCTGTAAAATGAGAGCAGTACTCCATCCTGCCTTTATTAAATGTCCAGGACCAAGAAACAGACCAATGGAAGTTAGGAGCCCAAATACCTTTGGGAATCTGGGACCAACACTTGACCACAAGCCAAAGTTTGCACATCTAATGTATTCCCATGCAGTGGATAAAGAATTTTAATGATCTGAAACTGTCCATTTGGCTGTGCTGCCTAACTCCATTCCCAAGAATAGGGTGGGGTGTTGGGGGGTGGTATCATAATGCCACAGAAATGGTAAAACTCCTATTGCTTTCACAGGGGGCCTGGATTTTACCCCTTGTTTCCCGCAAATGCAGGCTTTCTAGTTCTCAATTTCATTCAAACCACACAACTCAACTCTTCCCTAAAATTCTATCAACAGAAATAACACACAGTGCAATTTTACAGGAAAAGCATATCTGTAAGATACCTGTATGTATCTAAAGGCAGAGTACATCCTTTGAGCTGGAGTACAATTTTGACTAACTGGGTATGTGAATTGTGAGTGACTGTAGATTTGAAATGAAAAGGGGTTGTCATAAAGCTGATGAGTCTGTTAATGTACCTGAGTATCATGGTACTTATCTAGTAAGGTATGTCAATAGAGGTAGGAAGTAATGTTACCTTATCTGGATATTTTTTATTAGTGCAATGACAGGAAATGTACTTACAGAGCATTAACTGACATTTAGTGAATTTTTATATGTGGGAGGATGATTTAATGATAAATACTTCTTAACTTTTGTTTATGCTGAGGAAACTGAGCAAAAAGATAACAATGAATTATTTAAAAAAACAAACTTTCTTAATATGCCTTTGCTGTGATACATTTATCAGAACAAAATATGATGAAGCATACAAGGAAAGAAGTTCAAACGACATGTATTTTAGTAGTTTAAAATGATACTTTAGGAGTGTGTGGTTTAAAAATGAATAACTTGTACAACATAATATATCATTTCTTGTTAGAAATATACATTGACAGAGTAGCACTCAGGGCTTTTTTTCTGATGGAACGCCACCGGAACAGGGTTCTGGCACCTTTTTTCAAAAGCTGGCTGAGCATCTGCAGCAAACATGCAGCTGGTTCTTTAAGAGCCAATTGCAGCTTCAGGCACAGCTGCCTGGGCTGACTCCTTCTCCGCTGTCTCTCCTCCCCAAGACCCTGACTCCCATGTGCAGGAGGCAGGGCAAAGCTGCTTGGGCCTTGCACAGGGTGCTAAGCCATGGCGGGGCGGGGGGGTGCTCTCCCCTAGTGTGTGGTTAAGCTGTCAGGGCAGCTTGGGCCCCACCCCGGGAGATGGTTAGGGACTCCTCAGGGGCAGTTAGGGTCCCCCCGGGAGGGCAGCCTGGGCCCTGCAAGGTGGGGGGGGCAGCATGGGCCCCACACAGGGGTCAGCTAAGCCACTGGGGGGCTTCTTGTGCCCCACACAGGGTGGCTAGGTCCTCCCTGGGAGTCGTTAATCCTCTGGGGGGTCTAGGGGCCTGCCGGGGCCTCAGTTTGGGGTTAAGCTGCTGTGGGGTTTGGACCTCGAGGCCAGGGATGAGGGGAGCAGTTTGGAGCTTGAGTTCTACCACCATTTTTTCTAGAAAAAAAGCACTAGTAGCACGATGAAATCCTCTATAACACTGAGAATTGCAGATAACTGATACCATAATAATGACATTGCCATCTTTAGGGGACAAGTGGATTCAGTTTGCCAAGGGGGTAAGAAAATACCCTATTCTATTTCTGTTTTCTAATAACACACACTTTGCACTACTGTAATTAAGAGTAGAATTTGGCCTAGAGAGTGAACTGGCTCTGTTTACTTTAATTCAAGCCATGCCTAGTAAAAAATGAGCCAGCAGTTTCATGTCTATGGTTATACTGGCATAATCACCCAGATGGACATTCATTTCAGTGTAAGTTTATTGTTTATGGATGCATATTACTTGGGAAGAGACTCAAGTTAAACCCAAAACAAAGCCACTTTCTGCTAGGATGTGTGTCCTGGTCATCAGAGAAGAAGTTTTACCTGTATAACTGTGTGTAGCCAGTGAAATTTTTCTGTCAGTCACCATCTGCTGCCACCTATCAGTTTCACATGATTTCAACTCATATTGATTTCAACTCTTAGCAAGCAGGACAGAAGAAACACAGCTCCAAAACAATTAACATAAGAAGGAGGATGTTAATAATCCCTATGTAGGTCTTTTTTTCGAAGGTGGGAGGGGGACTGGGAGGAGGGATAGGAAAACCAAGTTAAACCACAATTATAAGTGCATCTAATCTCTCCAGGTAAATTAATCACTTAACCCAGGGCTCTCTACATCAGATACTTATGTTTTCTGAAAATAAATACACTAGCCTCTTCTTTTCAAAAGGGGCATGATAATGAGCAAGGTTGGAAGATGCTAATGAGGGACTCCATGCATATGTATTACCTCATTAGCATATGGGTGGCCACAGCTATTTGAAAGTGCTGCTTTCAAATCATGCACCGCCTGTGTAGACGGGGGCCTTTTGAAAGGACCCCCAACCTTTGAAAGCCCCTTATTCCTATTTAGTTTTAGGAATAAGGGGCTTTTGAAGACTGTGGGGTCCTTTTGAAAGGCCCCCATCTACACCGGCACAGCGTGATTCAAAAGCTGCACTTTCGAATTGCCACAGCCACCATTATGCTAATGAGGTCCTGCATCTTCATGGAAGTGCCTCATTAGCATCTTCTGACCTCGCTCATTACCATGCCCCTTTCAAAAAGAAGGGGCTAGTGTAGATGTAGCCAGTGAGAGTACTAACTGGTATTGATTTGGTGGTCTTTTTACATTGTTTTCAGGGCAAGCATGTTTAAATGAACTCTTCCTTCAGTTTATTTTGTGTGTTTATTTTTGATTGTATGAAGCTTCATGAGCCCTCTCTTGTTCTTGGTAACCATCTGGCTCTCTTATTGTGATAAATAATAGTGCTCAGCTTTTGGCATTGTTATCCATTCAGAAATAGGATTATTGGAAAGGAAAACATAGGGGACAGGACATTATGGTTTCTATTACTAAACCAGTTTTTATTTGAAGAGAAGAAAACACAGAGTATTAATGGAAATTTAAAAGCATGTATAAATAATATGCACAAGCAAATTAAGACCTCGGGCAATCTGTTTTAGCAGTCTCCTTGTGGTAATTCTGGCCAAAATTTTGCAAAAATAATTTTATGGGTAGACCCTTGTGCCAGAATGGTGTCTTACTGAAGTACTTCATGTAGAATCAGGTCCACACACCATTACTGTGAGTCTGCATTATAGTCGTGTGGTTATATGTGCAAGAAGCTGAACATTTAAATATCCATTTGCTTATGCAATTAATCTGATTTATATTTACAACTGTCAGTGTCTGAACAGAGACATAGAAATGCTTATACACTGTTTCATAGAATCATAGAACACTAGACTGGAAGGGACCTTGAGCGGTCATCAAGTCCAGTTCCCTGCCCTCATGGCAGGACCAAGCACTGTCTAGACCATCCCTGATAGATGTCTATCTAACCTTCTCTTAAATATCTCCAGTGGTGAAGATTCCAAAACCTCCCTAGGCAATTTATTACAGTGTTTAACCACCCTGACAATTAGGAAGTTTTTCCTAATGTCCAATCTAAACCTCCCTTACTGCAATTTAAGCCATTTCTCCTTGTCCTGTCCTCAGAGGCCAAGGAGAACAATTTTATTCCCTACTCCTTATAACCCTCTTTTCGGTACTTGAAAACCTATATCTTGTCCCCGCTAAGTCTTCTTTTTTCTAAACTAAACAAGCCCAGTTCTTTCAGTCTTCCCTCACAGCTTATGTTCTCTAAACATTTAATCATTCTTGTTGCTCTTCTCCAGACCTTCTCCAGTTTCTCCACACCTTTCTTGAAATGTGGTGCACAAAAATGACTTACCATGTCTGGACCTCAACATTCCTGTTAATGCATACCAGAATCATGTTTGCTTTTTTTGCAACAGCATCACACTGTTGACTCATATTTAGCTTGTGGTCCATCATGACACCTAAATGACTTTCCGCAGTACTCCTTCCTAGACAATCATTTCCCATTTTGTATATATGAAGCTGATTGTTCCTTTCTAAATGGAGTACTTTGCATTTGTCCTAATTAAATTTCATTGGCTGTGTCTACACTACAAAAATAACTTTGAAGTTGCTTACTTCAAAGTACATCTTCGAAGTTGAGCGTCTGCACCCACCCTACTTCAAAGTTAAGCTTTGAAGTAAGGGCACTACTCCATTCCTGGGAATGGAGTAACGACTTTGAAGTTGGGCCCCCTACTTTGAAGTTAACTTTGAAGTAAAGGAAAAAATGTATGTAGACTCTCTGCTGGCTACTTCCATGTAATGCCTAACTTTGAAGTTAACTTCAAAGTTATTTCCCAGTGTAGACGTACCCATCCTGTTTACCTCAGGCCATTTCTCTAGTTTGTCCAGATTATTTTGAATTCTGAACCTATCCTTTAAATCAGTTGTAACCCCTCCCAGCTTTGTATCATCTTCAAACTTAATAAGCATACCCTATGCCAGTATCTAAATCATTGATGAAGATCTTGAGCATGGCTGGGCCCAAAACAGACCCCTGCAGAACCCCACTTCCAGCATGACTGCAAACCATTAGCCAGTTATGCAGCCACCTTATAATAGCACCGTCTAAGTTGTATTTGCCTAGTTTATTGGTAATATCACGTAAGACCTTACTAAAGTCTAAGAATACCATATCCACTGCTTCTCCCTTGTCCACAAGACTTGCTAGCCTGTCAAAATTACCTAGTTACCTCAGCCTTTTCATTTTGAAGTTTGGGCTAATATATGACCTAAAACCCAAGTGTAATATTTTGTATTTTCAGTGCACAAAAAGTCCGATAACAATTTGTCACATATCCTACATCCAATGCTCCAGGAAGCAGATCACCAAATTATACATCTGCCAAGAATTAAAGTTAAAAAAATAATTCAGTCCATTAATCTATCAAACTCTGCCATGAAGCCGCTAAGAGTTCGATGCCAGTCTCAAGCCTGGACGAAGGAGGAGAGTTGGTCAGATGAGTGTTGATGCACTGACCGTCAAACAACAATATGAATGAAATCTGATGCCAGCACAACTAAATGATAAAATATGCCATCTCGGATGTCGCCCAGATAAACAAGGTCCGTGACACCAATTGAGCAATCGGGGTTGGGTTGATAAGTTGGCTACCAAAAGAAAATTACAACTAACACATATGCTATCAATTGGAACATGGAATGTCTGAACACTGTGGGCAACTGGAAAATCAGGGCTGCTTCGGAAGGAGATGGAGAGATACCCATGCAATATACTTGGACTGGCAGAGATGCATTGGACAGCTTCAGGAGAGATGTGCGGTTGCAAGCTACAACTATTTGGGCATATTTGCAGAATGAACGATGAATGAAAAATCAAGACCCTGGTATTTGGCATAATAGATGATTCAAATAGGAGAGGTAAACCTCACAGAGAATGGGTAGATGATATAGTAGATTGGTGCAGAGCTAGTCTACAGAAATTAAGCCACTCCACACTGGATAGGGAAAGGTGGAAAGGAATAGTGAGAGAGGAATCAGACACCAACAGGCACTGAGCCCACGGTTGATGATGATGATGATGAAGTCATATGGTCAGGAAATGGAATGAATCAGGAGTCGGATTCCTTCTTTGCAAAACAGCTAGAGGAGCGTTATTAGGATACAAACCAGTGAGTGAGAGAATGATGGTAGTGAGATTCAAAGCAAAACCGTTCAACATCTCAGTCATTCAGGTGTATGCACACATGTCGGACTGTACGGAGGAAGAGATTGGGCTATTCTATAAAGACTTGACAAAGATGGTGGAGGAGATACCCAAGAAAGATGTGTTGATCATCAGAGGAGATTGGAATGAGAAGCTTGGAACAGATATCGAAGGTTGGGAGAGAATCATGGGAAGGTTTGGATATGGAGAAAGAAACTAACGATGCGAGAAACTACTAAAGTTTGCTATGGTGATTTGCAACATGAGGTTCCAACAAAAGTATTGTAGGAAGTGGACATGGCGATCAAATGACAGGAAGTCCAAGAACATGATAGATATGATTTTGACAAGAAGAAGATGGGTAGCATCAGTTCAGCAGTGCCGAACTTTCCAAGGAGTGGATATAGTCATCAGTGAGCAATTATATAGAAAGATACAGCCGAAAGAGAACCTACTGCAGAGGGTTATAAAACAGAAGCTATAACTATATGGGCATATTTGCAGAATGACTGACAAACAAAAAATCAAGACCCTGGTATTCGGCATAACAGATGGTTCGAATAGGAGAGGCAGACCCCACAGAGAAAGGATAGATGATGTAGTAGATTGGTGCTGAGCTAGTCTACAGAAACTAAGCTATTCCATGCTGGACGGGGAACAATGGAAGAGAACAGTGTGAGAGGCATCAGACACCAATGGACACTGAGCCCACGGTAATTGATGATGATGAGGAGGAGGAGGATGATTAATCAATCAGCTGCTATATCATGACTTGATTTTCCTGATAGAAAAAAAACTGATTTTTAAAGAGGAAACCTAGAGTGTATTCTGGAATGATGCTAAATAGTCCTGTAAATATATGGATTTTTATCTTTTTATCTTCAGTCTAATAAAATTTATTCTGTGGGAAAAGATAGAAGATTAAATTCAAACCAACATATTTGGAACATTCAGCATGTTTACAGAGTATCAAAGTGTTGTCAGCTTATCAGGCTGTATGTTTGTAATTCTCACTGGAGAGCAAAAAATCTATATAGGGCAGACATTAAACTGTAATGATTGACCATTTTCTAGGGTGGGGAGGAGAGGATGAGGGAGAGAAAAAAATTAACTGAGCAAATAAGAGAGGAAAGAGATGAAGCAGCTCAGCTGCTGATTATTGAAAAAGACTCCCCGTCTGAGCAAAGGAACAGCACAACCAGTGTATGACGTAGGAAACTGAAGAACTTGTTGCACTGCAAACCTGGATGAATCTGCAAACATATATGGCATACTAGAAAAGGACTTCATCTCAATGGGTAGGGTAAGCACTGAAGATTCTGCAGTGAATGATGAGTTTTTCAGTAACAGTACTGAGATAAAGTAAATAGTATGAAACCCAAGGAAAGCAGCTCCATAATAGAGTTTTATGAAATCCAGACACAGTTATTTTTCTTACAGACACTTATTGAGGAGGGAAGAAACATTCTTCCCACTGTAATGAGGTGTGCTGAACAGAGCAGGAAAAATAACTAACTGGTATATCATGCTTCTGAATTGTGTGTATCATAAAATCATTTGTGGCCTGCAAGGCTAGCCACATAAGGGAGGGGCACCTGATTTAGCTGAGGTTGGTCCCATTATGAGCAGGAGATTGGACTAGATAACCTCCTGATGACTCTTCCAAACCTAATTTTCTATGATTCCATGATCAATCAATGTGGCTTTATTGTAAGAGTCCTGCAAAACAAAAAGTTCACTGTAAAAATAAAACTCTTCAAAAACAGCCCCATATATAAAGCCAATGAGGCTGACAGAAAAAGTAATGTATTTTCTGAATGAATTAATCCAATTATTTCCCATCTACTTGCTATGTTATAGACAGACAGATACACAAACATTAATGTTCTAAAGGATTTATGGGGTCACTTTGACCATCCACTTAGAAAGAGAGTTCCATGAAACACAATGTTGTGTACAGTCTAATGCACTCTATTATTCTTCTCATTCTTCATTTTCTCACTTTTGGTTATTCCATTGTTTACATTCACCAAGCAAGCACAAAACAGCTTCTGTATTACCTTATTGGTCAATCAGAAGTCCAAACCATACCATTCCCCTAAAGTGCCTAGCCTCAGGCCACTACCTACATACCCCAACCAAAAAACTTCTACTTATCCCAGTGAATTGGACACACTACCTACCAGTCAATGAAAGTTTCAGACTGTATCCCAAACATACACTTACAGCCAGTTCTTATTAACTAGACTAAGACTTATTTTAAAGGAGAGCATTGGTTCAAAAATTAGCATACATGCAGACAGAAGTTCAATTCTTGAGGTGCAGTCACATAACAGAGATGTAACAGCAATGAAGGGTCCTGTGGCACCTTATAGACTAACAGAAAAGTTTTGAGCATGAGTTTTCGTGAGCACAGACTCACTTCATCAGATGCTGGTCTTGGAAATCTGCAGGGCCAGGTACAAATAAGCCAGAGCAAGGGTGGGGATAACAAAGTTAGCTGAGTCAGCAAGGGTGAGGCTTACTACCAGCAGTTGATCTGGAGGTGTGAACACCAAGAGAGGGGAAGCTGCTTCTGTCTTTAGCCAGCCGTTCGCAGTCTTTGTTTAAGCCTGAGCTGAGGGCGTCGAATTTGCAGATGAATTGTAGCTCAGAAATTTCTCTTTGGAGTCTGGTCCTGAAATTTCTTTGCTGTAGGATAGCTACTTTTGCCAATGACAAAGACAGCCAATGAATCTTCCCAACAGCTCTTCAAAGGCTGACACTAGGTCATTCAGCCCAGTAGATGGTTAACCCTTTCCGGCCATGTACCATGTTTTAATCAGTTGACTAACACATATAACATCACAAGGGCTGTGTCTACTCTACAAATTAACTCCAAAGTTAACTTTGAAATAAGGGGCTACTTCAAAGTAGTTTGCAGAGCATCTACACATGCTTTTCCTTACTTCAAAGTTAACTTCGAAGTAAGGGAGGCTAACTTCAAAGTCACTACTCCATTCCCGGGAATGGAGTAGTGGCTTACTTCAACCTGTGACTTCGAAGTTAATGTGTGTAGACACTCTGTACTCATTACTTCAAAGTAAAGAGTCCTCCAAGGAGCCCCCCCCCCCCCGGGAAGATGGAGGCAGTCTGTCCAGCCCACGCAGGGCTCTATGGTCCCTGCCGGCTGCCTTAAAGGAAGCAGCTCCCTGGCAACCCCAGGCAGGAAGCTGAGAGTGTGCCACAAGCAGGGGCTGCATGAGCTCTGCCCTGGACTGCCCCTGCTCGAAGCACCTGCCAGCCTCCGCAGCCACTACCCACCATGGCTGCATGACAGGGCCCCCCTCCCCCTCTGGGGGCTTCAGAGGAGGGGTCCCAGGAATCACAGGGCACAGGCAAGGGCGGCGCCAGGGTGGATCCCCCTGGACAGACGCAGAGCTGAAGGACCTCCCCACTCTGTGGTGGGAGAAGGAGGTCCTGCGGCAACTGGGAACCTGCCAGTGCAATGTTGAGGCATTTGACTGGCTGGCCAGCAGTCTCACCACCTGAGGACACCCCGACCAGCCCGATAGCAGCAGCTGAATCAAAGTAAAGGAGCTGCGCCAGGCATATATCAAGGCCCGTGATGCTGCCAGTCGGGGGCACGGCCCATCCACTGCCCCCACTACCAGGAGCTGCACAGGGTCCTGGGGCCGAGGGAGGTGGCCAGCCTGGAGCACATGGTGAACACTTCTGTTCCCCCCCACATGCAGACAGCAGTGAGGAGGCAGGCACCTCCAGCACCACCAGCCACCCTGCATGGAAACTGGCCCACTGACACTGAGGGCGATGTGGGGGCTCCAGCGACGGGACCCTCATCATCGCCCTCCCCTCTGGAACACCAAGCCAGTCATCATCCAGCTGGGCCTCGCCTCAGCCCCAGGAGGTCACAGCTGGTACATTTGGGGTGAGTGAAACATCGCAAGGGATGGGTCGGGGACCCTCCCAGAATAGCCCCACAGTCCCCACACCTGAGGATGGGGGAGGGAGAAACACCAGCTGATCCTTGCCAAGCAGGAGCCCCTGGGCATCCAGGATCCCTCGGGCCATTGGGCAGCAGGGAGACAGGGCTGGGGGCAAGGGAGAGGGAGATCCAACCCCCCCCCCGCAAGTCATAAGCCAGCACTCATGGTCCGTCCCCCTGCCCCTCCTGTCTCCACAGGTCCCTCGCTAGCCAGTCATCCCTGCAGTCCTGAGCGGGCCATGGTTGTGGAAGGCTGGGAGGCTCCCCCATCACCCCAGCCTGTATCCCCCCACGGCTATGGACAAGCCCCTTGGAGATGGCGGTGGAGGGATGAGGAGGTGGCCACCAACCGGGTGGTCATGAGGGAGCTGATCGGTGTGCTGCAGGAATGGCTGGCAATGGAGCGGGATGTGGGGGTGAGGTTGGCCAACAGAATGGATGCCGTGCTCCAGACCTTGGCTGGCAGCCTTGCCCAGCCTCCCGTCCCCTCACCAGCCCATCCCACAGCCGCCCCTCCAGCCACGGCTGCCCGTCCAGCCACTGCCCAAAGTGCGGCAGACCTGTCACCAGCTGAACAACTTGAGCTGGCCCCAAGGCTGCTGATGGAGGCGGGTGCTTCTGGCCCAGTGCCAGTGTCCCTTCCTGTCTACCCCGTGGGAGCAGAGACCGTGGCATACTCACCCCAGCCCTGCCTCCCTGTGGTCCCAGCCCCAACACAGCCCTGCAGGGGACCCCAGTCCTGGGGCAGTAGAGGCAGCCATGACCAACATGGCTCCGCGCCCCCCACACCTCAAACCAACTGAGCCAACCCCCATCCTGGCCCCCATCTCCAGTCAAGTCCCCCACCTCAGCCCCCACCTCCCCACTGCCAACCAGTCCCTCCGTGCACATGGAGGTTTCCACATTCCATTCAGTATAGTATGTTACTTTATTTCCCCATTAAAGCTTCCCATTCCCACTCTAGCCCGTGTCCCCGGTGCTTCCTCGGGGGGTGAGGGGTGCAGGGTGGCGTGGTGTGTGGTGTGGTGTGTGGCTGGGGCGGTCAGGGCTGGCCCAGTGTGAAGGCCCAGCACAGGGCATCCCGGAGACTGACTCCATCCCACTGTGCCTCACAGCACAGGGCAGCGGGCAGCTGCTCATAACCGGCCCCTGTTCCACAGCCCAGCCCTGCATGAAGGGCTCCCGGTGGCCCTCCACAAAGTTGTGGAGGGCACAGCAGGCGGCCATGACTGCAGGGATGTTTGGGAGGCTGACATCCAGTCTCGTGAGGAGGCAGCGAAACCTCCCCTTCAGCCTCCCGAACGCCTGCTCCACTGTGCCCCTGGCATGGTTGAGGTGACCGTTAAAGATGCCCTGGGCCGGCATGGTGTGGCCAGTATAGGGACGCATGAGCCATAGGTGCAATGGGTATGGAGCGTCGGCCACGTTGCAGGGGGGCATCGTGATGTCCCCAAGCAGGAGCTCCCGCAAGGGGACATATGTGCCCTCCTGCATCTGGTGTCCCAGCCACGAATTCTGGAACACCCGAACATAGTGGACCCTGCCCAGGCACCCCACACATACGTCCAGGAAACAGCCCCTTACATCCACCAGGGCCTGGAGTGCCACTGAGTGTTACCCCTTTCCTGTTTATGTAGGCACCACCACTGTGTCCAGAGCCCAGATTGCAACATAAGAACATAAGAACGGCCATACTGGGTCAGACCAAAGGTCCATCCAGCCCAGTATCCCGTCTGCCAACAGTGGCCAATGCCAGGTGCCCCAGAGAAGGAGAACAGAAGACAGTGATCAAGAGATTTATCTCCTGCCATCCATCTCCTGCCCTTGTACTGAAGGCTAGGGCACCATACTTTACCCCTGGCTAATAGCCATTTATGGACCTAACCTGCAAAAATTTATCCAGCTCTTTTTTAAACCCTAATAGAGTCCTGGCCTTCACAGCCTCCTCTGGCAAGGAGTTCCACAGGTTGACTGTGCGCTGTGTGAAGAAAAATTTCCTTTTATTAGTTTTGAACCTGCTACCCATCAATTTCATTTGGTGTCCCCTAGTTCTTGTATTATGGGAAAAGGTAAATAATTTTTCTATGTTCACTTTATCCACACCATTCATGATTTTATATACCTCTATCATATAACCCCTCAATCGCCTCTTTTCCAGACTGAAAAGTCCCAGTCTTTCTAGCCTCTCCCCATATGGGACCCGTTCCAAACCTCTAATCATCTTAGTCGCCCTTTTCTGTACCTTTTCTAATGCCAATATATCTTTTTTGAGGTGAGGAGACCACATCTGCACACAGTACTCGAGATGTGGGCGTACCATAGTTTTATATAGGGGAAGTATGATATCTTTTGTCTTATTATCTATCCCTTTTTTAATAATTCCTAACATCCTATTTGCTTTACTAACTGCCGCTGCACACTGCGTGGATGTCTTCAGAGAACTATCCACTATAACTCCAAGATCCCTTTCCTGATCTCTCGTAGCTAAATTTGACCCCATCATCTTGTACGTATAATTTGGGTTATTTTTTCCAATGTGCATTACCTTACACTTACCCACATTAAATTTCATTTGCCATTTTGCTGCCCAATCACTCAGTTTGCTGAGATCTTTTTGTAGTTCTTCACAATCCCTTTTGGTTTTGACTGTCCTGAACAACTTGGTGTCATCTGCAAACTTTGCCACCTCACTACTTACCTCATTTTCTAGATCATTGATGAACAAGTTGAACAGGATCAGTCCCAGGACTGACCCCTGGGGAACACCACTACTTACCCCCCTCCATTGTGAAAATTTACCATTTATTCCAACCCTTTGTTTTCTGTCTTTTAACCAATTCCCGATCCATGAAAGGATCTTTCCTCCTGTCCCATGACCGCCTAATTTACATAAAAGCCTTTGGTGTGGGACCGTGTCAAAGGCTTTCTGGAAATCTAGGTGTATTACGTCCACTGGGTGCCCCTTGTCCGCATGTTTATTAACCCCTTCAAAGAATTCTAATAGATTAGTTAGACACGACTTCCCTCTGCAGAAACCATGCTGACTTTTGCCCAACAATTCGTGCTCTTCTACGTGCCTTGCAATTTTATTCTTTACTATTGTTTCTACTAATTTGCCTGGTACTGATGTTAGACTTATCGGTCTATAATAGCCAGGGTCTCCTCTGGAGCCTTTTTTAAATATTGGCGTTATATTGGCCGTCTTCCAGTCATTTGGTACCGAAGCGGATTTAAAGGATAGGTTACAAACCACTGTTAATAACCACGCAGTTTCACATTTGACTTCTTTCAGAACCCTTGGGTGAATACCGTCTGGTCCTGGAGACTTGTTACTATTCAGCTTATCAATTAACTCCAAAACCTCCTCTAATGTCACTTCAACCTGGGAGAGTTCGTCAGATTTGTCACCTAAAAAGGCTGGCTCAGATTTAGGAACCTCTGTAACATCCTCAGCCGTGAAGACTGAAGCAAAGAAGTCATTTAATCGCTCCGCAATGGCACTGTCTTCCTTGATCGCTCCTTTTATATCTTTATCGTCCAAGGGCCCCACTGCTTCTTTAGCGGGCTTCCTGCTTCTAATGTATTTAAAAAACATTTTACTATCATTTTTTGAATTTTTGGCTAGCTGTTCCTCAAAATCTTTTTTGGCTTTCCTTACTATGTTATGACACTTAATTTGGGAGTGTTTATGTTCCTTCCTATTTTCCTCACTAGGATCTGACTTCCACTTTTTAAAAGCTGCCCTTTTCTCTCTCACTGCCTTTTTAACATGGCTGATAAGCCATGGTGGTTCTTTGTTAGGTCTCTTTCTGTGTTTTTTTATTTGGGGTATACATTTAAGTTGGGCCTCTAATATGGTGTCTTTAAACAGTTTCCATGCAGCTTCCAGGGATTTTAGTTTAATTACTCTACCTTTTAGTTTCTGTTTAACTAGCTTCCTCATTTTAGTGTAATTCCCCTTTTTGAAATTAAATGCCAGAGTGTTTGACCGCTGCGGTGTTCTTCCCAACACATGAATATTAAAAGTTATTATATTGTGGTCACTATTTCCAAGCGGTCCAGTAACAGTTACCTCTTGGACCAGATCCTGCATTCCAGTCAGGACTAGATCGAGAATTGACTCTCCCCTTGTGGGTTCCTGTACTAGCTGCTCGAAGAAGCAGTCATTTAGGGCATCAAGAAATTTAATCTCTGAATCCCGTCCTGAGGTGACATGTATCCAATCAATATGGGGATAATTGAAATCTCCTATTATTACTGTGTTTTTTATTGTGATAGCCTCTTTAATCTCCCTTAACATTTCAGCATCACTATCACTGTCCTGGTTAGGTGGTCGGTAATATATTCCTAATGCCATATTCATATTAGAGGAATGAATTGTTATCCATAATGATTCTATGGAACATTTTGATTCCTTTAGGATTTTTGTTTCATTTGATTCTATATTATCCTTCACATATAGTACCACTCCGCCACCCACATGACCTGTTCTGTCCTTCTGATATAATTTATATCCCGATATGATAGTGTCCCACTGATTGTCCTCATTCCACCATATTTCTGTGATGCCTATTATGTCAACTTCCTCCTTTGATATGAGGTACTCCAGTTCACCCATCTTATTAGACAGACTCCTAGCATTTGTGTAAAAACACTTTAAAAAACTACCACTATTTATATGTCCGCCTTTCACAGACGCCTTGGATTTTTTTATATGCGATTGTTTCACATCTGATCTTGCCCATATATTATTTCCCACGTTCCCTATCTGACTAACTTCTAGGGCATCCCTATCTATGGAGCCTCATGTAAGAGAAGTCTCCGTCCAATCCATGTGCTCCCCCGCACCAATCGGCTTTCCCCCACCTCTTAGTTTAAAAACTGCTCTACGACCTTTTTAATGTTTAATGCCAGAAGTCTGGATCCACCTTGATTTAGGTGGAGCCCATCATTCCTGTATAGGCTCCCCCTACCCCAAAAGTGTCCCCAGTTCCTAATAAATCTAAACCCCTCTTCCCTACACTATCATCTCATCCACACATTGAGACTCTGAAGTTCTGCCTGTCTATCTGGCCCTGCGTGTGGAACTGGAAGCATTTCAGAGAATGCCACCATAGATGTTCTGGATTTCAGTCTCTTTCCTAGTAACTTAAATTTGGCCTCCAGAACATCTCTTCTACCCTTCCCTATGTCATTGGTACTGACATGTACCATGACCACCGGCTCCTCCCCAGCACTGCCCATAAGTCTGTCTAGATGCCTCGAGAGATCCGCAACCTTCGCACCAGGCAGGCAAGTCACCATACGGTTCTCCCGGTCATCACAAACCCAACTATCTATATTTCTAATGATCGAATCCCCCACTACTAAAACCTGCTTCTTCCTAACAGCTGGTGCTCCCTCCCCCGGAGAAGTATCCTCGGCGCGAGAGGGTACCATAGCACCCTCTGGAAGGAGGGTCCCAACTATGGGATGGTTTCCCTGTGCTCCCATTGACTGCTCTCCTTCCCTGAGCCTTTCTTCCTCCGTAACAGCATCAGCACTGTCAGATTGGAGGTGGGACAGCCCTACTGTGTCCTGGAATGTCTCATCAACAAACACCTCTGCCTTCCTTAGCTCCTCCAGTTCAGCCACCCTGGCCTCCAAAGCATGCACTCGGTCTCTGAGGGCCAGGAGCTCCTTGCATCGAGCGCACATATACGCCACCCGCCCACAGGGTAGGTAGTCATACATACTGCACTCGACACAATAAACAGGATAGCTCCCACTCTGTCCTATGCATGCTGTCCAGGGCTCCAAAACAGTTGGGGAAGCCCAGGTCCACGTACCCAGTAAGGGCAGCGTCCAGGTCCCCCAGGGTCATGACACATTGCAGGAACACTGTGTTGATGGCTTGGACAACCTGTAGGGGGAAGGGGGGGACATCCATGACCACCGGATTGGGGCCCCACACCCCCCCACTGGGTACCCCCTGCCCCCTGCCTGGTCGCTCCCTCACTGGGGTGGGTCCATGGTGAGGGCTGGCCATTCCTCCTTCAGCACTTCTCCGACAGTGGCCTTGCCTACTGCAAATTGGTGGCCAATGGATCTGTGGCTTTCGGGGGTGGCCAGCTGCCATCGTGTGATGGCCACCCTCTTCTGCACCGGGAGCATTGGCCACATATGGGTGTCCCAGTGCTGGAGAACTGGGGTGAGCCAATGGCAGAGGTCCTCAAATGTCTTCCAGATCATCCTGAAATTCCTGAGCCACCACTCGTCGTCCCAGTCCTCCAGCACCAGCCAGTCCCACCATTCGGTGCTGGTGACATTTCCTCACCGGTTCTGGCTCGGGGGGGTGTGGGGGGTGAGGGGCAGCATGAGGGTGGTAAGGGCCTCAAGGCTGGGTCCTAAGAGAGTGAGCTGCTTGCGCTGCTGGTGCTGCATGATGAGCAGCATAGCCAGCAGGCTGAGCAGGATTTTGATGGCATCGTCCTCGCCGAGGGAGAGAGCTGGCATGGTCTCGGGCTGTTCCCCTATGTACGTGCTGCTGCTGTCTTCAGGCTGTCAGCCTTGAGCACATACAGGCTGTGGGTGCTGGGAGGGGCCCTTTAAGGGGTAGGTTGGCTGGGAGCCCGGAAGGGCTTGTCGGCCATGCAACCCCATGCCTTCATCACTTCCTGTCTCCTTACTTTGAAGTAGGGAGTATTTGTGTGTGGATGTTTAACTTCGAAGTAAGGGAAAGCCTACTCTGAAGTAAGGGAGTGAGCATTTTGTGTGTGGACACTCTACTTCGAAGTTGCTTACTTCGAAGTTATTTTGTTGTGTAGACACAGCCAAGATGTCATAGGATTGCTAGGGTTAGAATATTTAAAGCAATAATAGATAAGAAATGTATACAGGGTTTATAGAAATCTACCAATATTATTCAGCAATGACACAGAAGGAAGAGCTAAATGTCATGTGAAGTTGTTCCAACCTCAATATTTAAAAAGGTAATTGGGGATATACCAAGTACTTATTTATCTCTCAATTTGCTAGAGAAGTTGGGGGAGCGGAATGAGAGAGAGAGAGAGAGTCCTGTAGAAGGAGAACAGGTAAGCTGTTGACTGAGCATGAACCTAGACCCTCAAAGATCTTTGGGATAGATAATAGATTATATTAACCTCGAAAATTTTATAAAACCTGAGTTTGAGATAACAGTCCTCTCTCTTAGCCCGTCTCCTTTTCTTTAATATTTCTGCTTCTTCCTCTTTGTTTCCTGTCTCTTGATATCTCCAGAGCTCACATAGATGATTGAGTGGTGTCACTAAAACCTATAATGGATGGCTTATGCACCATGAAAACGTGAGGTAAAACTAGGAAGGATCTATCAAAAAGAACAACATAAAACTCAGGTTTTCCTGGTAGGGCTCAGTTAGAGTTTGAATTCCTTTTCAATATCTCACAGACGTGGAGATAAAACTTAAACCTCCTCTGAAGTTTGGGAGTATTGTGGTCTTCAGACCCAGCAAAAGACAGCTGTGGAATCAGAATATCCACACATGAATGTGCAATTGTTGCCACTTTACTGCAAGTTCTTGCATAGAATTAAAATTCGTACCAAGTGACAGACACCATACTTTCAATGCCCTGGGGTACAGATTGGTAATTTGATATTCAGTATAGGAATCAATAGTTAGGTAGCCATATGTATCTGTGATAAGGTTGGGAGGACCTCATCCAGTGCACAGTGAGTGAACCTGTCTCCCTGGGCATGTACAAACATGCTGACTCAAAGTTCCTGTTCATTGAATGGGCCATCATTTAATTCTCCTGGGCATCTTCCTACCTTGGTTCCCCTTGCTGAGATTTGGACGTATACACTATCTTTGGGTTCCCTGGTCTGCACTGTCCCCAGTGACTCTGGACTCTGAGGGGCCTCTGTGGGTATTCTGGCCTCTGCCTGGTTTCAGCATCTCTTGCTGTCTTGCCCTCATGAGTCAGCTGCTCCTCTGCTGGACCCTGCAATGTGCATTTTTCCTCTCTAGTTCTCAGTCCATCTGAACTGAGTTGCTTCCTTTTATACTGCAGGTTGAACCTCTCTAATCTAGCACTCTCTCATCCAGCAACATCCGGCACGGTTTTATTAAGCTGGATGACCACTTATCATGGGTGTGTCCAAGTTTCCTGTGGTCCCATAACATTTGTTTACAACCAACAGTCCTGTCTCTCAGTGTTCTGTGCTGTTAATTAGCTGTAATTTACCCCTAAACATCTTCTAAAACCCAATCAGCAGTGGAAGTGTTGGTAATGCTGCTGGACAACATTGATCTCCTGCGGTTAGGCAAATTCTCTTGTTCAGTACTGGTCAGGTCCCAAAGGTGCAAGATGAGGGAGGTTCAACCTGTAGTGCATTTGGAGAATATCCAATGGAGATGACGGAGAATGGCTTCCTCAGCCCACAGTGTAGGGCTGATCCTTCCCCATCCAGTACCAAGTGAGTGAGCTCTGTGACAGCATCTCACAATTCATTGCTCTTCTTGAGTTAATGGAAGTTTAGGCTGAGTAAGTGCTCTGGCTCAGCGCCAGTGGAAGAGATATTGATATTTGGTGCCATTTACTCTGCTTCAACAGTTGTCTTATTCCTGTGGGTTGGAACCTTATACTCTGAAAACATCATTGCAAAGAGCTCTTAGCTTTCACTTCTCCTGATTTCAGTTTGAATTTGCAATGATAACATTTCATTAATATAAGTATTTTGCATTTTGGGCAGAATTTCCCTGATGCAAAGGGCAGACAAAACTACTTTACATATCACTTATCTCTCTAAATATCCATTAGGCATATATAATATCTGCAGCAGGCCCTTTAAATTGTAGTAAATCTCACTCTTTAAGAATTCACTTTAAGCATACTTTTGCTTCCTGAAAAGACATTGACAATTCTGTATTCTAAGCACAAAAAAAAAGTTCTAGTGATGCATTTGTTTTATTATATAGTTAAAGTTGTGCATATTTACGCCAAGTGAAGGCAAGTATAATATGCCTGCTATTTTATTTTCTAACTGCATCTTATACACACTTCTATGAATTTATGCTTTGGTTCATTCGCTGCCTTTGAGGGGTCTCTTTGTGCAAACAAAGTAACTTTGAAGTCATTATTCATGGTTTATTTCAAAGATTGTTCCTAATGAATCCTTTTTGTGCTGGCCGATTCTGTAGTTACAAGTTGATTAGTCTGTGTAGTGAGCTCATTCAGATATTCATCTTGTGAGACAGAGAAAACAGAGATGTGCTACCCAACAAACTGATTAATTTTACATTTTAACAGAGAATCACTCATCCAGTAAATAAGCAGTTGGCATGTTTGTAAAAGTGGTATCAGACAAAATGGAATAGCACCCACTCCAATCTGGAAAGCTACCATCCGTAGGTTTATTCATGGCATTTTCAAGTACTGTGTATTCAAAACTATATCCAGAGGGACAGTTATATATTTATTAAAAGAAACCTATTACAAATTACAGATAACTGTGACTAAAATGTAACATGTTATATGTTATTAGTAATGGGAATGTGATGTCCACAGAGAGTGAGTCTGCACTCCCTAATACATACATTAAAAAGAAATAAGAGAAACCTTAGCCAATTCAGCAAGATATGAACACGTTTAAAATGAGTAATTTTGCGGACAGTTTCCCCTCAACCTTGGTAAGGCACAAGTTTCAACAAGTACAAACAACCAATTAAGTGTTCATTGAGTACTTGTGGAGGGTTTCTTTTATTAATGGAAAAATCCAAAGCAGAACACAAACAAAACTTTCACTCTAACATTCCGGTGGAGCAACTCAGTCATTCCAGGTGCATGTCTCCCATTTAAGTGCAGAGTTCACCTCTCTCCAGGGTCTTCCTCCAGAGATCTCCTGGTTCCATTCTTCATCCTTGGTGTTAAGCCTCTGGCCCTTAGCAGTGTAATGCTTTTGTCTGAGTCTGGGGTCTAGGGTGGTCTGTCTACTGCAATTCTTCTCCCCAAATAGCAGGTGACTCTTACCACCCTGGGCTTCTAACCAATGTCTGAGGGAGAACTAGTGAAGCCCCTTTTATTGGAGGCTTCCCTTTCCAGGAGCCCCTCATAAAAATCTATCTGCCCTACTAGGTTCCCCAGATCTTGCCTTCTGGGCTCCCTGTTCAGCCCTCTGTGTTAGCCTTCTTTTGGAAGCTCCTTTCTTAGAAGCTGTTTGTCTCTCTTTGGAGTTTCCATACTGAATTTAGGTGCCTCTATTAGGTATAATAATTATTAATCAGCAGCCTCAGGAAAGCAATCAAACTCACATGGGGCATTAATAAGGCAATCATGGGCCCAAGGTCCCCATAATGAGCAACTGCCCCACTGCACTTCCATTCCTGGCTTTCTGTTTTGTTACTCCAATCACTATATGACATCGAAAAGTTAGTTGGTGATTGCTTTGCAGAAGGGACTAGGGCTTAATAATAATAATAATAACAACCATGTGTTTATAGCAAGCAATTTTAGAAAAGTTCAAATGTGAGTCCAAAATGCATTCCATGGATCCTAATCTACATATAACTGAGTACACTTAGGATCAAATTTATACCAGTGCAAAAGGCATCCTACAAATGCTTCCTCCTCTTAGGTGGTGATGGCTGGAACAGCAGAAGCATCATGAACAAAAATGCTGTGTTATGGAAGCAAATGCATTTGTGCAAAGCAGAGCTCTCTGGACATCAGTGCATAGAGGGTAGATAGGAAAAGCCAGTATGATAATGGAGTAGCCACTGCTGCACAGATTATCTAAGCCTACTCTTACACACAGAGCTTAATATATCTTGGTGGCTATGATTTATGGTTACTCTGCAACCTGGAGGAGGATTTATTCTAATAGGCTCCCAAAAATTTTGTTACCAGCTGTCCAGTTAAAATCTTGATTCCAAACACACCCGAACTCTGGAAAAGTTAAGAAATGGACCCTAACTGGAACCCAGAATGTGTCAATTAATGCTAATGGTGTTAGTTTGCTTGTAACGTGGAGGCATGTTTACTCAGAATTAAATGGAGATAGTCATTTCATATTTATATTGGCTACCAAACATCCGACAGATGGACTTTAGGTCACCTGTAATTCATGCCAGGTACAGGCTGGGAAGTCAGCAGTAACAGAATCCATATCCCACCAGCAGTTGCTGGAGCCAACTAGTCATTTAGAATTACTATGAATAAAGCTAATTGAAAATTCCATTCATATGATGTTTCTGAACATCTTTGTGCTGTCAGCAAAATTTGTTATCAATTTACTGTTTGAACCATATCATAAAAGAGGAAAAGCTCATCATGGATTTTAATTATTGCAGGAAGGAAAAATATTCCATTACCACTCATGCATGCTGACAAAAGTTCTAAACTATTTTAAACTGCCCTTCACTCACATCTATGAACATATTAGCTCATTTTTCCTGTCAGTTCTGTTTGCCTGGATTTGAATAATGTCAGATTTCTACACTCTGTATTCTGAAGGTGTCAGCTTTGTGCACATCGCTGAACAGGTGACATGAGTTGTTTAATTATTGAAAAATATAAATGTGAAAGAAATAAAAGAGGAGATAACGGAATGGAAGCCTGAAGAAGATATATAACAACCAATTTAGAGCAGGCTCACCACTGGACAAACTCTTTATACCAAGTTGCTTCATTTTTGCTATGGCAATTTTGCCGCAATAGGCAACGTCTGAATAAATTATCTGGGAAAGAATATTATTCAGTGGCCACAGGGATAAGAGAATTCTGAAACAGTCATTTAATGATGATGTTGTGTTATACTTAACAGAACAAGGGAACTAATTATTCGCAGACCGTAGTTACTCTTACATTTTTTCAATGGAAATTATTCACTTAGCTGCAATAAAACAGTTTTTATTAAACAAAATAGTGATAGGTATAATGTATCTGTACAGATTCAGACTTGTAAATATATTTATTAAGAAGTGCGTATCAACATACCTAACCAGTACTTTTAAAAGAAGTTGAAATACATTTTAATTCTTTTTCTGGAACATAATGTCCTTAAACTTAATCAGTTTAACCATCACTAAAGGAATCAGGGAGCACAGTCCCTAGCCATGATTCCCACTTTTGCCTTCTGATTGCTATAGAGGGGCCACAGAAAGAGCACAGCAGAAGCTGCCACAACTGAGTATATTAGAAACATTTCAACCTCAGCTTATAGATGTAATTAAAAAAATAAAACAAACAAAATAAACCAGCAACCCACATCCAAATCTTTCACAGAAACACAAAGCATTGAGGCCACCGAAAAGACCCACCCTCCTCAAATCCTATCTGGTTCCAACTCAGAGAAAGTCACTCTCCTTTCCATTTTTTTTAAATGACCCCAAAAAGAATTCCTCATTCCCAGTACCTCTCCCACTTTGTCCATTTAGCAATTCCTTGCCTACAACCCTTGAGATCTTCATCCACGTTGGACAGGTACCACCACTTCTCCAGAAAAGATGGAAACATGGTGAGGAGAAGCAAAGCCAATAAAAAGAGAAATCTCCGCTAAACTCAGATAAATTTTCCTAAACCAAGCAAAAGCAACTCAAAAATAAAATCCTGTCTCTTGCCATATCATTGTCTTCCAATCTAACCACAATCATTTCAAAAACATAAACCTGCCCGATCCACAGCATATATAGTTCCCTCAAACACACAGTCCTGTTCTGCAGAAAAGAATGCCACAAGCTATGCAGAATCAGCAATGTCTTCTGTCAGATGCTGAAGATACAACTCTACCTGAGGAAAGCTAGATTCAGACACACACACTAGCAAGTGGGCGCAGGAGTAGTAGTATGAATTGTGGTATTTTTACCAACTTTGTCCACCTTATAGAGCATAGATATCCTTCAAGTATTTGTATCCTAACTTAATAAGAGTGACTATGGCAAAAACTGTCTAACTGCGCAGTAATTGCAGGTTTCTGCAAGTGAAGCAGTATGTTCAGCCCCTTTGAGTACAAAGTAAAATACAAAAACATGGTCGTATAGATTGACTACAGATACTGTATACAGATCTACTAATGAGATGAGTGGGAGCCCAAATTAGTAGCCACCCACTGTGCCTCCAGTGATCTTGGCACTGTACTAAGGAGACAAGAGTATTCAAAATTGATGACATTTTGATATTACAGTCTCTTTCTAAAGGGACATCAATAAATGAAGACCTTTACTAGCTCTGTCTTGGAATGTCAGTATAATGCTTAAGAGACTCACTGAATTCCCCATCATTGAACTCTTAACCTTTATTGATCTAAAATTCTTGTCTCGGGGGCTGTGGAAACCAACACTTTTCTTCTTTTTGTAGTGTCCTCAAGGAGAATCAGGGTCACAGCGACATAAATTATTGATCTGACCTTCTTTTAAAATGGAGAAAAATGCCATATACAATAGTTGCATCCTGATTGCTTTTTATTTTATTTCCTCTTTCAATGCCATCTCCAATTAGCATATCAATCATAATTCAGCTAGCAATTCCTAGTTGGAAGCTTTAGGCAGCCCTTACAGAGAGGCTGTTTTGTCTTCTTGAAATGCCACAAATCTTAATGTATTTTAAAAGAGCTATGAAGCATCTGGCCGTGACCCTTATGTAGAGGGGCACCTCACTACCACCTGCCAGTCACATGCAGAAGTCTTGTCTGTGCCTGACAGGTGTCAGCTCCCCAGCTCCACTGGTAATGGACAACACAAGACTGCCCTCTAGGCCTACAGAGGCTCTGTTCTCTTTCCCTACAGTTTAGTAATGGGCACATTCCAGTTCTCACATCCTCTGAGCATCTCCTTGAAATGTTCGTCCCTCAGCTTCCTAGACCCTTGTCAGCATGCACAGATTCACTGCCTGCAAAGAAACAGTACAGCCCTGCTACAGGCCCCTCCCCCCATGTTTTACGACAATTGGCCTATGAATGTAAATATGGATAACTCAAAACCCATTGTAATTCTTATTCTTCTTGTTGGTTTGTGTTGTGTTCAGTTGGATTATTTTTGGCTATGGGAAATTAGGGAAACAAGGATAAATGTTGATTGCCATAATTAACTAAAGGAGAAGAAAGTTTGCACATGGTTTGGATAGAATCAGATTCTGATTCCCTTACTGACATTTGGCTATGTCTACACTTGCCCCCAACTTCGAAGGGGGAATGGTAATCAGGCTGATGGGAGATTCCTAATGAGGTGCTGCGATGAATATGCACAACTTCATTTAGTTAATTCTCCCTGTGGCAACTTTAAAATGTCAAACTTTGACATGCCTTTATGCCACAAAATTTTGGACCTTTGGAGCAAAATTTTGAGGAGTAAAGGCACTTTGAAGTAGTGCAGGCACTTCAAAGTGCCAGCGGCTACACAGCATGCCAGCACTTTTAAGTTTGACACTTCGAAGTTGCTGCAGGGAGAATTAGCTTAATGAAGTGCTGCATATTCATCGCAGCACTTTATTAGGAATTTCCCATCAGTCTGATTACTGTGCCCCCTTGGAAGTACAAGGCAAGCATAGACATTGCCATTGATCAGTATTAAAGAACAAAGTATTCAACATGAATATTTTTATCTGTAGCACCTTGGTGCCCCAGTCAAAGACCAGGACTTTACCTAGTTAGGCAGTGTACAAATGCAAAAATAGAAAGGCAGTCCCTGCTCAAAAGGTCTCCGCTTAAGGAAATGTAAGAAAAAAACTGTAGCCTGTAGCCCACTGTCTGTCTCATCTTGATGTACCTGGGAGCCCTGTTTCAAAAATGAGCATAAAAAGGATAAAAGGTACTTAAGAAGTAATCTTCTTCCAGACAACCAGATTGGTTTTTATCAACTTCAAAGCACAGCAGAAAGGAGAAAGTACTACTTTCAGTCAGTTTAAAAAATAACATCATTATGTCTACTAATAATATGACAGATCCTGAGGGTGAGAAAATACAAATAAGAAAAAGGGAAGAAATCCCTACTAAATATGCATTAGGCCTTGTGATGCCAGTGTAACACCTTATAAAACTTGTATTCGGGTCTGTGTGCTCTGGGAAATTCATGCAGTGGAAAATGCCAGGATGGTAACCATTGGCAATGATGGTGAGGATGGTCTGCTGATGAGGAGGATAACTAACATTTTGGGTCCTTTTACAAGGGATGGTGTGAGTCTGTAAACGCTCAAAGGTATGTTTTGCATTAGGTTAGCTATCTGGCTGGATTGACATGTTTGTCATTTTTTTTTAATTAGGTCACTATAACTGTTAAAAATACAGAAGGTTTTTCCTAAGTATGAGGGTTGCAACCACACACCTTTGGGTCCCCAACTAAATAGTAATTATAATAACACTAAGCCTCCTCTTGGGACAGGAACCTCCCAGTTCTCAGTTGAAAATAGTTCTTGTTTCTCAGCATTCAGGGCACCATAGCTGCATCTACACGTGCACGCTACTTCGAAGTAGCGGCACCAACTTCGAAATAGCGCCCGTCGCGTCTACACGCGTCAGGCGCTATTTCGAAGTTAACTTCGACGTTAGGCGGCGAGACGTCGAAGTCGCTAACCTCATGAGGAGATAGGAATAGCGCCCTACTTCGACGTTCAACGTCGAAGTAGGGACCGTGTAGACGATCCGCGTCCCGCAACGTCGAAATTGCTGGGTCCTCCATGGAGGCCATCAGCTGGGGGGTTGAGAGATGCTCTCTCTCCAGCCCCTGTGGGGCTCTATGGTCACCGTGGGCAGCAGCCCTTAGCCCAGGGCTTCTGGCTGCTTCTGCGGCAGCTGGGGATCTATGCTGCAGGCACAGGGTCTGCAACCAGTTGTCGGCTCTGTGTATCTTGTGTTGTTTAGTGCAACTGTGTCTGGGAGGGGCCCTTTAAGGGAGCGGCTGGCTGTTGAGTCCGCCCTGTGACCCTGTCTGCAGCTGTGCCTGGCATCCCTATTTCGATGTGTGCTACTTTGACGTGTAGACGTTCCCTCGCTGCGCCTATTTCGATGTTGGGCTGAGCAACGTCGAAGTTGAACATCGACGTTGCCAGCCCTGGAGGACGTGTAGACGTTATTCATCGAAATAGCCTATTTCGATGTCGCTACATCGAAATAAGCTATTTCGATGTAGCGTGCACGTGTAAACGTAGCCCATAAAAGATACTTTTGTTTTTGTAGCAGTAGGGGGTTAGGATGACAGTGGTGAGAAATTATAACTTCTCAGATATGATTTCAGCTGTTAGATTATTAGATATGTTAATTATCATTCAAGAGGGGGTTAGAGGAATAGTTATTTTAAGCTGTGTCAAGGAGCACAGTAAAGGGCACAACAAACTCCATACTGAACATAGATGAAAATAGGACGCACGTCCCTCCTATTTACAAGCAAGCAGCTTGAGAACAGTCCCAGACAGATGCCAGAGCTTCCAGTCATGATTGCATGTATCCATAGCAGCACAGGGGAAACAAGGCCTGCTATACAAGGGAGGGTACAGAGTAACAAAGGGAGGCCAAAAGTCATGAGGTAGTGATGTGGTGACAGTCCGACACCAGGCTGCCTCCAAAATAATGTCCAAAAGATGGAAACAGAGGGCAAGTTCCAAAAGTGAAGGGGAACGTGTTTAGATGGGCTAGGTTAAGATCTAAGAACTAACCTGAATGAGAGCAAATTGAGGAGGACCAGTCAGGAGACACTGAAATTTCTTAAGAGACCACCACAAGAGGAAGCAACAAACATCTATTGGAAAAGTGGAGTGTTCCACGTTATTGAAGGAGTGTGAAGAAACAAAGGAACCAGATCAAAGAAAATAAACACTTATCACAGTAGTTGTATTGCAATAACTTCAAGACATTCCAGTATGACACTGGGACCCCCTTGCACTACTTGCTGTACCAAAACATGGGGGGAGATTTTCAAAGTCCAAAAGAAGAGTGGTGTGCCAAACTCCCCATTTAAAATTAGTTTGTACCTTATTTTCCTTTGAGACTTTGAAAATCTTCCCTGTAATAAAAGGACAGATCTTGTTCCAAACCACTTATAATCTTTGTGGAAGTTGAGATGCAACTGATCAATGAAACAAAATAAAGGATGAAATAAATACATGGCTGAGAACAACAAGGTGACAGTAGTGCAAACATTTATGGTTAAATTAGCAGGGCATACACGGTTCTTGTCCACCTATATAAGCCATGACACCACTTTAGTAAACTGAATGAGTAAATTAGGGCTATATAAGGAAAAATATCAAGACATGCAGTCCATGGGATAACTTATATAAAAAGTCAAACAAGCAGAATACTACTCAGTTAAAATGAGTTTTGTAAAACGGACTCTCTTTCCTTTTAGTCTCCCACTCTGACATTTATTCTAGAATTTCTCATATAAGAGAGAACTATACCCACTTTCTTGCTCCAGCCTGCATCATTACAATCTGATATAAAGCCTGTCCTCCTCTCAGTTGCTTTGAGAGATGCTACAGCAACATTTTCCACTGACCTTTTCCAAATCTCCTGAGATTGTCTAGTATGTCACATCAGCAATGTCATGTAAATACAGCATGTCAAGAAAAATCAGGAGACCTTTCTCAGACTATTTTGTAGTACACCATTAAAAATCCAATACACATTGCCCTGCTGATTGTGTAACAAAAATCATGATAGTATATTACATTACAGCTGGATTGGCTTCAAATTGACTTTTTGTATGCCATTGCACTGGAATACATGAATGGTTCAACTCTGAATGAGAGTATCTCCCCAGTGAGACTTTTCCTATTCTTTTTTTTCTTTTTGCTCTTTATTATGAATGGTCTTGACTGTTTTTAAAGTCCAATGGGAATTAAATGAGCTAGGAAAGGTTTTATTTCTTCTTGACATTTTATGGCTCATACAGTATTCTACGTCCCCTTATTACACAACAAAAGTATTGACTCTGGAGATGATTGTAGTCAGAGACCAAACATGATACATTAACTTATTGCCAAGGAAAAGGGTCAAGGGAAAGGGTCATTCCAAGCTATTATCAACACCAACTCACTTCTGGAAGCTGAAACCAAAGTCACAGGAGCTTTTCTTGCTTGCTTTGTTTTTCCCTAGATGTGGGAGCCAGATGGCTCTCTGTCCACAACTCCATTAACCCTAACATATATGAGATGCCTGCTAGCCTCAAACTAAGTGTGCTGTATTCCCAAGTCAGAAAGAAAGATCTACTCTGAGCTGAAGCTTTCACCTAAAATTAGAACAACAGTTTAGGGTAAAAATTTGCATGTAACAAGTTGCTTAGTGTGTTAGAACTAGCTAAGCATTTTTTGTTCATTTTAATTCAGTAACTTACTTTGATCTGTTCTCACTTGCAGTCATTTAAATCCTACTTTTTATATGTAATAAAAACACTTGTATTAATTACCAAACCCAGTGTAAATACAGGGGGTGGGAATCTCTTTTATTGATAAAGGGGGCTAACCTTATGAGCGGTCCCTGTGTAAAAGTGTTGTAAGACAGATTTGTTTGGGGGTTTTGGTCCCGTTTGAGGGTGGTTTTCCTGGGACCTGAGCTCTTATAGAGAAGTCTTCCCAGAATTGAATATTGAATTTGTTCATTGTCTTCATTGTTCTGCTGGGGGGAGCAGTAACACCAACACTCTACCCATCAGAAGAGAAATTAGTGTGGCTATGAGGGGTCTTTAATAATATATAAGTATCGCAGTGATTATCTCTTGCCTAGGATACAGCAGATTATCAAAGACATGGCAAGGTTTGGACTGCCACTTTGCTTTCACTATATAGACCCTCATTCTAAGCAGTTAAAGGATTTAAAGGATGCACTTTAAAGTTATACTTTGCTTTCAGCCCTCTATGAATTCTCTTGAGTTTTTTCAGTTACAAAGTCAAAGTTAGGGGCCCTCATCCTGTATGTCACAACAAGGGCTGAAGACAGGGGCAGATTTAAGGCTGGCATTTGGGAATGAGGATTACGTTGGAATGTTGTATTAAATTAAACATTCTTAGTTATGTTTAGATATGAATTCTGCATGCCAGCTTCACATTAATGAAGCTTCAACACAAGGAATTTGTAACTCTCTCTCTCCCTCTCTCTCTCTCATAGGGACTAATAGAACCCATTGTACAATGATGTCTTGGCTTCTGCATCTTAATGTAGCTCTCCTTGCAATACCTCTGAGAAGTAGGAAGTTACTATTATTTCCATTTTATGTTTGTGACCTGAGGCACAGAGATTGAGGGACTCGGTCAAGGCCACACAGGAAGCCTAGAACAAGCGGAAAATTGCACTCAAATCTCCAAAGTGACAGGGTAGCACCTTAGCTACTGGACTATACTTACTCTCTGTTTCTAGTACAGTAGCTTACAGAGGCCCCCATGAAGAATGAGCTTTGACTTATTCCTTCCTGGAATTTAATAAGTTTTACATACTCATTGCAGACAGAAGGGTTCGATCTTAGCCTTAGCGACAACTTCAAATAACTTATGTGTTCCATGAATAAATCTCTTTATTTTTGTCAGTGTCTGTGCCGCTCACTCTGGGTCAGAGTGTGCCCCTCCTGCACATGATAAGCAGTATCCTGAAATCAGTGGGTCTGCTCACAGCATACTAAGTAAAAGGGACAGACTCAGACACTCCATAATGTAAGCCTTAATATATCTCCCATGAATACAGAGATTTATATAAAATTTGAGATTTTGTGTTAAACGGTTGATGGAATTTACCCACTGGCAACAATGCTGTTTTCATTTTCCATTACCAGAGTAAGCTGGATCTTTAAGCTATTTTTCACTAACAACTGTTTCTAAACTTTGAACATGTCTACATATGTACAAGATAATACTGAAATTGTTTTTCATTACAATTTTATATTACAGGTACTATTCAAGAATCAGTGTTAAAGTGTACATAAACTCTGATAAAACATTTTCCTGATCAATTTAATCTTTTGCTTATCTACAAAAAATGATTTGCTAGGAGACTTTTTAAAGTTCATTATAGTATCACTGTTATAGTGGGCTTTAATTCTGGGGTCATTAAGGTGTGTGCCATTGCACAGAAAGTGTTGAGGTCTGTTTAAAATGATCTGCAATGCTGTAGGTGACTTGGATTTTAAATGTCACAATCCTGGAACCAGCAACATACTTTGTCAGATATTGAAAGGCTTCAGAAAATGTGGAGCTGCAAAAATTTCTTAATAAAGCATTGGACTATCAGGGTATTTCTACACTACAACATTTTGTCAACAAAGCTGGTATTTTGTTGACAAAACCTGTGGAGTATGCTCATTACAAAGGCATTCTATCAACAGTCAATTGACTGAATGCAGCACTTCTGTCAACAGCATTCTGTGGTTCCTCCACAAGGCAGAACACCTCTCTGGACAGATTTCTGTCAACAGAAAGACAGTCTGGACTTTCCAGAGGGCCCTCTGTCAACATAAAAGTCCTCCATGGTGCCAGGTAGCTGCTCCAGGGGATACCCTGTCTACAGCAATCAGAGCTCTATGGTCTCTGCCTCTGGCTATCCTTAAAGGTACAGGGAGCCCCGGAAACCCCATGGCAGGAAGCTGAGAGTATGGAAACAGCCCAGCAGCATGCTGTCTGCCCCCGCCGCCTCAGAGCCACTCCTGACAACACAGCTGGGTGAGATGGCAGAGAGCCAGGCCCCTCGTGACCTCCCTGGCCCTTTGAGAGAGCAGCCTGAGGGGTTCCAGGAGCCACCCCAAGGCACAAAACATTGGGCAGCCTCCTGGACTGGGCCCAAGATCCAGGACCTCCTGCACATGTGGGATGAGGAACACACTCTCCTCAACCCCTTGGCCAAGAAGAGAAATGCCCCTTCCTGCAGCCACAGCCCAAAGCGGAGGAGGAAGAAGATCAGGAGCGACCTGGGACCCAACCCCCGCTGGAGCCTGAGGCATTCATGAGATCCAAAGCCAGCACCCTAGTCATTGCCCTGGGCTCAGTTCCCTCTATCCAGGCCACCTCCATCGCATCTCCAGAGGTGATCAAGCGTTCCTCCAGTAAATACCTCCTGCATCATGCACTCCATGGCATGGGGAGTGGGTGCAGACAGGGAATGCTATGATTCTCGCCAGGCTGGCTCAGCTGGGACCTCACGCTCTGGGCCTAGCACATGGCAGCATGTCCCATCTGGACCCAGCAGACAGCCCTGGTGAAGGGTGCCAGCCTGCTGCCAGTCTCATGGGAGGCAGGACAAGCCCCAGGCCCTGCAGGAGGAGTAGCTCAGTGGCCCCTGCCATGGGCGCTGGCCTGACCCCAGACACACCTAGGAGTGCACCTTCCAGCATGCGGGCATGCCCACAAGTGAGAGTCAGTACCTGCTCCTGTGGACAGTACTGTGAGCTGCACCTGTGTGAGGGTGCCCCAGGGAGGTCCAGGCTGTTCCTGCCTCACCTGTCACCCATGAAAGGACCCCTCTTTGGCCAGACACCCCCACTTAGCCACTAGCCCATCAAGCAGGATGGAGGGGCTGCAATGGTCAGCCTGGTCCCATAGGCACCATGGAGTCCTCATGCAGCAGGGCCTACTGTGCAGGCCACACATGCCTGTGCTACCAATACATCCCCATCTTTTGTCCTGAGGGGTGTTGGTGGCTGCTCAGTCAGGGGTAGGGCCTTAGGGTTTGCGTTGCATGAATGACTCATTGTCTCCCCTCCTTGTCTTCCTCGCAGCTGGATCTGCACCAAGCAAGGGCTGAGACAGCCCCACCTCCCCAGGTGAGCAAGAGGGTGAGCTGGCACCCCACCAGTGAGAGGGCAGGCCCGTGGCCAGAGGGGACATTGCCCGGGGACATTGCCGGGCAGTGAACGACCCTCTGGAGACTGACCCAACCTCCTTAAGCAGTGACTGTAGGACAACCTGGAGCAGTGGTTGTGGGACTGGGGGTGATGGTTACAGGCCTGGAACCAACTGATGTCTTGCTTTGGTGTTGACACTGGTGTCTGGAGGTACCTGTTGACCCAGCCACCTGTGGCTACCACCTCCACTCCCTCCACTGCCTCTGCAGGGGAGTGGGACTCTGAGCAGCATTGACCTCAGGAACCCCCCTCTCATGGGTTCAGGGTCCCTGTTGGGGGTGGGTTGGGACTGTGAGGATCAAGGGGATATATGGAGTCACTGGGGCGCAGTGGGGTCTGGGTTGGCAAGGGGAGCAGTCAGGGCCTGGAAGACAGGGGGGTGGGGGCAGGCATGGCAGGGGGGATGGCCAAAGCCATGACCACTGCAGCAGGTCAAGCATGTCCCTCCCTCCAAGCTCTCTGGGTGCCCCCCATGATGTCACCCCCCAGCAGCAGGGCTATCTGAAGGTGTAATGGCATGATGCCCTGGGGATGAGGTATTCTCCACACCCCTTAAACTCCTGATCCCACTCCCTGGGGGCCCTCCTTGAGTGAGACACTCATTTCCCTCTGTACATGAGGAGAGCCCCAGTGGTGGACTTCCCCATACTAAACTGGTTCCCAATGAAGAGGTAGCTGTCGGTGGTGGTGAATTTCCAGAGGGCGATGACAACGCACTTCTCCATGGGGATGATGGGCTGCAGCCAGGTGTCCTGTCTACAGAGGGTGGAGGCAAGCCACGCACAGAGCTCCAGAAAGGTGTCCTTCCACATGCGGAAGTTCTGGACCCATTGCCTGTCATCCCACTGCCCCATGATGAGCTGGTCCCAGCAGTCGGAACTGGTGCTGTGCCTCCAGACCCACCTAAGCACCCAGCATAGGGTGAGCACAAGTGGGCCCATGTGGTAGCAAAGGCATGCTCCTTGAATGTGGTGCCTGGGTCTTCCTACATTAAGAGGAGAAGGATAACCGTGAGGATGTTCAGCAGAAGCTGAACCATCTCTGGGTGGGGCCAGTGCAAGCCCAGGGGTTGCTCTGTCACCATGACTAGCTGGAAAGTACTGTGTCTCTGTCAGAAAGTGTGTGAGCTGTGCTGTCCCTCCTGGAGGTAGGCAAGCCTCAGCATGGGCAGGGAACATGCGCTGGGGAGGGGAGACCCTTTAAGGGCACACATCCCTGGAGAGCCACAAAAGGGTTGCCAGCCATGTGACCTTGTCTGATGGGTTTGTGGGGGCCCTTCTGTCGAGGGAGTGGCCGGCCAATTCGGCCACTCTGTTAACAGAATAGATCGCTTTTCTGATCTGCTTTGCAGTCTGCCCACAATCTGTCGACAGAGGTTTTGTTGGATATCTTCCAACAGTAACGCCTGTCACCATATAGCTCTTGTGTAGACATAGCCTCAGCTGATGTAAACTGTTTGAGCTTCATTGGCTTCTTTTCAGAGGTAAGTTGGATGCCATTTATTCCTCCCTCTGACCCCTATTACAGAAGTGCTTTTTTTAAAAGAAAATTCATTAAGTTCTTTAAAATTACCAAAATAAGTTAATAAAAACAGCACAAGTCTCTGGACCTTAAAAAAAAAAGTGTTGGCAGTTGGCCTTTCAGCCCAGAGTTTCTGTACTTCAACCAAAAATTTTTTTAGGTATCAAATCATCTATTACCTACTCACTTAATGGCTTAACTGGCCCAGAATTTTTTTTCATTTTTAATTTTTCATCAGAGAAGAATAGCCATAAAACAAACTTGCTGATACTAAAGTGTTCTAGGCAAATATAATTTATTGAAAATATTGCATTTCATTAGTATTAAATGTTGTAACAATAACTCATTCAAAACGTAGATTGTGAACTCTTAAGGGGACCAGTCAAATAATGCAACAATCTTTCAAGTGAATTAAATCGTGAACTTTGGATGTGGTTCTATGCAAGCAGAACACAAGCTGTTTCCATGGAATTCCACATAGGCTACTGATGTCTGCTTCTGTGGGAACTCTGCCCATTCTCTGCAAGGGATATGTCCTTCAAGCCAGTGCTTAGTCTTTTGTCTAACTTCCTTACTTGTCCACTGCTATCTTTGCTGCTTATGTGAAAGTTAATCTGATTTTTCTTTGAATTCAGAAACAAGTTTTCTAATTTAATTTTGTTTCTACTCTCAGCACATGCCACTGCACCAGACTCTGGTTTCTGCTTCTTTGTCTAGTGCTGGTGAAGCGGAAAGCAATGTACTTTAATCAAGAAGTGGATGCTACCTAGAGCTCTTATATTTGTTTATAATGTTGTAATACCATTAAACCCTACTGAATGCTTCAACACCACTTCATGGCGGCATATTGCCCAGAGAAAAAAAAGGCGCCGTCAGTAGACTAGGATGTAGTCTATGAATGTACATGAAGCTATATGGTTATGTCTCCATCTAGAGGTCAAATGCCAGAAATTTAAAACAAGATTAGACCACTGCTGAATATACATGTAACACCAAAGCTGCGTCTACACGTGCACGCTACTTCGAAGTAGCGGCACCAACTTCGAAATAGCGCCCGTCGCGTCTACACGCGTCGGGCGCTATTTCGAAGTTAACTTCGATGTTAGGCGGCGAGACGTCGAAGTCGCTAACCTCATGAGGAGATAGGAATAGCGCCCTACTTCGACGTTCAACGTCGAAGTAGGAACCGTGTAGACGATCCGCGTCCCGCAACGTCGAAATTGCCGGGTCCTCCATGGCGGCCATCAGCTGGGGGGTTGAGAGATGCTCTCTCTCCAGCCCCTGTGGGGCTCTATGGTCACCGTGGGCAGCAGCCCTTAGCCCAGGGCTTCTGGCTGCTTCTGCGGCAGCTGGGGATCTATGCTGCAGGCACAGGGTCTGCAACCAGTTGTCGGCTCTGTGTATCTTGTGTTGTTTAGTGCAACTGTGTCTGGGAGGGGCCCTTTAAGGGAGCGGCTTGCTGTTGAGTCCGCCCTGTGACCCTGTCTGCAGCTGTGCCTGGCATCCCTATTTCGATGTGTGCTACTTTGACGTGTAGACGTTCCCTCGCTGCACCTATTTTGATGTTGGGCTGAGCAACGTCGAAGTTGAACATCGACGTTGCCGGCCCTGGAGGACGTGTAGACGTTATTCATCGAAATAGACTATTTCGATGTCGCAACATCGAAATAAGCTATTTCGATGTTGGCTGCACGTGTAGACGTAGCCCAACAGACTCAGGTTGCTAGCACCAGGAATAGAACCTTCAAGCATAGGGTCTAAGGCCTTGGACTCTGCCACATGAGCTTAAGGCCAGCTGGCTCTCAGCTGAGGCTGTAGAGCAGAGACTTCACTCATCCCAGATGAGGTCTCTGTACCTCTGGGTATTACATAGGTAAATAAGAAAAAGAAACTAAGTTTCTCACAGAGACATAGGAAACACCTCCTTGCTTTCCACCTGGCTTCCCCATGCCTGGTGGGCTGACGCTGCTACTGACTCCTCCAGCCCCATGTCCCAGCCTCTGGGCAGCCCCCACAGGATACTGCTGACCCCCTGTGCTTTAATGCCAGCCACTGTGTAGCTGCCCCCTCAGCTGTGGTGCCAGCCTGGGGCTACAAAGATGACCAAGTCTAGCTGTGATGCCGATGAATTACTCTGAACAGAAACTAGAGAGTCACATTTATAATAAGAAAATAAGATAGATTTTGCATACCAGTAGCAAGTACTTTGTACTGCTGCATGCTGCTGGTAAATGAAGAAATTAAAATAAAAGGGGAATTTAGGTAGCTCTTGCTGTAAAAAGAAAATAAAAAAGAGAGAGATTCTGTTCCAAAGGAAACTAACGACAGAGAAAAAAGCTCAGTCTACAAGTAAAAATAGATGTTTTCTAACATCCATACCTGCAAACTCACCAGGGGATTTTACTGTCTCGCACATCACCACGTATAAATATTCTGAAATCAGGACTTGGTTGATAATTCTGTTGATTGTGCACAAGCTGGAAAGGGTTCTGGTTAACTCTGCTACAACTACTGGGTAGTCAGATGCACTAATGAGAGTAAACACTAATGGAAGTTGTTATGCTCAGTAAAATAAGTAGATTGGTTGACTAGCTAAATTCAAAAAGTGAACCCAATCAGTTTAGTCAGTGGCAGTGCTTTTTTGTCTTGGAAAAAGGGTGCCAGAATTCAAGTCTGAAGATTCCTCATAGGGGTTAGGATGTTACATTTTAATGCCCTGGTGCCTGCACTGCTGTGGAACTGGTGGAAGCTCCTGTTCCAGCACCTGCACTGCTATGGGACTGGTGGTAAAAATTTTTCTGCTGTTCTAATGGAACAAAGGTGCTGGAACTCAATTCTGGTGCATTCCACTAGAATAAAAACCCTGGTAAGAAGTGTCATTTCTATATCATCTCATTTCTGATCAGCACCTCTCATTAAAATTTTAGGAGTTACATCCCATCCCTTTGGTTTCTAGATGTCCATCAAATACTCAGCATCATATAAGGGGTACAGAAAGCAAGTTCATTTTGGTGAGGTTGTACCAACCAAATAGCAGCTTTCAGAGTGATCATAGAACAGTCGCTTGAGTGAAACTTTCCTCTCTATATAACCCTCATAGACTTTGAGAAATCCTTCAGCAGTGTTGATAGAGATATTTCTTGGAAACTGCTGCAACACTGTGGCATCCCATCCAAAATTATTAACTTGATTCATTCAATATATGAACCCTTGATGTGCCAAGTTGTTGACAATGGTGTCTTGACAGAATCCTTCAGCATGCTCTCAGGACTGAGATAAGGGTGCCTTTTGTCACCTTTCGGCTACGTCTACACGTGCAGCCAACATCGAAATAGCTTATTTCGATGTTGCGACATCGAAATAGTCTATTTCGATGAATAACGTCTACACGTCCTCCAGGGCTGGCAACGTCGATGTTCAACTTCGACGTTGCTCAGCCCAACATCGAAATAGGCACAGCGAGGGAACGTCTACACGCCAAAGTAGCACACATCGAAATAAGGGAGCCAGGCACAGCTGCAGACAGGGTCACGGGGCGGACTCAACAGCAAGTCGCTCCCTTAAAGGGCCCCTCCCAGACACACTTTCATTAAACAGTGCAAGATACACAGAGCCAACAACTAGTTGCAGACCCTGTATATGCAGCACGGACCCCCAGCTGCAGCAGCAGCAGCCAGAAGCCCTGGGCTAAGGGCTGCTGCCCACGGTGACCACAGAGCCCCGCAAGGGCTGGAGAGAGAGTATCTCTCAACCCCCCAGCTGATGGCCGCCATGGAGGACCCCGCTATTTCGATGTTGCGGGACGCGGATCGTCTACACGTCCCTACTTCGATGTTGAACGTCGAAGTAGGGCGCTATTCCCATCCCCTCATGGGGTTAGCGACTTCGACGTCTCGCCGCCTAACGTCGATTTCAACTTCGAAATAGCGCCCAACACGTGTAGACGTGACGGGCGCTATTTCGAAGTTACTGCCGCTACTTCGAAGTAGCGTGCACGTGTAGACGCAGCTTTCCTGTTCTTGATCATAATGGACTGGATTATGAACAGGGCAACAGATGGCCATCAACAAGGCATTCAGTGGACACTTTTCAAACAGCTAGAAGACATTGGATTTTACTGATGATGTTGCCCTCCTTTCACACCAACACAGAAGCATGGAAGGAAAGGTCACAACACTAGGCAAAACTTCTATACAGGGCGGACTGTGCATTAACAAGGGGAAGACTAAGACAATGAGGATCGTGCAGTCCAACAACACCACGACCACACTGGGAAGAGATCACCTTGACGATGTGGAGCAGTTTACCTACTTGAGGAGTATTATGGGCAGAGATGGAGGAACAGACAAGGATATCAATGCCAGGATAAGGAAAGCAACAGCTGCATTCAAGACTCTTCATCCCACATAGAGCTCACAAATAATATCTGCAAAGACAAAACTGCAGATCTTCAACACAAATGTGAAGAGTGTGCTCTTGTATGGTTGCAAGTCCTGGTGTACTAAAATGTCTTCAGATAACATGCTACAGAAATTCATAAACCAATACCCGAGGTACATTCTTTGCATCAAATGACAAGGCTTTGTCACAAATGAGAAGCATTGGAACAGAGAAGGATAAGAACAAACTGATATTCAAATCAAGAGAAGAAGGTGAGAATGGCTAGACCACACTCTCAGAAAACCATCATCCATCATAGTCCATCAAGCTTTCACATGGAACCTGCAAGGAAAACGCAAAAGAGGAAGACCTCGGACAATGTGAAGAAGATCTCCTGAGATAGAAGGACAACTGGGGTACTACTGGAGTCAGCTAGAAGTTTTGTCCTGAGACAGAGTGAAGTGGAAGAGACTAGTAGATGGCCTGTACTCCACTCAGAGTACAAAGTTTAAGTACTCTCATACCTTGACAGTCAGAGACTACACTTTTCATTCCTCTAAATTTTTCTGTAAACTTTGAATTTTAAATGCATTTTTAAATTGCTTATATCCATAGACACATATGTTACAGATCCCAGAGGTTCAGATTGGTATGTGAATTTTTGAATGCATATCCAACCCAATCCTAGATTCATCCATCACTAGTACATTACTAGTACCTACTTCATTATTTATGACAATAATCTTTCAACACCTAAAGTAGAGGCAGATCTACATTTCAAACACCCAAGGTTCAGTGAATAATAATAGCTGTCAGGTATGACATATGGATCTTGGTCTGCAATCCGAACTGCTATCCCAAAATTCTTGGGTGTTCAGACTCAGGTGTTTTTCCCCCCATCTTATCTCTAGTGGACATATGCACAGTGAAAAAACAGCAATCTGATTGTTAAATGTTCTAGGAAAGCCACAGAATAAGAGTTTAAAGACTACTGTTCACTTGTTCCTCAGTATCAGGGGTAGCTATGTTAGTCTGCATCCATAAAAACAATGAGAAGTCCTGTGGCTCCTTATAGACGAACAGATTTTTTGGAAAATAAGGATAAGCTTTCATCAGATGAAGCGGGTCTTTGCCCACAGAAGCTTATGCTCCAAAAAATCTGTTAGTCGATAGGGTGCCATAGGACTTCTTGCTGCTCCTCAGGTATATTTTCCCCCATTTCTAATTGTCTTTACTCATATGCTTTACCATTTTTGGAATCTTCTGTAAAATTAAATCCAGGCATTTTAGTTTAATATTTATTGCTTAATACTATTGCATTTATCAAGTTCAAATACTGGGGTTTCATACGGCAGATAGAAAATATCTCACAGAAAGTAGCAATCAAATAGATGAGATCATTCTAACATTTCTCAATTACTCTGGAAACTTTTCATGCATCTCATTTATTTTTCTCCAAAAACACATTTTAGAAATATTTCACTAATGTCACAGTCTATGTTCTATTTTGAATAGTGTATGCTTAACCAAATTTTCATATAACTGGAGCCTGCAGGGACTTGGAAGTTTTATTACTTTTATTGCTAAATAGTATGAGTTCAGGAGGGTGAATCACAGCCTACTGGATGCAGAAAATGTGTTGGAGAAATGACATTGGCCTATCACGGATAATCTAGATGGTGCCTGGTCCTGCAGGGGACTGGACTTGACGACCTCTCAATGTCCCTTCCAGTGCTAGTATTCTATGCTCCAATGATTTATAAAGCTGACATAGCATGCTTGACAAGATTAAAAAAATTCAATTGAGGTAGGATGTAGTTTTGAAGAGTTGCTGAAGAATTAATTGATGCTGATGAAGGCTGGGGACAGCTGTGGATACAAATAAGCACATAGTTAAGTGATTGGATGGCACAGAGGTAAGGCTGGAGCGATGAAGAATGAACTGATGTGGGTTTGTGGAAAGCGAAGAATTAATTAATTCACATACACATTTTGGGCACACTCTCCCAAACTAAGAAAGAGAAGCAGAAAGTCCCCATGCCATTAGATAGACAGCACTGTATGCAATTGTATGTAAATATGCACATAAGCAAATGTCAGATACACTAATTTTGTCTCAATAGGCTAACACAATCTGGCTACGTCTACACGTGAAGCCAACATCAAAATAGCTTATTTCAATGTAGCAACATCGAAATAGGCTATTTCGATGAATAACGTCTACACGTCCTCCAGGGCTGGCAACGTTGATGTTCAACTTCAACGTTGCGCGGCACCACATCGAAATAGGCGCTGCGAGGGTACGTCTACACGCCAAAGTAGCACACATCGAAATAAGGGTGCCAGGCACAGCTGCAGACAGGGTCACAGGGCGGACTCAACAGCAAGCCGCTCCCTTAAAGGGCCCCTCCCAGACACAGTTGCACTAAACAACACAAGATACACAGAGCCGACAACTGGTTGCAGACCCTGTGCCTGCAGCATAGATCCCCAGCTGCAGCAGCAGCAGCCAAAAGCCCTGGGCTAAGGGCTGCTGCCCACGGTGACCATAGAGCCCCGCAGGGGCTTGAGAGAGAGCATCTCTCAACCCCTCAGCTGATGGCCGCCACGGAGGACCCAGCAATTTCGACGTTGCGGGACGCGGATCGTCTACACGGTCCCTACTTCGACGTTGAACGTCGAAGTAGGGCGCTATTCCGATCCCCTCATGAGGTTAGCGACTTCAACGTCTCGCCGCCTAACGTCGAAGTTAACTTCGAAATAGCGCCCGACGCGTGTAGCCGCGACGGGCGCTATTTCGAAGTTAGTGCCGCTACTTCGAAGTAGCGTGCACGTGTAGACACAGCTTCTCAGACTATAATATTTCACGAGGATCTGACTATATTCAGTGTTCTAAGGGAACAGGATATAACTGCTAACACTTCTGATTAAGGCAGGGAAACTTCTTTTCAATATTTGTTTTACAAATCAGTAAACCAATTTGAGTACATAGCTAGTGTAACACCCTATGTCTTGGGGGAGTGTCCTGTAACCCCCATATTTACCATATGTATATAATTGCAATATTGCATTTAGAGCATGCCATGAGAAGTATTGAGGGAAAGTTATGAACTACTAAACTCCATTATCCTATCTAAATTTGTATATAAAGTAGTAAAAATTGTGTTGTGCAGTTTTCACTAAAACATGCTGTGTGGTTGGGAAGTGCCCAGACACGAGCTCTCCAGAGACAAGGATAAGAGGGCTTGCCAGTGCCCAGGTGGGTGTCAAACAACCATCAACCACCATTGTCCAGCAAGTGAACTACAATACAATGATTCACCTGCATAAAGCTACACCAAGGGAATAGCTCATCTGTGCCTGTGAACTCAGCAATGCCGATTAGACGTGTTCTCCAAGCACATGAGACAGAGTATAGTATAGAACAGAGGCTTCATGCTTTCCCTTTCTCCTTCCCCACCCATGCTGCAAACAATAAGGATACTTAGGAGACTGAAAGACTCCCATAAAGGAGACTAGTTCAGGTTTCAAGGGTGGAACCTGTCTGAGGAACTGCAATATCCAGTGATGTGAGAAAAAAACAACTTAATCTAGATGTTGCCCAGTCCACTAGGGTTGTGAGTTTAGACTGCATGATTTTATTTTATTTTAATGTATTTGGTAACCATTGACTTCTTGCCTTCACTTATAATCACTTGAAATCTCTCTCGTAGTCAATCAACTTGTTTAATCGTTCATTGTTATCAGTGAATTTGTTCGAAGTTTTTGTTTTCTGTGCCAGTTTACAAAGACTCATGTACAATTGGTTCATCCCTTCCATTGATGAAGTGGTGAGCCAATTAATAAACTTGCACAGCTTGTCTTGAGCAGTGCAAGACAAACTATTCCTGAGGTACAAGGCTGGGAGCTGTGAGGATTTGGCTGTTGCCTTTCTCTGTGTGATTCATGACTAAGTCTGGGAGCATTTGCACAACCTAGCTGAGTTAGAAGCTACTTTATGTTTATGCTGAGTGAAGACAGTGCCTGGAGGGGTTGCTGCTAGTCACTAGCAAGGCATTGTAAGATACAGCCCAGACCAGAGACCTAAGGAGGCAGAGGAGTCCCACAGGCCCCACATGCTCTCCAGGGATCCTGTCACAGCTAGCTTAAATCCAAATAAGCTTAGGTTTTATAGAATACATTTGGCAATATGAGTATCCATCCACCTGTGCACTGAAGGGTAAGATATCTCGGGTTTATTTCCTCAGAAATGTCAATTTACTTTGCTCCCATGTTGTACACTGTGCTGGTTTTAAAACACCCTCTATCTATGTGTATATAGATAAACTTGCTAAATACCCATTGTTGGATTTCCATCACTCATTTAATGTTAATATGAATTAATAAGCATCAACATCCTTTCAGTCATTTGTGTCCACCTCATCATTGTTTGGCCATGAAAAAAAAATTCAAGAGTCCAGACCTTGGGTAATTCATATTTTTTAATCAAGATCCTAATTTGTTGCTAATGGTATAGTCCACGCCTAGATTCCAGAGAATAGAATGCAAAACAAATACAAATGATAAAAAGATTTCACATTCTGTTCAAAAGCATCTACCGGTCTGTATTTGGCCCATGTTCTACTGACCCAAATTTTCATTCCATTTTGCTTTAATAAAAGGGATTTCCATCACTTCATCTAAATGCAAGGCTCTTTTCCTATATATACTCTGATTGCACACTCTCTAAACCATACTACAAGCCACAGACTGTATTTCCTCTGCAGATTCTCGCACCACCCACCTTAGGGCTCTTTACATCATGCTGCTCCCTCTTCCAGGTATCTTTGTGCCCCAAATCTTCTCTCCATCTAATCCTCTCCACACCTAGGCTTTTCTGTTTTGAAGGACTCTCTCTTTAACTGATTTCTGTTTTCAAGTCCATCTCAAGCTTCAAGAAGACTTCCTACATTCCAAATACTTCCAGGCTCTGCCTCTAAAGCTTTTCCTTGCATCTGCCCAAGACTTTTGGTGCCATCATTGTTCAAGTACATGAATGCCAGTCCTCTGTATCTTATACCCCACCTCCCCATCCCATTTTCCTGAGTAAACATTATGTGCTATGGGTATCTTCCTAAAAGTGTGAGGGGAATGTCATGTTCTTCCTGAAAGTTTGTAAGGGTTTGATTTTTTCCCAAAATGAATGATGCAAGCCACTTTTCCTAGAATGAAAACAAAAATGCTTGCCTGATCTGAAGTGGGTCTGTCCCACAAAAGCTCATCACCTAATAAATTATTTTGTTACTCTTTAAAATGCTACTTGTTTTGATAGTATACAGACTAACACGGTTCTCTAACACTATTCCTAGAATGAAGGTGTTCTTTACACATGTGTTAAGTGTAGCCAATATATTTATTTTATATATATAAATATATAAAACTTGCTAAATACCCACTGTTGGATTTCCATCACTTTATCTACATGCAAGGATCTGTTCCTATACATGCTCCCATTGCAGTCTTTCTGAACCACTACAAGCACTTGAAAATCTGTATTTCTACACTGCTATTCATATCAATTTCCAATATGTTTTCTAACTTCATTTAATTCATTAAAACCCAATAACCATTTTTAACTCCTGTAGTGCCAACACTGTGTCATTTCAGAGACTGTACTGCTTTAATTAGCACCGTTAATTTAAATAAAGTATGACTGAATAGAACCCACAAAAGGAACCGAAGAGAGTTGAGAGCCTGCCTTTCTACTTACAACAGATTTACCCTTCAATTTGTAACATACATATTATACATATTCTTTTTCCCCCATATATTATTGGAAAAATTACTAGCTAAATTCCTTTTCTGAATATCTGTTGTTGCAGATAATTTATAGTATGGCACACAGCTTGATATTTGCAGTACTGGTTTGGACTCACAGTGCAGGCTGATAGAAAGCTCTAGCTTTGATTTCTAAAAGAAGCAAAGATAGTATGAACACTTTTGATGTCAAAAAATAATGAACATTTTCAAATAGACAACCAGGATATCAAATGTAAACTGCTTTCTCACCACTATGATATCATAACTGTATAATTAGTGTGACAATAGTTTTAGAAACTTATTTTCAGGTGTGATATCAGACCCACACATATGCTATTGGCAGAGCCGCCCGCAGGCTGAATAGGTCTTGAGAGAAAAAACAACTTCATAATATTGTTACAGAGTGTCAGAGAGGACTGATGTCTTATGTCACAATGTGCCCGACTGAGAATTTAATACTGAAAGGATTTGCATAATCATCATCATGAGATCTGGAATATTTTTTCCTGATTGGTGGGCTTGACACAAGCATGACATACCAGTTAAAATGGTAACATGCTACAAGCTGTGGGACAGTTAGCTGAAATGTAATAGGATCATTGAAGATTAAGGTTGGAAAAGGCATCAGGAGGTCATCTAGTACAACACCTGCTCAAAGCAGAACCAACACCAACTAAATAATTCCAAGCTTGGCCCTAAAAACTTTTAAGGATGGAGAGTTTACCACCTCCTGAGGCAACCAAGTGCTTCACCACCCTCCTTGTGAAGCAATTTTTCCTAATATCCAATCTAGACTTCCCAAGCAGTTTAGAATATCTGTAGGTTCCTTGGCATTCAAAAACAACCATGAGGAGATGGTCCTAAAGAAGCCAGTGCAGTGCTATACTGAGACAAATACAAACTTAGTTCTCTCTTCATAGATTTCAAGGCCAGATGGGACAATTATGGTCACATAGTTTGAATTCTTGTAGAATACAGGCCAAAATAGCACTTGTCCAAAATAATTCCCTAGACCATCTGTTTTAGAAAAGACATACAGCTTTGGGTAGTTTGCCATTATTGTATGACTTACTTGGGCAGTAATGGCATGATCAGAATAGCTTATATTCATGCACTTCAATATCATGTTTCAGTTCTCATTGAAGGAGTTCTCAGTGGCCTGAAGCAAAAATAGAGGCAATCCTACCTGCTGAAATAGAGCCATTAAAGCTGTGTGAAACTTGCAAAATGAAAAATACAAACTCGGACTACTTGAATATTCCATTTAAAGTGTGAAATTTGTGCTAAGTTCAACATGGTTTTGGTGAGCAACAAATGTTCTATGGTTTTAGGTGGAAAAGATGTTTAACTTGGAGATATTGCATAGTTTAATCCCAAAAACTGTTTCAGATTAATTTTACTTGAAACTTAATTTTGGGTTTGTTTCAATCCAAACCTCATAGTTAATTCAAGCTTTCTGAATCCACTCAGACATGAACTAAAACCAAAAATACTTCAAACAAATCCCTGTGAAATGGAGCATCTTACTTTCTGAAAAGTAAGGCCATGTCTACACTACAGAGCTTTGCATGTGAAGATTCCAGGAGCACACAGCCATCACAGCTCGTATGTCATTTGGACATGTGTTTACATGGCTCTTTGGGTCAAATGCAGCATGTACTCACTAGGCATGATGGTGATGACACATTGTGTGGTGCAACGTGGACTGGTATCCCACTGTACAACCAATCATGGCTCAGTGCACTGTCTTTTGGGTAGTTTTGAGAATGTATGGTGGGATGCAAATGATTGTTCAGGGGTGGCTAGAATGAAGGGATCCAAATCTGACAAGGCAATGTCATCCATTCAAAGATATCATTTCTATCCCATAATGTTTGTCCCCATTTTCAATTTCCCACCAACCCATGCAATACTTGTCACTCTCTACCATCTCTGACAGAAGTATGGAATCTGATAGAGTTGCACAGCTCTGTACTATTCTCATGGTCATTGGAAATACAGGAGTTAAATTTCTACAAACTCTGGAGGACTGTAAGAGGAAACATAGGGAATGTGACTTTTTCCAAGCCTTCAGTTTGCTCGTAGGAGAACCAATTCAAGTTCATCAATAGTGTTCACAGAGCAGCTCCAAACAATAGAATGCAGCTTCTGGACCCAAATACAAGCACTGAGTGGAGGGACCACATCATATTTCATGCTTCGGATGACAAGCAGGGACTTCAGAATTTTCAGATGTGCAGGGCGATCTGTGCTCTGAGCTTGTCCCAGACATCCAGCACAGGGACACCAAACGGCAAGTTGCATCAGCAGTAGAGAAGATCTGTGGAAATAGTGCCAGATTGCTACCAACAAGTGGGATGGCATTTTGGAGTAAGAAAATCCACTGTGAAGATATTATCCTGCCGGTAAGTAGGAGGCCCCTTAATAAGTTTCCTGCTATGCAGGACAGTGAATCACAAAGCCATTCACTACATCCTGACATTTCTATCAATGGGGTTATCAAACTGCAGTGGAACAATAGACAGCACACATATCCCCATTGTGGCTCAAGAGCAACTTGCCATAGGATATATCAACACACCGAGCTACTTTTCCATGATTATTCCAGTGCAGGTGCATCACTGGAGACTCTTCACTGACATCAGTGTTGGCTGCTCAGGGAAGGTGCACACCCTCCTCTTCCCTGCTCACTGCAGGAGGCTGTGACTCAGGCATTTTGGAAATATCCACCATGGTGTGTGGATTCATTCCCAAGTATGGAATGCAATTGTCAGGTCTTCAGCTCCCAGTCAATTGTAGCCTCCCTGGAACTTCTGGTAGGCTTGGTGTAGTTCCTTGCCTTTCATGCAGTACTACTGCCTATCCCTGTTACGCCCTTTCTCCCTGCATCCCCAAGCACTTTGCTTGGGCACATCAGCCATTCAGTGGACATTCAAAGCCAATATCTCCTGCCTACTCTGGGCAGGAGCACATCTGGAGTTCATGGCCAGCTGGCAGTTGCACCCAGCAGTGGACTGCAGCTAGGGGTGCTTGCTCAGCTGGACAATCAGGAATATGCATGGAATCTCACCAGGTTTTGAAGGCAGGAAGTGGGATCTGGTCTGCGTGACTCCAGGGTAGTGTTACCATTATGTGACAGCTGCTGGAGGACTGTTAGAGATGACACATGTAAAGCAATGTCTGAACTCATGCTTCATGGACCTTTATGTATCAACTATGGTATCTTGGGGAAATGGTTTTACTTTGCTGCAGTAATGAATAAATTACATCAGTGGGAGACAAACTGAGTATAAACACATATGGGGACTGGACTAGAAGACCTCTCAAGGTCACTTCCAGTCCTACCTTTATATAACTAGGTTGAAGCAAAGTGACTTCTATTGACTTAACTATGCAGTATACACCAGGCCTCAGTTACTGCATTCTTCTAACCAGGAAAAAAGTGTCAAATAATTAATGATGAAAAAGGCAGTAAATTTTATGAGTAGGTTTGTTTGTTATTTAATCAAAAAGAGATCTCATGGCAAGAAATTATCTGATTTTTGAAGGGTGTCTCATCGTGGCAGAGCACATCATTAGAAGACTTACATAAAGAATATGCGATAAATAACATTAATGTGAGTATAAAGGGTTCTTGACTGTGTCACATTAAAAATAGAAGAAAGCATTTTAATAGAAGTTTTGTATGCAGGTAGATCAATTACTTCCACATGAATGTCTCTAAAAGAGAATGAAAAATGATCAGTTACATGTTTTGAAATATTTCACCTTAGAAATAAAAGATTCTTTAAAGTCCCAAGAAAAATTGCATGGAACAGATTGCATGGAACAGTGGTGCTATAAATATATAGCTTAGGTGCATGTTGAAACTCAGGGTCAAAGCCCACAACAGCCAGAAAATATATATTGTCAGGATTTTATTCTTCAGTTTGGACCTCCCTGTCTAGCACCCTCAAGACCAAAGGAGGGAGTTTGCTGGACCAGCCTCCAGGATTTCCTGGAGAGGCTGGTGGCCTCCTGGTTGCTGCCCTGGCCCCAACTGTGCACCTGGCAGTGCTACCAGTCCTGACCACTGGCTCCCCCACTCCTCTGTCACCAACTCAACAGCTCTGGCATTGGCCAGAGAGTCCCAGACCAGAGAGATTCAACCTGTATTATGGTTCTTTAAGCATGCTCATCAGAGCAGAATACAGAGTTCTATGTACTCTTTGGGCATTGAGGGTGTCCTAAACCCTGGAGTTCAAACTGCACATCATCTCCTTGCCACTCCAGTCTGCCTGTCTCATCGGCAAAATTGTTAAGATCCCACCTATCCAAGCCTTGCCTTGCAGGTAAAATGCAGGGGGAACCGCAGAGTGACATTTCCCAGGTTACAGTTTGAACTGTTAAACAGTTGTCATCCCCATCCTCTTCAGATCTCCAAGCTGGGATGCCTTTTACATTGTTCTGCTCTAAGAATGACCACCCCGTTTGTGCTCACACACAGCTCATAACATGTAACATCACTTCCAGATAAATTACATCAATGTACTGGCTAGCCACTCATGTATTAAATACAAGACTACACCAGCAAATTCACAGTCTTACACCTTCCCACAGAAGCATGCTGAGCAGTACAGTACAATCTCATAGAAAGTCCATCATTTCATCAAAGGAAAATGATATGCCCCGACCTAATATCTCCAGAGGAGGTCCACCAACTTGTTAATCCAATCAGACTGGTTTAGACTGAACAATAGAACAAGTGTATAAATTTTAAGTGATTACAAACAATGAGACAAAGGAGATAAGAGATAGAAACAGACTCTTTTCTAATATAGAAAGTTAAATGGATTCAGAGCAAAGATTTATCCCACCATATGCTTGTTATTGTCTTTACTGGTTTGAAGCCTCCAGAATGGGAGCCCTCCCCTAGTTCAGTTCTTCAGGAGTTGTTGGTGCCATGAGCAAAGATGAGTAGAAAAGAGGTAATTTGGGCACCTCTCTCTCCCAATTTTTATATCCTTCTTCCTACTTTGAGGATTATGTCCACTGGGGTTCAGATAGTCTGTTTATACAAAATAGCCTGAGCTACACCAGTCCTTTCTCACACCCTTCTTCCACCCAAAGAAAGGCCCCTTTAACCAGGTGATTTTCCTGATAGTCCATATGATCATGCTGATACTGGTTTGGGAATGCTTTTCCAACTTCAGAACACGTCAACAGCAATGTTAGAGAGTAGAATCTTATTTATGTCAACTTTATATATAAGGTTATATTCCACCAGGACAATAATGGTCAGCAAATTCTGTGTTTTCAAATGATACATGGCAAGAAATACTTTGTCAAAAATTTATCAGATTTTTAAAGGGATTAACATAAGTGTATAGTCTCTTTCATCCAGTTCACAAGTTTCTTGTCACTTGACACCCACAGAAAATTCCCAAATCCACTGTTTCCAAAGAGACAGTATACGCACACCCATCAGTCTATTGGCACACTCCTGCTATTTAACTTAATGGAAATGGCTTACTGTAACACTAAAAATAAAGTTTTATTAATAAAGGATAGACGTAAAGTGGCAGTAAGGAAAAGAGATAGACATATGGTTATAAACAAAAGTAAAAATATGTATTCTTGTGTCTAAAACCTAATAGTTTACATGCCTTAACTCAGGCAATTTCTCACCTATAGTCTGTTCTCAGTATCTTCAACCCACATAGCTGAAAGAACCACCTTGCATAGATGCCAAGAGTACTGGCCTCTTTTGTCTCCTAACTGATGGATATCTGCAGGGTTCTTTCCCCTTCTTTTTATACTCCATTAAACCTTTGAAATATGTTCTTTAAAAGTGTGTCCCTAGATAATTTTGTTCTTGTTTAGCTGCTGTGCAGATGCCATGCTGTTTTCCTCATCCTGGGATCACTTTGCATTTTCATTTGTCTTAATCGCTTTATGTACCTGAGATGTAAGCGTACTTTCATTGTCCTTTGCGTGTAATCAATCCTTGCAGACAAGTAAATTCAGGCTTCTTTGTCTAGGGCAGGCTTTTTTGATCAATTCTCTCTAAAACCTATTTTAAGAATAGATTTCCAGTATACCTGCATAACTTTTTACACACAATCCATAGATACACCCCACAGTTACATTCATGACATGTAGATCATCTGTGTTGACATGCTACATGACATAGCTAAATATTCTGATAATAGTGTATTGGGTGTGCCCTTTGCCAGGTGACATAAATGGACTCTTTGGGTCGCAAAGGGAGGGGTGGCTATTTATTGTTTTTCAATGCATATGTTATTTTAGTGTCCAGAAGCTGTGAAGGTATTTTAGGAGTCACAACTCTGCCACAAAGAGTTGACAAGCTATCATGTTTAACTAACTCTCCTGTCTAAATACTCCATTCCTCTATTTTATTTATGTCATTAAATACTACTGTGGCTGGGGCTCAGTGATGATGATCTGTGTACCAACTACATAGCCTACTGTTTTCAAATGGTCAGATCCTGCAGTATTACTCAGGCAAAATTCCCATTAAGGGATTTAGATGAACCCTGTAAACCAGTTTGCAACTGTGCTGGATCTGATATACTGTATTGAATATTAAACTGCTGTGCTATCCATCTGAGCTGCAGTCAACAATCCATAGGCAATTGGCAGATACACTGAACATCACAGTCAGAAAAATTATTTTTTCAGTGCATAATTTGCTTAATGCCACCCTTATTTTAAAGGTTCATCACAACTGTATAAAAATGGTTTAAAATATTATTTACTGTTCCATTGTAATGGCATTTCTCCCTACCATGTCACCACACTTCATATCAATCTATTTAGGAAAGAGGGAAATAGTGAAGTAAAGGTGAAATGCATGATTGAAAAGATTTTTTACATATAGGACAGAACTAAAATTTCTCTCTCTTTTTATATTACCTTTTTTTTCCCTTCATATCTCACCTGGTAAATCTAGCTTTAACTCTTCATGATAAGTGCTGGTGACATATCATTATATTTTAACAATGCATGTGGATAACTCAACTTTTCAAATCAAATATAGAAGAACTCCTAACATAAATCATAAGTGAAGTGAGACTATAAAAGAATCAATAAACTCCCTTCAGATAAGAAGCATGAAAATAGCCCTGTGAAGTGTTAAATGAGGTATTTGATTAAAAGTTATGAATATCAGAATATTAAGTATAGGGATTAGACTGTGACATAGTAATGTAGCACCATAATGGCCCTTTCAAGCTTACTGCATTAATATCCACACTGACAAATACCAGAAATGATTGCTGGTTAAGTATCCATGTAATAGATTTAATAGTCACGGGGCCTTCAAAAATATCATCCAACATTGAGCAAATCAATATTCATGAAGAGAACCAGGGCAAATGCACTTAGCTATTACCTTACATTTCAGAGTAAAGCAGATAATACTTGCAGTTCCAGCAATCCGGTTTTTTTTTTTGTTTGTTTTAAACAAGCCGCATTCTTGTGACCAGAACTCGTATCTCTTATTACATTCAAGGGTTTGATTAACAGGACATCGTTGAGGTTGCTTATGCAATTGCTTGACCCTTCCAGCCTTATTTAAGCACAGCTCTCGTTGGTACCAATGGCAGTTTTGTCTGGAACAAGTCAGCAGGAACTTCACAAGAAACCTCTGCAATCAGTGGACACTAAACTCTTGGTACACAGCAGTGCTATATTACCTCTTAAACACTGGCCCAAGTTTAAAAAGGGGCAAGAAATAAGGATGTGGTTTGAAATCCTGGCCCCATTAAAATCTATTGGAATTTTACCACTCACATCAATGGGGTCAGGATTTCAACCTAGTCTCTTGTAAACAATTCTGTACATTGTGCCTTTATTACAGGATCTGGCCCCCATATCATTTCTTTTCTTCTTACCTCTAGGTGCAAATTCTTTGTCATGCATGTATTTGTTGTGGCTTTGAGTGGTTTGTCCAAACTTTCCATTAAGTGCATTTTAAAATTATTGAGTCACTAGGCAGCTGAGCTCTTAAGAATAAACTTGAAATCACAGACCCATATGAACTTACAATGGAGGGAAACAGGCAAGAAAATAGATTTCATTTCAAGCTTGAGGATGGTTGTTATATTCAGGGAGGGAAGCTATTTTTTACAATTAGGTGACTCATCCTGACTGTCCCCTATTGGCACAGTATGTTTCAATTTGTGACTAGAAAAGGGGAGAATTTGAACCTGGAGAAAGCAACAAATATTCCTTTATTTTAAAGAAAACCCATCTGAAAACATATTATTTGAACTTTTATGATTATAGAAAGGGGATTTGAGTTTTGAAACCTTGGAGAAAATCTTTCCTACTTCTTTGGATTCATGCACTAGGACTAAAACAATTAAAGTGCTGGGGCTCTGTAACTTGACAATGACAGGCCAGAAAGAAGTCATGAAGACTCTAGATGATCAATATTAACTCTCTCTGCAGCAATACAAAGATGGGTGGAGTAGATCTGGAGAAGAATGAGGCTGTGAACATAGGTTCCACAGCATGTGTAGCGTTTCCTAGAAGACCATGGGAGGAGGCGGCTACAGTAGTGTCCACTATTACAGGCTGGAGGTGGTTGTGCATTCTGCCTGAAGACAAGGGGCTAAGTTCTTTAGCTGGTGTTATACAGCATCACTCCATTGAAGACAATGGAACTCTGCCAGTTTACACAAGCTGAGTATTTAGCACTAGCTGTCAAGATTTCATCCTTACAACTTCCCTCTAGGTTTACTTGTCCTTGAACTTTGCTCATTTGACCAGGATTTCACCCTCAAATGCTAGCTAGCTAGCTGAAAGAACTGTAGCTGAACTCTCTCATCCGTCATCTTCCTTGCTCTCTCTCTCTTTCTCTCACACACACACACACACACACAAACAAAGGGTACATAATAACCATGAGCAAAATAGGATACTCTGACTGAAAAAGTATTTTTAAAATCTTATTTACATAATCATTCATGAAGAGAGTATTAACAGAGTATCATTCAGCACTGGATGCCACCGCACTGTTGTAAAATGATACTTATTTGGAGACAGCAAAAGGTACAAGATATTGAGTGGTCAGGAGTATGCTGTGCTTTAACATTAGATATATTGTCATGCTGATGTATAACTGAAAGGAAATATATAGACTTGTCAACTTCATTATTGCTCTAGCGAGAGAGATGGTAACCAAGAACTTGGGTAGGCGTCACAGACTAAGCTGTGTGAGAGTTGAGAATATTGCTAGATTGCAACACTGTTTTCCAGGACCTTAAAGGACACAAGTCAACCTTAAAAACACATGCTGCCATCAGAATTGACAGGAGGCAGGAGCTGCTGAGTACTCTTCATGGTTGTTTCCTCTTTACAAGGAGTGCTTGAATAAGCCAAGGGATATAGTCTCACCTTACTAATTTTTTTGAATGGACTCATACTGGCTCTTAAAATGCAATCAGAGTGTGACACAGAGCCTACACAAAATTAATGTATCTGCCTTGAGTTACTGTGTCAGATCCTCCACTTGCAATCCAGCATAGCCCATTAACTTAAAGAACTTATGCGAAATATACCATCTTAAGACCTAGCCCTTTATATTTTGCTAGGAGAATCTATAAATTCTTCAAATAGAAAGCAGTTAAATGATTTTCTTATTTTACTATTTCATAACCTGACAGACTCATCACTGGAGGGTGAGGAGCAAAGGAGGGAACTGGCCTAGGGACCGGCAATACAAAAGAGCCAGAAGCCACGGGCCCTTGAAATCACTGCCAGAACCCTGTGCAACATGACCCAGGCAGCGTTGATGGCTGGGATGGTGGGTTCTGTGGTCTGAGTGAATTTGAAGGCTGGCTGCCCCTTCTACCTGAGGCTTCACCTCTTCTGTGGGATGAAGTAAGCCCCTTCCCTCCACCTTGCCTAATGGTCTGCAGAAGCTGTTGGTCCCACTGTATCCTGATAAGAAAAAAATGTCTACAGATGTCATTTTTCTGCAGATATGTTATATCTTTTATCATTTACTATAATTGGAAAACTAACATGATACAGCAATATATTCTACTACATTTTAATGCAAATACGTAGGCAAGTATTTAACATAAATGGAATAGTGTATGATTGGTGATTTGTTTACTGTATAAATGTCATTAATACAAATATATATTTTGCAGCAACATACAATAGACTTAGGTTACAGCTTTTTAAGGTCTGTGGTGATTTGGGTACTTGCTTCCATTAATATAGTTGAAAGTACAGAGTAAACAATAAAGTTCATTCTATTCTATCCATGTCCTCTTTTTAATATTGTGGTCTAATGAGTCTTTTGCCAGATGGGACAGAACACATAATTTTGGAGATGTTTTATTTCCTGGATAGTCAGGTATTCTATGTAGGTAAACTGAATATGCTTCCCTGCAAACTCCCCATCCAAAGAAGGTGGGTACACCCTACTTTTTGAAATTGGAAGTAGGAGGTCGGCAAAAGTCATTTGTTTTGGCAGAGTTACTATTTCTAGATAAATTCCTTGTTATTCCAAAATAACAAGCTTTGAAGTGTGAATGCAAGGGTGGCTTTTTTTTCTCTCTCTCTTTTTTTTTCTCTGAGAACAGGGTTTTTTCTGAAGAATTAAAAAAGTGTAGACAAGCCCACAATGAGGAGAAACAAAGGATTAATGAATAGGTTGCTTTGTTTTAACTTTAAACAAAAAAGCTTAAACATTGAAATGAATTCTCTTAACTCCTTCACCAAAATGGGTCACTCAAGGATGAAATAAATAAAATGCCTGAAAAAAAGAACCCCAGACAGCCTCATCCGATTCACTGAACCAGCAGCAAGAAACCTCGAACTGGCCCTGGGCATAAACCTGTTGAGGATCAAGACTGAAAAAGTCCCTCACAATGCATAATCATTTTAACAACAAAACAAAAAGCAGTCAAGTAGTACTTTAAAGACTAGCAAAATGGTTTATTAGGTGAGCTTTCATGGGACAGACCCACTTCTTCAGACCATAGCCAGACCAGAACAGACTCAATATTTAAGGCACAGAGAACCAAAAACAGTAAGCAAGGAGGACAAATCAGAAAAAGATAATCAAGGTGAGCAAATCAGAGTGTGGAGGGGTGGGGGGGAAGGTCAAGAATTAGACTGAGTCAAGTATGCAGACAAGCCCCTATAGTGACTCAAAGTTCCCATCACGATTTAAACCATGTGTTAATGTGCCGAATTTGAATATAAAAGCCAGCTCAGATGTTTCTCTTTCCAAAACAGGGAGATAATTCCTTTTCTGTAACACACATACCTTTAGGTCATTGACAGAATGCCCCATTCCATTAAAATGTTGACTAACTGGTTTGTGGATCTGGAGTGTTTTGATGTCTGTTTTGTGCCCGTTGACCCTTTGTCTAAGGGAGTTAGAAGTCTGTCCAATATACAAAGCATCTGGGCATTGTTGGCACATGATGGCATATATGATGTTAGTAGAGGAGCATGAGAAAGTGCCCGTGATTCTGTGAGTAACCTGGTTAGGTCCAGTGATGGTATTTCCAGAGAAGATATGTGGACAAAGCTGGCAGCGGGCTTTGTTGCAGGGAAAGGTTCCAGGACTGGTATTCCTGGGATATAGACTGTGGCTGTTAGTGAGGATCCTCATGAGGTTGGGAGGATGTCTGTAGGAGAGAACAGGCATGTCACCTAGGGCCTTCTGGAGTGTAGCATCCTGATTAAGGATAGGTTGTAGGTCTTTAATAATTCGTTGCAGTGGTCTGAGTTGGGGGCTGTAGGTGATGACCAGTGGTGTTCTGTTCTTGGCTTTTTTGAGCCGATCTTGGAGTAGCTGGTCTCTGGGTATTCGTCGAGATACCACTGACTTCCTGAGGAAATTACAAAATATCGGAAAAGTTCCTGATAACGGAGTATTTGGACTCAGCCCAGCTAAGCTGTGCCACCTCAGTCCTGGCCATGCTACTGCTGCTCCACTACCATCTCCAGTACCTGTGTGGGAGCTATGGAATTACACCCCCATCTCACGGCACATATATAACCCTGCTGTAGAATGTTTTGATCAAGGTGTACGTAAGTGTAGCAATGACTGTTGTGAATTAGCAAGTATGGAAAGAGGGCAGAGGTTCTAGTGCAGCGTGGAGTACCTTGAAGTATTTCACATTGAAAAAAGGAAGCAGTTTAATATTTAGAATGATAAATGGACTCTGAATGATGGTAGCTGAGACATAATGGTTCTCAAAGTACTAACAGAATGCATATAGCAGAGATCTCTAAATGTTATTGAGGCTTTATGATACAGACGGGATTCATGGTGCGGTAAGGTCTAGATTGGTTAGTGAAGCAGCTCTTGGTCCTGTGCAGAGCTAGAATGGTCAATAGTTAGTATTTCATTACTACAGAGTTATCACTGTAGTCTAACAACAGTGAGAAATTAGCAAAGATATATCATTCATAAGGTGAAGTAGTTGTTTCCCAGGCTAATTTTTTGTCAGTTTCCTACCACCTTTGTTCAATGCCTCTCAGAATATTCTGTCCAGTACCGACTATTTAATATTCAAGGATCATCAAGCCTTTGAAGAATTTTATATACGCCCTTCAGGCTGTTTTTCATCCTCATTCCAGAGGGTCTAAAGTTTCTGGCAGATATTTGCTTTTATCATCTTGGTCTCCTGTGGACATATGTAATTACCATCACAGTACAGGGCACTAATACAAGCAGTTTTACTTTTTAAAAAAATTACCTCCTTCCACTTCAGCTTTCAGACCAGCAGGTCTTTTCTTTGTCATGTGGCTGACACCTCTGGTGACAAAGCAAAAATATCCCAAACAGCCAGCCACTCTTGCAAGTGCTAGACAGACTGCTTTGCACACTGATCAACAGCTGTCAAAAATCGTTCTGTGGAGGACACCAGGGATAAGACCAATGTGGAAACAGAAGAATAAACAGTCTAATTTTTGCCAGTAAAGGGCACAACAGGAGCCCTACTGTAGTGTAAACAAATTTCACTCTGATTTTAATTAGGTGGGGGTGGGGAGAATATCAGACTGCATTAATTCATTTAGCTCTCTTTGGCAGCGTGGATAGCACAGAGCTTACCAAGTTAAATCACTAATCGGTCACAGTGGGAAAGATGATTTTGGCTGTAGTATTATTTTCCTTCTTCAGTGCTTTAAATACATTTTGAGGAGATGGCCCCTTTTTGATTTTAAGATGTATGCCCCCAAAACATACACACTGATTCAAAATAGAATGAATTAAAAAAACCAGCTATTTTATTTCTTAAGATCAATATTAGAAATAGATAATGTGGATACTCAGTGTCCAGAATCACAAATATTGAAAATCGTCTTTCCAGGTTTATAAAGAAACGGAGGAGTGAGGAGGCTACATTAATTCATGCTCATTTACAATGGCAGCTAGCAAAATTGAAACCCTATATAAGGAACTTAATATAACATGTAAGTAGCCCCATTGACTTTGGTGGTTATGCATGGGCTTAAATGACTTGGTGAGTCAGAAAAATGCTGTGGAAATTTGTTTGTATTCTTATGGAAATTACTTTAATTATACTGTTTCCAATTGTTGTCACAGATCTGGCTGGGTGGCAAATATAGATCTTTGTTAAAGAAGGTTTCAGGAAATGCTAAAGCAGCCAAAAGAATAGGGGAAGAGTACAGAAATTGGAATGGAGGTTTAGAACATGAAAAAGGTCACACTTTATTCTCTTTGCTGAGAAAAAGATGCCAAAAAGTGGATGGAATTCTAACAACATTGCTACGTTGTTATATAGCAGTAACTCTGGGAACCAGGGATCCATCTCCATTACAATACAAAATCTGTTTTGCAGATAATAATTTCCTACTTTCAAAGTCAGTGCTTTGAATGGCTAGTTCTTTCTCTTCTAATCATTTAAAGTGCTATAATTTTGTGGGTAAAAGATGAAATATTCTATTTAGTCCATTAAAATAAATGCCCACCCACTGTCCTCCTGTCAACTACCAAGGGAGGTTGTGACATCTCCATCACTGAAGATATTTAAGAGCAGGGATGGTCTAGACAGTGCTTGGTCCTGCTGAGAGGGCAGGGAACTGGACTCGATGACCTCTTGAGGTCCCTTCCAGTTCTAGTGTTCAATGATTGTACTGGAAAAGGGCAAAATGCTACTTAAGGTTTGTGGGAACCTCTGGGTCGTGTGTTTACATTCTAGTTCACTAAAGAGAAAGGTTTCTGCTGACAGTGCAGATGGCACTAATCATAATAATATTTGCAAATCTGGACTCAGAGAGTTTTGCAGACCCAGAGTACTTACAGGAAAAAAAAATTTAGCAAGTGCTTAGCACCCACCAGAAGCTAGCTCCTCCCCTTCCTTCCCAGCTCCTCCCACCCATAGCAGTTAGCTGTTCCATGGTGTGCAGGAGGTACTAAAAGGAACAGAACTGATGGAGTGAGGATTGGGTGCATTTGGAAGAGGGTGTGGAACTAGGAAGGAAGACCCAAGACAAGGGCTGAGTGAACATAAGAACATAAAAGAACATAAGAATGGCCATACTGGGTCAGACCAAAGGTCCATCCAGCCCAGTATCCCGTCTGCCAACAGTGGCCAATGCCAGGTGCCCCAGAGAAGGAGAACAGAAGACAATGGTCAAGTGATTTATCTCCTGCCATCCATCTCCTGCCCTTGTACTGAAGGCTAGGGCACCATACTTTACCCCTGGCTAATAGCCATTTATGGACCTGACCTGCAAAAATTTATCGAGCTCTTTTTTAAACCCTAATAGAGTCCTGGCCTTCACAGCCTCCTCTGGCAAGGAGTTCCACAGGTTGACTGTGCGCTGTGTGAAGAAAAATTTCCTTTTATTAGTGTTGAACCTACTACCCATCAATTTCATTTGGTGTCCCCTAGTTCTTGTATTATGGGGAAAGGTACATAATTTTTCTATGTTCACTTTATCCACATCATTCATGATTTTATATGCCTCTATCATATCACCCCTCAATCGCCTCTTTTCCAGACTGAAAAGTCCCAGTCTCTCTAGCCTCTCCCCATATGGGACCCGTTCCAAACCCCTAATCATCTTAGTCGCCCTTTTCTGTACCTTTTCTAATGCCAATATATCTTTTTTGAGGTGAGGAGACCACATCTGCACACAGTACTCAAGATGTGGGCATACCATAGTTTTATATAGGGGAAGTATGATATCTTTTGTCTTATTATCTATCCCTTTTTTAATAATTCCTAACATCCTATTTGCTTTACTAACTGCCGCTGCACACTGCATGGATTCCTTCAGAGAACTATCCACTATAACTCCAAGATCCCTTTCCTGATCTCTCGTAGCTAAATTTGACCCCATCATGTTGTATGTGTAATTTGGGTTATTTTTTCCAATGTGCATTACCTTACACTTACCCACATTAAATTTCATTTGCCATTTTGCTGCCCAGTCACTCAGTTTGCTGAGATCTTTTTGTAGTTCTTCACAATCCCTTTTGCTTTTGACTGTCCTGAACAACTTGGTGTCATCTGCAAACTTTGCCACCTCACTGCTTACCTCTTTTTCTAGATCATTGATGAACAAGTTGAACAGGATCGGTCCCAGGACTGACCCCTGGGGAACACCACTACTTACCCCCCTCCATTGTGAAAATTTACCATTTATTCCAACCCTTTGTTTTCTGTCTTTTAACCAATTCCCGATCCATGAAAGGATCTTTCCTCCTGTCCCATGACCGCCTAATTTACATAAAAGCCTTTGGTGTGGGACCGTGTCAAAGGCTTTCTGGAAATCTAGGTATATTATGTCCACTGGGTGCCCCTTGTCTGCTTGTTTATTAACCTCTTCAAAGAATTCTAATAGATTAGTTAGACACGACTTCCCTCTGCAGAAACCATACTGACTTTTGCCCAACAATTCGTGCTCTTCTACGTGCCTTGCAATTTTATTCTTTACTATTGTTTCTACTAATTTGCCTGGTACTGATGTTAGACTTATCGGTCTATAATTGCCAGGGTCTCCTCTGGAGCCTTTTTTAAATATTGGCGTTATATTGGCCGTCTTCCAGTCATTGGGTACCGAAGCGGATTTAAAGGATAGGTTACAAACCACTGTTAATAACTCCGCAATTTCACATATGAGCTCTTTCAGAACCCTTGGGTGAATACCATCTGGTCCTGGAGACTTGTTACTATTCAGCTTATCAATTAACTCCAAAACCTCCTCTAATGTCACTTCAACCTGGGAGAGTTCGTCAGATTTGTCACCTAAAAAGGCTGGCTCAGATTTAGGAACCTCTGTAACATCCTCAGCCGTGAAGACTGAAGCAAAGAAATCATTTAATCGCTCCGCAATGGCACTGTCTTCCTTGATCGCTCCTTTTATATCTTTATCGTCCAAGGGCCCCACTGCTTCTTTAGCGGGCTTCCTGCTTCTAATGTATTTAAAAAACATTTTACTATCACTTTTTTAATTTTTGGCTTGCTGTTCCTCAAAATCTTTTTTGGCTTTTCTTACTACGTTATGACACTTAATTTGGGAGTGTTTATGTTCCTTCCTATTTTCCTCACTAGGATCTGACTTCCACTTTTTAAAAGCTGCCCTTTTCTCTCTCACTGCCTTTTTAACATGGCTGTTAAGCCATGGTGGTTCTTTGTTAGGTCTCTTTCTGTGTTTTTTTATTTGGGGTATACATTTAAGTTGGGCCTCTAGTATGGTGTCTTTAAACAGTTTCCATGCAGCTTCCAGGGATTTTAGTTTAGTTACTCTACCTTTTAGTTTCTGTTTAACTAGCTTCCTCATTTTAGTGTAATTCCCCTTTTTGAAATTAAATGCCAGAGTGTTTGACCGCTGCGGTGTTCTTCCCAACACAGGAATATTAAAAGTTATTATATTGTGGTCACTATTTCCAAGCGGTCCAGTAACAGTTACCTCTTGGACCAGATCCTGCGTTCCAGTCAGGACTAGATCGAGAATTGACTCTCCCCTTGTGGGTTCCTGTACTAGCTGCTCCAAGAAGCAGTCATTTAAGGCATCAAGAAATTTAATCTCTGAATCCCGTCCTGAGGTGACAGGTACCCAATCAATATGGGGATAACTGAAATCTCCTATTATTACTGTGTTTTTTATTGTGATAGCCTCTTTAATCTCCCTTAACATTTCAGCATCACTATCACTGTCCTGGTTAGGTGGTCGGTAATATATTCCTAATGCCATATTCATATTAGAGGAATGAATTGTTATCCATAATGATTCTATGGAACATTTTGATTCCTTTAGGATTTTTGTTTCATTTGATTCTATATTATCCTTCACATATAGTACCACTCCGCCACCCACACGACCTGTTCTGTCTTTCCGATATAATTTATATCCCGGTATGATAGTGTCCCACTGATTGTCCTCTTTCCACCATGTTTCTGTGATGCCTATTCTGTCAACTTCCTCCTTTGATATGAGGTACTCCAGTTCACCCATCTTATTAGACAGACTCCTAGCATTTGTGTAAAAACACTTTAAAAAACTACCACTATTTATATGTCCGCCTTTCACAGATGCCTTGCATTTTTTTATATGCGATTGTTTCACATCTGATCTTGCCCATATATTATTTCCCACGTTCCCTATCTGACTAACTTCTAGGGCATCCCTATCTATGGAGCCTCGTGTAAGAGAAGTCTCCATCTGATCCACGTGCTCCCCCGCACCAATCGGCTTTCCCCCACCTCTTAGTTTAAAAACTGCTCTACGACCTTTTTAATGTTTAATGCCAGAAGTCTGGATCCACCTTGATTTAGGTGGAGCCCATCATTCCTGTATAGGCTCCCCCTACCCCAAAAGTGTCCCCAGTTCCTAATAAATCTAAACCCCTCTTCCCTACACCATCGTCTCATCCACGCATCGAGACTCTTAAGTTCTGCCTGTCTATCTGGCCCTGCGCGTGGAACTGGAAGCATTTCAGAGAATGCCACCATAGATGTTCTGGATTTCAGTCTCTTTCCTAGTAACCTAAATTTGGCCTCCAGAACATCTCTTTTACCCTTCCCTATGTACCGACATGTACCACGACCACTGGCTCCCCCCAGCACTGCCCATAAGTCTGTCTAGATGCCTCGAGAGATCCGCAACCTTCGCACCAGGCAGGCAAGTCACCATACGGTTCTCCCGGTCATCACAAACCCAACTATCTATATTTCTAATGATCGAATCCCCCACTACTAAAACCTGTTTCTTCCTAACAGCTGGTGCTCCCTCCCCCGGAGAAGTATCCTTGGCGCGAGAGGATACCATAGCACCCTCTGAAAGGAGGGTCCCAACTATGGGATGGTTTCCCTGTGCTCCCATTGACTGCTCTCCTTCCCTGAGCCTTTCTTCCTCCATAACAGCATCAGGACTGTCAGATTGGAGGTGGGACAGCCCTACTATGTCCCGGAAAGTCTCATCAACAAACACCTCTGCCTTCCTTAGCTCCTCCAGTTCAGCCACCCTGGCCTCCAAAGCATGCACTCAGTCTCTGAGGGCCAGGAGCTTCTTGCATCAAGCGCACACATACGCCACCCGCCCACAGGGTAGGTAGTCATACATACTGCACTCGACACAATAAACAGGATAGCTCCCACTCTGCTGCTGGGCTTCTGCCTCCATTTCCTACTCTAATTATATATGAGGGTTTAATTAAATGTTTCAGATAAAGGTTGTTATAAAGGATTTACGTTTAAGGGCAATAGAAGTCACTGGCTCCCTCCAAGCTCCCCCTCTCAAAACTCCCTCCTGTTAGCACTCACCCTGTTCATAAGCACCCGGTCGCAAAGCTCCCTGGTCGCCTACTAGCGGGCTTTAAGTGCTTGGCCTCCCTGAGAGCTCCTCCCTCTGCTTACAGCTCAGCCAATCAGCACACGGTGTTTCAATTCAAACCTAATCAAGACTCACAGCTTCCAACTGCCTGCCTGAGCACACGGCCTTTCAAACAAACACTCAGCTCAGCACTCCAAACTCCAAACAAACAAACAAACACAAGCCCAGAACCCCCAAACACAAGCAGCCACTTACCCCAAGGTGCTTTAGTTTGCTCCTTCCTTCTCCTCCTCCAGGAGAGACTCTCAAAACTCCCTCCTGTTCGCAAGCACCCGGTCGCAAAACTCTCTGGTCGCTTACTAGCGGGCTTTAAGTGCTCGGCACCTCTGAGTCCAGAGGAAGCCATGGCCTTTGCCTGGAACAGCCCTTGGGTTTAAACCAGGCAGGGACCCAGTCAGGAGCCTGCTGCATCCTTCAAGACAGGATTCCCATTCTCTATGTCAGCAGTGGATTGGTTACCTGGCTGACGAAAATATGGCCATTTCTGCTGCAGGGGTCAGGTGGTCCTTTTCTGTTAATTGGTCAACCACAGTGAGGATTACTGTATGTCTGTTAGAGCTGGGGAGCTTGATTATAAAGCATTTTATGATTTTGTTTCATATGTGTCCATTTATTTCCAGTTTTTAGACAGAGTCCCAGAAGCCATTAATATGGAGGGAGGGGGTTGGGTGGAGCAGCTTTGTGGTGGTGTATGTCTCAGAAGAGTCAACATATAAGTAGATTGTTCTCTGCATTCAAAGCCACCAGAAGACATAGAAAGCCAAAAGGAGGATTTCTGAGGCAACTTGGAGGGACTTCTAAGAGCCAGGCATGATAGAGTCATAGTATCCCTCCTTGGGGGGATCCCAGAGGAACATTCAAGCAGACCTTGACATATAATAAACTAAGCTAGACCTGAGGTGGCCCTTGACCTTCTGCCTCAGGTTGCCTGTGGAGGGCTTCTTTCCTACAGAAGAATGGATCAGTGATATGAGATCTTGGGGAATCATAGTGCCCAGAAAGTTATGGGGCTTCAGAATATGTGTGGTCCTCTTTGCTGGCAAGATAGTTCCCGCTTCAGAACAAGGCAGCAGTGATTTTATTCTGGGCCCTGAGATGGTGTGTGATGGTGAAAATGAAGCATATGAAGCTCGGAAAAGCTGCCTCTAGTTCAGATGCATGGTTTGTCAGAGGCACTGTAAGTATTGATGGTCCATGCCAACCTGCGTTGGGTCCTCAGCACTCTAAAGAGTGGCTCCATTATTCAAAGGCCACTTTGATGCCTAAAAGCCTTTATCTATAATTTCATATTCCTGTGCAGGAGCAGTCATCTTCCATAAATAATAGGCTCTAGGGAGAAGGTTCTGCAAACTTCATGTTGGGTCAGGATGGGCCAGGATTGGGTATTCTAAAGGTCTTAAATCACTAGAATGCTTCTTGGCTCATCAGAGACCAAGTGAAGGTGAAGGAGATGGAGGTGGAGAAGCATTCTTAGCAGGCAATTTGGCCTGAAAATCCAGAGATGAAGTTAGTGAACATTGTAGCTCTTTGATTTTTCTTGGTGGATGCTCCAAACAGCATTACCAGGCATTGTTGGCACATAATGGCACATACAACATTGCTGGAAGTGCATGAGATCTTGTAATTAACAATTAGGTCCAGTGATGGTGTCCCAAGAATAAATATGTGGATAAAGTTGGCAGTGGGTTTTGTTTCAAGGAAAAGTTCCAGGATTAGAATTGCCATGGTGTAGCCTGTGATTGCTGGTAATAACCTTTCTCAAGTTAGGAGGTGTCTATAAGAGAGGACAGGTCTGCTTCCTTTCCTTTGAAGTTTGTAGTTATCTCAGACAGGACACCCTCCCCCTCCCCTTGTTCAATCCTATTTGATTTGTCAGTTTTTATTGCTTTGGGTTTTTTTTTTTGGTCCTCTGTACTTATAAATGTCAGTCTGTCTTGGAAATGAGATTGATCAGATGAAGTGGGTCTGTTCCACAAAAGCTCATCACTGAACAGATCATTTTGTTAGTCTTTAAAGTGTTACATTTCTGCTGCTTTGTTTTGTAGGAGGTAAGTGATAGACTAGAGTCAAACCTGAGGCCAACATCATCAGAAAAGTTCATAGTCAAGATCCAGACCTGGAGCAATATCTAAACAAAGTCCAAATCAGATTTCAGGGGCTGTATTAGGATGCAAAGTCCAAATCAGTCCAAGATATCAGTCAGAAGCAGAAATGTTCATGGCAGCTACAGAAAATCTGCACTGCTCCCTTAACAGCTCCTGGAATACCCCTGGGGTTATATAGATGGGGGGAGTCAATCACAAGTCTGTCAGTTGGAATTAGTGTGACTTCCTGTGGTCTGTGTCCATAGTGAGTTGTGGGTAGTGAAACATGCAGGGATTACAGGGTTGGGATGTTTGCTTTATGGCAGATCTGCTGGCCCACGTTTGAGACCAGCTGGGATTTAGATAATTGAGTTGGTATTTTAAAGTACTGTCGATTCAGCTATTGTTAGTGCATGAGCCCTGCTAGCATGATTCTGCCAAAATAAACTGGCAAACTTGTTCTCATGGGCTGTGCAGCTGTATACTTAATGAACACACACACTCATCTAAGTCAGTACAGGAGGGAGGGAGGGAGGGAGGTTAGTGTATAACTTTATTTGGATTGCAAACTCTTCAGGGCAGACACCATCTGTTTTTCTCTGTGTGCATAGCACCTAGCATAGTGGTGTCCTGAGTTCCTGATACAATATGAATAAGTAGTATTGTTACTTCATTTTAAATTATTTTGAAGGCATTCACATAATACATTATTGTGGGGCATATAAGAACAGAAGGACAATGTAGGTGAGATGAAGTGATAACTGAAGTTAATTCACAATAGAAAGAAAATACTTGTTGGCATCCAATCATTTTTAAGCAAAATTAATGGATTTAACAATGCAAGCTTATAATCCTGGTGAGTTACCCCTATTCCCATCTCCCTCTTCCCTCCTACTGTTTGTTACATTGACTTATTTGAAACAAAGCTAAAATAAGACTGAAAGCTTTGTCAGGCAAGGTTTGTCCCTTCCATCATGCTTACAAAATACTGGTAGTACAGTGGGGCCTTCATGCTGATTGGGGTCTGTTAGCATTACTGATCTATAAATATTACTGTTAAATCATTATGAATGATAAATCCTATACCCGGACTTAACGGAGGAATGAACATCTCAATTATGTAATATACTATCTGGTTGGATACACTTCATTCTTCATATAACTCAGTAAAATGGCATGAGAATATTTTAAAAAATAGTAGGTTTCTGTATAGGAGTCAACAGTTTGTCTTTAAGTGTTATGTAAGATTCTTTTAATGCTATAAATGTGATTTAAGTTATCACATTTTTAGCAAGTTATGCATTCAAAAGCTCCAATAGATGGCTTGTTTATTGTTATTTCTGTTCTTGAAAAACAAAGCCAAAACATCTTTAAGTGTTAATTAAATTCTTTTTCCTGTTAAAAAAAATCAATATGAACTTCTCAAATTGAATAAACATGAATGAAAAATAATGCCTCAGTGAAATAACTGTTGTATGAAAGCTGGTCATTTCTATGCAAATCACTGATTATTCATCTTTGTATTGATCTTAAAGTACTCTGATACTACCAAAATAATTTTTTTCAAAGGACAATCTGTAGGATGCTTTTGGATCAGAATGTAATGAGCATTGTGTGGAGACTACACTAATTTTCTTGATGGGCTATCTCCAACTGGCAAAAGAGTCCTTGTCTGCAATTCTTTCCTTGGATTTATCAGCATGTGGAACACAGCTGACCAAAGCTAAAATTGTTTTGCTTGCAGATTCTGGCAGGAGTGGATGGGATGTTCTGCAGTGATTCTATTTCTCCCTATGTTCAAAGTGGGAGACTGATCCTCTTCCCACAAGGTCCACTTGGATGGGATCCTGTCTTATCATCTTTCTGTTAATGTATGCTACTATTACAGAATCACAGAAATGCAGGGCTACAGGGGACCTCTCATGAGGTCATGCAGTCCAGCCCCTGCAGGGAAGCAGGATGTAAATCATGCCTTACAGGTATTTGCCATGGGATGTTTTAAGTACAGGTTAGATAGAGATTCCCCAGACTCCCTTAGAAGCCCATTCAGTGCTCAAGTATCCTTATAATTAGAAAGTTCTTCCTGCTATCTAACCCAACCCTACCTTTCTATAATTTCCTTTTTATCCCACCTTCACTAAACATGAAGAACAAATCACTGTACTTCTTAACTCGAAGACTGTTAGTTAAGTCTTCTGTTGTTGTATGCTTGAAAACTTGTCTTGCTCACCAACAGCTATGAGACTAATAAAAAAACATCACCTCACCCCCCATTTTCTCAGGCCCTCCCTCTCATCTTCTTTTCCCCAGATTCTACATGCCCAGCTTTTTATAACTTTTCCTGACAGAGCAAGTGTTGCTATTTGGGGATCTATGTTTTAGATTCCCTAGTGTGCCTATATCTCCCTTACAATGAGTCACTCGCTGATAAACAGAGCACTCCAATGGAAGCCTTATCAGTGCCAATTAGGGAGGCAGCTGTCCCCCTCAAGGTTTATATGTGACACTCCAGTTACTACACCTGTGGTCCCACCTACACAAGAAAGAGGTCAAATGATGTCAATTCACCAGATGGGCTGTACCTGTGAGGAGAGTTAGACTTAAGGAGCCAGCACAGATTACAGATGGAATCCAGCTGAGCAGCAGCAGGAAGGGGTAATATAAGGCCAAGCAGTGAGAGCAAAAGGGGGCTGGGGTGTAGGTGTTATCCTGGGTTTAGCAAGGAAGAGGAAAAAAAAATCTCACACAGCTCATTTTCTCTCCTGGGGTAGGTAAAAGTTCTTGGAGACAAACCCAGACAAAAGAGTTTACCCAGAGAAATATTCCAAATGGAAGCCTGACAAGGGAAATTAGGAATATACTTTGGGAAATAGCAGCAATGTTTGATATTATGCAGAGCTTAGTCTTGGCTTTGAGAGTCTCTGAGCTAAAAACCACAGTAGCGAGTGGGCTGGTGTTTCCCTACTAGTCTTGAGGGAAAGGGACAGCCTACACTGTGAATTGGATGTCTGCCAGAGACAGTCAAAGAAAGACTGATTCTCCTGATAGGAAAAAAAAAACAGACAGTGACCAAGCTACGAAAAGAGGGAGCAAGTGAGCCCAAAGCATGGGAAGACACACAAGCTATGTCTACGTTAGTGATCTGTTGACAGAAGTCACTGTCAGAAGATATCTTCTGACAAAATCTCTGCCAATAGATCATGTCCACACGGCAAAGTGATCCACTCTGTTGACAGAGAACAGCCGGATTGCCCAGATGCTCTCTTGACAGAACAGCCAGCTGGAAGCACAGCAGACAGGGCTGCCCGGTGAACTGGAAGCCTTTTCTGTCAATAGAGCCTACCCCCGGAGCATCCACATTTGTTTTCTGTTAGATGCATTTTGCCTCCTCCGGGGATGGCAGAACACTGTCAACAGAAGTGCCACATTCTGTCAATGTACTGTTAACAGAACACCTTTGTAACGTTGATGTCAGTTTTGTCAACAAAACTCCCTAGTGTAGACATAGCCACACAGCCTAAGCAGAGGGTGTTGAGCTGTTCATGAGCGAATCCCCATGAAAAGACACCACAAAATATTAGCCTTTTTTACAATGACTTATATGCCATGTGTGATCTGCTGTAACCCCCAGATTCTTTTCTGCAGTACTTCTGCCGTGCCAGTTACTGATTTTGTATTTAGGCATTTAATTTTTCCTTTCCAACTGCAGTATTTTGCAGTGCTCTTTATTGGCATTCATCATCTTGTTGATTTCAGAGAAGTTTTCCTATTTAAGGTCATCCTGAATTCCAAACCTGTTCTCTAAACTGTTTGCAGCCCTTTCCAGATTGGTGTCATTCAGATTTTAGGAGCACATTCACTACTGCGTTATCCAAATCACTAGTGAAAATACTGACCAGGACCAGAGCCAGGACTGATCTCTGCAAGTCCCCACTAAGTATGTTGCCCCACTTGTACAATGAACTGTCAATAAATAGTGAGTATGCCCAGTCAACAAGATGTGCACTCACCATATTGCAATTTCATCTAGACCGCAATTCCCTAATTAACTTATTAACATGTCATAATACATGTCTAAAATCTCACAAAAAATCAGGCTATACCACATCTACTGCTTCCATCCTATTCAGTAAACCACCCTAATTAGGTTGGCTTGGTGTGATTTGTTCTTGATCAATCCATGCTGGCTATTCTTTGTAAGTCATGTTCTACATAATAGATTGATTAATACTGTAATTTTTTTCAGTACCTTTCCAGATGTCAAAGTTAGGTTAACTGATCTATTGTTCCTGTGTCCTTTATTTCCCTTTTTGCAAAAGAGCCAGTCAGAAAGTTTCCAATGGAGGCTTTTTCCACTGGAAGGCAGATTAATCAAAACATGCATTCCCATGGGAATTTATTGATCTTCATGAAGCTTTCCAGAGACATTTTCATGATTTTCTGCAAATAACTTAGTGGTTTGAGTGTTGGCCGCTAAACCCAGGCTTGTGAGTTCCATCCCTGAAGGGGCCACTTAGGGATCTGGGGCAAATAGATTAAAAGAAAACCTGTCAAGGATGGTGATAGGTCCTTCTGTGAGTGCAGGGGACTGGACTTGATGACCTCTGAGGGTCCCTTCCAGTTCTATGAGATAGGTATATCCCCCACAAGTACACTGCTTAGATGGCTCCTGGCAACCAGGCCTATCAGGCTCCCATACCCCAGGTTTTTTAATGCTTTTTTTCCAAAATTCTCACAGTGAAAGAACATTTCATGGCCAGATCTAGTTAGCATGTTGGGGAGAAAATTTAAGGAGGTTTTGGGCTGAGAGCCACATTGTGCTGACTGTACTCAGCTCTACATCTTTTGCAGAAAATCCAAGTAGTGTTTTTGCAGTGCCTGACAGGGACAGGCATGCAGAGAAGGTGAACTGTGTGACAGTAAATCCTGACAAAATTAGGAAATTATTCTGTAGGAAGAAGGTGTTATCATAATGAGATTAAGTTCTTTCAGCTGCTTTGTTTAGATTTGTGCACAAAAATTATTTTGGATCCTCATTGGCTCCGAAGAACCCTACCTGACAGTTGGGGTCAAAAGTATTTCTTATCATCATTTGACTTGGATCCCGTGACTTTTCCTATTGTTTGCAGACCTCACTGTGATTCTCCCTGAAAGTCACCATGCTGTGGCCCCTCAGTCTCACTCACTACAAGCTCCTAAGACTCTCTATGTTACCGGACAGCCAGCTGGCTCGCAGCCAAGCTGGTCCTAATGTTGCGGGAGGTGGAGCTTTGCCTGCCTGCTGAGCATACTTGTGATGCGTTAGCTCAGATTTGTGAAGTTGAGCGGCATCTTGCCCTGGTAACCTACTGCCTATCCTCAGTATACTAGATGTTGCTTCTTTGAAAAAAAGTCAATAGCACTGAACCAATTTACATTTGGCTGAGATTTTGGACCTGTAAAGTTTTGTGTTTGTTTTAAAGCAGCAAGAGAAGATTTTGGTACATACATACTTTTTGTGTTGTTGTTGTTGTTGTTTGTTTTCCACTATGTTATCCACCTTCCTGACACCCTTGGAATGAACAGCCAAATTTAAACCGTGTTCTTGCAAGCAGTTTCAGGCAGGCGAACCCTCTACACACATGGAAGAGCTCCTTCCCACCATGAAGATCTGAATGCATAAATCAGCTTGTCGGATCAGAGACTTAAACTGTAAGCTTCTGTAAGATTGCAAGGCATTGACCTGTTTTTATCTGCGCAAACAACAAATAAGAAGATTGTGTCAGTGATGGCTGGCAATTTGGGTATAGAATTCTGATCAGGACTAATGTTATAATTTATGTGTCTGATATGGTTTTCAGTGCTGTAAATGGACCTAGAGGCTCAGAAAAGGGGCAAGTTAATACTAGGATAAATCTAAATAAATACAAAGGGGAACCTGAGTAACTTAATTAGATTTAAATGTACTCACCTACACCAAGAGACACAGCACAATGCACAAAATTTAAGTATTTAAAAAAACCTTAATGTTTGCTTAGCCTTTTCCCCAATAAATATTAATGAGAAAAATATGAATCTCGTTCTGTTTCTCCCCATCAAGGGGGGACAGGAATGCATAATGAATAGTGCCTAAACTCCCGACTACTTCTGAAATATTCTGAAAATGGGAGGATACATGTTGAGCAATGTTTGTACTTCTTGCTCATCCATTCTGTATTAATAATACACGGGCACACGTACTTTATGTTCATGCTAAACTCTGTTATTCATCCATTATTTTGACTTGAGACAAATACAACTCCGCAATTAAAAGACTGTCAGACTCAAGTTCGTAGCATATCTTCTTAAAACCACCTATAGCACATCCTCTTATAACAAGTCCATTTACTCCTTCTCATCTCAAAAAGTCCTGCAGCAAGGCCCTTCCTCCACTAAGGCAGGCTCAGCACTTATCCCTCTGGTGTAGGGAGGTGGGGCTTGGACCATGTAGTGGTTTTTTTTTTTTACCACTTGGCATTTATTTCTCATTTTCTAAATATTCCTCAGGACAGACTGAAGGAGCACCCATCTGCAAAAAACAAACCACACCACACACACACAAACCAAAGGGGGATCTTTTTCATAACCCCCACCTCACAGGTTGTGTGGCCTTGTTATTGGTTTGTCCTTCTCATAAGCAGGAAGTCAGTTACGTAGTTTCTTCTGTAGGGGGAAGAGCAAATGTCTGCTGTGGAGGAACATTTTACCCCACTGCTGCTGGCCCTGAACAGCTTGTTTCTAGTCCTTCCTTCCTCACCAGAGCAGTTTTTTTTAAAGGTCCCAGGCATCCCTTAAATTATGTCTTAGGTAACCTGAGGCAGCCCCTTTTCAGCTCATAGGGAAAGGGCCTTTGCCACTCCATGGCTACGTCTACACGTGCCCCAAACTTCGAAATGGCCACGCAAATGGCCATTTCGAAGTTTACTAATGAAGCGTTGAAATGCATATTCAGCACTTCATTAGCATGCAGGCGGCAGCGGCGCTTCAAAATTGATGCTCCTTGCCGCCGCGCAGCGCGGCCAGACGGGGCTCCTTTTCGAAAGGACACCGCCTACTTCGAAGTCCCCTTATTCCCATGAGCTGATGGGAATAAGGGGACTTCGAAGTAGAAGGCGTCCTTTCAAAAAGGAGCCCCGTCGGGACGAGACGCAAGGCGGCAAGCCGCATCAATTTCAAAGCGCCGCTGCCGCCCGCATGCTAATGAAGAGCTGAATATACATTTCAGCGCTTCATTAGTAAACTTCGAAATGGCCATTTGTGTGGCCATTTCAAAGTTTGGGGCATGTGTAGACACAGCCCATGGCTAACATTCCTACCTTCCATCTTATAGCTGCCCAGTCTGATGGTCACACAGCATTTGAAGAAATGTACCTCCTCCATACACATCACCATAGTAATAATTTGGAGATATTCTTAAAATTAATTTCTCCAGAATAATTGGAGTGCCTACCAATTACAGTAACAGTATAGCTGGTAAAAACATTTATGAATTATATTTTTTAAAAATCTTTGATTTAATGTCATAAGGGTAACCCTGCAAAGGGATTTACATGCGATACTCTTTTGCCGCTGGTGAGGAACCCTATTAACTACAGTTGGGCTTTGTCTCAGTGTAGGATGCATAGCCATGGATTATCTGGTAGGATCAGGACCTCAGTTGTGGAACCATAGCTGTGTTCTACAGTTAGGAATCCTGATCAATACTACAGACTTATGTGGGTAGAATGACATTGTGCAGGGTTGTGGAAAATCCACACCCCTACGTGATGCAGTTATACCATTCTAAGCCCCAGCATCGATGGTGCTATATTAGTGGAAGGGTTTCACACTAGCCTCTTGGGGAGATGGAGTATCTACACCATCTCTCCTGGAGATGCTTTTCACTAAATCCAACAGCAGCAAGTATGGACAGAATAGTAGGGGCTTAGGACCAATTAAATTTCCCCAGTTTAAGAAGTTGGCCCTCTGGTGCTCAAGGCCACTTCTTCCCTTCAGATGACAATACTCAGTGTTGACAATTGACGTTTTCTCAGTGAGTCCTTTCTATTAACTCAGCTGCCATTATGATATAAGTATGTCAGGTAGGGTTCTTTGGAGCCAATGACGCTCCAAAATAATTCTTATGCACAAATCTATAGTGATTAAAATCAATCTTGAAGTGGTAAGCTTTAGTTGCACCTAATTGAGAGCTACAGGAAAAATGAGTTTTGTGGGACATGTATGATAAACAGAGAGAAAGAAACAGACAGCAATAAGACTGTTATCTCCGGTCATTAGGTTATCATTCCCGAAAAAAAAAAAAGAAAAGAAAGAAAGGAAGAAAAGGGACTCTAACTTTGTGGCTAACCCAGTGCAAACAGCCGTACTTATTAATTAGTAATGAAAACCTGCTATAACTATAACTTTTTACTGTAAGCATTTAGTATTACTAGCCCAATAACATATGGAAATGAAATATGACATTGAGTGTTATACTTAAATGTGACATGAGCTGTTCAATAATGTATATGCTAGAGTTCATTTTCTTCCTGTTATACAATATCTTGGGGGTTTTCAATTTATATTCATAAGATTTCTTACCTTATTCATTAGGTTTCAAACTGACTATTCCTTGGGCAATCAAATTCAAAAATGCAGACTCTCCCTAGTAAATATCTTATGAGAGCATGAACTATAAAAGTTTAGCAACAATTTTTGCAGAGGTAGGCAAAGAGGGTATAGAATGAAATCCAAAATTAGTCTATTCATATGGAACAACAAAATAAAGCTATTGTTTCGGAAAATATAAAGACTACATCGAAATGTGGGATATTTCAAAGGCAACAGGCTCCCTTCCTCCAAGCCACTGGAGGAAAAAAGAATTTTGGTCAGTGAAAGCTTCAAAGCAGACTGCATCCTGGCAAGTATACCTCTCTGGCAGAAGGGGTGACAGTGGCTCCTCACCAGAGGCATGGCCAGGGGTGGCAATATTATGGGGTAAGAGAACGTCAGTAGAAAGACATGGAACCTGAGGAAATGAGGGTGAGCGAAGCACTGAGCAGAGACAATAGATGTCCTTTTCCAAATTGTATCTGGAACATAGTTCCCTGCTACCAAATCAAAAACCACCCAAGACCCACAGACTTTAATGAGACCAACATTTTATCTCAGGGCTGAGCTCTAACTAGGTCCCCAAGTATGACTCTCATTTCATTGGATGTGGGTTCTCAAATTCTAGATTTGTCCTCTCTACCTTTTAGATAGCCTTGCAGAATAATACTATGTTTAGACTGCAGGTGCTGTTTCAGGATACAGAGGTATCTCAAAATAGCAACGCGGTGGCTTTTCCCAATGCTCAAAATGGTACTGCCATTTTGAAGCCGTGTCTACACGTGCACGCTACTTCGAAGTAGCGGCACTAACTTCGAAATAGCGCCCGTCACGGCTACACGCGTCGGGCGCTATTTCGAAGTTAACTTCGACATTAGGCAGCGAGACGTCGAAGTCGCTAACCCCATGAGGGGACAGGAATAGCGCCCTACTTCGACGTTCAACGTCGAAGTATGGACCGTGTAGTCGTTGCGCGTCCCGCAACGTCGAAATTGCGGGGTCCTCCATGGCGGCCATCAGCTGAGGGGTTGAGAGACGCGCTCTGCAGCCCCTCAGTTCAATGGTGGCCGCGTGGAGCGGCCCCTTAAAGGTCCCCTCCCCCTCCCTTCCTGTGCAGGAAGCTGAGAGAACGTGCAGGCGGCAGCCCAGACACGCGGCCAGCCTGCACGTTCCTCAGCCAGCACAGCCAGCCACCACAGCTGCGATGGCTGCCCAGCAGCCCCCCCAGCGCCCCCAGGGGACGCCCCCCAAGGGGAGCCAGGGCAGCCAGCCCAGCCAGGCAGGCAGCCAGGCTGGCAAGTGGCAGCGGGGCCCCTCCTGGACGGAGGCCGAGCTGCGGGACCTGCTGGGGCTCTGGAGTGAGGAGGAGGTGCTCCAGGTAATGGGGAGCAAGAGGCGGAATGAGGATGCGTTCGCTTGGCTGGCTGACGGCCTGGCTGCCCGGGGTCACCCTGCCCGCACTCCTGATCACGTCAGGAGTAAGGTGAAGGAGCTGCGGCAGGGTTACTCCCGGGCCCGGGATGCGGCCGGCCGATCTGGGGCTGCCCCCATCACTTGCCCCTTTTACAGGGAGCTCAGGGACATCCTGGGCTCCCGGCACACCTCCTCCCCTCCGGCCACCCTTGATACTTCAGCCGACGAGCCCCAGCAGGCCCTTCAGCCGGAGTCTGCCCTGGAGGTAAGCCCCGCACCCCGGGGGCCCCCCCCGGAGCCCACCCCCGGGACATCGCGGCAGGAGGAGGAGGAGGAAGAGGAGGGGGGCTCCTCCTCCGCAGAATCCGGGCTGCAGATCCTCCTCCTGCCATCCCGGAGCAGCAGCCGGGCCTCCGCCCCCTGAGGATCTCCGGACCGTGGGAGTGGACAGACAGGTATGTACCCCCCTCTGGTGTACACCCCTGGGCTTGAGGGGCGGGGGTAACAGAGATGTGTCCAGGGCCCCCCACATGCTCACATGGCCATGGCCCCAAGGACAGCAGGGCCATGTCCCTCACAGCAGTGCATCAGCCCCTCCCCCCCCCCCCGCACAACAGTGCCATGCCCCATCCCCGGGGCAGGGGGGAGCGGAACCTCGAGGGGCCCCCAGGAGGAGGGGGTGGGACACCCCGCAGCAGCAGCAGCAGCAACAGCAACAGCAGCAGCAGCAGCAGCAGCATGTGATGGAGTGGGGGGAGTGCAAAAGGGAGACAGGCTAGATATGAGCAACAAGAGCCGAATAGCTCCCAGGGGCAAAGGATGATCGTGGGGCTACAGCTGGCATGTGACACCTCTGCCCTGAACAAAGAGGAGGGAGAAGCTGAGCTGGCTTTGAATTGGGGGGGGGAGGCGGGGGCCACAGGTAGAGGCTAGGGGAAGGGAGAGCTGGAAGGCAGCCAGCCTGAGGAGGGGGAGAGCTGCATCCCAGAGGGGCACCCCTTGGGGTCTTCTCCCCAGGACGGGTTGGAAGGACTGTCTCTTCCGACAGCTGGTGCTGTTACTCCTGGGACAAACAAGGCATCTGTGGCCTAAGAAACCTCTCCTGTCAGACCCTGCAGAGTGAAGTGAGAGTCGCTCCCACCAGGGGACGGGGTGCAGTGCAGGGGGACCCCTGAACCCCATCCATCACAGCAGCATCTCCCGGGGACGGGGATGGGGAACCTGCAGCACAGGGCTGGGGGGACAAAGGCCACAGCTCGGGGCCCACACTAACGCCTGTCTCCATTCTTCTTCCCCCCCTCCTCTCCTGTGTCCCGCACCTGCACCATCAGAAGGACCGGAAGAGAGCGCTGGCGAGGCATCAGTGGTCCCGGAGACCCCTCCGGGGCCATCGCTCCAGGCAAGCCCCTCGGCCGAGGACCGACCGGCCCCATGGCGGGCTAGACGGCGGACCCCGCACCACCACCAGCCGACGGCGATGGACCCCCAGCTGCTGGCCATCCACTGTCGGCAGCTGGAGGTCGCGGAGCAGCACCTGCACCTGCAGGAGTGGGCACTGGCCTGGCGCCAAGAGGCATGGGGGGCCTACATGGAGACTTTCAACCGCCTGGTGGACTACCTGGCCCCCCATGCTGCGCCGGCCGCCGCAGCGTCCACCCTGCCTGCTCCACCTGCTGCTCCGCACGTCGCCATCCCGTCCGCCGTCACCCTGCCACCCACCGCCGAGGGCCGGAGCGCCGAGGGACCCCTGGAGCCAGCTGAGACTCGCCGGGCATATCTTCCGGTCTGCCCCGCCCCCAGCCAGCCCCGGACAGGGCTGCGGCCGTGGCGGGGCTCCCGGCCACCCACGCCCAGTGCCGGACTTTAGGGGCGAGGGGCCCGGGACATGGCCCCCCCCTTGTATATAGTTGGGACTTATTATTTTGTGCCCCCCGTTTGCCCCGTCCCCCCCATGTAAATAGTTCTCCCCTTTATCATCCCCTGGTTTTCTTTTTATTACTGAACACACTTTTTTATTACTATTGTTTTATTTGTACATATTACTTTGGTTCCACACATGTTGTATATAGTTTGTTCTTGTTTTATTTATAGTTAAAAAAAATAGTTCTACAAGAAAAAGCAGTTTAAGTTCAGCCACAAGTGCGTGCTGTCATTTGTCCAGGAAAAGTGGGAGGGGGGTGCGGTTGGGTGCTCCATGGTGTGGGCGTTGGGGCAGGGAGTGTGGTGGAGGAAGGGGTGGGCAGTGGGGGGCCTGGCAGAGTTCACCCCGCGGCCTCATCATCGAAGTGGGCCCGCAGGGCCTCCCGGACCCGGGTCCCTTCGGGGTCCACCTGCCGACTGGGGGCAGCGGGTGGCTGCACGTCGGCCCTGCCGGCCTCCACAGCCCAGCCCTGGAAAAAGGCCTCCCCCTTGCTCTCCACCAAATTGTGCAGGGCACAGCAGGCACCCACAATCAGGGGGATGTTGTTGGGGCCCGCATCCAGGCGGGTCAGGAGACATCTCCAGCGTCCTTTCAGGCGGCCAAATGAGCGCTCCACCACCTGGCGCGCGTGGTTCAGGCGCTGGTTGAAGCGCTCCTGGCTAGCAAAGAGATGGCCCGTGTACGGGTGCATGAGCCAGGGCCGGAGGGGGTATGCCGCATCTGCGATGACGCAGAGGGGCATGGTGGTGTCCCCCACAGAGATCTCCTGCTGGGGGATGTAGGTCCCCGCCTCCAGCCAGCGGCACAGGCCCGAGTTCCGGAAAACCCGGGCGTCATGGGTGCTGCCAGGCCAGCCCACATAAATGTCCTGGAAACGGCCCCGGCTGTCCACTAAGGCCTGGAGGACCACAGAATGGTAGCCCTTGAGATTCATGTAGCATCCTCCACTGTGATGCGGGGCGCGGATGGGGATGTGAGTCCCATCCAGAGCCCCGAAGCAATTGGGGAAGCCCAGAGTGGCATAAGCCGCGATGGTGGCATGTGGGTCCCCCAGCCTCACGAGCCTGTGCAGGAGCATGGCATTGATGGCACACACAACCTGCAGGGAAAGCACATGGGACAGCACCAATGAGGGGTGAGCAGCGTGTGCGTGGCCCTGCCCTGCCCTCCTCTGCCCGGGCCCCCCTCCCCTGCCCGGGCCCCCCTCCCCTGCCCTGCCCTCCCCCCATGGGTTCTCTTACCTCCATGAGGACAGCCCCGATGGTGGCCTTGCCGACACCAAACTGCTGGCCCACGGATCGGTAGCTGTCTGGAGTGGCCAGCTTCCAGACAGCGATGCCGACCCGTTTCTGCACTGTGAGGGCACGCCGCATGGCGGTGTCCTGATGCCTGAGTGCGGGGGTGAGCCACTGGCACAGCTCCATAAATGTCTGCCGGCTCATCCTGAAGTTCCTGAGCCAGAGGTCGTCGTCCCACTCCTCAAGCACCAGCCGCTCCCACCAGTCGGTGCTGGTGGGGTAGCTCCACAGCCGCCAACGTGTGAGGCAGGGGTGGGGGCGGGGTGCTGCAGGGTTGGGGGTTGAGCCCTGCTGCCCTGGGGGCAGCTCCTCCTCCGGTGTAGCAAGGAGGTGCTCAGCTGCCTCCCGCATGGCATGGATCAGGGCAAGCCCTGCTCCTGCCGGGAGGGCTGGGTGGACCTCTGGCTGCTGCTGCTGCTGCTGCTGCTGCTGCTGCTGCTGCTGCTGCTGCTGGGGGTCCATGCCTGCGTCGCCTGGGGTCTGTGTACCTATGGCTCCTCAGACCGCGTGCTGTGAAGGCTGAGTGTGTCTGGGAGGGGCCCTTTAAGGGAGTGGCTAGCTGTTGCCCCGGAAGCGCTAGTCCGCCCTGTGACCCTGTCTGCAGCTGTGCCTGGCATCCCTATTTCGATGTGTGCTACTTTGGCATGTAGACGTTCCCTCGCAGTGCCTATTTCAATGTTGTGCTGCGCAACGTCGAAGTTCAACATCGACGTTGCCAGCCCTGGAGGACGTGTAGACATTATTCATCGAAATAGACTATTTCGATGTTGCTACATTGAAATAAGCTATTTCGATGTAGGCTTCACGTGTAGATGTAGCCTGAGTGTGGTATTCCAGTTCTTCTACCCCTCGTCATTAGAGGGGTAATGGAACTTTCAGAATAGCTGCTTACTCTGAACTTTGGTGCTGTTTGGATGGCACCATGTTTGGAATAAGGTATTTTGAAATAATGTATGAAATTTGCATTGTGCTAATTGTGGAAATTATTTCAAAACACAGACATAGTCCAAACATAACCCAAGACACTGGAGGGGATATGACTCTTCCTACGCCATTGTGTTTCTCCCGTTTCAAACATTTTCATTTATAGCACTGTGGGAACAAAATCATTGCCACACAAACATGTTGGGTGTGTCTACACTTGCATTCCTCTTTTGAAAGAGGTATGCAAATGAGATAAATCGAAAATGCAAATGAGGCATAAATTTGCATACTGTGCACCTCATTTGCATATTCTAATTTCAAAAGAGCTTCTTTCGAAAGAAGAAAGCCAGCATAGATTCTGCTCTTTTGAAAGTAAACCCATCTTCAAAAGAATCCTTCTTCTCTTTATTAAGGCTACGTCTACACTAGCACACTACGTCGAAGTAGCCTATTTCAATGTAAGAACATCGAAATAGGACACTTTGATGCGTATTGTCTACACATCCTCCAGGGCTGGTGCCATCGACATTCAATGTCAAAGTAGCAATGGAGAATGTCGAAAGGAGACGCCCCAGAAGGAAATGCGGAGAGTCCACACATACAAGCACTCCCTGTCGAAATAAGGGACCAGCAAAGCCCCAAGCCACTCCCTCAAAGGGCCCCTCCCAGACACACTTGGCCTGCACAGCACAAGATCCACAGAGCCAACAGTCGGTTGCAGACCCCGTGAACGTAGCATGGACCCCCAGCTGCAGCAGCAGCAGCAGCCGGAAGCCCTGGGCTAAGGGCTGCTGCACATAGCGACCATAAAGCCCCACAGGGGCTGGACAGAGCGTCTCTCAACCCCTCAGCTGATGGCCACCATGGAGGACCCCGCTATTTCGATGTAGCGGGATGCGGATCGTCTACACACACCCTACGTCGAAGTAGGGCGCTATTCCCATCTTTGGATAGGAATTGTGATTTCGACATCTCACCACCTAACATTGATTTCAACATCGAAATAGCTCATGACGCATGTAGATGTGATGCATACTTCGAAGTAGTTGGCTAGCGTAGATGTACCCTTAATGGGAAGAAGGATTCTTTCGAAGATGGGTTTACTTTCGAAAGAGCAGCGTCTATGCTGGCTTTCTTCTTTTGAAATTAGAATATGCAAATGAGGTGCTGAGTATACAAATTTATACCTCATTTGCACTTTCTATTTGCCTCATTTGCATGCCTCTTTCGAAAGAGGAATGCAAGCGTAGACACACCCATTATGTTGAGTTCCTCAAGGAAATCTTTTGGCAGCTGTCCCAGTTGTACAATAGCATACAGGTCTATTAGATAGTACAAATCTTAGTTTTCTTTGCTCTACATACTAACACTAATTTCCTTTTTCAATTAAATTAATGCCTGCTAAAGCAGCAAGACTGGAAGCACTGGAGTAGTGATATCTGCTTATGGGCTGAACATATAGACGAGGGATAATGACAAAGCAAATCTTCCCACACTACCCTACCTTCAAGAATCCAGAGCTATACAGAACAAGGGTTTCTCACGGTCCTTTTAATTACTTATTTTTCAAGTTTCCTATACTCTTTGCTAACCAGGTTGTCCCATTTCTTTTCTGATGGAAAAAAATTTAGATCTGACTTTCACTACCCTTAAATAAATAGTTAAGAAAGAACTGTTGAATGTAGTTAATTGTAAAAAAAAAGAAGTGAGAAGGTGAGCTATGCCATTTGGAGCAGAAAGAACTAGATTTCTGTTCAAGAGTTTCTCAAAAACCCAGACAAATTCCCATGGGAGTCAGTTTCACTCAAGGTATGAAATGACATTTTAACATGACTCAAAAATATAATATCTAGAAGGACATAAGTATTGTAGATGATCATGGTCCATGCTATGGCCCACTCTTTTGACTAAGCCTACTGACCTTAGAGATTTCCCTAATGCAACTCACACATTTGTCATCTCACTAGAAGGCCATTTCCATGACGTAAGTAGTTTTTCTTTGTCACTTGAATTGTTGCTTACGACAGGTTTCATTACTGGACTCTCATTATATTGTCATCAGATTTTTCATACATATTAATGAGTACAGTCAACACTTGGACATGTAAAAATTAATTAATATTTTTTCATTATCTTGTTCAATCTGTAATTGCACCCTTGAGCAAGTGTAGCCATTGATCCATATGTCATGTTGGATAAAATATCACTAGCCTATTTAAATACAGCTCAGGCAGAGTGAAATGGCTCCCAACAGCAAATACAGCTGATAGTTATTACTGTAGGAATTTTAAGAGCTGAAAACACATTTAGGCTATTTTACAGATGAGAGAACTGATTTTTTTATTAACTGGATTAATAACTCCAAATCCATTCATCCATTTAATTCCGCTAATCCCTCCTTAATATAACCAAGTAAACAATGAGAGCCATTGTACTTCCCTTTTTTATCTGCATCATCCCTTTGTAAATGATAAAGACAAGACAAAGGTCAGTTACACCTCAAACCAAACAACCTAACTGCATTTAATTATATTTCTTTAAGAAGCACCTGGCCAAGAAACCGTCTTTTCAAAAGAAGCTTCTCACAATTCAATTAAAGCAGAACAGGCTTCAGGATTATGAATGAAGAGCTGAATATGCAGTACCTCTTTCATGTATCTCAGTCTCTACTACAGCTGGTCAGGAATTTGATTTTGTTTTATTTTGATCAGAAAATGGTAACTCATTGATTCAACAACTGAAAGAATTGCCAGTTTTCATTAAAGTTTAGTTGTGAAGGCTTACTCAGGTTCAGGATTTTTATTTTTTAACCAGAAATTCTATGAACATGAGGGACCCTCATCCCAGAATAATCAATAAGTTGGCAGTCAAAACATTTCCTTGGGATGTAGAGCAACCAGCTATGTACCCTGGATGACAATAAAAGAAATAGTCATACAAACAACTTCAGGAGGTCTCTGTTTCATCCCAGTACAGAATGAGAATTTTTAAATCTTGAACATTTTCATGAGATGGGAAATCCATTTACTGCCCAGCTGTAGTCTGTCCTTTGACACCAAGCAGTAGACTCACAGACTTAACAGAACTTAAAGGTTCTGATCCACTTAAGGCTTGATTCTGGTAGGTGCTTATCTCGTTTTCATCCACATCAAAGGAAACAGACCTTTCAGTGTTACAAATGCACAGAACCGTTTATTAGCAGCAATTAGGGGAAAACCTGGAACTCAAACTCCTCTAACCGAGCATGTAGCTCAAATGCACCACCCATTAAACTATGTGACATTGTGTGGGCTACTCTTTCCTACCCACAAGTTTCATGAAAGTAGTTACTTACCTATGTTCTTACAGGAGCTCCAGTGAGTGCTGGGGGAGGGGGAGCAAATAGCTAAACAAAATAGATTACCAACAATAAGTTAAAAGCTGATAATGATGGAGTTACTGGAAGAGGTGCTCCTCTAACTAAGATGTCATGTTGGGTCACAGACTAAATTTATTATTTTCAGTGTTGTCTTTTTGCTGGACCTGCATGAGAAACAAACTTCCAAGAGTCCCTAACCCTACATCCTATCCTATCAGATAGGAACATCTCTTTAAACTACAACAGAACCCACTCAGATACAGTAATATTCACCCTATGCACATGCCAGCACAAGGTCTACAGATTCAAACAAAGAGTTTCCATAGGACAAGGTGTGGGGGCCATTGCAGGCCCCATGTTTTTGGGGACCCTGTGGCAGTTACACCACCTTGTCTTATGAATGAGAGGGAGGAGGATTATCTGAGGTGGGGGAAAGGCGGAAGAAGCAGCAGCCACATAGAATCACCCATCCTCTGCCTCCCCCCAGCACTCACCATGTGAAGAAAGTGGCAGCCTGCTCCGTTCCTCACCTTCCTGGTCCCCTGATCCCAACTGGCAGCTGGGAGGTTTCCAGGGGCCCTTCAGCTGGGCACTAGGGGGTTTGGTTCACCCCTCCCCAGCCCCTGCCCCTTCAGGACAGCTCTGCCTGAGGGAAACTGCTCTCTCATTCTGAAAAAGGACTATGTTGCATAAAGCCTTTGCTCAGTCCAGCATAATTCTGATGTAAGTTCTGTAACTTTCAGTCACTGCTGGTTTTTAAGTCCTGCAACTTTCTGTAAGTTTTGTAACAGTAGCTTTGTTTGATAGATGTAGCTTTGCTCTCTGTGATTGAGTTTTGTTTCACGAGCTTTGCTTTGTGACAGCGGCTGTGTCTATATTGAGCGTTTTAAGAAAGTTAGTAAGAAATTGTTTATGAATACCACAAGTCTTGTAAGAAGTCCTGGCTGGTCCTTTTGTAAAAGAAATGTCTTTCTTTCTGAAGTGAGCTGTCCTTTGTGTGAGTGAGGAAAATGTGAATGTGGGTGTGTGCACAATGGAATCAGTCTCTGAAGCCAGCCTGTCTGGATAACCAGCTGCCAGCAGCACCTAGATGTCCAGAGAATAATAGGAGCTAAGCCCTGAAGAAGAATCCACCCAAGAGAAAGAGGCACCATCAAGAAACAATCAACATTCCATCTGCTGTTAAGTGGTGACTCACAGTCATACAGAGTCCTGGGTCAGTGGAACAGGATAATTACTATGAGATTGAAACATACAAAAATAAAAGAGGGGTGCGAAGGTATGGGAGCCCTCTGTTTTCTTTCTCTTCTTGCCACCACCACTCTGCAAGAAATAGTCTCAGCTGGGAGACGGGGGGACAGGAGGAGGCCTGGCTCTGGGCCCCATCTCCTTTCCCCAGGATGGATGGTACTGACTGCTCCTGAATACGAAGCTGACAAACAGAGCTAGGTGACAAGGAGGTCATACAGTCAGCTCACCACCCTGGATTCATGACTCCAACCAGACACACTGAACCCTCTATGCCTTGGCTTCTTCCACTGTTTCTGTGCAACTCTCAATGGCATGAGTTCATCTGTGTAAGGCTGTGGCCACACTTGGCCAAAACTTCGAAATGGCCATGCAAATGGCCATTTCGAAGATTACTAATGAGGCACTGAATTGAATATTCAGCGTCTCATTGGCCGTGTCTACACTAGCCAAAAACTTCAAAATGGCCATGCAAATGACCATTTCAAAGTTTACTAATGAAGCGCTGAAATACATATGCAGCGCCTCATTAGCATGCGGGCAGCCGCGGCACTTCGAAATTGACGCAGCTCACCACCGTGCGGCTCATTCAGACGGGGCTCCTTTTCGAAAGGATCCCGGCTACTTTGAAGTCCCCTTATTCCTCTGAGCAGATGGGAGTGTGTGAGTGAGGAAAATGTGAGTGTGGGTGTGTGCACAATCTCCTTGTTCCCCTCCACGAGAGGAGTAAGGGAGAGGATTTTGAAAGGTGCAAGGCCCTTTTGAAAAGGACCCATGTGTAGCTGCGCTGAGCCGCAAGCGTTCGAAAGCAGCACTTTCAAAGCACTACTAATGAGGCGCTGAATATTCAACTCAGCACCTCATTAATAATCTTTGAAATGGCCATTTGCATGGCCATTTCGAAGTTTTGGCCAAGTGTGGCCACAGCCTAAGTGTCTGAGTGCAGGAGGGTATAAGTGTGTTGGGGTGTGTGCTTGAAACCTAGTTCCCCTTTAATCTAATAGTGGCATTTAATAAAATACATGAGTATAACCCTGGGTGGTCTCTATAGTGTAAATTAAAGTAACAGACAGTTTTGTCCTGCCCTTTATATCACGTCTTTTAAATCAGTCACTATTTCTAAGTACTTCCCACCTAAGACCAGGAGAAATGCTACACTGCCTTTGACAGGCTCCCTATTTTCCCAAGATGACTTCCAGTCTTGCAAAGCAATGTAGGATACTTTGAGTGGGTAACAGAATTATGGGAAGGACACAATACAAGTCAGTTAGCATAACTACCTAGAATTCATATTTAATATAATGTATACAATATTAGCACCAGGAACAAAACACCTATATATGTACTTAACACATGGTAGCAGGCTAACGCTACCTACACACTTTCATGTTGAATAGTAACAGAGAGTAAGCCGTGCTAGTCTATACACTATCAAAACAAAAAGCAGTCAAGTAGCACTTTAAAGACTAGCAAAATTGTTTATTAGGTGAGCTTTCATGGAACAGACCCACTTCTTCAGACTATAGCCAGACCAGAACAGACTCAATATTTAAGACACAGAGAACCAAAAACAGTAAGCAAGGAGGACAAATCAGAAAAAGATAATCAAGGTGAGCAAATCAGAGTGTGGAGGGGTGGGGGGGAAGATCAAGAATTAGACTGAGTCAAGTATGCAGACGAGCCCCTATAGTGACTCAGAAAGTTTCCATCACGATTTAAACCATGTGTTAATATTCCGAAATTGAATATAAATGTCAGTTCATCCACTTCTCTTTCTAAAACGGAGCGATAATGTCTCTTCATTAACACACATACCTTGAGGTCATTGACAGAATGCCCCATTCCATTAAAATGTTGACTAACTGGTTTGTGGATCTGGAGTGTTTTGATGTCTGTTTTGTGCCCATTGACCCTTTGTCTAAGGGAGTTAGAAGTCTGTCCAATATACAAAGCATCTGGGCATTGTTGGCACATGATGGCATATATGATGTTAGTAGAGGAGCATGAGAAAGTGCCCGTGATTCTGTGAGTAACCTGGTTAGGTCCAGTGATGGTATTTCCAGAGAAAACATGTGGACAAAGCTGGCAGCGGGCTTTGTTGCAGGGAAAGGTTCCAGGACTGGTGTTCCTGGGGTATAGACTGTGGCTGTTAGTAAGGATCCTCATGAGGTTGGGAGGTTGTCTGTAGGAGAGAACAGGCATGTCACCCAGGGCCTTGAACTACAAGAACTTTACCAAATATTCATAAACCTGAATTACCCACCAGGAGAAGTAAAAAAACAAATCAACAGGGCCAGACGCATACCCAGAAACCAGCTACTCCAAGATCAGCCCAAAAAAGCCAAGAACAGAACACCACTGGTCATCACCTACAGCCCCCAACTCAGACCACTGCAACGAATTATTAAAGACCTACAACCTATCCTTAATCAGGATGCTACACTCCAGAAGGCCCTAGGTGACATGCCTGTTCTCTCCTACAGACAACCTCCCAACCTCATGAGGATCCTTACTAACAGCCACAGTCTATACCCCAGGAACACCAGTCCTGGAACCTTTCCCTGCAACAAAGCCCGCTGCCAGCTTTGTCCACATATCTTCTCTGGAAATACCATCACTGGACCTAACCAGGTTACTCACAGAATCACGGGCACTTTCTCATGCTCCTCTACTAACATCATATATGCCATCATGTGCCAACAATGCCCAGATGCTTTGTATATTGGACAGACTTCTAACTCCCTTAGACAAAGGGTCAACGGGCACAAAACAGACATCAAAACACTCCAGATCCACAAACCAGTTAGTCAACATTTTAATGGAATGGGGCATTCTGTCAATGACCTCAAGGTATGTGTGTTAATGAAGAGACATTATCGCTCCGTTTTAGAAAGAGAAGTGGATGAACTGACATTTATATTCAAATTCGGAATATTAACACATGGTTTAAATCGTGATGGAAACTTTCTGAGTCACTATAGGGGCTCGTCTGCATACTTGGCTCAGTCTAATTCTTGACCTTCCCCCCAACCCCTCCACTCTCTGATTTGCTCACCTTGATTATCTTTTTCTGATTTGTCCTCCTTGCTTGCTGTTTTTGGTTCTCTGTGTCTTACATGTTGAATCTGTTCTGGTCTGGATATGGTCTGAAGACGTGGGTCTGTCGCACGAAAGCTCACCTAATAAACAATTTTGCTAGTCTTTAAAGTGCTACTTGACTGCTTTTTGTCTACATACTTTCAGGGCTTCTGAAACACTGAATGTCTCTTCATTTCTCCTTATCCTTCAACCTGACCCTCCACAAAAGAGCCACAAAAGCTGCATTTGTCAAGAAGGTAAATAGATTCTTATGTAACAACTTTATTCAGTTTTCAACCTACTTTCAAATTTAAAAGGGATTCTAATGATAATCCTGGATGTATAGACATTTATAGAATCCTGGTCTCCTGCAGATCACCTTTTGGCATCCATAAAAACACTGATTTCCTTTGGGTTTGTAAATTCACTACCTATCACTAAAAGCATTCATTAACATTAAAATAAAATAAAGAACAGGAATATCAAATATTCAGAGACCTAAAAATAACTGCTCACTGTCTCTGGGCTTATAAACACTATATCACAGCCAAAGGCTGTAGATGTATGATTATAAGAAGAATCACAATTGTGGGAGGGCAGATATTTGCTGAAGAATAAGAAGTTGTTTAAAAGAAAGTAGATGATTTCTAATGAATCCTGGAGCTCTGGGAAGCAACACATATGGAGTAAGAAGCAAGAGAGGTCCAATTAATGAAATTGCAACCCTGAGGCACAGGTTCTGCTGCAATTTTGCATGGTCAAATGGAGAGGTAGGATACAAATGAACTTTCCCCTCTCTGGTATCCCCTGTTCTAGACTCATAAGGGATCTGTATAGGGAGCAAAATTCCTTCTGCCAAGCACGGAAGAGGACTCATTGCATGAAAGGTATAAAGAGGTAAGAGATAAATCTCCATACCTATGCTGAAAGCTGGGCAAGGGTGGTGGATGCAGTTTTGATAGTGCGTAATCCCCAGGAGGGCTGTGATCGAGTATCTGAGGCCCATGTCTACACTAGTAAGTTCTTTCGAAATATTTATTGAAAGCACGGGGTCTTCTAAAATATCCAGGAAAGCATCTACACACAAAAAGTTTTTTTTTAAATTAAAGCAAAAGAACATGGTGCTCCTTTCAAAAGCTTACTCTTACTCTTACCCACCCTTACACTCCTGCTACAAGAAAAGTGCCTTCTTTCAAAAGAAAACATATGTAGATGCTCCATGGACCCATTTTCTTGAAAGAGCAATCCTCATGGCATCGGATTTTTCTGTCCTTGGCCCATTCTTTTGAAAGAGTGGGGCTGTGTGGGCGTTCTCTTTCAAAAGAGTAGATCACTCTTTTGATCCACATTTTTTGTGTATGGATGCACTCTTTCAAAAGAAGTTCCTTTGGAAAATCTCTTCTGGAAGGACTTCTTTCAAAAGATTGCTGTAGCGTAGACATAGCCCTAGTGAGTCGTATCACACAGGACTTCCATATCCCTTTTAATGCACCAGGGAGGATATTTATGCTGGTAAAATTGAAGAATTGTTTTGGGAATACGGGAATTTCAAAGTCTGGGGTTAATTTCAAAGCACCCATGTCTACACGGCCAGTTTGTATTTCAAAAGCAGCACTTTCGATGAGCAGTTTGCTGCCATTATTCGAATGAGGCACTGAATATTCATATCAGCACCTCATTAACAAGGTGTCATTTACATGCCCCTTCCAAAAGGAAGTGCTTTGATAGAATTAGAAGGGGGCATGTGTAGACATGGCTCAAGCATGAGAAGACACTAATTCTACCAAAGCACTTCTTCTAAAACCTTTCTTTAAAAAGAAAAGAAACTTACTTCGGTATGGAAAATATTTGCATGTTTCAAATAAAGATTTTAAATATTGATAAATTGTTTGCAGCAGTTTAACTATAGCTCTCAATGTAATGTTTCCATTGACACTAAGTCACTTAAATTCAAGTGAATTTTTATGTTATAAAAATTAACTAAATAATTTAAAAGATGGAATAGGAGACTCTCTCATGACCACCATCTTTTATGCATTGCAGTTCTCATTTGAAGAATGTTTATTATTTACCAGTTTAAAGTCCTGATTGTCATGCCATCAGAGCATTATAATAATTTAACATGTAAACTATAAACTATACACAATAAGTACTGTAATAACGTGGCCCCCACCTCTCACAAGTTCCCCATCTGGCCAGGAGTGTTTGCAGTCTTTGAACAGTCCTGGGCCTGAGATCAAGCCATAACCTATGACTGCCTCCCTGAAGGCAATGGTTTTACCATCTGTGGTTCCTTCTCGTCCTAGTTCTCCAGCTGGTCCCCTAAGTAGCTCAGCTCCTGCTTCCAGGGGTTTAATCACCACCCAGTTGTAGGTCATTTTTCTAGTAACCTCTAGCAGGAGGCATAGAACCCAGCTATACCCACTGCTCCAGGTCCCAGCCTTGGCACACTAAGAATGGCAGCCAAACATACTCAGGTGCCTTGTATAAAACAGCTTACAGTTCCCTAAGCCAGTTCTCTGCAACTTTAGCCTTCACCAAAGCTTCAACGTTATCTCAGGGCTGTGCTACGTTCAGGTTCAGCAGCCAGCTGAGAGTTCTCTCAACTCTCCTGGTTCCTTTCAGCACTTATCCATCCATGATTCTGCAGCTCCCAGTGGCCAGCCATGAGCACCAACTGCATTCCTCAGGCTCAAAGCAACAAGTGACTGCCGGCTGCACTGCAGCTCCTTTTAGCATGCAGCCCTCCTCTTTGTCTAGTCCTTGCAGCATCCTCTGATTGGCTGCTTCCTGCATGGGCTCTCCAGGCTGCTTAGAGGATTTAGCTCCACTAGTCATTTCCTGGGACAGGTGTAACAGGACCCAGAGACCTCCAGCAGAGAATCTCTGGGTCTAATTCACCCCCATCACACCTAGAATTAAAACTAATTGTACTTCTTTGGTAACAGTACATCAAGAATTCATATGAAGGAACAAAAATCTCTGCCAGCATCTGAATTTAGCAGTGCAGCAGGGTGGTAATATTACCTCCATATACTGTATGTGTATGGAATATTGCATAGAGTTCTGGTGCCCATATCCTTTAAAGATGGGGAAAAAACTAGTGAGAGTGGCAAAAAAGAGTCACAGAAGTGATTCAAGGACTGGAGAAAATGACTTAGGTGAAAGAATTAAGCAGCTCAGTCTATTTAACTTATCAAAAAGAAGATTGAGAGCAAAATGAATTGATTGCACTACATAAGTACCATTAAGGGGAAAAATACTGCATGCTGAAAGGCTGTTTAATCTAGCAGAGACAGGCATAATAAGAACCAATGGCTAGTAGCTGAAGCCAGACAAATTTAAATTGGAAATTGGGCACAATTTTTTTTAAACGGTAAGGGTGATTAATCACTGGAATCAACTAACTACCAAGGGAAGTGGTGGATTCTCCACCTCTTTTGTCTTCACATTAAGACTGGACATCTTTTTGGAAGGCTGTAATCCAACACAAAATATTGGAATTAATATAGCTGTAAAGTGAAATGAAATGGCCTGTAAGAAGTCAGACAACATGATCTAATGGTCTCTTCCGGTCCTAAATGCTAAATTAACACAATAATAGAGGAGACTCCCAAACATTTCATAATGTTAGCTGGAAATCAGCTTGCCAGCAAAAATAAAAGATTACTTTACAGTATTTTCTTTGTGTGGATATGAATTTGTAAACAGAATAACAAATTAAATTTCCAGGTGAAAAGACAAAGGCTCTGGCTTGACCCCAGAAAAATACTCAGATATACAATTTGGAGTTGATTCTGAACAATACAAATAAATGTCAGGAGTTTAACCTTTCACTTCAGCTGAAGAATACTTCATACAAGCACACGAAATATAGTTTTCAAGTCAAAATATTTTTGCAAAAATTGTGTCTGAAAATATAGGTCTATTGTAATAAACAGGTGCCTGACTGAAGCCTGCAGGATTATTGAAAAGTCTAACAATGACAAAAATTGCAAATAAATGGGGAACTACCAGACCTTTCATCTATAAACTAATGAAAATCAAGGGATGACTTTAAATGACCCATTTTAGTGTGTGCTTTTGACAGTAAGATTCATAGTAAATCTGCCTTATAAACAGCCATTAAAACTCACTGGTGGTCAGAACCAAGATACTGGCAATAGAAGAATAAAACAAGCTAGCTCTAAAATAATTTACAGGCTTGAAGTATCCTGCATCTTTCCTCTGACAAGTTTTATTGGTGTGGCCAACCAAGTGAAAGCCCTGCTACTGTGAACATTTTCCATTTGCAAGTTCTTGATTTGCAGTAACTGGATGTATCTTTCGTAGCCCATACCCTAAGCAGCACTTTAGTCTCTTGGCAACCATTCTTTTCATTTTTCACAAGATGACAATCAAATAACTGTATATTTAAATAACTGTATATTTCAAAAAATCTTTGTGAAATAGTTATTTGTATTGATGGAAATGATACAAAGTAATTCTGACTCCAAGCTGAGCGCAAGCAACTTCCAGATTCTGCTATTGGTGTAACAAAGATGCCTTTTTTCTTTTTTTTACAAAGAATAACAAATTCTTTCCATTTAGAAGAGAGCATGCAGCGTTAATTTAGAAAAGTGTATGTTCGGTTGTTGCACACTATGTTCTGCAGAGAATAACTACAACAGGGAAGCTGAAGGGAATAAGGGTGCTCTCAGTGTGACAGGCCTCTGCAGATTCTGTGGAGCTTGTGGTCAGTCTGGGGGTTCACTGGCAGGCTAAAATAAGCATCATTGTATTTGTATTTCAAACCTTCCACATTTTTATAATAATATAATCATTATAGTTGTGCACAAAAACACTCACTGTGCCCCCTGCCCCCCCATGGCAAAGGCAAGAAATGTTTTTGGTCTGATAGCTGATAAAAACTAAAAATTCATCTGCGGATGTGAAGAACTCATCTTGCTGTTTGTTTGTTTGTTTGTTTGTTTAAAAGGCTAGCTTCAATGTGGAAATGACAACTTGTGGGGGGAGTACAACAGGGTGGTATTCAGCTCCCACAAGCACCCCCACCTGACCCAGTGAGTGTGCATGTGTTTGCTCTGTTCTCCAGCTTTTTCAACTACTCAGTGCTCCGGCAAAGTTACACGCCTGTATGAAATACAAACCCCTTCCAGGGCACACGTTGAACAGCGGCCCATTCTGGTGCCCTCTGTATTGTCTCTCAATGTATTCCCCACATGGACAGAGATCCGTGCCTCTGCGGTTTCTCCTCCTGGAAATACCTTGATCACCTTTATCAAGGCAGGTATCTCAAGACTCATAGTCCACAATAGCTCTCCCCACGGATCTCTCCATGGTGCTGGTGCTACTGGCTCCCACAAAGCTCCAGAAACACTGAGTTGACTTTGGTCCTGCAGCTTCTTCATATAGGTCTTCCTGGCCCCTGATTGGCTGGTTTCTCTGCAGCCTCTCTAGTCTCCTTGGTAGGCTTCTCAATGGCCCTATTTTTTGGCCTCAGGGTCTGGTCCATCCTGTCATAGGGGGACTAGAAGAATTAACTTCTCCTCAGGACAAATTCATGAAAATTTGGTTTTATCCAGAAGGGTGAATATGTTGTCATTTTCATTTAGGCCTTGTCTGCAAGAGAAAAGGGCACCAGTTTTACCCAAGTTGTGCATCTATTCCTATTTAATTATATTAGCACCAACCATTATGCTGACACTTTATTTTGGTTCAAAAGTGTTTTACACCATTTTAGCTTAAATTGGTACTAAGTAACTTAAGACAAGGTGAAATAAATTTAAATCAAAATGTCCATTCAGAGGTTTGTATAAGTTTACCTAAATAGGTTTCACTTCAGGTCTTTGGTTAATATAGTACAATATTGTACTAAAACAAATTAGCTCCTTAAAAATAAATAGGGAGGATTAAAAGAGTGGATCAAATTTACAAATGCTCATGAATTTTTGTGTATGTATTAATTTATGCAAAAACCTACAGGCTGAAATTCTCCTGCCAATAACTGAGGCCTGGTCTATACCTACCACTTACATTGACATAGGTACAGAATGCAGAAGTTTGAAAAATACAAATGCCTGAGCAAAGAAGCTACAGCAGCCCAGACACAGTGAAGTTAGTGAAAGAATGCTTTCATTGTTCAGGAAAGTAGACTTCAGAAAGTGGCAAAAAACCACCTGTGTTGCACTAGATTACCAGAATAATCGTCGCATGTAGGCATAGCTAGAGTGCTGCAGCTGTGCAGTTATAGACCCTGTGGACACTGCCTAAGGTGAAATGCTGTTGTTTGACCTGTGAAATGAAAACTTACAAAATGTATAGATCATGATTAAAAAGAACTAGAATAAAAGGGAAAGGAAAAGGGTTTGTGTAACCTCTTTCTGGCCTCTTTGTTATAAACTGTGAAGCTCTGAAGCGAAACAATAACTCTTGTAAAATCTTGTAAATCCTGTAAAATGCTGCAAGAATCTATTGATTTATGCTATGTTCCTTCAAGAAAGTGACATGTGTCTTAGAAGTAGTATCATAATGACTTTTTCCTCAATTGTTTGATCTGTCTCTAAATGGTTGAATTAAGCAGTTTTCTCCAGAAGCCATTTACCTTTGTGACTAGAACTGGTTGAAGAGTAGGACAAGAACAACAACAAAAACTAGAAAGTCCAGTTTCATTTTGATATCTCAGTCCCACCCCACACTTACAATTGACGGAAGTGTCCCTGGTGAGGATGCACATCACCAGCAGAAGGAGGGTAGTGTGGATATCAACCACCACAGTAATTAAGTATGTGATGTAGATATGCCATAAATGTCTGTAGTTTCACCTAAGGTAAGATGGTGATTAAGGTACTTCTCTGCTGTGTGGCATCCTGTTAAGAACTGTGACAGATTTTGAGCTATTTTGATTTATCTGTTGTCTCAGTTCAAATAATTCCATGAAAGAGAACCTAGCTGTAGTTGGTCTTAGAATGGAATAATGGTTGATGAGTTAGAGAGATTGTCTTCTGTCTATTATCACCATAGGCTTATGTCGTCATAATTTAGAGAAAAGCATCATTACCCAATGTGTAATCTGAGTATTTATAATTCATTGCATACAGCTAGTGCACTAAAAGATATAGTTATGTGCCTTTACTAATGATTTTGAAATGGGCCTGGACTTAAATGCATCTCCCACATGGTTAATGAGAGGTTTAAATTATAGGTAATGCGTATGTGCTAGCAATTTGTCATAAATTCTATTTTTAAAGACAAAAATATGCACCTTAGTACACCTATTTGTTTGGACAGTTTAATATGATTGTGTGGCTGTGGAATGGGCTAGAGAGAATAATTAAAAGTGTCTGTTGAAGAGCAATGTGGTATTTTTTAAAGTGTGAGCTCAGTCTTAAAAATCCATTTTGATTTTCATAAGCAGAGCTATCAAATTTACATGAAAACGAAAGATACTGATGAAAAGAGGTTTTATTCAGAGCTTAGAATTTGCCATTCCTCATTTCATTTTTGAATGCTATATTAGTGATAGGTGAATGTCACAACATTCACAAGCTCTGTTCGGATAATCTTACCGACAGTTCATCTGAAACTTTTTGGCCTATAAAATGGACCGATGCCTCATTTTTGTTAGATTTTTCTCTGTTCCCTGATGCATGCCACGTCAAAATTATGGTAATATTATATATTTGCAGTGTTTTTGGTAAACTCACAAAAGTAGACATGGAGAGAACAAAAAAAAAGACCCCTTGTTTCCTTGAATTAAAAAAATAGTTTGATTTGGTTCAGTTTCAGAAGATTCAGTTTAGTTTTTTCTAATCCAAATTGGTTTATTACCACAAAAAGTGAGCTACAGTTTAGCCTTCAGTCCTATACCCTTTGCTCATATGAGTGAAGGTTTTAGAATCTGGTTCTTTGTGCTCATGGCCTGCAGAAGAACAATTGGAGATTAACCATGGTGGCTGTCCTCCTATCATGATTAAAGTAGTCTAATTAACCTGGACTTCAAGATGATATGAAAGAAGCCCCAAGCAAATATTGTGGCTTTTGTCCTGATGCTTTGCCAGCAGACATTGTTATGGCCAAAACAACAGGATTTTTAAAAAAATCTGAATAAATTCATGGAGTATTGGTCCTTCAACGGCTGAAAGCAAGGATGGCCAGGGATGCTATCCTTAGCCTCCTGTTTGCCAGAACCTAGGGATGGGCAGCCCGGGACAGATCACATGATGATTGCCTGTTCTATTCACTTCTTCTGAAGCACCTGGCACTGGCTACAGGACAGGATAGTGGACTAAATAGACCTTTGGTTTGGCCCAGTATGTCTGTTCTTATGGGCTACGTCTACACGTGAAGCCAACATCGAAATAGGCTATTTCGATGAATAACGTCTACACATCCTCCAGGGCTAGCAACGTCGATGTTCAACTTCGACGTTGCGCAGCACCACATCGAAATAGGCGCTGCGAGGGTACGTCTACACGCCAAAGTAGCACACATCGAAATAAGGGTGCCAGGCACAGCTGCAGACAGGGTCACAGGGCGGACTCAACAGCAAGCCGCTCCCTTAAAGGGCCCCTCCCAGACACACTTGCACTAAACAACACAAGAGCCACAGAGCCGACAACTGGTTGCAGACCCTGTGCATGCAGCATGGATCCCCAGCTGCCGCAGCAGCAGCCAGAAGCCCTGGGCTAAGGGCTGCTGCCCACGGTGACCATAGAGCCCTGCAGGGGCTGGAGAGAGAGCATCTCTCAACCCCCCAGCTGATGGCCGCCATGGAGGACCCGGCAATTTCGACGTTGCGGGACGCAGATTGTCTACACGGTCCCTACTTCGACGTTGAACGTCGAAGTAGGGCGCTATTCTGATCCCCTCATGAGGTTAGCGACTTCGACGTCTCACCGCCTAACGTCGAAGTTAACTTCGAAATAGCGCCCGACGCGTGTAGCCACGACGGGCGCTATTTTGAAGTTAGTGCCGCTACTTCGAAGTAGCGTGCACGTGTAGACACAGCTACAATGTCCAGATCCCATGTCTGTTGTCCATTTCAAACTTTGCACATTCCCTACGGTGCAACATACTATCAGGCACAGCTTCCTGGTGCTCACAAGACTGACAGTTTCAAGGCTCTTTTTTGGCCAGTACTCAACACAAAAGCTCTGTGTATCTTAGGCCTTGTCTACACTATAGAGTTTTGAAGATACAAGTTAAGCTGATGATGAAAAATGGTATAGTTACATCACTTGTGCATGTTTACACAGTGCTCCTTCTGCTCTCAAAGCAAGTCCACACCTGGTACACTAGCACTGATGGAGAAAGCAGTGCACACTGGAGAGCTATCCCACTGTGCAACTCACCATCTTCAAAAACTAGGAGTTGTGGGAAGGCAGAATGGATGACAGTGCACCATGAGTGTTAGCTCAACGTCCCACGATGCAGGTTTTTTTTCTATTCCACCACTCCATGGCCTTCCAATCGCATCCTGTTGCATTTTTCAATGGCCCGTGTTTACTGCGTGCCTGCATTTCACTATCGTTGCTGTCACTGTTATGAACATATCACACATGGTCATTCAATATATCATGAACAAGCAACTGCACAGGACTCAGAATTGTGTGCCATGGAAAGAAACACCAGATTACTTTGGGCATTCATGGAGCAGCTTCACATGGGGGACTGTCACCTTTGAGCTTGGTGAACAAGCATTGAGTGGGAGGATCCCATTGTTACGCAAGTCAGGAATAACAAGCAGTGGCTACGGAACTTATGTATGTACAAAGCCATCTTCCTAGAATGGTGTGCAGAGCAAGCCCTAACTCTGTGGTGGAAGGACACCAAAATGAGAGTGTCCCTCATGATGACAAAGTGTGTGGCAACTACTGTGTGGAAGCTGGGAGTTCCAGATTGTTGATGGTCAATTGCTAATCAGTTTGGAGTTGGGACATCCACTGTTGGAGCTGCCTTCACACAAGTGTACAGGGGAATTAACTGCATTGTGCTAAGATGCCAGTATTCAGCACCACAGCTCTGCCTCAGATAAAAAGTAAAAAGCTGAGCTCCCCTTCCCTGTATCATGTGTGCCAGAGATGGATTGCTGGACTTGGCTCAACCCCTCCGGAGTGCAAAAGAGATCCTGACTTGATGCACCATCAGCATCCTCCAACTTAACCTAGCCACTTATTACTATGTCCACTGTCTCCAGCCCACCTGCCTCAAAGTGCCTATGGGGCTCTTGGCAATGGTGGTAGGGTCACTGTCAAGGATGGCATCTATCTCCTTTTAGAAGCTGATGGTCTTTTGCCAAGTAGTAGAGTAACAGTTTGATTTCCCTGCCTTCTGGGACACCTGCCTCAGCTTCTTTATCTTTGCACAGCACTGATGTGTATCTATCTCATTCTTGTCTGAACACACCACACAAATCTTATTTTAAGTATCAAAGATGGGACTGTACAGCTTCCCCCACTACACCAGCATATCCAACAACTTTTTGTGTTTTCCAAGCAGGAAAGAATTTGCAGTCAGTGGGGAAGATATGGGAACTTGCCATGTTGATCAAATATTAAGTGCAATGTCAAAAATGTCTAGTTCTTGAAAGAGGGAGGGACAAAAGCTTATGTACCTAGGCACAGGTCTTCAAAGTTCAACATGCTGACCAGAGAGGTCAGGATGGATATTGTGGGACACCTTCTGGAGGCTCTTTACAGTGACGTAACTAAGTGCAGCATCTACATTGATATGATGTCAATACAAATTTGGTGCAAAAAGTTCTAAGCCTCTCGTCAGGTAGTTTTACTTCATCATCAGCAGCAACATTTTGCTGGAGGAAGGAGCATTGTCGTTTGCCCACTGTTTCGTTGTCAACATCTGATTTTGTTTACAACGTTCTATAGTGTAGTCAAAGCCTTAGTTTTTCCTCAAGGTCATGCCACAAGTGCTTCTCTGGGTGTATCCAGAGCAGGTGTCAGCAACCTTTCCAAAGTGCAGAGCTGAATTTTGACATTTTGACCTCTACGTACGGTCCGAGTGCCAGTGATACTTTTTAAAGACATTTAAAGACTACGTCTACACTAGCCCCATACTTCAAAATGGCCACACAAATGGCCATTTCGAAGTTTACTAATGAAGCGCTGAAATTCATATTCAGCGCTTCATTAGCATGTGGGCGGCCGCGGCACTTCGAAATTGACGCGCCTCGCCGCCGCGCGGCTCGTCCCGACGGGCTCCTTTTCGAAAGGATCCCGCCTACTTCGATGTCCCCTTATTCCCATGAGCTGATGGGAATAAGGGCACTTCGAAGTAGGCGGGATCCTTTCGAAAAGGAGCCCGTCGGGACGAGCCGCGCGGCGGCGAGGCGCGTCAATTTCGAAGTGCCGCGGCCGCCCACATGCTAATGAAGCGCTGAATATGAATTTCAGCGCTTCATTAGTAAACTTCGAAATGGCCATTTGTGTGGCCATTTCGAAGTTTGGAGCTAGGGTAGACACAGCCTAATAGTCCTCCTTAAAATAACATCATTAATAAATAAATAAAGCCCATCAGTGACGCATCGGTTAGTTTGCTCTATAATTCTTATGAATAATGCTGTAAAATGCACAGTTATAATAATAGTAATAATAATAATAACATAAGAAACAAAATGTTGAAAATTACAAGGTAGTGAACAACAAAAAAGAACCAAATTAACTGTGAACTCTCTGGGGTGGGGAGGGGAAAGACCTACATGTCATTGTAAACAGCTCAATGAAGACTTTGTGTTGTTGTGCAAAGAAAACCAATACTAGATAATAATAGTGATCCCATTTTATAAGTAGATGGTATGTGCTGCCTTGATCAGTACATCCATTTCTGACCCTTTTATCTGACAAAAACAAAAGTAGAAAAGATTCAAAGCAGGGCCACAAAAATGGAAGAGGCATCCCATACAAAGAGATGCTGAAAAGATTATGATGATTTAATATTAGACAGGTGATGACACAACAGAGAGGAAAAAAAGAAAAGTGATATTTTTTTAGAGGAGCATATATGGGAGCTCGTATTTGCCCTTTCTCAACCAAGACCTGGAGCTCCATCGGGGGCTCTGACCCCAGCTCTGCTCTGGGAGCTCCAGTGCAGGCTCCAGCCCCCTCCCATGCGACATGGGGGAAGGAGAGGTAGGGCTGAGCTGCTGCAGCTGAAAATCGACTTACATACCCAGAGTGGCACATATGGTGGGTGTTGCAGACCCCAATCTAGAGCTTCCTTGCTGTAGGTGCTTCTGTGTGTTTGTGCTGCCTGTCTCGCTAACATGCAAAGCTCCATCACTCGTGAGCCCCTTTATTTGCATTCAGACCCCATGGAAGACTGCAGAGAGTAGCTGTGTCTACACATGCACGCTACTTCGAAGTAGCGGCACTAACTTCGAAATAGCGCCCGTTGCGGCTACACGCATCGGGCGCTATTTCGAAGTTAACTTCGACGTTAGGCAGCGAGACGTCGAAGTCGCTAACCTCATGAGGGGATCAGAATAGCGCCCTACTTCGACGTTGAACGTCGAAGTAGGGACCGTGTAGACGATCCGCGTCCCGCAACGTCGAAATTGCTGGGTGCTCCATGGCGGCCATCAGCTGGGGGGTTGAGAGATGCTCTCTCTCCAGCCCCTGCGGGGCTCTATGGTCACCGTGGGCAGCAGCCCTTAGCCCAGGGCTTCTGGCTGCTGCTGCGGCAGCTGGGGATCCATGCTGCAGGCACAGGGTCTGCAACCAGTTGTCGGCTCTCTGGATCTTGTGTTGTTTAGTGCAACTGTGTCTGGGAGGGGCCCTTTAAGGGAGCGGCTTGCTGTTGAGTCCGCCCTGTGACCTTGTCTGCAGCTGTGCCTGGCACCCTTATTTCGATGTGTGCTACTTTGGCGTGTAGACGTACCCTCGCAGTGCCTATTTCGATGTGGTGCCGCGCAACGTCGAAGTTGAACGTTGACGTTGCCAGCCCTGGAGGACGTGTAGACGTTATTCATCGAAATAGCCTATTTCGATGTTGGCTTCACGTGTAGACTTAGCCAGTGAGTCCTGTTGGTTCAGCCATTTACATCCTTAAAGAGTGTAGCTGCTTTTTACACTTAACCGGAACGAAGAGGATTGACTGTTACTCCCATGAGCTTCAATAAGGTCTTACTCAAACCTCGACACAGCAATATTACACATCTAGTCTTATGTTTGTGCTGCCTCTGTGGAAGATGATTTTAATGTAAGGGTTTAACTAATTCAAACACTGCGATTTCACTCAACATAACTGTGTACTTCAGCTGCCAGTAATCTTAGAATCCATCTGCGTGACGGTCAGGAAAGCCAAGATTACAGCTATAGTGTTAGGTTTCAATTTTAAGTCTGGGGAATAAGGAATGTGTTTTGCTTTCTGGCTGTTTCATTTCATTGCAATTGTTTATTGTAGGAAGGCTCACACCAGGCAGCATATTCCATGTTTCTTAAACAAAGTCCACAAGTAGTTGATTTTCTTTTTCTCTCTCCAAGAGAAATCTTTCATTATGGCTTCGAACAAGTTAAGATAGGAGCCTATAGAGATCCTCTCATCACAATCAATAATAAATTGCTGTGCTAAAGCTGCTACACAAGGTATAATTTACAACACAAAAAACAAAAAGGAATTGGAACATAGATTCAATCCAAGGTACCCCCACATATGCAACGCTATATGTCAGGGTATGTTTTTGCAGATTGTCAGTCTGTAGCAAAAAAATGAACAGGGATGTGCATGACAGCTTTGCTTTGACAGCTCTGGCTTTTTCTTTTCAGCAAGGTCTATGCAAAGTGCATTTATCCATCTATTTTATGCCTTCCATTGAGTTTGATCTTTTAAATTATAAACAGCACAAATAACTCCTGCACTGTATTCCTGTCAAACGTGACTGTCAGCCCTTTGTAAATCCATTTGACGACCTCTCAGCTGAAGTTTAAGTAGCTGAATGCTCTATATAGCTAAAATTACAGCTAGGCAAGGCAGTAGCTAAGCTAAGACTTACATAATTAAATAATTGAATACTAGTAACTGTCAGCATGACTCAGCCCTGAAGAATATTTCATACTCTTTGCCTTTTGTATGTTAATGCAATGGAAAGCTCTAGACTTATATTCCTTACATTCAGATACTACCCAAGCAAGTGACATTGCACAAGGAAACCTGCTGGATAAAAATTACATGTTTAATGACTCCCTCTGTCAAAAGAGGAATGCAGATGAGGGAAATTGAAGAGGCAAACGGGCACTGATTTACATATATTGTGCTTCATTTGCATAATCTCTTTTCAGAAGTGATTCTTTCAAAAGAAAAAAAGCAGTGTAGACAGAGCACTTTTAAAAATAAGCCCCATCTTCTAAAGAACGATTCTTCCTGAAACAAAATAGGAAGAAGTGTTTTTTGAAGATGGTGTTTATTTTCAAAAGGGCCCCATCTATACTGCTTTTTTAATTTCAAAAGAATCTCTTCCAAAAAGAGATTATGCAAATGAAGTATATATAAATCAATGCCTCATTTGCATTTTTAATTTCCCTCATTTGCATTCCTCTTTCAAAAGAGGAATGCAAGTGTAGATACAGCCTGTATGCTTGGCAGAGATGTACACTGCCAGCAAGTTATCATTTATGTTTATAGTCTACTGACAAATGCCTTCACAGAAGGTTCACAAACTTCCTTCATCAGAAGCTCACAGACCTTGCAGATCCAGCTTTGTTGTACTGAATTTTGCCAGCCCTCAAAAGTGACTAGAGCAAAGGTTTTTTTTTAATCTTTATATTCTACAAAAGGAAAAATGAGCCCTCTACTAGTGAAATTGTATGGACAACCAATTGTCAGAATTTCAAACGAAAAATCTAAGGAGTTGGATGCTTGAATGGGTGGGTTGGGAACAGAGAAAACTGCGAGAGCGTGGAAATCAGCCTGTTCGTGATGTGTGATCAAATTCAAGACTGACTTTTAAACCTAGAAGAACCAGATTTTAGGACAGAATATAAAGTGGATTAAACAATATAATATTTTTAAGAAATGTGATGTAGGGGCTAGTGAGGGTCTGAGAGCCAGGAGCACTTCGTTTCTAATCTCACTCCAGTTCCTTCCATAGAACTGGGTAATTACTGCCCCATTGCTTCAGTAATATGCAGAACTAGTATAGACTTATCTACAGCACAATATTAGTAAATGTCTATGAAGTATTAAGTTCTAAAAGCATTATGAGTATGCTTTCTCTCTTTTAATTTCTGGCCATATTAATTGTGGATGACATTTAGATGATTCCAGAAACAAGGCTGGTGAGGTAATATCTTTTATAGGGTCAACAGAGCTCTTTGTAAGCCCAAAAGCTTAACTCTCTAATCTGTATAAATTTGTCTAATAAAAGATATTGCCTCACCCATCTTTTCTCTTTAATAGCCTGGAACTAACACTACTACAACAACACTGCATATTTAGATGGTTCAACATTTTGGTCCAGGTGAACACTCGTGTTTAAATATTCATTGAAAATATTTGATCCTCTTGACCCTATTAGAGTCCTTGAAACTTTGCCATGGATTTCAGTGAGAAATGGGTATGTCCTTGGGTTGAAAGAGCTGGTCTACTCTTGTGATTTATGTGGCTTACTGTGGGCCACTGTGCTGTAAATGTTGCAAAAGCACTATCTCTTATTTCAGCACATCTACTTTCAGACAGAACCATAGGAGGTGCAAAGGTGCAGAAGTTAAACGTTGTTTTGAAAAGATTTGGTTAAATTGGGCTAAGTTTGAGTTTTAGGTGATGCGTCCAGGTTGGTTCTTGTTAAAAATGACTTATTTGTAGTTCAGTGGGTCTCCATTTTAAATATAGAGTTTGTCTTGCACCCAAAATCCGGAAACCCACTTCTGATATTTTTTAGGATCTGATCTTTTCAGGAATCGACTCCCATCTCCTCACATCAAGTAACAGAGCATCGTGTCTACATTTTAGATTATATAGGAATTTAAGGAATAAAAGTCTAAACATGTCTTACTCATAACCTTGAAATGTGGAGCAGCTCCAATGATTCCTTGATAAGGTGGAAAGCAAAGATTTAATGAGAGTAAAAATAAAAGAAAAATGGTGAGTGACACTAGATTTATTACATAAGTGGAACAATAATTAAACATGATAGTCATGAAGTTTTAAAAATTCAGTCAATGCTCACTTATGTGGAATAATCTTATATAGCAATGAGCAGATAGAAGATACATTGGGATAGAAAAAGCATCCACGTACTTTGAGGTCATTTTTTAAGATACTTCCCTCCAAAAATTAGAACATTTCCATTTCTAGTGATTATACTGCTCAAGAAACTGGAAGGATAATCTCTCACTGCCTTTCACTGTCATACCTTATTGATCCTTCCAACTGTGAAATATATTCTGGATATGCACAACATAATTAGAAAGGCATTCATATCTGCAGTACAAATGCAGGGTGAAATTCATGAGTGCAGAGGATATACAGTGGTCTTACACATCACTTCACTCACTTAAACCTATCATTAAGGCAAAGGCCTTCAGAATTTGATTAGTTTTCCTCTCAGCCTATGGAATATTACAGACTTCAGGCATAGTCCTGTAAACCTTTGTGCTGAAAGGTAAATGCTTACTCAAGCAAGTAGTCCTGTTGACTTCAGGACACATTTTTTATACAAAGTAACAGTTTTGTTCCCCACTTTTATAATTATTCAACAAGCCAGACAAAACTTCACTGAATATTAACTATGAACTGTTTTGATGAAAATGTCTTTTGTGTACTTTGGAGCTGCCTCACACTCAAAATATCTCCAGAATCTGTGGTCTCACTCACCCAGGCCATGGACCATTCTCAGCCAAAGCCATTTTGCAGTCCAGCTCAGGAGTAATGGCAGACTGCAAGGGAGGCCTATCCATCACCATCCCACAAACCCTGCTGCTTCCTGCCACTGCCACTGCCATGCCTGGATCTCCCATGTTTCCCCATCCCCCATGAATGAGACCTCAGGGCTGACAAGGGGACCTGAAACAAGGCAACAGCAGCCACGGTTGGGCCCTCTCTGCCACTCAGTGCTCCTGTGGCAGCAGGAGCTGCAGGGAGGTGGAGCATACTCAGAGAGCACAGCCACTGTGGAGAGTGCAGTGGGGAGCCAACCACCACAGCTGCCCTAGGTCAGGACTCTGTAGTTATCCCTGAGGCTGCTTCCCTGTGGGACAGGGTGACACTGGGGCTGGGGGTAGGCTGTTGGCAGGAAGGGGCGGGGTTAGGAGTTTCCCCCCGCAGCAGCCCACCAATACTTTCATGCCAGATTGCACTACTGCTTCACCTGAGGATGGCCAACAATCAGGGAGTTTGAAATCCCTATCCTAAATAAAAGGGGAAAGATGATCTTGTTAGATTATAGTGTGGGACTTGGAAAATCAGGGTTCAATTTGCAGATCCAGCAAGGCCTTCTTTTAGGACCTAGGACAAGCTGTACATTTTGTGCCACAAACCCCCATCCAGAAACTGAGTGTGCCAACCACACAGAGAACACTGCTGATTCATTCTGTAGTATGTGTGATGCACTCAGATACCACAGTGATGCAGGCCACAAACTCCTGTTTGTCAGAGGTTGGAAATAGTTGACAGGACAAGGATCACTCGATTATTACATGTTCTGTTCACTCACTTTGGGGCATCTGGCATTGGCCACTGTCAGAAGAGAGGATACGAGGCTACATGGACCTTAAATCTAAGCCAGTGTGGCCGTTCTATATGACTTCTGTCAGTAATGTAGTTGTGATGTTAGCCAGAGTACAGTCTGGACTGATGAACAGCTATGGCCCCTCAACTCTCTAACTAGGGAATTCTTTTATACTGCTTTGCTGTGAGAACAGCCCCTTCTGGTCTGCTCAGACCTAGCTTCCAGCATTAAATTACAGGTTGAACCTCTCTAGTCCAGTAATCTCTCATCCAGCAAGATCTGTAATCTGGCATGATTTTAGTTAGCTGGATGTCCACTTATCATGGGTGTGGCCAATTTCTCATGGTCCCATAAAATTGTTTACAGCCACCAGTCATGACTGTCAGTGTTCTGTGCTATTATTTAGCTGTAATTTACCCATAAATGTCTTCTAAGAGCCCTGTAGGCAGTGGAAGTGTTGGCAATGTTGTTAAACAATATGGACCTCCCATGGTCAGCTCCCAAGGGCACCAAACTAGAGAGATTCAACCTGTACTCTCCGTTATACTTCAAGAGTGCTTCAGCCAGTCACCTTACAATTCCACTGCAGAGCAAAACCGGTAAATTACACTTCAGTCCAAACACACTGGTCCAGATAAAACAATAAAACAAGTTTACTAACTACAGAAAGATAGATTTTAAATGATTACAAGTAATGAAGCATACAAGTCCAAGTTGCTTATGAGAAAATAAAAAATGCTTACCTTATCTTAACAAGCTTATGCAAATTCAAAACAAAAGTCTCTTTCACCATGTTTTAGTAATCTTTTGGACTGAATCTTCCTAGCAGGAACCCTATGTCAGACCAAAGCAGTTCCCTTTGCTCTTCAAGTGTTGTGGATGCTCTGGATAGAAGAAAGGAAGAGCTGTCTGGTGTGTCTGCATCCCTTTTTATAGCTCTTTTTCTTCTCTGAGAATCATCACCAGAGGTGGATCAGGAATTGGAAACTCTGTGTGGAAATCCTCTATGATTTTTTTGTCAAGATGTAGATTTCCACATCCTGTTTCCTGTCAAAGATTGGTCACCTAACCAGGTGTTAGGTTATTTGATTCTGTTGACATCTGGCTGAGGCATTCGTTAGTCTTTTGTCTGTGGGAGGCTGTTTTATGACTGCTGCCCCTAGATATAGAACATGTCTACAGTAATATTACACAGTAGAATTCTGTACCTTTTATATATAATGTTTACCAGGATAATAATTATCAGTAAATTATGAGTTTCACAAGGGATACTTGTATGAAATTTATCATAGTCTTGGAAAAGTGGTGAACATAGGGGTACACACTGTCACAGTAGGGCTTTTTTTTTCCTCTAACTACAAATTCTTCCCTAAGGTTATGCTTAATTTTTAACTGAAAGGTATAATTTCCTTTTTGAGTAGGCATACCCATGCTATCTCTGATAGAGCTACCATGAAAAAATAAGAGTTGAACATGATGTCTTAGCTGCTCAGAGTATATGTGTAGCATCTCGGATGGGATTGTACTTGGTACAGCCATCCTCTCTCACTATCACAACTAAACCTCTATATTTTGGCATACTAACTCAGAGCTAGCTCAGATATGTCTACTCAAGTTAATAATTAGCCCCTTCCAGCTCCAGTGTAGAGACACTTTGATTATAAGCATGCATTTCCCTAATGAAGTTTCCTTTCAACTGTAAAAGACCTTGTGTGTCCTAAGAAAGTTCTTTGTTTAGATCCTGCTTTATCCTTTGTTTTAACTTAATAGTAAAAATATCAGAACAAATAATATCCATCAATATGTAAAGAGACTGCCAAATATAGCACTGACAACACCTCTCTACTTCTATTCAACAGTCACTGCTTTTACATTCCAGCATCAAGTTTGCTCTCTTGCAGGAAAATATTCAGCTGAATATCCATCATGATCTTTACATTCTTTCCAGTATCATTGCATTACAGCACATGGTCCCCCGTCTTGAGAGTGAGCTAGATTCTTCATACCTTTATGAAGGAACATTGTAAGACCTTCCACTGGGCTATGTTACAAACACGTTCAAATAAACCTACCTTACTAAGTGATCTAGATGTTTCTGTGTAATTGACCTGACTCCATTCTTATTTACTACTCCACCCATTTTTGTTGTCTGCAAATTTTATCAGTAATGATGTTATATTTTCCTCCAAAATGATAGGTCAATAGGCTGAATAACAATGGGACAAAAAGATATCCTTTTCTGGCCCTTTTGGATGCACCCCTTTGGGTGAATTTTCCCCATTTACTATTATTTTAAGATCAGTTTTTATGTGATGCAGTGATTTTGTATAGAGATAATTTATTTTCCAAAAGGTCATACGAATCGTACAGTGGTCTCCATATACAATGTCAACACAATTACCTCTGTCAACTGAATTTGTAAGTTAATAATAAGAAGAGAGAAAATTGATCTTTTCAGATAAATTTTATAAAACCACATTGACACTAAGTATTTTGCCATTCTTTAATTCTTTTCTGATTTCATCCTGTATTAACCTTTATCTTATTTTGATTAGAAGTGATGCTAACTAGATCATTTTGTTTGCCATTTCAAAATATTGACACACTTTTTAAATATTAGCACACCAGCTTTCTCACAGTCCTCAAGAACTTCTCCAGTATTCCAGAATTCATTAAATAGCAACATCAGTGTCACAGAAAGCTCCTTTTTAAAACCAGTCTAGCAAATTCTAAAATGTTTAACTTTAATAATTAGTTAACATCCTCCCAAGTTGCTGTCAGAATAGACAATATTTCATTAGCACTATGGCTGTGTCTACACTACAAGATAAATTCGACATTTAATAAATTTGATTTTTTAACCTCGTTCTTATTTGAATTTAAGTGTCCACAAACCTTTTGGAAATTCCATCCACCATTTCTCCATGTCAAGTATCCATGTCCCCGTTGCCTTATCCAAGTTCAACTGTGTGAGCAACGCATTGTGGGTACCAATTCCACAATGCCTCAGCCCCAGTTGCTCGTGGATGTTTCTTGTCAGAATCCCAGAATGTAAAGGACTGTCCCAGAATTCAGAGCACCCAGTAACCGTGCAAAAAACAAACTGAAGATTGTGCCATTTCCTGCGGCATTTTCTCCAGCACATCGCAAGCACGAGCATGGATCCCCAAATGCTTCAAGTTATTGCACACACATTTACAGCAACTTCCCCAACTGTTGCTCAATTTTGCTTTCTGTTAAAAAGTGCAATGATGGTTCAGGATGATGATGATGATGATGATGGTTTTGAAGAGGAAATCTTTCAACTGAAGTCCAAGAACTCACAAATGCTGGCTGCCCTGAATCCACTGATGACAGTGGAGTGTCGGTTTTGGACTCATGAGACCAGCATACCCTGGGGGGACCACATCTTACTGGAGTCATAAGAACATAAGAATGGCCATACTGGGTCAGACCAAAGGTCCATCCAGCCCAGTATCCCATCTGCTGACAGTGGCCAATGCCAGGTGCCCCAGAGAAGGAGAACAGAAGACAATGATCAAGTGATTTATCTCCTGCCATCCATCTCCTGCCCCTGTACTGAAGGCTAGGGCACCATACTTTACCCTGGCTAATAGTCATTTATGGACCTAACCTGCAAAAATTTATCGAGCTCTTTTTTAAACCCAAATAGAGTCCTGGCCTTCACAGCCTCCTCCGGCAAGGAGTTCCACAGGTTGACTGTGCGCTGTGTGAAGAAAAATTTCCTTTTATTAGTTTTGAACCTACTACCCATCAATTTCATTTGGTGTCCCCTAGTTCTTGTATTATGGGAAAAGGTAAATAATTTTTCTATGTTCACTTTATCCACACCATTCATGATTTTATATACCTCTATCATATAACCCCTCAATCTCCTCTTTTCCAGACTGAAAAGTCCCAGTCTCTCTAGCCTCTCCCCATATGGGACCCGTTCCAAACCCCTAATCATCTTAGTCACCCTTTTCTGAACCTTTTCTAATGCCAATATATCTTTTTTGAGGTGAGGAGACCACATCTGCACACAGTACTCAAGTTGTGGGTGTACCATAGTTTTATATAGGGGAAGTATGATATCTTTTGTCTTTATTATCCACCCCTTTTTTAATAATTCCTAACATCCTATTCGCTTTACTAACTGCTGCTGCACACTGCGTGGATGTCTTCAGAGAACTATCCACTATAACTCCAAGATCCCTTTCCTGATCTGTCGTAGCTAAATTTGACCCCATCATGTTGTACGTGTAATTTGGGTTATTTTTTCCAATGTGCATTACCTTACACTTACCCACCTTGAATTTCATTTGCCATTTTGCTGCCCAATCACTCAGTTTGCTGAGATCTTTTTGTAGTTCTTCACAATCCCTTTTGGTTTTGACTGTCCTGAACAACTTGGTGTCATCTGCAAACTTTGCCAACTCACTGATTACCTCATTTTCTAGATCATTGATGAACAAGTTGAATAGGATCAGTCCCAGGACTGACCCCTGGGGAACACCACTACTTACCCCACCTCCATTGTGAAAATTTACCATTTATTCCAACCCTTTGTTTTCTGTCTTTTAACCAATTCCCGATCCATGAAAGGATCTTTCCTCCTATCCCATGACCGCCTAATTTACATAAAAGCCTTTGGTGTGGGACCGTGTCAAAGGCTTTCTGGAAATCTAGGTATATTATGTCCACTGGGTGCCCCTTGTCCGCATGTTTATTAACTCCTTCAAAGAATTCTAATAGATTAGTTAGACACGACTTCCCTCTGCAGAAACCATGCTGACTTTTGCCCAACAATTCGTGCTCTTCTATGTGCCTTGCAATTTTATTCTTTACTATTGTTTCTACTAATTTGCCTGGTACTGATGTTAGACTTATCGGTCTATAATTGCCAGGGTCTCCTCTGGAGCCTTTTTTAAATATTGGCGTTATATTGGCTGTCTTCCAGTCATTTGGTACTGAAGCGGATTTAAAGGATAGGTTACAAACCACTGTTAATAACTCCGCAATTTCACATTTGAGTTCTTTCAGAACCCCTGGGTGAATGCCGTCTGGTCCTGGAGACTTGTTACTATTCAGCTTATCAATTAACTCCAAAACCTCCTCTAATGTCACTTCAATCTGGGAGAGTTCCTCAGATTTGTCACCTAAAAAGGCTGGCTCAGATTTAGGAACCTCTGTAACATCCTCAGCCGTGAAGACTGAAGCAAAGAAATCATTTAATCGCTCCGCAATGGCACTGTCTTCCTTGATCGCTCCTTTTATATCTTTATCGTCCAAGGGCCCCACTGCTTTTTAGTGGGCTTTCTGCTTCTAATGTATTTAAAAAACATTTTACTATCATTTTACTATCAGTCCTGAGATGACCAGCAGTGGGTGCAGAACTTGTGCACGTGCAAGTCCGCTTTTATGGAACTTTGTGATGTGCTGGCCCCCTGCCCTGAAATGCAGTGACACAAGAATGAGGGCGGCTTTAACGGTTCGGAAGCAAGTGGCAATTGCTCTGTGGAAGGTTGCAACACCTGATAGTTACCGGTCAGGGGCAAATCAGTTCAGTGTGGGCAGATCTACAGTAGGGTCCCTGGTGATGGATGTGGTCCATACAATCTGTTGGTGACTCCTCAGGAAGACCATGACCCTGAGAGATGTACAGATCATAGCGGGTGGCTTTGCTGCCATGGGGTTTCCGAACTGCAGTGAGGCTACAGATGGCATGCATATCCCCATCATGGGCCTGGACCACCTGGCCTCTGAGCATATAAACTGAAAGGGATACTTCTGCATGGTTATGCAGGCACTGGTAGATCACAAATGTCATTTCACTTACATCAATATGGGGTGGTCAAGAGGGATTCACAATGCACACATCTTCAGAAATTCTGGTCTGTATAGAAAGCTCCTGGATGGGACTTTTTTTCCCAGACCAGACTATCAAGATTGGTGATATGGAGATGCCTATTGTAATATCGGGTAACCCTGATTACCCTCAGCCTCCTTGCCTTCTGAAGCCCTGCACAGGAGCCCTGGACCACAGCAAGGAAAACTTTAATCACAGACTCAGCAAGTGCAGAATACTGGTGGAAACGGATAATGAATGCTAAATATCAAAATACATTGGAAACACACCATTTACAATGGGTGTGTGTTTCACATGTCAAATTTCAGTTATTAACAGTAAGAAGTCACCAGGACCAAATGGCATTCACCCAAGCATGCGGAAAAAACTCAAATGTGAAATTGTGGAACTATTAACTGTGATTTGTAACTTATCCTTCAAATCATCTTCTGTACCTGAAGGATAGCTAATGTGACACCAATATTTCAAAAGGGCTCTAGAGGTGATACTGGCAATTACAGACCAGTAAATCTAGGGTCAGAACTGGTTAAATTAGTTGAAACTATAATAAAGAATAGAACTGTCTGACACTTAGATTAACTTAATTTGTTGTGGAAAAGTCCACATGGTTTCTGTAAAGGGAAATGCTGCCTTATTCATCTGTTAGACTTCTTTGCAGAGGTTAATGAGCATGTGGACAAGGGGGAATCCAGTGATAGCCATGTATTTGTCTGTCGTAATAACAACCAAGCCACATTCACCAACCTGATTTATGCTCCCCACCAAATGTGAACCAATAAATCTGACCGTGTCTTACACAAATGCTTTTATTTGGTGGGAGGAGGTTAAGTTGCAGGAAGTAGAATGGATGTGAAGGGAGGGTTATTTTCCTTAAAAAAGGGCACCTGTTCCTTCAGCCCTCTATCCCCCCACACCAGCTTCCATCTGATGTGAGTCCTCTGAGGACCTTGGTGTAGCAGCGGACACCTGTTCTTTCAGCCCTGTACCCTCCACCACCACCACCTAGCTCTGTCTGTCACAAGTCCTCTGAGGACCTTGGCTTAGTGGTCAGGCACCTTTGCTTTCAGACCTCTACCCCACACCCGGTTCGGTCTGCCCTGTGGGGGGGGACCAGGAGGGCCCCATGGTGGTCTGGGGTGGCCCCTTCATTCCCCTGAGGGGGGCTCACCTTCAAGGAGGTGCTGGGCGGTCTCCTGCGCAGAGCCAAGCAGGGCAGCCCCTGACCCAGTGACAGCCCTGAGGGCTTCTGGCTGCTGCTGCTGCTGCTGGGGATCCATAGCTGCATGTACGGGGTCTGCAACCCTGGTGTCAGCTCTGAAGACCTCGTGCTGTGCAGGCTGTGTGTATGTGGGAAGGGCCCTTTAAGGGAGCAGCTTGCTAATGCCCTGGAAGGGCTAGTCCACCCTGTGATCCTGTCCACAGTCTTTCCTGGCCCCTTGTTTCCAACAGGGCAGCTTTTGCATGTAGACGCACCCCTGAGGGGCCCCTTTCGATGTTGCGCATGGCTACATCGACATTGAATGTTGACAGCACCAGCCCTGGAGGATGCATGGATGCTATGTGTCGAAGTAGCTTATTTCGATATCACTACTTTGAAATAAGCTACTTCAACATAGCATTCCAGTGTAGACGTAGCCATTAGGTTAAAGATTAATAAGAATAACCACTTGGGACAATCAAGCCATTTCTTTATATAGTTTGGGCTTTTGATCTGTGTCCTCCTATAATAGGTCACAATCAGTGGCACTCTCCTTACGGCTAAGTTTCAAAAGGCTAGATTTTTATATAACTATTGCTGTGGAATTTGCATTATTCACACCCTAGTGATTCTGATTCTGCCAGAAACCCATACGCTCACTCCATGCAATCCAGGTACACAGAAATATGTATCAGCTGTATTGATACAATGAACTCAGAATATATTACAGTTGACACTTTTTGGCTCAAGTCAGTACATTAGTTTTGGGGATTTTCATGCTTTAAATTTAAAATTTAAAATTTCCCACACCGGCCTATAAGCAGTTAATGGAACCCCTTAAGAGGCTGTGCAGGAGGCAGCTGATCAGAAAGGGGCTGCAAGGACAAGCCAGTCAGGGTGTGGCTGTCCCATACAAGAAAGGCTGCAGAGCAGAGCAGGTTCTGTCGCATCCTGGAGCTTAAGGAAGGAGGACTTGCTGGCTTGCAGGCAGAGAGCAGTGAGTACCTTGAACAGAGCAGTGCTGCAAGCAAAGACCCAGGCAGCTAACAGCTGCTCTTTGCACATGGTAGATCTTTGCAGGCTGAGGCCCTGAGGCAAGGGCAAAGAGAGTGCTAGGGCTGCAGGGATGTAGCCCAGGGAAAGGAAGAGGAGAGGAGTTGGAGTGGATGCAGCAAGTGGCATCTTGCTACAGGGTCTCTGGGTTGTAGTTGCGACTGAAAGGGTGGCTGGCCAGCTGACTGCAGCTCCTCCAGAATGGAGGAGCACAGTGTGGACATAGCAGGAGGGCTGTGTCATGAGTAGCCACCAGGTAAGAGAAAGAGACCAGGTGTATCTGAAGTAACTCCATGGGGACAGGGGAAATGACTTGTTTGTCTTTTGCATTTACAGAATCTCTCTCACTTCAGTTCACCAGAAAAGTTTTAAAGACAGGCACATTTGACACTCCCTAAGAACTGACTGCTCAGATCACTAGAACAAAGACAACCAGGACTGAACTGTTCTGATACACGTTGCTAGGGAAACCATTTCCCTTGTCTCTACTTATTCTGAATGGCCTGAGTCTCTTAAACTGGGCTAGAGGACTGTGATGAAGATGGTTATAGCATCAGGGCAGAACAGTGACCCCCAGATTATTGGGAGTTGTGGAGGAAAGTGAAGCCTATCAAAATTACTAATTCATTGGTGATTGAATTGCAAATGTGACCCTGTTGCTGTATAAGACAGAGCTCTGCGCCTTGGCAAACCATCAAGATGACTCTCTCATAATATTTTTTTCCTCTGAAGGGGACAAAGTGGAATGTTGAGCAGTTTCCTCACTCTTTGGGTTAACTGAGGCAGCTTACCTAAGTGTCTGTCTTCATTATAGTTTCACATGGAGAAGAACAAAAGGAAATAAGAGTTTTAATTGAACTATCCCCATACCTGAGCTTTTCAAAAAGATCAGCAATCGTTTTCAGACTTGTGTTACCAAGTACATGCATATGGGCAATCTGTTGCTATAATCTGTTGTATTATCTCTGCTCAGCTGTTTGAATGGCAACAGCAAAAATGAATGCCAAACAACAGTATGCACTGAGGAATGATCTAGTACATATACAGCCAGATTTTCTTTTCCCTGTAGCAGAGCTTTTGTTTCATCACCTGTGGCACTGCATCATATACAATTTCAAGTATTATAAATGATGAAGTTGAAGAAGAAATTATTATTTTCTGTGCCCAAACTGAAAAGAGGAAATACCTAGTACACAGAAAGTCAAGTTTAATTGAGACAAGAGAACAGCGCCTATAGCGGTCTCAGTTAGAAAGCAGCATCTGGAGTTAAATAGGCCCTGATTCAGCATGGAATTTAACTAAGTTCCCTCTGAGCTATAAGGCTATGCAGCTGCCTATAAAGCACCATGCAGATGCTAAGGGCTGTGGCAGGGAGAAATGCTTCTCCTCAAGCCCAGCACCTGCTGCAGTGCCACTCCCCACCCCACTCCCTAAACTGGGCCTGCCATATCTAGGGGACACGTGCCCCCCGGTTCAGCCCAGCTGAAGTTGCCATGGCCACAGAGATGTGCCTCTCATTTCGCCCCAAGCGCTGGTGGCAAGGGGGAGAGAGGCCTGAGGAGTCACCTGTTCCTGCCACAGGCCCATGGCAGCCTGCATCCAAAATCCCTTATCTCCAGGCCCAGCCCAGAGTCCACACCCACAGCCAGAGCCTGCATCCCCACAACCTTCTGCCGCAACCCTGAACATGCTTCCACTCTCCAAACCAGTGGCCTCACTCCCACCACACACCGTCAATGTGCTCAATGAATATTGTTACTGGCACCAGTATGGAGCCAATGTATGACACATTCTGCACGATGACTGAAAAAATTAAAGGGGACAATGGTACTTAGGCATGTGAATAATTCTGAGCAGTTATTGTTCCTATTGAAGTCACTGATGCTCCTCATTTGCTTGCAGATATGCAGGTATGTCTATTAACAGCCTAAATCCTGATTCAAGTTTGATCTACAGATTACCTGGAGAAAAAACATACTTACAACTATTTCAAATAGTGGATCAAGTCCCTTCTCAATCCAGGAGTCAAAAGCTTTAGGGCTGTACAGAATCTCCCTAACTCTAGGAAACATTGTCAGTAAGTTCTCAGGACAGCTAACTCAAAACAGGGACAGCTGAGGGCTCCTACACATTTCCCAGAACAGCTACTTCAAAAAAGAGATGATAGCAACACGAATCCTACCTCAAAATATGAAACACCCTCCATCCCCAACCTGCACAATTACAGTGGACAGCAAGTCACATTTTGCTCTTGCTTTACATTTCTCCTTAAAACAAAATGCTGTTTCCACGGATGGAAAAATGTGATTTGCACATGCAATCAGTCAAAAAGTAGAGTAGCTATTTTGCCCAGATCTAATGCAATAGGTCTCCTTGTTTATCTCCCTCAATGATTGCTTTTTTTGCCAACTGTTTATCATTTAGAACAATCTTTTGTGCATTTTGTTTTACAATTGAAGGATGACCTTTTCTTAAGGCAACTTTTAAAAAATAAGAACATAAAATGAGAGAGCGTTTTGCAAAAACAGTCACACTATGTTATGCTCTGCTGTATGGGGCCTTCGTTGTAGAATAGTCAGCAGCCCAACAGCCGCTGCAGGCACAGGACCAAGGTTGGGGAGGCTAGCTCCCTGGCCCTGGGAAAGGGTGAGGCCAAGGGCAAAAGGAGCAGGGCTTTGGATAGGTAACCCTTCCCCCACAGGCTCCCTCAGAGCCTCATGCTGGGTGGCGGCACAGTGCTCCATGGCATTTCAAAGGGGCCCAGAGCTCCAGCCACCACTGCTGCTACTTTGGTAGCAGCAGCAGCTAGAGCTCAGCATCTGGGGGCAATTGTCCCTTTCTCCCCTACCGTTCCCCAGTGGGACTGAGAATAGTGCTTGGTTTTAGAAAGGAAAGGAAGCCAGGGGGCTCAGCAAACATTCATCTAAGGACCTCATTAACTGGAAACATCAGTCTACAGCTGCATTCTGCAGTGTTCTTACAGCAAGCCTCTGCAGATGGCTGATTAGATGTGTACTTGCTTTTTTATTACCACAGCTTTATGGGGCATCACTTGTCCTGGGCTAAACAATTTATGCTTGTTCTATTGCTAAGGAAGACCCTCTTGCTGCCTTTTTTTTTCTTTTTTTTTCCACATCTAGTAATCACTCTCACATTCCCATGCATGCTACTAGCCAACACAGGATGGAGAACAACTGACAAAGGGATGATCTAGGACTATGTAATGATTCTGTCTTCTGATTATTATCATATTTTTAACAACCCAGACTATTTTCCTACAAGGTTTTTTGCCAGTGGAACATTTGCTGCACCTCTAAATGGTGTCAACACTAATGCTTTTAGATGCCTACTGTCCTAACATTCCTACCCTAAAATTATGTAGCACATGGCAAAAGAAGACATCTCAGTATAAAAACTCCATCAGATTGCTGACACCTTGGCATGATGCCTCAAAGCACCAATAGATAATTAGCAAGAATGACACTGTCTGAATGTGGAAGTAAGTGAGACTGTTGGAAGAAAAGGAATATTCTGAAGCTTTGTGCCTTGTTAATTCTCTTCAGTTTCCCCATAACAAACATCTTCAGGACTTGCTTTCTTGGTTATTGCTTGCTCCTTCTTTCAACTGCACTCTGTAACTGATTCTCTGAGCTAATTTATTCTGCCGCTCTGTGAGCTATATAATGAGAATCATACGCTCTCCACTACCATCTGGAAGAGCAGTGGCAGTTCGGGCTCTGGGGCACTAATTCCCTCGGAAATGTAAGAAAATAAAATCAAAGTTGAATAGATTGTCCCCTTCCCCTTAATACAGGTTATTAAAAATTACAATGCAATGCTTTTGTTTACGAGATACACCATCCAAAAGGCGATATTTGCTCTTGGGACTGAGTAATGCACAGTCCAGGAATGGGCAGCTTTGGGAATTTGAACAAGTTGCTAAACGTCACTTTACTGCCCTGCAAGAGTAACAGAGGACCAAGGGAAGTTTTCAGATGTGCTCCTTATTAGAGTCAGTGTGGAGGGGGCAGAAGAAACAGCCACATTTGCAGTTCCTGTATTGAGGACACTCATGCCCTGTTAAAGAAACCTTGCTAGGAAAGGACAGTCAGTTGCAATGACCCACAACCATGCCTTGCCATCCATTAACTGGTCAGGAAGAAACTGAGTCTGAGGTGAACATCACTAGGAGCAAGTATTATCACAATACTCCAGATCCACTAAGCATTGTTAGCAAACCACAGCACCAAAGATCCTAGTAACTAATGATTGTACCAGATAAAGGGGAAAAAAACCTAGTACTATTTAAAAGTGATAGGCACGTGAAGGGTGATATATAGAACAGACAGAAAAAGAAACACAGCCTCAGTGGGAAAGCAGTAAGTTATTTTATTTCATCTTTTGTCTAATTTCTCTCTCGGGCGTCCTTGTCATATCTGCAACAATTCTAGCACCAGTTACCAGGCAGAGTGAGTGCTGCCAAGAGCCCTAAAGCATTCATGGCAACTAAAAAACCCTCCTCAGTGCACAGCATATGGAGTGCTTCAGCTATTGAAAGCAACTTCAGAACATTTCCTGGACTATATATATGCCCCTTTAACTCACACCGGCTACGTCTACACGTGCACCCAACTTCGAAATAGTTTATTTCGATGTTGCGACATCGAAATAGGCTATTTCGATGAATAACGTCTACACGTCCTCCAGGGCTGGCAACGTCGATGTTCAACTTCGACGTTGCTCAGCCCAACATCGAAATAGGCACAGCGAGGGAACGTCTACACGCCAAAGTAGCACACATCGAAATAAGGGAGCCAGGCACAGCTGCAGACAGGGTCACGGGGCGGACTCAACAGCAAGTCGCTCCCTTAAAGGGCCCCTCCCAGACACACTTTCATTAAACAGTGCAAGATACACAGAGCCAACAACTAGTTGCAGACCCTGTATATGCAGCACGGACCCCCAGCTGCAGCAGCAGCAGCCAGAAGCCCTGGGCTAAGGGCTGCTGCCCACGGTGACCACAGAGCCCCGCAAGGGCTGGAGAGAGAGTATCTCTCAACCCCCCAGCTGATGGCCGCCATGGAGGACCCCGCTATTTCGATGTTGCGGGACGCGGATCGTCTACACGTCCCTACTTCGATGTTGAACGTCGAAGTAGGGCGCTATTCCCATCCCCTCATGGGGTTAGCGACTTCGACGTCTCGCCGCCTAACGTCGATTTCAACTTCGAAATAGCGCCCAACACGTGTAGACGTGACGGGTGCTATTTCGAAGTTACTGCCGCTACTTCGAAGTAGCGTGCACGTGTAGACGCAGCCACCGTGTGGAGCAAGGCTAATGAAGAAGTCTGCGAAGATTAAACCAAGAACATCCCTAGGTCAGGATTTCAAAGTGATACTCTAGCCACAGGAACCTAGACTAGCAGGGGTATTTTTCTGCTGTTCAATAGCTGTCTCACCTTATCATTGAGTTTAATTCTAACAGAAGCTTTGAAAAATGCTTTCTGAAGCCAAGTATGCTAGAAGTCGTGAAGTTTTGTGTCACTGCATTCCATGCTTTTATGTAGCCATAGGTCCATAAAACTTAAGACTATTAAATCAGCACTCCCACTGACAAACTCAGGTTTGCAGAGTTGTATTGGGGGGGAAAAAAAAAGAAACTTCGTAATATTTGGATACAGGTAAAAGGACTGATTACAGGCAATTCAATTACAAAGTACCTTCATGGAGAGAAATACTGAGTACCAAAGGGCTCTTTCATTTAGTGGGGATAAGGAACTAACAACTGGAAGCAAAAGCAAAAGCAGAAGACAAATCAAATTTCCAGAACGGAAAAGAAAGAGAAGCAGCCGAGCTGGCTTTTATATTCAAATTCGGCACATTAACACATGGTTTAAATCGTGATGGGAACTTTCTGAGTCACTATAGGGGCTTGTCTGCATACTTGGCTCAATCTAATTCTTGACCTTCCCCCCCACCCCTCCACTCTCTGATTTGCTCACCTTGATTATCTTTTTCTGATTTGTCCTCCTTGCTTACTGTTTTTGGTTCTCTGTGCCTTAAATATTGAGTCTGTTCTGGTCTGGCTATGGTCTGAAGAAGTGGGTCTGTCCCACGAAAGCTCACCAAATAAACTATTTTGCTAGTCTTTAAAGTGCTACTTGACTGCTTTTTGTTTTGATATTATATTAGGGGAAGTGATATATTCAGCTCTTGATGACCTCAGATCAAACATGGATGCCTTTCTGGAAATTATGTGTTAATCAAACACAAAGTTGCTAGACTCAGTGTTGGGGTAACAGGAGTAAAACCTTGCCTCTTGTCTTCTTCCCTGCTCCCTTTTTACCTTCAGGGACAACACCTATTTAGATATCCTATCTCCCCATGACCATAACGGATACTGTTGTTACCTGATACATATTGGGAGAGATTCTACTAGTCTTACAACATTCCTTACTCCATGGCAAGGTTCCTTATTGCAGTGTTACACTAAACTATCAGCAAGCTGGTGACCTGTAAGCAAACCCTTAAGAACCTATCTAAGAGCTATTTCAATGACCAAAATGGCCATTCCTTGTACACAGTTATCAAAGCTGTGTTAAGTAGACTTAGGCTGGGTCTACACTCACCATGGAAGATTGAATGCATAGGTTTGATCTTCCAGGGTGCTGTTTCACACATGCATGAAGCAGCATGTTCTGGTGGCAAAGTCAAGCCAGCAAGGATTAAGGAATGCCATTGGCATTATGCAGTGTGGACAGGGATGAACACTGAGAGCTGCAAAATCAATTTTTGGTATGCAACTTAAATGTAGACCTAGCCCTAGAGTCTTTAACCCATTTTCCTGCATTGTAACAGAATCAAAGATTAAGTGCTAAACACGTCTGCCCCCTGTATCCTATCAGAAATCTAACACTGCTCTAATTAGTTCGTAGACACTAAATCCTGTTCCTGCCTTACAATGTTTCATTGTATTCTATTGACTCACAGCTTAAAAGGGTATACAGTCTTTTATATGGGACTTGTGGTGTAATGATCTTGTCTGAATCTCTCAAAAATTCTAGGTAGTACACTAGCTGTGAACTATTTGGGTAGTTTGAATGGCTCTTGCTAAAGGTATTGTCTGAGAAAGGACCCCCTGAATAAAGATCGCAGACTGTTCAACAAAGCCCACGTGATACAGTTGCCTGTCAGCGCCCAGCCTGCTTCATCTATAAAGGGACCCTCAGACCTACTCCTTTAATCTGTTCCCTGCTTAAACTTTGAATCGGGAAAGTGTGGGCCACAGGATACAAATCTTCCAAATAATTATTTGAAATGCTCTGGGAAATTAATGGAAAGCTCGAGCAGCCTTTACATTTAAGCTGCCTTTACATGCTAACCTGATAGGATGATTCCCGGGAGATTTTTACAAAACAGCAAATATAACATCACTGCTATGATCCTGATCTATCAACACTGGATGTCTATTGATCTTTTAACCATTTATGGCTACGTCTACACCTGCACGCTACATTGAAATAGCTTATTTCGATGTAGCGACATCGAAATAGTCTATTTCGATGAATAACGTCTACACATCCTCCAGGGCTGGCAACGTCGACGTTCAACTTCGATGTTGGGCAGCACCACATCGAAATAGGCGCTGCGAGGGAACGTCTACACACCAAAGTAGCACACATCGAAATAAGGGTGCCAGGAACAGCTGCAGACAGGGTTACAGGGCGGACTCAACAGCAAGCCGCTCCCTTAAAGGGCCCCTCCCAGACACAGTTGCGCTAAACAACACAAGATCCACAGAGCCGACAACTGGTTGCAGACCCTGTGCATGCAGCATGGATCCCCAGCTGCCGCAGCAGCAGCCAGAAGCCCTGGGCTAAGGGCTGCTGCACATGATGACCATAGAGCCCCACAGGGGCTGGAGAGAGAGCATCTCTCAACCCCTCAGCTGATGGCCACCATGGCGGACCCCCCTATTTCGATGTTGCGGGACGCAGATCATCTACACGTGCCCTACTTCGACGTTCAACTTTGAAGTAGGGCGCTATTCCCATCCCTTCATGGGGTTAGCGACTTTGACGTCTCGCCACCTAACGTCGATTTCAACTTCGAAATAGCGCCCAACACGTGTAGCCATGACGGGCGCTATTTCGAAGTTGACGCCGCTACTTCGAAGTAGCATGCACGTGTAGACACGGCCTATAACTCTCTTATTTTTCTTTTTAACAATACATTTTAATCAGGAGTTGGCTGACAGCAGGATAAGATCTGAGATTCATATTGATCCATGGTAAGTGTCTGATCTTTTGGGATTGATAAAACTTTAAGGATGATAAATAGCGTTTTCAGTAACCTTGCACCATATTAGACTTGATTATCTACATGTGAGCCAAGGGCTGGAATACCTAGTGGGGACTATGTGTGGCTTCTCTTTAACCAGCATGGTAACATAGTTTTGATACAGGTTGGTGAATCTAATAATAATATAAGGGAGTATCTCAGGGGTTAGCAACCTTTACAAGGCGGAGAGCCGAAATTTGACCTTTTGACTTCTGTGTATTGGCCAAGTGCTACTTACAACAGCTTCATTAGTAAATAAAGATGCAGAGCTTTATAGTTTAGGTGATGGTTGGTAGCATTAGCTGGTCTTTTGTTAAACCACAGGTAGCCTGGCTTTGAGTAAGCTCCTGGCTGCATGGGAGAAGAGGAAAGGGACTGAACTCGTTTTCTCACGTCCCTAATGTGTCAATGAAAATCAGCTCACGTGCCATGGGTTGCTGACCCCTGGAGTATCTGCTTTATTTCTAGCAACTTGATTTCATATTTTCAAGCCCCAGGGACATTCTCTTTTTAGATGCCTTCCTGCCCGCAGATGTAACAATATCTTGGCTAAAATTCCAGCTTTGTTATCCTAGATCTTCTCTGCTTTTCCTGGACTTCATGGCTTCTCCTGCTTTCTTCTCACAGATTTTCAGAAAGCATTGCTGTTCCTCAACTATCCTCATTAAATAGTCTAATATTAAGTTGTTGCAATTTGTGCAGCTTCCTACTTAGCACCACTCAGGCATTCAGGGCACTTGCCTCAGGAGGTAAAGGGGGCCTGCTGGGACCAGGAGAGAAATGATCTGAAGTTCGTGCCTCTCACCTGGCCCAAACCACAACCACAGCCCAGTCCCAGAGCCCCACTGCTGTGCCTGGAGGGGCCCAGCCTGGAGCCACTGCCACACCCAGAGTGCCATGAAAGAGCCTCCCTGCTATGACCCAGCCCCTGAGCCCTCCTTCACATCCTTGCACCTTACCCTCTGCCCCAGCCCCATCTTAGAGCCTGCACCCTCAGCCGGAGACCTTGCAACTCAGCTTTCTGCCCCAGGCCTGAGCCTTCTCCCACACTCAGAATCCCTTGGCTTCACCCCAGCCACATGAATTTTGTTATGTTCACCAATATGGAGGTCACTTCCACATTAATGCACATAAAATTTGTTCTGCTCAGAGATGGGAAAAATTAAAGGAAACACTGGTTCTGTAGATTATCAAAACAAAAAAGCAGTCCAGTAGTACTTTAAAGACTAACAAAATAATTTATTAGTTGATGAACTTTCGTGGGACAGACTCACTTCTTCAGACCATAGCCATACCAGAACAGACTCAATATTTAAGGCACAGAAAACCAAAAATAGTAATTAAGGTTGACAAATCAGAAAAAGTATTATCAATGAGAGCAAATCAGAGATCAGAGGGGCAGAAGGGAGGGGGAGTCAAGAATTAGATAAAGCAAAGTATGTAAAACAGTCCTTATAATGAGCTAGAAAATTGCCATCCCAGGTCAAACCACATGTTAATGTGTCAAATTTGAATATAAAAGAGAGTTCAACAGCCTCTCTTTCCAAATGGCTGTTAAAGTTCCCTTTTAGTAAAACACAGACTTTCAGGTAATTAACAGAATGTCCCAATGGTTCTGTAGATATATTTATACTTCCCACAGTCTCTGCTGGTTTTCCAGACTCCCCTGGCAGCTAAGATACTTGGAGAGGACCACCTCAACTGGCCCCTCACTGAACCTCCCTACACCCATGCCAAGGCTTGCTGCCACTGGGGTGGGAAGTCTCCCCTGGCAGTTAAGATACTTGGGGAGGACCACTTCAACTGATTCTCCACTGAACCCCCTATGCCCCTAGTGAGGCTTGCTGCTGCTGGGGGGAAGTCTCCCCTGGCAGCTAAAATATTCAGGGGGAATTCTTCAGCTACTTCAGCAGCTGCAGACCACAACACTCCCGCACACCCCACCAAAAATATTTTTGCGAGCTTGCTGTCCATTGCAGACACCTTCCAGTTTTATATTTCAGTTATAAAATCTTTTTGCTAATACCTGCTATCTGTCTTCACACTTTGACCTCCTCAGAAATACAGGGGTGGGTCCCTGTATTAGTTTCAGGGATCAGGTGCAATCACAGGATGGGGGACACTCAGTGGATGGACAGTTGAGAGTTCAGCTACAGAAGAAAGACATTTGTGTAAACTTTTTTGTTGTCTGTGTTGATGCCCTACTTTTCCTTCCTTTCAAGGGGAAAAATGGATGTTCACTTAGCACAGGGAGTGAGGAAAATGCAATATGGGAAGATGATGTCAAAGACCAGCGAGCATACCCAAAATGCTATGGGGATGAGGAAACTGTGGGATAGATTCCCACAATGCACTACTGCAACAGTCAAAGTTAGCCAGTTTGAGTTTGGCAGCAATGAGTCCACTTTGTAAGAAGCACGTGGGGAGCTGAGGATGGTGAAATTTGAACTTATAAATTCCAGAATTACAAAATGAATATTAATAAATTTGAATTTATCTTGTGGTGTAGATGCAGCCTTTGTCCATTATCTTGGCTGGAGAGACCAGCATGCCTCTCATTGTGTACCCTTGGCTCTGAACATTTCTAATATGGCTACAGAGACAAAATCTAGAACTTTACCTACGAACATGGCACAGATATACAAGTATTATAAACAGTTTCAGGGCATTACCAGTTTTCAGTAGACGCCTCACTTGGCCCATCTGGCACAAGGTTTTGTGCCAATTACATACAATGGTAACATACATGGCTTTCATAATTGACTTAAAAATCCAGTCACATCACAGGGGGTAGGCTACTCCATGTTTCACTTCTCCAGGTTGGCCACCTGACTTGTTTGGGCATTTCATAAGTACCAGTCACAGTCTCTGTGATGTGTAGTTTGAAAATAAATGCTGATAGCATTACTGCTGTTTATTTCAACTTCACTTTTTTGTTTTATGGTGAGAGTCAAGGGAAGAGAAGAGAGGTGCTCAACAGTCTTACTTGCCCTAATAAGAATCCTATCGTTATCTTGAATAAGGGAAAAGACGTGCATATAAATACTGCCTCTCTGACTCAGAGGATTCTCAGTTGCCCCAATGTACGCAGCTTGTTTCTATTTGTCTTCAGGATTTTGATTTTAGTTATGATTCATCATTTTGAATAGGCCTACCCTGAGTCCCTTTTCCTTAAAAGGTGAAGAAGTTACTATTGGTATCCAAGGAAACTAAAGCCAGGAGTAGGAATCCCACAGAAAGGATACGTTCATAGCCACAGGATTACAGACAAGTTATTTCTGTATACTAAATTTCTAATGTGTTGATACTATCTCTACATTGGACCACAAGTGGGACCTTCTAATAAAGTGGAAAGCTTCTACCTATCCAATTATTCCTTATAAATCTCAGAATGGAAAACAACTCATGCTGATTCCAAAATATTTATTTTATATCAGAAGCCTTACTATGAGTGCATACATTACTAGCTTCCATAAGCATTCCATTTTATGGACATACTCTGTCATCTTTAAAATCTAATTTGGGATTTAATTGCCGCTTTCTTCTGTGTGACTGAATTTATTTGTTTTGCTTCCTCCCTCACCTAAGTCACTTAAAAGACTGTCTAAATCTTACAATTGATCACTTTATTGTCACATAATAGGAGTAACATAATATAAGTTTTATAGGGCAATAAAGCTCTTCCCTCAATACAAAACACTTCAGCAGTCATGAACCAAAGCAGTAGCAAGATACTGCTGTTAATTACTAGTAATTAACCTGTATAAATCATATAATGTTTAATATTTTCTGAGGGTCAAAAGAGTAACTTGAGGATAGTTTTTTTGCATCCACATTTACTGTAATGAAAATACCTTATTACTTGGTAAGTAAGGATAATAACAGGTTGAAGTATGCAATATTTTGCAGTCATATTTGTATTCTATAGCTGGTATAATTCCTTTATAGTCTGTGCTAGGATAATTTTTTTTCTTTATTATATTCTTCAGTGCATAAGCAAGCTGTCTATGTAGCTCAGAGATATTAAGATGTATGCTCATCAGGAACATTACAACTTTTAAACTTAATTTTATTAGAACACAAAAGATGTTTCCTGCCTCTTAAACAAGTTTGTATGACAGTGGGTTTTGCATATGCACAGTAGTTCCAATAAAATCCTGCCAAAAGTAGCCAATCCTTTGGAATTCTGTCTTTGCTACATACGAGGGCCACTCCTATTAATATAATTACTTTATTGTCTAGTTCGTGGGGTGCAACAGCAGACGCCTTCATAGGAACTGACAAATATCCCTTCACTAGGTCATCTCAGAACTTCTGGCACCCTCAAATAATAACTTAGATGGCATTCCCCAATCTTCCTCAAGATTGAAAATCAAAAGGGATGTCAGAAGCATTCTGCTCCATCGCTGCTGGTCTCTTCTCTACAGCTATCATTTATAAATGCACAAGAAAAGCAGAAGATATGGAACACACTGGGCTGATATGTATTAGTAACTCATGACTCAATTCAGCAATGTAATAGATTGTGCATTTTTAACCAAAAAGTTCTCTGTTGTTAGGCCATCTTTGATATAAGAGTCCTGCGTACTGGTTATCTGTTTCATTTATGTTTAATAAGTACTTTATAGTTACTTCTTTAGGTTTTGTCAACATCTGTTTAACCAGCATACCACATTTCAGATACGCAAGAAGCTTGACTCACTCGTCAAACTTACCATGCAAATATTTTTAATTATTTGAACTATTTAAAATGTTTTCATTTGAAAGTCTCCTTTCCACAACTGTAGGTAGAAAATGTATACCTGACTATTCTATCATGCAAGTATGTCAGCACAGTATATTCATATACACTGTGGGATTTATACAGTACATTTATGTTGTAGATTTTTGATGCTGCTTTCTGAATGGCAGAGAACATATTTGTATGGCAGAAGTAGCCCAGTTGCTTGCCGGTTAGACTTTCCACACGATCTGGTTGGCATCTTTTCTCATTTAGCGTGCCAACTAACACCCCTGGCTGATAAAATATTGTAGCGTAGTATATTTTTAATGCTTAGGAAATTAAGTTTTTAGGTTTTGAGCAGTAGTAACCAAATGTATGGGTGTGTGGACCATCTGAAGTTTCTTAATGGTTTTTGAAGCACCAGCTGCTCACGTAATACTGAATCTTAGCGAGATCTACCTGTGAACTGAATTGAGACATTTACAAATATTTATGTTCTTATTTTTAATGTATACCACCACTGCAGATGCTCCATGGCTGTTACTCAGTTATCCAGAGCTAGAATGAGACCCACAGGATCACAAATATGAGGGAGGTGAGTCCATAAGAAATTCTATTAATATGTGGTCCAAATGAAGGAAAGTGTGGGAACCTCAGATTTAAACAAAATTGTATTGCACAAGCTTTGAATGCTCCAGCTGGACACAGTTCTCTTATTCCCAAAATAACTCAACTTACTGTCCCAGGAAACTTTGGACATATCCACATTTGCTTGGGTATCCTTTACCAAAATTGTAAAATGAGCCTGCATGTGACATCTCATGGGATACACTTGATGGATAATTACCAAAATAACACCAAATATTGGCATGTTCTTGTGGCAGTTTTGTAGAAAGCTAAGGATCCAAACCTACTCTCCTTATTCAAGAAAATTCCATGTGGTATGGAATTCAGAGTGTACTACCTTTTTATCCAGGTCATAAATTGAGAATTAGGGAATCAAAAAATCAATGAGATTATGTTCCTAAAATCATTTAGATGCATGTGGAAAGCCCCAGTAAATCCTGCAATAACAAGGCCCTCTGAGGCAAGATGTCTTCCTCGTTGCAAAGAGCTGTTTTAGTTTTCAGAGGGCACTGGAAAGCAAACTTGAGCTAGAATCGCTTATTAACTTAATTACATCTCTGTCAGGTAGTTAGCTTTATTTAGTGGAGAAAGCTGTTCCTTGCCCCTTATTAGGAGAAAAAGTTTGGGAGTTGGCAGTATTGTGCCATTCTATTAGATTATCTGTCTTATCTAGCTAAAATTGATAGCCAACATTGTCTAATATTTATTTCCCTCTTATTTCTACTTTTCTTACTCCCCCTTAAGTAGGTGGTACTTAAAACAAGATGTTTAAAGGCATTTAGGCACCAAGGGGTTTTTAAAAATCCCGCTAGACATCTCTCTGCTTTTGTATGTGCTGAAATACTGTTAAACATTTGGCCCTAAAAGCAGGAGAGCACTGTTCACATTGATGAATGCACACACCACACCTGACAAGAGGCTGGCAGTAGTAATGGGGAAACAACAGCCAGGTGGCCCTTCACAGGTACAGAAACTGAAACCAGTTAACAAGATGATTTCAGCCAGAGCCATTCCAAATATACACTCACTCCCTGTTCTGTTCCTACACTACAGTTTGCTCAAACCTGGTTTTAATACAGTTCCTACGTATAAAAGTGGAGTAAAAGATTAGGCCTCATTTACTACTGCCATCCTTAGAGAAAGTCTCAGTAATAGAGACAGAAGGGCAGTGACAAAAAGGCTTTTAACAAAATTATTTAATGTTGTTTGACTGGATAGAAGTGAAAATAGAGCTTAAAAGGAGTTGAGTGCTTCATTTTAAGTGTTCATTTAATGCTAGAAGTTGCTTTTCTGTCTTCTATAAGCATTAAATAACTCCATCCAATAAATGAGGAAATAAGGACCAGGAGTCTGAGAGTTTATATCTTGAATAAAAGGTATCTTGCTTTAACAAAGTGATTTATTTGTCCAGGGAGCCATTCTAAAATTTCTTTTTGGATCACCTCAAAACAAAATACTACATTAGTAGAATGACGAGTCATAAATATTAATGAAAACAATCAATATTTGTCAGAGTGAATCCCATTTTAAAGAGTTCGGGAAACAGAATGATTATCATATGAAAACCATCTCTACTTGGAAAAGATCTTTCAACTTCGGCATTAATATTTGGCACAAATCCTCAGACAGAGTATATACAAGTCCTAATAGAAAATTCTCTTTCAATTTCTGTAGATAAAAAAGAGTGAAAATGTCTGCATTAAAGTTTGTTTGTAAGGTTGGTGACAGTGCTCCAGAAAGTGCAAAAGCGGTAGGAGAAACAAAAAAGATAGGGAAAGCAAACACATGACAGCTTTATACCGTGACAGCAAAATGTTGGTATGCTTCCATTGCTTGGTGTTCTGAATATGGAGAAGAACCAATCCAAAGAGTATGACAATATTTCCTGTGGTCTTCCAGTGGCTCTAATAAGGATCTCCTGTTGTGATCATTAAGTACTCCTCAACAACATCTTTCACAGTTATGAGTGTCTGACACTGTTACAGCTGCGTGCAAATTTATTTTTTTATATTGCTCTGGTGGAGCAAAGCCATCTATCTTTCTGTATGTCGGGGCATGAGTAGATAGTTTACTTTTCCAGTGAATTAGTCTGTCTTTTTTTAAAACAGATACATAAGAGGAATCCTAGTGCTCCTGTGAGATTGGATTTCTTAGGGTTATGCCAGAGTGGAATTTGACGTTATGTCTGCATTACAGATACATGCTGTACACCTGGGAACATTACAACCTTATCAAAATACATTGTTCTGATTTTTAAACATCAAAATGTCCCCAGAACTGATGTTTCTGCGGAAAGTATTGATTTGGATGAAGCATCATTTTCCAAAGGAAAAACATTCAGACCTAATTACAATAGAAGAAGCCAGGGGACTGCAGTAGAAAGGCTTTCCTTCAGAGATAATATGTAAATATTATAGCACTTCCTCATGGTCCCCACTCTGGCCTCTAATTAACCACCAGATTGCACGATATGTTGTTCCATCTCAGTACTCAGAAACAGGATGACATTGAACATTTATGTTATGTGTGTGTGGGATGTACTCTTAAATATTTTTATTCCTCCCTTCTGACAGGGAGTCACCAGAAATATATTTGCATTTTCTGGGATTCTCCCCTGAATCCTAAATGGTAGTTAAAAAGAGGACAGTGGAAGGAAGTTTTGCCTAAAAGGCTCGTTATTACAATAAGGGTGAGTTTCCCCTTACATTAATCTTTTGTTTACCAGTTTAGCTGCTCACTGCCATTACCATTTTCATATCACTTCATGGGCCCATTATTGTACAGACTGTGATTCATATTGGAAGCGAACAAATGGAACTGCATAAGCTCCTTGTTGGAGCCAACTATGCTATTTACCCTTGTTGGGTTGATGGCAGGGGATTTAGGGAGAAACAGCTGTTTATTACTAGCTCTGTGTTATTCTGAGGTTTATGTTTATTAGTGTTCGGTATCTTTCCCTCACAGCTGAGTCCAACGGCAACCCCAGACTTTCCTAACTGGGGGGTAATGGCTCAGTGATGGCAACTGGAGAGCAAGGCCACCCCTGCCCTTATCTGTCAGTTTCAGCTCCTCTACCATGGTGCTAGGCCAGGCATCCCACTCTTAGCATTGCGACCTGGCACATGGGCTGCTGTGCCATTCAGGTTTGGCAAAGCTTCTGCTCCATCATGACAGAGAGCTGGCCGGGCCAAATTTGAGTGAGTGATGTAACCCCTGTGTATCGTGCTACAGTACCTGAAGCAGAGAATTGACTCTGACCCCATGGGACAAGAGTCACCTGTTACAGGTGAGAATGAGGCAGACTTGGTCTCCAGCCCTGTGTATAAACATGTTTTGTACACAGCCTTTGTCACTCTCCTGTTTGATAAGTGACGATTTAAGAAAAAACAAACCAGCCTACATTAATACTTAAATCATTTCTCAATTAATACCAGGCATTAAAAACTTGAGGTTCGCAGATGATATATAGTTATTGAGGAAGATGAGGAGGAGCTAGCAAAAATGGTGTGAGTGCTAAATGAAGAAGGGAAGCGGTACAGACTGATTATGAACATCAATAAAACAAAACCAATGGTATTTGGAGATAAGAAAATAGGAAGGAAAATCAGTGTAGATGCTATTGAACTAGAAAATGTAGAGAAGTTCGTATATTTGGGGAGCAACATAACATATGATCTAGACTGTAAGAAGGAAATAGCGACGAGAATAGTGAAAGCAAAAGTGAGTTTGAAGGCAATGGATAAGATCTAGAAATGCAAAGCAATTAGCTTAGGAACGAAGCTGACTGTCTTGAATACATGTGTATTCAGCAGCATGTTGTACAGATGTGAGACATGGGCGATAATGAAAGATTCAAAAAGAATATTGGCATTCGAAAGGAACTGTTATAGAAAGATTCTGAGAATAGGATGGATGCAGAAGGTCACCAATGAGGAATTATATAGAAAGATACAGCCCAAAGAGAACCTGCTGCAGAAGGTTATAAAATGGAAGCTACAACTATCTGGGCATATTTGCAGAATGAACGACGAACGAAAAATCAAGACCCTGGCATTCAGCATAATGGACGGCTCTTATAGGAGAGGCAGACCCCACAGAGAATGGATAGATGATATAGTATATTGGTGTGGAGCTAGTCTACAGAAAGTAAGCTACTCCGCACTGGAAAGGGAAAGATGGAAGGAAATAGTGGGAAAGGCATCAGACACCAATGGGAGCTGAGCCCACGGTTATTGATGATAATGATGATGATCCAATGTTCACCTTTTGTTGGTCTATAATATATCACCTAACTTTCAAAATAAAGTTGAGGGGGGCGCAGCAGGTGCCCACCACATGCGAGATATTCCACACCCCGACCTCCAGGCATGAAAGGAGGCACCGTCACTGCCCCTTCAGGCACCCAAAGACCCTCTCCATGTTGTTGCAGGCTTTGGTTGAGGTGGGTGTTGAAGGCCACTTAGGTGGGGTCGAGGTGGCTGATATAGGGTCGCATGAGCCACAGCTGTAGAGGGTATATGGCATCCACTACCTGGCATGGTGGTGTCCCTGACCAGGAGCTCCTGCTGGGGGATGTAGGTCCTAGCTTCCATATACTGGCACAGGCCAGAATTCTGGAACGCCCACATGTCATATGTTCGGCCTGCCCAGCCCACATACATGTCCACGAACCAGCCTTTGTGGTCCACCAGGCCCTGGGGACTATTGAGTGGTACCCGTTGCACTTAGTACAGAAGCTGGCTCCGTGTGCCAGGGCATGGATGGAAATGTGCATCCTATCTAATGCACCAAAGCAGTTTGGGAACCCGAATGCTGCGAATCCCCCGACAGCAGAGTCCAGGTCCCCAAGGTAAACGACTCGGTGGAGGAGCATGACATTTATTGCACGGATGACCTGCATGCGCTCTCATGACAGCATGGCACGGCCTTTCCAGCCCCTGCACCCACCCCTCAGCCAGCAGCCCCTGCACCCCCCACCCACTCCTGGCCCCTGCCATTGAGGGTCTCCATGCCCAGGAGGCCCTTCCCCCCTTTCCCATGGCAGGTGTGTGACCCAGGCCCAGCTTACCTCCATGAGTACAGCTCCAACAGTGGCCTTGCCTACCCCTAACTGATTCCCCACTGAGCACTAGCTGTCCAGGGTGGTCAATTTCCATATAGTGATTGCAACCTGCTTCTCAAGGGGCAGAGCGGGCCACATCATGGTGTCCTGGTGCCTCAGTGCAGAGGCAAGCCAGTGGCAGAACTCCTGGGAGGTCTCCCTACTCATGCAGAAAATATACAGCCATCTGGCATTGTCCCATTGCTCCATTACCAGCTGCTCCCACCAGTCTGAGCTGTTGGGGTGGCTCCAGAGGCACCGAGACTCCCAGGGGCAGGATCCAGGCTGAGGGGAATCTACACCCCTGGGGGGCAGGGCTCAGCCTCCTGAGGAAGAGCGGGGCAGCTGTAACAACTGTGCACAGAAGCTGTAGCACAGTGTCCACAATATTGGCATTGAATCCCAGGAGTAGGTGCTGGTCCTCCATTCTGCTGCATGATGGACTCTGCTTGGTGCGGGGTAGCTCTGCAGGCCTCAGCTCAGGCATGGAGGGGGTATTTGGGGGGGGTCCCTTTCAGGAAGCAGTTGGCTGTGGGTTCCGGAAGGGCTTGACAGCCATGAAGCCCCCTCCACAGCATCTCCGGCTCCATTCTTTCAAAAGAGCACGCATACCCATGTGGACTCTCCCTTTCAAAACAACAGAGTGTTCTTTCAAAAGGGCAGATTGAACCTTCAATCGGCTTTTGGTGTGTAGTTGCTCACTTTCGAAAAGCTAGGTTTCAATTGCTGTCGTTCGATCGTTAGCCTTTTGAAGGAGAGCTCCTGTGTAGACACAGCTATTGTGAATCTCAACACTAAAACATTTCTAGTTCAGTTAAAAAACCAATATCAATAACTTTACATACAAAGATGGTATAGATGTACAAGTAGTATAACCAGATTCAGGGCATTACCAGCTTTCATTAGACAGCTCACGTGGCCCACCTGGCACAAGATTTGGTGCACACCTAGTACACTGATCACAGAAATTGTTTCATAATTATTTTAAAAATCCAGTGACCTCACAACCTCCCAAGGGCTCTTCCAGTCCTATGATTCTACGCTCACAATTACAGCCCCTTTACTCACTTTTGTGCACAGGCTGCTCCTGCATAATGTTGTCAGATGTCCACCAAAAGGACTACGAAGGTCTAGTTGGTCAGGGAACTGTACAATGAGTTTCATTAAAGGACATAACAATGGGCGTGATTCAATCCTGCACATTTGAAATGCCAAGTTTCCAAGGCTGGCCTGGCTTTATGTAGCTCCCAACACAAACCTAAGCCCAGAAAGCAAAACCGAACCTTTTTTTTTTTCCCAGCAGACACCATCCACATGATGGAGGTCATGAGCTTTCATGAGTAAGACCCGCTTACTCAGATGACAGTAGTAGACACTTACAATTCTAAATTATAGTTTTGTGGCCAGGATTCTACTTGTCTGCTTCACTCATCTGAGGAGGTGTTTGTCTTTAAGATGCTACAGTAGTGCTAGTTATTTGTGAAGCTACAGAGAAACACAGCTACCCCTCCAAGTCAATATATTTCAATATTTTGTTTTGTTTTTAAGAATCTCAGCTCATTTGCTGGCTACCTCAGGAAATGCCAGATGAAGTGTGATAACATTGTGTTCACAGTTAACAACCACTTAGTGAGGTGTTATAGGCCTTAATTGCAGCTTTTCTTTAGATAATTTGAAGCAAAAGAAAATCAAAATATTTGAGAGTTGAGAAATAAAAAGATACTGTACAGCAAATATTTAAACATTTGTACTTGGTTGTTTATTGCTTAGTTAACTTTTATTTGCAGTACTTCCTGATTTCTGATCACACCACTGTCAAATTGTGTTTATATATCTTTCTACAAAAAGATCCTGCAAATAAAGCAAATATTGGCTATATTCTCAAACTGTTTAGATCTTGGACAGGATGGCAAGATGTAGCCATAACTAACTAGCAGGACAACTCCTTCTGCTCTAGAACTAGCAAAAATATTTTGTCTGAAGTGAAACACTAAGTATTCAGGATAGGTCAAAATGATCTGTAAGGAAGAAAGAGTTCCCCATGTCTTTATAGAGGTTGTGGTATTTCTCGTCAGCTTCCTACAAAAACAACTGTTGCCCTTAGGCCCTCTCACTGAGTTCTGAATGTAGTAATATACAGGTTAGTCATGGAGTACACTCCACTAATTGGCAGTCAATGGATGGTAATGGACCAGTCTACTGCATTCACTGTAAACAACGCACTGATCTCATACTTTTATGAGCCACTATGAATTTAGTCCAATGTAACTGCCTGCATCAGTGTGGAGAAACCATTTAATTCCCCCTCCCTACCCCTAAATATAATTCAGTTTTTGAGGCATATACTTTCCAAATATGTTATAGCCTCAAAAGTCCAGAGTTACCTTTACTCCCATACAATTCCCCCTAGATCAAACAAACTATTGCACTACCACTATATGGTGTGGTCTTCTTACTGGAGACGGCACAACCAACGTCAGTCAGGCGTTGCTTCAGCAAAGCGTTTACAGAACCCAGGAGCCAAGTTGAACATCCAAACATGGGATGTTTTGTAATAGAAAAGGTGATTAATTTGAGAAGATAGATTCATATGACAAATGTTAGATCACTTAGTTTCCTTTCCTTCATTATTCAAGGTAAAAGGAAGCCTCAGCCCTTCAGAAGCCTTCTTATTTTGTCAATTTTTCTTTGGTTAGTAATGTGCTACCCGTGTATGTGAATTTAAATGTGTCAGTGTGGTACCACAGCTTGTGCATTGCAGAGGAACCCTGGAGACTTTGACTCTTGCTAAGCTGCTGGGGGACCACAAGCAAGTCCCTTTACATCTCCATGTGTCTGTTTCTCCTAGTGATCCATTTAGATTTTGGGGCAGTAAATTTCACTTTCTATATACTCTTTCATGTGTGATGTTTCATGTTGCAGCTCCAGTCTCTCCTGGGACCTGTCAATACTACTAGAGTATAAAGAACAATAGGAATTGTGTTTTGCATTCAATCAAGTTTCTATCATTTTCAAAGAAGACTTGCAATATTTCAAAATGAATATTGAATATGATTTAAACACTCCACTCTTCATTTATTTTCCCCCAGTACATATATAGCCATTTTTGAAATATCTGGCTGGTGTGTGGACTTGGTCCTAAATTTGCAGTCAGTGCTAGTCTTTTTGATTAATGAATACTGTCAGGCTTCCCAAGGAGCACCCAGGGCCATGAAGCAGCTCACTAGCGCTTTTTTGGCATGAGAAAGCAATGTCAGTGCCTCCCCCTGTGCCTATGCCTGACAACACCAGTCACAGGCAACACAAGGACTCCTTTCTCAGCCCTGTGGGCTCTGCTGTCCCCGTGAGAGTATGCAACAGGCTCCAATCAACTGCTGGGCTTTCTGAGCACCCATCTGGAGTGCCCAGCTCCTGGTCCGCTTAACCACGGAATTCTTAGCTTCTCCACTCCCAAAGGCACAATGCACGGGAATTTACTTGGCTTACTCAGATCCACAGTCCATTTAACACACAATATTTAAGAATATTTATAGTGAAACCAGGAATATATTTATTCCCAATGAGCACAGGTTCAAATGATAGTAATTTAGAATATTGAAAACCAATTGTTACTTGTGAAATAAAATCATGACACTCTTGCTAGAGCCTAAATATAACTCACAGGACATTCCCCATCTCCTAAAGGATAATTTATCCCACGTCCGTTTCTGGGCATTTTCAATTAGGATTGCTGAAATCCCCTTTAGTAAGATCAAGCCTGAAGGCTGCTTGTCATCACACGCTGATGGGAGACACCTTTTCCCCCCTCCATTTTTTTTAAACGGCCACAGAATGTGGGCCCCTGCCACAGCAGGTCCAGTCTTCAAAGTAACTCCCTACATGTTATCTACTTGCGCATTTCACAATGATTATGACTACCAGCGCATGACATAATTCAGTGGAGACTTTACATGACCCCTTTTAGGCTACGTCTACACTAGAAGCATCTGGCTACAGAAGTTACTGTCAGAAGAGATCTGTCGACCACTCATGTCTACACATAAAAGTGGATCTAGCTTTAGATATACTCTGTTGACAAGAGGGCCCCCCAGAGTCTCTACTCAGCTTTTTTTGTTGACGGTTTCTGTTGACAAAGTGCATTTTGTATGCAGACACTCCACAAGTTTTGCAGAGAAAACTCTCTAGTGTAGACTAAGTGAACTCCAGGGATCCCTCTAAGCCTTGTATGCCCTGTGCTCCCGTGAGGCTCCCAGTCAAGAGCAGCTTGGCCAGTGGCAGCTTTCAGGGAGAGGGATGAGGAGAGGCCAGGAGCAGCAGTGGGAGAAGAGCTAAACCTGCCCCAGAGGCATGCAGCACTTCCCCGACCTACCCTTAAGATGGGCCCTGTCCAGTGAGAAGGTAATGGCTGTGGGGGACTGACTCCTCTCCTCTGCTTCAGAAGCATTTAACTGGCTCTCAGAAATCACAGCAACCGGCGCCTCCCTCCCTGCTCTGTTGCCACCAAGTCCCATCACTGCTCATTAACAAAAATAATGTGTTAATTTGTTTTGAGTTAACCACATCTATTAACTGTGACTAATTGACAGCCCTATATTTTACCTCAGTTAAAAAAGTTTAATCCTCAACGTGTCTCCTTTGACCAGATTGTTTTTCCCCAATTTTTCAACACCAAACTGAAAAATCAATTACCACATCTCCAGTGGTAATTAAACTTCTCTCTGGGTCATTGGCTCAAAGGCAGCTGAAGATAGTTGTAACCAAATGTTACTAACTATTCAGTGATTTATAGGAAATGAATTGGTACTGCGTTTCCTGTAGGAAACAAGTGTTCTAGCATAACCCTCAAGAGCAATACCCCATCTGGCACTAACTGGCATTCTTTATGACAGACTTTGTACTGAAGCAAAGACTCAAACAGGCATGGAACATGAACTTCTATTTCACCCCAGGCAGTGATTCCTCTAGATTAACATTGAAAGGCTTATCCTGCCACAGGCTGCAGTGTTTTTTTATGGTATTACAGACTGAATCAATAAAACACACCCCACACACACATCAGTCTCCCTCTTCGATAAAATTAAATGTGTGAAGGCCTTGGGCACACTGATTTGTGCTGCTTCACTAATGCAAAGTGGTCAGAATGCCAGTTTAACCAATTCCCTGTTTATGAGGGGAAATCCCATATAGAATAGTATTTCTTAAACTTTTTGAGATCACAAAACACCAAACACTAGCATTTCTTTATGTAGAACAATGATGAAAATTTTCTTTAAAAAATTGTTGGAAGACCAAAAAAAAACCAGTATATACAACAAAACCAAATGATGTAATTTAATCAGGCATCAAAGCAATGAAGAAATATTAGTGTATTTGGTTTTAATAACAGAAAATATATACTATCAGTGTATGACACCAAAAAAGTGTCAAACACTTGTGGCACATATGTGAGTTGTTCACAGAACACAGTTTAAGAAATGCTGGTGTAGAATCTACTAAGTGATGCTACACCACCCTCTTTCGGTTCCTGAGGTACAAGGGAGAATGGAGTGATCACCTCTGGACTATAGCAACCCCAACTGCAAGACTGGAGCCATAGGCAGCAAAATATAGCAGAAAAATCCTGAGGACACTCTAAATTTTGCTTGGGACCAGACCAACCTGCAGCTGGCTCCAAGACTGAACAGTTTCAAGATGCCTTTCTCCCTGTCCTGCTCTGAGCATAGTTTGGCTGGACTTGTAGGACCCCATCTTTTTTCTATTTGTTACTAAAATCATTCTTTGAACTGTTAGCACTTAGATATGATGTTGGGCACCACAGAAAAGTTTAAGATTCCTAATGAGCTAGAGCAGTGCATTCATTGTTAAAATTCATAAAGTCAATAAAGAACAAATATACAGTGAATAAACATGGAGGGCATTATAGGTACAACATTTTACTAGGTTATATACTTAGGAATGGCATCCTTTGCGCACATATTGCTTAGATTAATTTTACAAAGAAAGAAAGAAAGAATTCTTCAGTACTTTATCAGTGGGATGACAGAGAGGCCAGATGTAGGCGTATCTAGTATCTAACTGACTTCATATTTTCCCTTTATTACACACATATTATAAATTTGATGCATGCCTAAGAATTTGGAATTGAATGGGATTCAATTTCTCCATAAAATATGAAATTTCAATATAGGAAGACAAGCCAATTATGAAAAAGTCACTGACATTTAATTGCTCCTGTTCAGAAGGTAATGAAGAGAACTCAAAGAAAACATGAACATTCACGCCACTTTTAGAAATTAAGCTGTTACAAATTCAAGTTCTCAGGAAACCACCCAGAGTGACTTTATTGCACCTGGATCTCATTTTGAACATTATTCTTTGGGAAAATAAGAGACACGCTTTAGGCCATGCTGGAAAGTGCTTCTGAGAAAGTAGAGCAGAAGAGGAGTCTGGTGTCTACAGTTTTGTACCTGAGGCCATGTCTAGACTGCAGGGTTTTGTTGACAGAAGCTTTTGTTGGAAGATATCTTGTGACAAACCTTCTGTCAACAGAGTGCGTCCAGACACCAAAGTGCATCGAAAGAGCGATTACTTTCCAGGCAGAGAGTTGCCAGACAGATGGGATGCTCTCTTGGCACACTGGCCACCTGGAACCACATCAGCCAGGGTCACAGGTCACCAGTTCCTTTATAGAGCCGGTGCCAGAGTCCTGCAGAGACATACACTTAAAGGGACCCTTTCTGTCATTCCCAGCCCCTGCTAAGGGCTTGCCTACCCCAGCAAGGGACAGCAAAGATCTCACAGTGACCCCTTGTTCTTGTCCTGGCCTGACCCTAAAGAAATCTTTCTAAAATTAGCTTTCTATTGAAGGTGATCTTCAACAGAACTTTTTAAAAATCTCACTTCTACGCATTCTGGCTTTTTTGTGGCGTATGAAGTAAACGTTTTGGCAAAGACTTAAAGATCACTTTCTGCCAGCACCATTCTGCACTTGCTCAGCCTGTTGTAGGAGTGCTCCTTGCTGCAGTCGAGGGTGCCTGTGCATGGCTGCGTGAGCCAAGGGAGAAGAGGATAAGCAAGGTCACCCAGTATCACTATGGGCATCCCCATGTCACCGATCGATTTTTCTGGCCCAGAAAGTCCCATCCTGGAGCTTTCCACACAGATCTGAGTTTCCAAAAATGTGTGCATCATGCACCTTTCCCGACCATCCCACACTGATATTCGTGAAATGACCTTTGTGATCCTCCAACACCTGCAACACCATGGAGAAGTACCCCTGAGGCCAGGATGGGGATGTTCATTCCCTCTATCATCCCATTTCAGTTAGGAAACCCCATGGCAGCAAAGCCATCCACTATGTCCTGCATGTTTCCCAGCATCATGGTCTTCCACAGTAGGTGGGTATTGATAGGCTTGGTTACCTGGCTCACCGCAGCCCTCACAGTAGGTGTGACCCCTCCCTGCAACCACACCAAATTGATTTCCCACTGACCAGGATCTGTCAGGCATTGCAAATGTCCACACAGCAATTTCCACTTGCTTGTGGATTGTCAAAGCAGGTCTCATGTTGGTATTGCCCCGCTTCATGGCAAGGGACAGCAAACCACAAAGCTCCATGAAAGTGGCCTTGTGCATGTGGAAGTTCTGCAGCTACTGCAGCTACTGCAGTTCTGTAGCTACTGCAGCTACATTCTCCACAACAATGCAGTCCCACCAGTGTGTGCTGGTTTCATGTTTCCAGAACCAGTGCTTCACTGCACCCAATTCATCCAGCCAGCAGCTCTGCATTCCTGGTCTCCACTCTTTCAATATCATCTGAATCATCTGCATCCACTTCATCCTCCCACTGGCTTTGTCTAATAAAATACTGTATGAGACTTTGGGAAATGGCCATAACAATGTGCAATGACTCTAAGCTGTTCAGGATGCATTCTAGTGCCATGCACCAGCATGAGCCAGGGGCAGACTTTGGGGAAATGGCTTGAAAAATGGCAAAAAATTCGTTGGGTTGTTTGTGTTCCAATGGCAGGGGACTGGGGGGTTTGTGCTCAGGGATGATGACGAGCACTTGTGGTGCATTTTTGTCCATAACACACTGGCACAAAAAACCAAAATGCCATGGGACTGCAGGCACTGTGTGATAGGTACCCCCAATGCATTTCTGATGCAGTCAAACCTAGCAAAGGCAGTGGAGACACATTATGTGGATGCTCATCTTTGACTTTATAAATCTAGTGGTAAAAGGTTGACCTCAATAAATTTGACTTTATTTTGTACTGTATACATAGCCTACCTGTTAGTTATTTCCACTGTTTTCTTTCCAAAAATTGAAAACATAACTTTTAAAGGGTTGAGATCTATATTCTGTGCTGCCCAAACAAAGCAAAAAGCATGATCCCTGTAAAATGTTTTTAGACTCAGCTTTACAGTGTCAGAATTGGCACAGTTTTATTATCTTGCTATACCACACACAGACCAGACACTGAGTTATTGATTTCTATTTTCTTCTTCCTTTTACATTATATACTGAGACTCCTGCGCAACATCTGGAGAGCTGAAATGTTGTTATGTAAACAAAAGGCACAGTATGACACTGGCTACGTCTACACGTGCACCCAACTTCGAAATAGCTTATTTCGATGTTGCGACATCGAAATAGGCTATTTCGATTAATAGCGTCTACACGTCCTCCAGGGCCGGCAACGTCGATGTTCAACTTCGACGTTGCTCAGCCCAACATCGAAATAGGCGCAGCAAGGGAACGTCTACACATCAAAGTAGCACACATCGAAATAGGGATGCCAGGCACAGCTGCAGACAGGGTCAACGGGCAGACTAGCGCTTCCAGGGCAACAGCTAGCCGCTCCCTTAAAGGGCCCCTCCCACATACACTCAGCCTGCACAGCACGCGGTCTGAGGAGCCATAGGCACACAGACCCCGGGCGCCGCAGTCATGGACCCCCAGCTGCAGCAGCAGCGGCAGCAGCAACAGCAGCAGCAGCTAGAGGTCCACCCAGCCCTCCCGGCAGGAGCAGGGCTTGCCCTGGCCCATGCCATGTGGGAGGCAGCTGAGTACCTCCTTGCCCCAGGGGAGGAGATGCCCCCAGGGCAGCAGGGCTCAACCCCTACCCCTGCAGCACCCCGCTCCACCCCCCGCCTCACACGCCGGCGGCTGTGGAGCTACCCCACGAGCACCGACTGGTGGGAGCGGCTGGTGCTTGGGGAGTGGGACGACGACCACTGGCTCAGGAACTTCAGGATGACCCGCCAGACATTCCTGGAGCTGTGCCAGTGGCTCACCCCCGCACTCAGGCACCGGGACACTGCCATGCGGCGTGCCCTCCCTGTGGAGAAACGGGTCGGCATCGCTGTCTGGAAGTTGGCCACTCCGGACAGCTACTGATCCGTGGGGCAGCAGTTTGGTGTCGGAAAGGCCACCGTTGGGGCTGTCTTCATGGAGGTAAGAGAACCCACAGGGGGAGGCCAGGGCAGGGCAGGGGGGCCAGAGCAGGGCAGCGGGGCCAGGGCAGGGGGGCCAGAGCAGGGCAGGGCAGGGCAGGGCAGGGGGGCCACAGCAGGGCAGGGCCACGCACACCCTGCTCACCCCTCATTGGGGCTGTCCCATGTGCTTTCTCTGCAGGTCGTGCGTGCCATCAACACCATGCTCCTGCACAGGCTCGTGAGGCTGGGGGACCCAGATGCCACCGTCACCGCCTTTGCCACCCTGGGCTTCCCCAACTGCTTCGGGGCTCTGGATGGGACTCACATCCCCATCCGCGCCCCGCATCACAGTGGAGGACGATACCTCAATCGGAAGGGCTACCATTCTGTCGTCCTGCAGGCCTTGGTGGACAGCCGGGGATGTTTCCAGGACATTTACGTGGGCTGGCCTGGCAGCACCCACGACGCCCGGGTTTTTTGGAAGTCGGGCCTGTGCCGCCGGCTGGAGGCGGGGACCTACATCCCCCAGTGGGAGATCGCTCTGGGGGACACCACCATGCCCTTCTGCATCATCACAGATGCGGCCTACCCCCTCCAGCCGTGGCTCATGCACCCCTACACGGGCCATCTCTCTGCTAGCCAGGAGCGCTTCAACGAGCGCCTGAACCGTGCGCGCCAGGTGGTGGAGCGCTCATTTGGCCGCCTCAAGGGACGCTGGCGATGTCTCCTGACCCGCCTGGATGCCAGCCCCAACAACATCCCCCAGATTGTGGGTGCCTGCTGTGCCCTGCACAACCTCGTGGAGAGCAAGGGGGAGACCTTTCTGCAGGGCTGGGCCGCGGAGGCCGGCAGGGCACACGTCCAGCCACCTGCTGCCCCCAGTCGGCAGGTGGACCCCGAGGGGAACCGGGTCCGGGAGGCCCTGCGGGCCCACTTCGAACAACAGGCCGCGGGGTGAACTCTGCCCAGGCCCCCTACTGCCCGCCCCTTCCTCCACCACACTCCTGCCCCAACGCCCACACCATGGAGCACCCCACCGCCCCCCCCCCACTTGTCCTGGACAAATGACAGCACGAACTTGTGGCTGAACGTAAATTTTTTTTTTTCTGGCCGAACCTTTTTTTTGGGGTGTAAATAAATATGTCAACCACAAACAGAAAACTAGGTACAAACGTTCAACCAAAGCAATATGTACAAAAATAAAACAATCCAAAGAAACAACTGTGTGGCATACATAATAAAAAGAAAACCAGGGAGGAGAAAGGGGAGAACTATTTACATGGGGGGGACGGGGCAAACAGGGCACCAAAAAAACAGGGTCCAACTATATACAAGGGGGGGGCCACGTCCCGGGCCCCTCGCCCCTATAGCCCGGCACTGGGCGTGCCCGGCCGGGAGCCCCGCCGCGCCTGCAGTCTGGTCCGCGGCTGGGTGGGAGCGGGCTGGACCGGAAGGTATCGGAGCCGGCGAGTCTCAGGTGGCTCCAGGGGTCCCTTGGCGCTCTGGCCCACGTGGGTGGGTGGTGGGGCGACGGCGGACGGGCCGACGACGGGTGGAGCAGCTGGTGGTGGGGCTGCAGGAGCGGGCAGGGCGGGCGATGGGTCGGCCGGCGCGGCATGGGGGGCCAGGTAGTCCACGAGCCGGTTAAATGTCTGCATATAGGCCCCCCATGCCTCCTGGCGCCAGGCCAGCGCCCGCTCCTGCAGCTGGAGGTGCTGCTCCGAGACCTCCAGCTGCCGGCGGAGGATGGCCAGCAGCTGGGGGTCCGTCGCTGTCAGCGGTAGTAGGCGCGGGGTCCGCCGTCTAGCCCTCCGCGGGGCCGGTCGTTCCTCGGCCAAGGGGCTGCCCTGGAGCGATGGTCCCGGAGGGCTCTCCGGGACAACTGAGGCCTCGCCGGCGCTCTCTTCCGGTCCTTCTGATGGTGCAGGTGCAGGTGCAGGACACAGGAGAGGAGGGGGGAAAGAAGAATGGAGACAGGCATTAGTGTGGGCCCCGAGCCGTGGCCTCTGTCCCCCCCCGCCCTGTGCTGCAGGTTCCCCATCCCCGTCCCCGGGAGATGCTGCTGTGATGGATGGGGTTCAGGGGTCCCCCTGCCCTGCACCCCGTCCCCTGGTGGGAGCGACTCTCACTTCACCCCGCAGGGTCTGAGAGCAGGAGAGGTTTCTTAGGCCACAGATGGCCAGTTTCTGCCAGCAGTGACAGCACCAGCTGTTGGAAGAGACAGTCCTTCCAACCCGTCGTGGGGAGAAGACACCAAGGGGGGCCCCTCTGGGATGCAGCTTTCCCCCTCCTCAGGCTGGCTGCCTACCAGCTCTCCCTTCCCCTAGCCTCTACCTGTGGCCCGCGCCCTCGCCCCCCAATTCCAAGCCAGCTCGGCTCCTCCCTCCTGTTTGTTCAGGGCAGAGGTGTCACCTGCCAGCTGTAGCGCCAGGATCCTCCTTTGGCCCTGGGAGCTCTTCGGCTCTTGTGGCTCATATGTAGCCTGAGTCTCCCTTTGGCACTCCCCCAACTCCATCACATGCTGCTGCTGCGGGGTGTCCCACCCACTCTGCCCGGGGGCCCCTCAAGGTTCCGCTCCCCCCTGGCCCGGGGATGGGGCATGGCACTGTCATGCAGGGTGGCGGGGGCAGGGGCTGATGGCTGCAGTGCTGTGAGGGCCATGCCCCTGGTGTCCTTGGGGCCATGGCCATGTGAGCATGTGGGGGGCCCTGGACACATCTCTGTTACCCCCGCCCCTCAAGCCCAGGGGTGTCCACCAGAGAGGGGTACCTACCTGTCGGTCCGCTCCCACGGTCCGGAGATCCCCGGGGGTTGGAGGCCCTGCTGCTGCTCCGGGATGGCAGGAGGAGGATGTGCAGGCTGGATTCTGCGGAGGAGGAGCCCCCCTCCTCCTCCTCCTCCTCCTCCTGCCGCAATGTCCCGGGGATGGCCTCCGGGGGGGGCCCCCGGGGTGCGGGGCTTGCCTCCGGGTCGGACTCCGGCTGCAGGGCCTGCTGGGGCTCATCAGCCGAGGTGTCAAGGGTGGCCGGAGGGGAGGAGGTGTGCCGGGAGCCCAGGATGTCCCTGAGCTCCCTGTAAAAGGGGCAAGTGACGGGGGCAGCCCCAGATCGGCTGGCCACATCCCGGGCCCGGGTATAACCCTGCCGCAGCTCCTTCACCTTACTCCTCACATGATCAGGAGTGCGGGCAGGGTGACCCCGGGCAGCCAGGCCATCGGCCAGCCGAGCGAACACATCCGCGTTCCGCCTCTTGCTCCCCATTAACTGGAGCACCTCCTCCTCGCTCCAGAGCCCCAGCAGGTCCCGCATCTCGGCCTCCGTCCAGGAGGGGCCCCGCTGCCGCTTCCCAGACTGGCTGGCCCTCTGGCTGGGCTGGCTGCCCTGGCTCCCCTTGGGGGGGGTCCCCTGGGGGCACGGGGGGTGCTGCGGGCTAGCCATCGCCGCTGGGTGGGTGGCTGAGGGTTGTGCAGGCTAGCCGCGTGTGCAGGCTGCAGCCTGCACGTTGCCTCAGCTTTCTGCAGAGGCAGGGAGGGGGAGGGGACCTTTAAGGGGCCGCTCCACGCGGCCACCAGTGAGCTAAGGGGCTGGAGAGAGCGTCTCTCAACCCCCCAGCTGATGGCCGCCATGGAGGACCCGGCAATTTCGACGTTGCGGGACGCGGATCGTCTACACTGTCCCTACTTCGACGTTGAACGTCGAAGTAGGGCACTATTCCTATCTCCTCATGGGGTTAGCGACTTCGACGTCTCGCCGCCTAACGTTGAAGTTAACTTCGAAATAGCGCCCGACACGTGTAGCCGCGACGGGCGCTATTTCGAAGTTAGTGCCGCTACTTCAAAGTAGCGTGCACGTGTAGACATAGCTCATAAGTGCAAGGGCAGAACCCATTAGCTGCGTCTACACGTGCACGCTACTTCAAAGTAGCGGCACCAACTTCGAAATAGCGCCCGTCGCATCTACACGCGTCGGGCGCTATTTCGAAGTTAACTTCGACGTTAGGCGGCGAGACGTCGAAGTCGCTAACCTCATGAGGAGATAGGAATAGCGCCCTACTTCGACGTTCAACGTCGAAGTAGGGACCGTGTAGACGATCCGCGTCCCGCAACGTCGAAATTGCCGGGTCCTCCATGGCGGCCATCAGCTGGGGGGTTGAGAGATGCTCTCTCTCCAGCCCCTGCAGGGCTCTATGGTCACCGTGGGCAGCAGCCCTTAGCCCAGGGCTTCTGGCTGCTTCTGCGGCAGCTGGGGATCTATGCTGCAGGCACAGGGTCTGCAACCAGTTGTCAGCTCTGTGTATCTTGTGTTGTTTAGTGCAACTGTGTCTGGGAGGGGCCCTTTAAGGGAGCGGCTTGCTGTTGAGTCCGCCCTGTGACCCTGTCTGCAGCTGTGCCTGGCATCCCTATTTCGATGTGTGCTACTTTGACGTGTAGACGTTCCCTCGCTGCGCCTATTTCGATGTTGGGCTGAGCAACGTCGAAGTTGAACATCGACGTTGCTGGCCCTGGAGGACGTGTAGACGTTATTCATCGAAATAGACTATTTCGATGTTGGCTGCACGTGTAGACGTAGCCATTGACTTCAACAGATGGAAGCATGTGCACGCCAATCTACCCACTTTGTCAGCTGCAGGCTCAGGTTCTAATATTTTATCATTTTCTGGTACAAAATAGATGTTAAAAGGAATTGAAAAGACTGCTGTAGAGTGAAAAATGCACAAATTTGATGTGTTATGAAATAATTTCACATGAGCTCAAGGGGATTAGCCTCCTGAATAAATTTATTCTTGTAATTAGATCAGGCTTCTGGTGGATCGGTTATTTTTTGTTCAACTGGTGGCCTATATTTTTGAAAATGTTATCAATAACTTCAAAGGAGAAAAGTTGGCTGTTGTACAGTTATATTGGCAAATTGACTCATGATTGAATGTGTTTATGCTTTTCAGGGAAATCATACAACTGGAAGGAACTTCAAGAGGTCAGGAAGTCCCATCTCCAAGACCATAAAGACCATGAATTGAAAGTGTGTTTGAGAGGAGTAGAAGTCAAGAAAAGTATCAGACTTGGAGTCATCGCTTTCACTACATTTTTTATTAGCAACAGCAACAAAAAATTCTTTGTTACTCTTACTCTTCGTTGGACCCAATCATGTAGACCTTACTTTGAAGAAACTCCATTACTTCGATATGTATTTTGTGAGAATAAGGATGAAAGCTGTAGGACCAAGATTAGAAATATTTTAGGACCTGATTCAGGAAAGCACTTAAGTACGTGTTAAAAGTGCTCAGCTGAATCAAGATTTTAGTGAAATATTGTTCACGCCCCCTCTCCAAAAAAAAACAAAAAAACTTCATAGTCCAGATTGCATAAAAGGTTAAAATACCAGGATTCTAAGAGATAGGTAGAAAATTTCACATCACTGAGGATCCCAATTGTAAATCTTGTTCATGCCAGTTTTGTGAAAGTGAACAGCTGATGGTTACGTTTCAGAGAACATTTTTCAGCTGAAAAGTGAATGAGTCATAGGAAGTAATGGTCTTCTGGAGTTTCTTTGAAGAGGTTCCCACTGTTATGCAAATATGCATATATTGATGAAGGGGTATATATTAGCATTAGGCAACCCTCTGGCCCCCAGAAGATTTGAAAGTTTGGTTTGGATGACTGTCCAAAGTGTAACTGAAGTACTGAACTTCTTTAATGTGGAAATGAGATTGGAGATCTCAGAACAAGCTTTCACAAGATTAATACAGATTTTCAGTTTCATCTTTAAGAACACCCATAATAGTCTTGGCATTTTCCTTTCCTGTCCAAAATTAAGAAATGCTGACATTCACAAGTGTTCTTCTTGTTTTGCATATAATAATAATAATAATAATAATAATAATAATAATAACTAAATTATTTAATAATAATGTGTTCAAATGGAGTCAGGGTCTTTTCACATTCTAGTCAATCTAGTTTGATCATTTAGCATATATTGTGTATTATTTGCATTGTCTTGGTGCATGAAGAAGTTCCTGTCCCTAAAAGCTTACAATCTAAATGTAAGGTTTGATACAACAAACTAGGTAATGGAGAGAGAGTGAAGGGGAGCACAAGTTTCACTTTAAGCAAGTTATACTAGATTTTGTTTAAATGAATGTGCATTGATAAGAAGGTTAGAGTGATAGCAAGGGACCTAGGAAACTTAGGTTCAATTTGCTGTTCTGTCAGACTTCCAGTGTGATCATGCGCAAGTTAATCTGTCAGTTCCCCATGTGTAAAATGAGCAACAGTACTTTCCAAGCATGACATACAGTCCTTTTAATAAATGATCCCCTGTTCTTTGCAGACAACTTTGACCTTGGATCTAATCAACTAATAACACCAAACATGTCTTACAAGATATTTATCTATTTAGAGTAACATGTAAGGTATCTGCAGAAAGATTGGAATGTGTCAAGATTCATAATAATTTCTAGACGTATGTATGGGTAATATTTACAGAATTCTTATATCTACAGTAAATCCTTAATTTAATGGACTAATGAGGGGAAGTGGTGTCTGTTAATGCCAAAATTCCATTATATCTGAATGGTTATGCCGCATGATGATGCACTGATTCCCCCAGCCCATCACTCACTCCTGTCCTCTGTTTCCCCTCCTGCCCCATTCTTCCCCTCGCACCTTCATCTCCCTCAATCAATTACCAGGAGAGGAGCTGAAATGCCGGCCTGGCTCCTTCCACCCCCTGCAGCTCTCAGTGCTGTAGGTCCTCCAGCCCCTGGTTCTGAGCCACTTGAATGAAGGTAGAGTGTGGCCACCCACACCCTGCCAGAGTGCAGCATTCTCCAACACCATGGTTGCAGCTCAGTGCCACTGCAGGCAGTGGTGGCCAGGTGTCAACATGCTCCATGCATGCGGGGCTGGGGAAGGAGAGCTCCTGAGCCCTGCCACAGCGCCCCCATTCAGCTCCTCTGGCCCTGGTGGTCCCAGCTGCTGTGGTGGCCCTAGCCATTCACCAGCTCTGTTGAGTCTCTGGCATTTATTGAGGGGGAGCTGGCAGACAGCATCGTCACAGTTATATTAGGGTCTGTTAAAGTGAGGGTTTACTCTGCATGTGTGTGTGTATATACACACATACATACATACATACACGCACACAGAGTGTGTGTATATATATATATATAATGTTTTATGGACCTGGAGTAAACATACGTCACAAAGGAATAAAGAGTCTCAGTTATAGCCCACTCAGCCAAAGAAGAGGAAATTGTCACCCCTCTTTGCTTGCTGGTAATGTAATGAAGACTCAGTTGTTAAGCCTTGCTCAGCATACAGGTTTTCAGTGAAAAACCATACAAGGCAACTGCAAAGAGTTGAAATCACCTGAAGGTAAAGAAAAGGCAAATTATAATGAATCGGGTTCTCCCTGATGACACAGGGAAACAAAAGAACAGTTTAACTATGGTAGAAGAAGGAGAGTCTCTCTGTGTGCTTTCACTGAGGAGACATCTTAAAGAGGAAAGTGTACTCATGAAAAATTGGATCCTGGTGATACTGAAGAAATGCTCCAGCCTTCATTTTGTATGTCTGACCTCCACTCCAAATAAATCACTCTACTCTAAAATGGAAGCACTGGCTACTGAGCATACTTGGTACAAAAGCAGGACAAAGGTCACAAAAGAAGGTCACAAAATTGTCAGGCAGCCAAGGATTGATAAGCTGTCACCTTGTCATAGAGCCACGGGGGGGTGGAAAGTTCAGTTGAGATAATCAGCTAGCTAAAACACCACTGTGACAGAGAGCCAAATAGGTGAAATCCTTGACAGAATCATAATCCTGGAGTAACCACCACCAGTGAGCACGTGCACAAAAGATCTGACGGTACAAAAAGCAGACCATCAGCTGGCAGAAGCCAGGAGCTGGCCAGAAGAGCTTCTGTGAAGGAGAAGAGTGGTTGTTGAAGCAAACAGAAAACCAGACAATGCTGCAGCAGTAGCAGAGCAAAAGAAACAGCTCAGAGGGACCCCAAGGGACAACAATAGCAATTGAGGAATGAGGACACAGAGCTGCAAAGTATCCATAGCAGCAGTAGCTACAGTGGCAGCAACAACAACAATAAACAAGGCAGCAGAATCAAAAGATAGTGAAAGCCTGAGCAAGCGTGTTAATTTTAACTGTAGTTTAGCATAGTATTAATATGATTGCTTTAGCTGTAAGTATGTGTGAATTGATTTTTGTTTTCGTACCGTCAGCACTCTGTTAGGAGGACTGGTCATCTGCAGGAGAGCACATTGTGTAGAATCACTTAAACTGCACACCGTTGTAATTTAAATGTACTTAAACTCACAGTCAAGGATTTGTGTAATGGAGTCATCTCTGCCTGATTCCTATTTTTAGATTACAGTGTAATAGGGATGGTTAGTTACATCAGTAAAAAGATACTTAGTTTTGGAAAGAGTTCTGCTTGTGTCAATCACTTTGTTCGAAGGTTATTTCCATGTCCTTCAAGTATTCCCTTAACTACCTGGGGACCCATACCTCAGGAAAAGCAGATTAAGCGGGTGATAGGAAGGCTAATCTAAGAGAGGCCTAAAAAATCCATGTTCAGGGTAACACTGGCTCATTGTAAGACAAGCCAGATCTGCAACAGACTGGACTTTAGGAGGCAAACTTATTTTATAAGGTTCAGTGGAGACCTAGATGTTGTGTTTTATTTTGTTTTGGATGGTAACCATTTGTTTCCGTTACTTTTTTGTTCCTAGTTCTCTGTTCTTTGGGTTGCCAGGCATCCCTCAATCTGTGGAACAGTCCCGCATTTCAATCAGCAATCCTGCATCCCACATTTACACAAAAATGTCCCATTGGGGTGCTGACTGAAATCCATGATCCCATGGCGGGAGATGCTGGTGGGGGCTCCATGTCCCGCATGAACATTTTGAAAATCTGGCAACCCTAAATAAACCTACTTTTATTGTGTTATAAGGGCTTTCAGGCACAGTGTAATTTACATGTGCAATGGTTTAAGATAAAAGTAGTAACCACTCTTTTGGTGACAGAGGGGCTGGGAGTTCTGTGAATAGACAGTGTCAGGGACTGGATATCCCAGGCAAATAATTCAAATGATTTGAGGACTGAGGGTGCACCTATTGCCATGCTACAAAGTGAAGATGGGGCCTGTATAGTCCAGGAGGAGAGTGCTTGAGTGGCTGGTGAGGCTAAGGAGCTGACACCCAACCAGGAACAGGAAAGACTCCCTCATACTGGAAGCAGGTAAAAAAATAACTTGGTCCTGGCCGCTCTGAGAACCATCACACCAGCTTCACAGGGCACTGAGAGAAGTGAAAGTGAGCTTAGGCTGTGGCTTTTATCTTATGTTTGTATGGTAATGAATAGAGGTGGGTCCTGGTCTATAAAAGTACAAATCATAACCAGATTATGCATTATAGATAAAGATGCACTCAGATAAGGAAAGCATATATGTATGTAAAATAGATTTTAGGTCAAGCTTTTCCACTTCATGAAATGTGGAAAAATGAATCCAAGTAAGCATGAGACAGACATCTCTCACAAGAGACAGGAAATGGTAAATGATCTTGTCAAAATGCACTACGTAGCTTTGAAATGCCACTGACAGTTTGTGCTTCTTATTGAACAATAATGCCCTCAGAATGTGTCCTGACTTTTCACTAGTGAGAAGTGGTCATTAACAACCAAACAACTTTTCATCAAGACATACTTCTCAACTCAGAACAATTAAAATGAATGGGGAAAAAATGAACCTGCAAGATAACTCGAAGGAAAAGCCTCCCCTACTGAGGTCAATAGGACTTGCGTGCGCAGGGACAATGAATGGAATCAGCAGGAACTTTCACTTGATTGAAATACTGTACTACCAGCTGCAAAACACTTAGGTTTTCACAATATTGGCTGAAGACTATAGGAGGACAACCAACTAAAGCTAAATCTACACTCTGCTAAATATGGACTGACTTCTCTTTCCTATAGGCAACAAATATTTTTAGCTCTTTTACAAAAAAATTAGGTTAATATTTTAAAAAGAAAAGTCAGAGTAAATAATGGATCAAAACCATTAAATACTGTGACACAAACCTCCAAAAGTCAAGAAAGTAAAAGCTAATGTCACATCCTTAACTCCCGCGGTTAACCTTTCCAGTTTTTCCTGAATTTTGCATTTGTCACCCCTTTCACATTTTTAAATGTAAAATGTCACTTTTTACCTGGAAACCATAATAGTTTCACTCTGCAGGCTCTCAGTGGGAAAGTCTCTCGTATTAAAAATGAGCCCCAGCTGGATATTACTAAAATATAGACCTTTGCGATTTTTCTGTTATTCTATATTCCATGCAAAATGAATGAAAGCAAATCATAGGTGTATTTTTGGGCTATTGTTTCCATGAAACATGTAAACTTTCAATATGAAAGGAAAAACTTATTAAAATATAGAATTATTTTTAAAAGCAAAATCAGAATGAGGAGGGGAGGCTGTGAGAATTGTATCTTTGCTGCCTGTTAAGGTAAGAAAGGGCTTTAGGGGGCCATAGCAGATCACAAGCTAAATATGAGTCAACAGTGTGACACTGTTGCAAAAAAGTAAACGTGACTGCGGGATACATTAACAGACATGCTGTGAGCAAGGTACGAGAACTCATTCTTCCACTCTACTCTGCACTGATTAGGCTTCAATTGCAGTATTGAGTCCAGGTTTGGGCACTACATTTCAAGAGGGATGTGGAGAAATTGGAGAAGGTCCAGAGAAGAGCAACAAGAATGATTAAAGGGCTAGAGAACATGAGCTATGAGGAAAGACTGAAAGAACTGGGATTTTTTTAGTTTAGAAAAGAGAAGATTCAGCGGGGATGTGCTAATGGTATGCAAGTACCTAAAAGAGTGTTACAAAGAAGGGGGAGAAAAATTGTTCTTAGACTCTGAGGCTAGGACAAGAACCAATGGGCTTAAACTGCAGCAAAGGAGGTTTTGGTTGGACATTAAGAAAAAGTTCCTAACTGTCAGTGTGGTTAAACGTTGGAATAAATTGCCTAGGGAGGTTGTGGAATCTCCATCACTAGAGACATTTGAGAGCAGGTTAGATAGACACTTATCAGGGATAGTCTGGATGGTACTTGGTGCTGCCATGAGGGCAGGGGACTGGACTTGATGACATCTCAAGGTTCCTTCCAGTTCTAGTGTTCTATGATTCTAAGTTAAAGAACCACTTACCCCCAACCCTGCAAAAAAAAAAATAATAATAACCTGGAGTTGAGGCTGCTGCATAACAGAAACTTAGACCTCCCCTTCTTCCCTCCCATATGCTAGAAATCTAGGAAGAGCTCAGTGAAAGGATTCCCCACATATTTTATTGGGGGAGTATTAATATTACAAGAAAAATCAGTTCTGAAAAATATAAAATACAGTTACGGTTCTCCTTCACACACATCACACCTATACCTCTCTCACAGCAAAGCCAGCACTATGCATCTTTCTTTCAGGAATGGAGAACAGTTGTCTAAAAGACAGGAAGTTCCCTAATTCCTTGTGGGCCTCTTTCATTCTGCTTGTTCAGCTGGAAACAAGGAAGACTGGCTGTTAAATGTGTTTCTGGTAATCATCATCAGTTTCTCTCTCTGTCAGTGCTGCCACACAGGTTGTATAGAAAATATGTTGGTGACCCAATCTGGAGTTGCTGTGACCATTGAGATCAGCATTTTTTGTCATGATGGGTAAAGTTCACTGACTACCTGGTGCTTCACGTATTGGGATATACAGTATGGCCGTGTCTACACTAGCCCCAAACTTCGAAATGGCCATGTAAATGGCCATTTCAAAGTTTACTAATGAAGCGCTGAAATACATATTCAGAGCCTCATTAGCATGCGGGTGGCGAGGGCACTTCGAAATTGACACGGCTCGCTGCCGCGTGGCTCGTCCCAACGGGGCTCCTTTTCGAAAGGACCCCAGCTACTTCGAAGTCCCCTTATTCCCATCTGCTCACAGGAATAAGGGGACTTCGAAGTAGCCAGGGTCTTTTCAAAAAGAAGCCCCGTCGGGACGAGCCACGCGGCGGCGACCTGCGTCAATTTTGAAGTTCCGTGGCCGCCCGCATGCTAATGAGGCGCGGAATATGTATTTCAGCGCTTCATTAGTAAACTTCGAAATGGCCATTTGCATGGCCATTTCGAAGTTTGGGGCTAGTGTAGACGTAGCCTATCTGTATGGGAGTAAAAGACTCATACATTGTAATTGCCCTATATAGGCATTGTTTGCTTATTGCAGGCCTCCAAATCCCTCTTGTCATTCCCAAAACTGTTTCACCTCTTTCAGGTTTTTCTGAAGTGCATCCATTTAAATATGTATTTCAGTTGAAATGCTTGGTGCCCTTTGATCATTTTTTCAGTATATTATGCTTCCATTCTTGCACTGTCTTGCCTTTCTCTAGTCTCTACTTACACTGTTCTGAGGTCTGTCATACTTTTAATCCTCAGGTGTTTTAATTACTGGTGTAATTTTAGGACTCAGTGCCATAGTTTGCCTTTCTTTCTAAAGCATGTAGCTTGACAATTCATATGGCCAAAGGTCTCTGTGGTCCTCCTTCCACAGATTTAGAGAGCTTTGGAATGCTAACTAACCAAAGAACCAGACAAACCAGTGAAGAGAAAATGACAAGTTAAGAGCTCTCATTTTCTCAAGAACTGCTAAAAATAAAGGAACACAATTACAGAATTCAAACTAAGTTGAACAGTTTTAAATCCTGCCATTATTCCTTTATTCCATGTGTGTTTATACTGTTCCTTAACTTATCTCTAACACAGAGAAATACTTCTGGTTTTCCTTAGTATTTGTACAGTCACGTTAGTAATCAGATGTATGCAGTAGTCACAATTAAAAAGGTCAGCTTTTGCCCAGAATTTCCCTAACTAAATAAAACATAGATACTAAACATTTTAAAGTTAACATCTCAAAAGGGAGGAAATTCTAAAATTAAGGCTGGTGTGCAGCTTTCACTGTGCTCTTTCTGCAGAGCTACTTCAAATACAGGTTGAACATCTCTAATCTGGAATTGTCTCTCAGTCAATGTCTGTAATCCAGCATGATTTTATGTAGGCAGAAGACCCCTTATCATAGGTGTGGTCAAGTTTCCCATGATCCCATAAAGTTTGTTTACAACTACCAGACCTGACTCTCAGTGTTCTGTGCTTTGATTTAGCTCTAACTAACTCCTAAATGTATTCTACAAGCAAAATAAGCAGTGGAAGTGGTAGTAATGTGCTCAACAATAATAACCTCCCATGGTCCTGCAAATTTTCTCATTCAGTGGTGGGGTTCAACCAGTGTAACAATAGGGGAGAATCTCTAGGTGAAAGAGTTATTGTAGCATTTCTATGCCACCATATCTCCAAGGCTCAACATACAGAAGGGGACAAAGAGACTGTCCTCTTCACACATTCATAAATACCAAAAAGTCAGCCCTGAGAGCTATCATGGTTTAAAGTCATCACGAAATTACCATGATCTATACTGTGGGGAGGTCATACAAGTGGTTCTGCTTCCTTTGTAATGCGCTCTCACTCTCTCTCTCTCACACACACACACACACACGCACTCTCTCTCTCTCTCTTTCCCCATGCCCAATAAGTACTCAGTTTGTGCTTTTAGGTTAGGCATAAATATTACAAATACTGGCTGCCGCTAATCATGGTTCCATTCTGAAACAGGCTTACATTTCTGGGTTTTTCCCCTCTTTACATAGATAGTCTTTCCACATGAAGTTTCAAAATATTATGTTCATGGTCTTTGAATTTTCTGTATTGTTATTTATTTGGCTCGTCAATTTTTCAGATGAGAAGAGTTCTAAGTCAGTCTTTGGCTCCCACTGATTAACAGATATATTTTAAAAGAACAAGGTATCTACATGCTGATTTGAAGGGAAGTTCATCTTTTTTAAGACTGGGTCACTTTTGGAAAAGAAACATTTAAGATTAAAGGTAATTCTTTTTTGCTATTATTCTTCCAAAATGAAAGTTTACCTTTGCAAGCCTCTGAAGGAAATCCCTTTCAGATAAACTTCAAAGAATTGCCCTTTTTCAAAGAGGTCACCATCTTCCACTGTTCTTGTGTGACTGAAGCTACTGGCGCCCTCAGGAAATGTAAAAAGTTCCCTACAGCCTGTGCAGGAAGCAGTTTATTCTGCCCTTAATCATTGACCCCCCTTCTTACAATTGGAGCAAACCAGGCCTTCAGGAAAGTTGATGCTCTCCTATGTGTTAGGTGGAGAAATAATTTAAGATAGGACAAGGCTGTATAGGACCCCTAACAAGACAGTCCTCTAGCCCGAACTCACTGCACACCAGTGTCTATCACCTGGTGACTATTGCCCAAGTAAATGAAGAGATGAAACGATAATATGTGAACTGAACAAAGAGCAGTTTATTAAAGGGATAAATTTACAAAATATGGGAAGAAAAGGGGAATAGCGAGAACCTGTATAAACCCAAATAACTGTAATAGTCAGCCCCAAATAAACAATAACATAAATGGTAAGCTCTTCAATATTAACCTCCTCACAGTTCCTGTTGGGTGCCCAGGACCTCTTACCCTTGGGCTAATTGAAAGCTGTCAGGGAGAAACACTGGGGCAATCCCTCGATTGAGAGTTTTCAGTGATGTCCACAGCGGATGAATACCAGAAGTGGCAGTTGGTGGAGCTGTGGCTGTGAGTGATATTCTTGGTAGATGCTGATTGGAGTCTTTTGGCGTTTGTGATGCTCTCTTGATAAAGACCCATGCCACACTGCCACTCGGATGAGCAGCCCATCAGATGGATTGCTGTCTGCCTTTTATTTCCGTTTTGGTGGGAAAACCTTACATAACTGAGCCCCTGCAGGGAAACCCCACAGGATTCTCTGAGGTAAACCAAAAGAGTGGGAAAAGCCTGCTGTGCAAGGATGACTCAGAATCAGTAAGACTCCATTTTAGGTTCCTATATTAAAGATAGGTTACAACTAGATTCCAATACCATCTTCCACTTTGTGAAATGGATAGCCTTTTATGTAACTAGGATTTCACTCCTAACATATGCCACCAGTATGGTACTGGGAGAAGCAAGTAAATATTGGGGAATAAAGGAGAAACAGGCAGGTGAATGTGAGAAGCACATGAATGGGAGAGACAGAAGACATGTTTAGGGAATTTGAAACACCAGACATCTGGGCTACGTCTACACGTGAAGCCAACATCGAAATAGCTTATTTCGATGTAGCAACATCAAAATAGGCTATTTCGATGAATAACGTCTACACGTCCTCCAGGGCTGGCAACGTCGATGTTCAACTTCGACGTTGCATGGCACCACATCGAAATAGGCGCTGCGAGGGTACGTCTACACGCCAAAGTAGCACACATCGAAATAAGGGTGCCAGGCACAGCTGCAGACAGGGTCACAGGGCGGACTCAACAGCAAGCCGCTCCCTTAAAGGGCCCCTCCCAGACACAGTTCCACTAAACAACACAAGATACACAGAGCCGACAACTGGTTGCAGACCCTGTGCCTGCAGCATGGATCCCCAGCTGCCGCAGCAGCAGCCAGAAGCCCTGGGCTAAGGGCTGCTGCCCACGGTGACCATAGAGCCCCGCAGGGGCTGGAGAGAGAGCATCTCTCAACCCCCCAGCTGATGGCCGCCATGGAGGACCCGGCAATTTCGACGTTGAGGGACGCGGATTGTCTACACAGTCCCTACTTCGACGTTGAACGTCGAAGTAGGGCGCTATTCCGATCCCCTCATGAGGTTAGCGACTTCGACGTCTCACCGCCTAACGTCGAAGTTAACTTCGAAATAGCGCCCGATGCGTTTAGCCGCAACGGGCGCTATTTCGAAGTTAGTGCCGCTACTTCAAAGTAGCGTGCACGTGTAGACACAGCTCTGGATAGGTACAAATGAATAATGTGCATGGGAAATGGAACAGGTAAGGGAAGAGGGTCACCATGGTAGCTTCTCCACTCAAATTTGGGGAATAAGACGAGTGCTCCTCCAAAAAATACTCTCATTTGTTCATTTAGGCCGTGTCGACACTAGCCCCAAACTTCGAAATGGCCATGCAAATGGCCATTTCAAAGTTTATTAATAAAGCGCTGAAATACATATTCAGTGCCTCATTAACATGCGGGCGGCCACGGCACTTCGAAATTGACGTGGCTCACCGCCGCATGGCTCATCCAGACGGGGCTCCTTTTCGAAAGGACCCCGCCTACTTCGAAATCCCCTTATTCCCATCTGCTCATAGGAATAAGGGGACTTTGAAGTAGCTGGGGTCCTTTCGAAAAGGAGCCCCATGTGGATGAGCTGTATGGTTGCGAGCCGTGCCAATTTCGAAGTGCCGCGGCCGCCCACATGCTAATGAGGCACTGAATATGTATTTCAGCGCTTCATTAGTAAACTTCGAAATGGCCATTTGCATGGCCAATTCGAAGTTTGGGGCTAGTGTAGACACTGCCTTAGGGTTGGATTTTGAATCTCAGAAATTCACACAATCTGACAAATTGATGGTTGTCAGCTGCCTCTGGAAGTCAGAAAGGGCCCAAAAAGGGGGGTTGGTTTTGTTTGTTTGGTAGCTCTTTAAAATCTCATGATTTAGATCAGTTTCATGATTTTGGGGGTAAAGGAAGTAAAAGGTGATTATTTTAAAATGCATGTCTGGTAAGACTGCTTTTCCTGCTATAATTCCCTCCTTTTGTCAAGGAAAATGGTGAACTAGTGGCACCCCAAAGATTGGGAGAATTAAGATAATGGCATGAGCCATGGTGTATGATAAAGGTGAGGTAGGCAGAGAACATGTGTTACTATCTGATTTAATTTTTCATTTTCTTGTTATATGCCTATGTCTGCACAGCAAAATTATTCTGAAATAACACCTGTCATTTCGAAATAACTTTGTGAGCCTCTACACTATGCACATACTATTGCAAAATAAATTTGAAATAGTGGGCATGTTATTTTGAATTTTGTAAACCTCATTGCAGGAGGAGTAATGCCTATTTCAAAATAGCTATTTGGAAATAGGAGCTATTAAGACACAGAATAGTATTATTTTGAAATAAGCCGTAATGGAGTCCAATGGCACTGTATCAAAATAGGCACAATGCCTGTGTCTACACATACCCCCTCCTTTTGGAGAAGGCATGTTAATGAGGCAGTTCTGAAGATGCTAATGAGGCACTGACATGAATATGCAGTGTTTCATTGGCATAATGGCAGCTGGGTGTAATTCGAAAGAGCCACTTTCATAATCCACGCCGCCTAGGTAGATGGCCATTCGAAAGGACCCCCCGACTTCAGAAGCCCCTTCTTCCTAAAACCAAATAGGAAAGGAGGGAGGGGGTGTAGACTACACTAGAGTCTACACTAGCAAGTTCTTTTGAAAGATGTTTCGAAAGAAGGGGGCTCTTTCAAAAGATCCCATGGAGCATCTACACACAAAAAACATTCTTTAAAAACTAAATCAAAAGAATGTGGTGTTCCTTTCAAAATCATTCTTCCTTTCCCATTTCAGGAAGAGCTCCCTCTTTCGAGAGCTTCTTTTGGAAGAAAACGTATGTAGATGCTCCGCATGGCCCTTCTTTTGAAAGAACAGTCTTCATTTCAATTCGTGGCCTGTTCTTTCAAAAGAGTGAGGGCTGTGTTGATGCTCTCTTTCAAAAGAGCAGATCGCTCTCTTTCAAAAGAGCAGATCACTCTTTTGATCATTTTTGTGTGTGGATGCTCTCTTTCCAAAAAAGGGCTCTCAGAAGAGCTTCTTTTGAAAGATCTCTGTAGGGTAGACATAGACTATAGCTGTGTCTACACATGCACAAAAAAATTGAAATAAGTGGCCCTTTTTTGAAAAAGTGGGAGGAGCATCCACACATGTAAACCCATCTTTCAAAAGAACGGGGTGCAGACTTCGAAATCCGAACCCCCATCCCATATCAGGAAGAGAGCTCCCTTTCAAAATACTAAATTGAAAGAGTACACATGTAGACGCTCCACAGCCTTCTCTTTCGAAATATGGGTACACCATGGTTCCCGTCAGCTGGAGCGCAGAGCCACTCCAGACAGCAGCAGTGGGGCTCTATGGTTCCTGCATTCGGCTGCCTTAAAGCTGCACGCATGCAGGAAACTGGTGGCAGGAAGCTGACAGCATGCTAGAAGCAGCCTGTGCATGTGCTCCAGCCCCAAGCTCCAGCACCAGCATGGCCAGCAGCCAGCCCCCCAGGAGCCCCACAGCCACCGCACCGAGTCCCTGCAGGGCTCCCAGGGGGAGAAAAAAAAACGGGTCCCCTCCTGGACGGAAGAGGAGCTGTGGGACCTCCCCGGCCTGTGGAAGGACAAGGAGGTCCTGCATCACATGGGGATCAAACAGCACAATGCTGCCACCTTCGGCTACCCGGTGCAGGGCCTCCACACCAGGGGCCACCCTGAGCATACCATGGAGCAGGCACACTCCAAGGTTAAGGAGCTGTGCCAGGGCTATGCCCAGGCCAGGGACAAGGCCGGACACTCCGGGGCAGCTCCAATCACATGTTCCTTCAACAGGGAGCTCTGGGGCATCCTGGGGCCCCAGGAGAGCTCCCCACCCCTGGAGTTCCTGGACACATCCTGTGAGGAGCTGCAGCCGGAGGAAGAGGACGAGCAGCCTAGACTGGGGCCCAGGAGGGCAAGGGGACCATGGACTGGTCGAGTGAGGAGGGGGAGCTGACCATCACCATCCCCTCCTGCTCCTCCAGCTGGGCGACTAAGGGCCGGACGCCCCCAGACATCACCAAGGGACCCTCCAGTACGTATAGGGAGGGGCGCACACCTACTCCACAGGGTGAGGGCAATGCAACAGCTAGTCACCTGCGCGCAAGACTGGTGGTCCTGGGCCACACACAGGCCAGCCCCACATGGGATGCAGCACCCCACGGTGGCACACCAGCGATGTCCAGCACCCGCCCTCAGTGGATGGCACTGCAAGCCACACAGGAGTGGCAGCCAGTTGGTGCCAGACAGCGCCTGGGGCCCACACACCACAGGCCGGGAAGGTCCACCTGCAGGAGAGACCCCCTGGATGCACCCCCAGGCTGGGAGGCCCACCCCATTGGGGGTGGGTTGGTGCTCCCTGGGGGGGTCAGTGTCATTTTGTGGGGGGGCCTCCTGGGGTGGGCTTGGGCGGGTGGGCCACAGCCGCGTCCCCTCCATCTGGGGCACATTACTGACATGCTCTCCTCCTCTCCACACAGCTGCACCATCCATGGGCTGGGACAGCCCCATGCTGTCCCTCATGCCCAAGAGCCCACCCGCGGCCCTTGGAGGTGTCCAGACACCACCCCAGTGTTAGCCAATGGCCTGGTGAGGTACCACGTGTGCCTTCACTTCATCTGAGTTTTTAACTGCTAGGACAGACAGTCCCTTCACAGCGGGCAGCCAGGGTGGCTGATGAATGCCCCAGGGATTATCACCTGAGTCTTTAGCTGCTAGGACACACAGTCCCTTCGCAGCAGGCAGCTAGGGAGGATGATGGGTGCCCCAAGGATTATACTGAGAGTGTCCTTCACCCGAGTCTTTGACTGCTAGGATGGAAAGTCCCTTCCCAGGGGGCAGCCAGGGAGGCTGATGGGTACCCCAAGAGTCTGCCCTGTGGAGGCGACACGACTCAGCACTCAGTACACCTCACCAGTGACCACACTAATACAGCCGAGACCACCTGGGGTTCTTTGTGTTCGGTTTAGCACAGCAACAGGAGGAGTCAGGCTGAAAACAGTTGCTATTTATCAGATAAATAAGAAAACTTAACTCTTATGGTTACAAGGCTATTGCTTCACTTCTTTGGTTACAGGCAGCTAGCATATAACAAAGTAATTTAGTTCATAGATCTATTATTAAATGCGCACAAAAGAAAACACATAGCAGGTATAATTCTCACCCCTTCATTACCCAACTTTGGCATGGCCAGCGTCTGTCACTCAATCCCTCGGGAAGAAGAAGTACATGGAGGGCATCCCCTGGGGCCTCAGGAGGCAAAGATCTTCCTGACCGACAAGTATAGGTAATTGGAGCTCAATTAGAGTGGGATGATGGACCCTTCTTTATACCCCTTGGGTCACGTACACTCTTCCTTATCTTAAAGATGGCAATTGTATTAGATCGTCTTTGTGACGCTAGTTCTCACAGAGGAGTTACAGAGACTTAATTTACACCTGTGAGGTGAAGGTAATTTAGGCATTCTTTTCTTATGGGTGTGAGATTCCTCTCCTGGGATGATGTGTAGGCATATCAATCGCCAGTACTAGCCAAGGGCAGCCTGAGGCCCTGGTCATCTGCTAGCTCATTTGTCTTTTGTTGTCTGGTTTCTGTCTGTTGGTCAGGGTCATGATGAGGCAGCACCTCTGTGCCCCTGAAACATCAAAGACTGCTCTCTCTCTGTCTCTCTCTCTCTCTCTCGCTCATGATCCAAGAGGGAGGAGGGGAAGGGGGGTTTCTGTCTGGCTACACCCAGGCAGTGCTGGGTGTTGGGGCCGTGGCTGGAGGGCCCCCTGCCAGGCCGAGGAGGACCAAGCCAGCCAGTGCCAGGCTGAGGTGGCCGAACAACACCTGCAGCTTGCCCAGGCTGACATGGAGTGGTGGAGGGCAGCCTGGGATAGGCTCCTCATCACCCTACAGGGCATTGGCCACACTGTCCAGGACCATACGGCCACTGTTGCCCACCTCCTGGCCCCCCCAGCAGCTCCCCTGCTGGCCCTGGCCCCTCCACCCCCACTGAGCCTGGCCCTTCCACCCCCACTCTCTGCCCTCACCAGGCCCACTCGCCAGCAATACTTGCCAGTGCTGCCTGCACCCTCCCCTCCCCGCTGGGGACTCCGCACCTAGGGAGGCAGGGGCTCCAGGGGCCGACAGGGCTCACAGCCCAACACCCCTGCCCCAGAATGAGCACCTCGCCCCCCTTCAAGTTAGGTTCTCCCCGTACATATTTAACAACACAACCAGTAATATAAATGTTTCTTTATTGCTCACCACTCCATGCTGTGCTCCTCAGGGGGTGATGGGTGGTGGATGTGCAAGTGCGGTGCTGGTAGGAGTGGGGGTGGCAGGGACAGTGAGTGACGGGGACGGTGGGTGGCGGATGTGCGTGGGCTGTGAGTGTGTGTGTGGGTCAGAGGTGGCCATTGGCAAAGGCCTGCCTGAGGGCCTCCCGGATGCGGTGGCCATCCCGGTGGGCCTGTCAGATGGGGGTGGCATCCAGCTGCTCCTAGACAGTGCCAGCCAGAGGGCTCCCCTGGGGACACAGCCATCCCCCTTCCCCTCCACGATGTTGTGAAGGATGCAACAAGCTCCCACCACACGTTGAGGACCCTGACCTCCAGCCATGTGAGGAGGCACCTCCACCTTTAGGTGGCAGAAGGCCCGCTCCACCATGTTGTGGGCGTGGTTGAGGCGCTCATTGATTGCCTCTTGGGTGGGGTCAAATTGTCCTGTGTACAGCCTCATGAGCCACAGCTGCAGGAGGTATGCCGCATCTGCCACCATGCAGAGTGGCATGGTGACATCCTCAGCCATGGGGATCTCCCACTGGGTGCTGGCCCCCATGCGCCAGCAGAGGCCAGAGTTCCGGAAGACCCGGGCATCATGAGTGCAGCCAGCCCTGCCCACGTAGAGGTCGGTGAACCAGCCCCTCGCATCCACCAGGGCCTGGACCACCACTGAATGGTAGCCCTTTTCATTGATGTACTGGCCGGCGCTGTGTGGCAGGGTGCGGATGGGGATGTGCATGCCATCCAAAGCTCCAATGCAGTTCAGAAAGCCCACGTCCTGGAAGTCGGCGATGGTGTTGTCCAGATTCCCCAGGTGGACGACCCTATGGAGCAGCATCACGTTGATGGCCCTGACAACCTGCAGAGGGGGAAGGGGGACCCGTGCTCTAGTGCAGGTGTGGTGGCCATCTCCCCCTGCCTTGGGCCCATTCTGCCCCCCTCCCATTCAGCCCCTGCCCCATCCAACTCCCTGCCCCCCACCTTTCCAGCCCCTGCCCCATCTGGCCCCTTGCAGTGGAGGGTTCCCCATGCCCCAGCCCCCCTACCCACCTGTTTCCACCTTACCTCCATAAGTACAGCCCCAATGGTGGCTTTCCCCTCCTGAAACTGCTGTCCGACGGAGCTATAGGAGTCTGGGGTGGCCAGCTTCCATATGGCAATCGCGACCCATTTCTCCAGGGTGAGGGCTGGCTGCATGCAGGTGTCGTGGTGCCAGAGTGCGAGGGCGAGCCATTGGCAGATCTCATTGAAGGTCTGCCTTGACATGCGGAAGTTCTGCAGCCACCTTTCCTTCCCCCACTTCCCTAGCACCACATGCTCCCACCAGTCGCTGCTGCTGGGGTGGGTCCAGAGGCATCGGGGCACCCGGGGAGGAGCCCAGCGGTGCCCTGGGGGGGAGCTCCACAGCCCCGAGGGGGACCGCACAGCCACCCGATGAGAGCAGGTGCAGCTGCAGCGATGGTGCACAGCGCTGCCAGCAGGGCATCCGTGATGAGGGCATCTTCCTGCAGAAGCTGTTGCTGGGCCTCCATGGTGGCCACAAGTGGGCTGTGCCAGGCTGGGAAAGGCTGAGCAGCACTCAGCTCATGCGTAGGGGAAGGCGGAGGGAGGGGCCTTTTAAAGGAGGCGCCTGGCTGTGGCCCCGGAAGGGCTTGTCTGCCATGGGACCCCATCCGTGGTGTTTCCTGCCTCCCTTCTTTTGAAAGAGGGCTTGGAGCCATGTGGACGCTCTCTTTCAAAAGACCTCGACAGCACTTTGAAAGAGCGGATCGATGTGCCGATCTGAAAAATGGCAGCGGGTGCACCCTTCGACAGATGCGATTTTGGCCACCAAACTTTGATTTTCGCCCTTTCGAAAGGGTGCTCATGTGTAGACACAGCTTATGTGTCTGGACAAGGTATTTCAAAATAGCTGGGTGCTATTTCAAAATTAATTCTTGTGTGTACATGTGTTATTTCAAATAAACTATCTCAGAATAGCTATTCTGGAATGGATTATGTCGAAATAACGCAGCTGTGTAGACAGTCTATGGCTATGGCCACACTAACCCCTCCTTTCAGAGGGGCTATGGTAATGTGGCACTTTGGAATATGCTAGTGAGGTGCTGCCATAAATATGCAGCACCTCATTAGCATAATGGTGACTGCAAGCACTTCAAAACTGCCTGTTTCGAAACGCATGATGCCCATGTAGCCAGGGGTCTTTCAAAATGGCCCCCCTGATTTGAAAAGCCCCTTCTTCTCAACAATGAAGGCAAAGAAAGGGCTTTTGAAATCAGGGGTCCGTTTTGAAAGGCCCCTGACTACACAGGCGGCACATGTTTCAAAACCAGCAGTTTCGAAGCGCATGCAGCCTCCATTATGCTAATGAGGTACTGCATATTCATGGCACCACCTCACTAGCATATTCTAAAGTGCCACATTACCATAGCCCCTCCAAAAGGAGGGCTAATGTGGCCACAGACTATGTGTTCCCACCTCATTTTTTTTCCACAACATTGGGTAATAATACACTTCAGAATTTCCTAAAATACATCTTATGTATCCGAAATAGACTAAGTAGAAATTTACTCCAAATCAACTTTTTTTAGACTTCACAAAAGCGTCAACACCCTCTTTTGGCTTCATTCTTTTTGAATTGCAACTTTTTGTATATGCACCCAGGCTTCAAACACTCAACCTTACGTGTTTGCTAACTTTCAACTTTTTTTAAAAAAAATACCTGTTTCATATACCTTGAATAGCCTCCAGTCTTTCTGGCTGCCCAGTGAACTGTGAAGAAATATTATTGTACTGTCTCCAGGAATATCAAAGTTTCTTTTGTGCTTTCACAGTTGATATCTTAATTAGTGTTTAGGAAATTGAAACCTATCCTATTCAAATCTTCATGCTTTCACACATTCTCTCTTATTCTACTTTCTTTACCTCCCACAGGAAGTCTATAGCCATCTTCTAAGCCGAGGCCATTGTTACTTTCCTACTGTATGTTTTACAAGTATAATCTGATCTCTTCCTTTCAATATGTAAAAAAGACATCAAAGAAAAATTGTATTGTTGTGTAAAGAGATGGTGCTGGAAAAGGATCAACTTTTTAAATGGTTATATCAAAATCCAATTAGGGCAATGAGATTAACTGCCAATTGAATGGAGCAGCACTGTTTGCCAGAGCTCTCCCACTGCAGTTTGCTCTTGCTTATGGTTCAAAGGAGTCAGATACTGCCAACATGCCAATTATATGTTGTACTGTCTATGTCTGGGGCACTTACATGAAAATAGATTGTTTTACTTCTAGTTTCTTTAAACTAGAAAACTCAAAGGAGTTTATGTTTATATAAGTTAACTGTAACTGGTGGGAGATTTTTTAATTAGAACACAGTACATTACAGATCTTTCATTAGCTTAGTGAAAGAAAATGTTTCAGTGAGTAATATGACGGTGGATAATACTAAGAGTCAAAGTCTGCAAGTCCTGAGGACTAAGGAGAATTCTGGAGATTGTAATGACTCTAAAAAGGGTCTACACCTACCATGAAAGATAGAGGAAAGCTATCTGGGACATTAAACTCAGTCTGCTTTTGGAGAAGAGGGTGATGCCTATTCTCAATAGAACCTGGGTACCAGCTAAATAAGTTTTACATTTCCAAGTCTTTCTGAAGTAGTATTGAAAATTGCTTGGTCTTGTTCACACTAATGCTGAAACAGTTTTACATACAGATTCAGAAAAAAAAAAAAACCTTGCTAAAAACTCATTTTGGGAACAGTTCCAAACCATAGGCCAACATTTGAAGACTGGAAAAAGTACCTTATGTCATAAGTAAATAACTACAACACACCACTTTCTGACAGTTATGCAGATATAACTTTAAGTGTAGACCACGCGTTAGGCCCTGATTTGAGTAATCTCAACTTAAAAGGACTAAGGAATATATAAATACAATTTAAAAAGAAACCAAAGGGATCGTTTATCTGTTTTTTCAGCAGCCTCCCTCTTATTTCCAATTACAGGAAACACGTTCTAATAGTAAACTCACATCACTCTAAAAATAAATATAAGCCAACCAAGCTCCGCAGATAAAAGACACTTCAATGTCTGACAAACCTGAGATTTCTCTTACCTCAGCCACAAAGGCTAACAAGCTCCATGCAAAGACAGAACAGCAAGAAGTATGCCAAGCACAATTAATGAGTTAAACCCAGCTGGAAAATGGCACACACATCCTAAACTTAGAACAAATCCCTAATTGCAAAGGCAGCCAAAGGTGAACAAAGATATAGTAAATGTCAGTTTAGAAAGAAAGCCAACATTACAGTTCTGCTTTCTTGTATATGTTACATTACTCATTCCATTTTAGCTCTGCCAATCAACAATATAACAGAACCTTATCACTTCTGAAAACCAGACAGTATACATACAAGAACAGTCATGTGAATAATTGAAGGGAGCTCTGCTTTTTACCATCTGTTCTATCCGGAAGGAGACGAAGGATGCAATAGATCAATAAGAATTAAAGGAGCCGGACAAAGTCATCAAAGAAAACCTCTTGAGAAGGAAGTGACCATAAGAGCAATGGAGGAATCATGAGGGAGTCCATACAGATTGTAGAGTAGATGTTTAGCATGGTGTGATATCAGTAACTACCAGTAATTGCTACTAAATATTTTTAAGTTCTGACATGCATTGTCACCCAACTAATCTCCAAAGGATATCTTCCCACATGTCTGTTCTCTGATTCCTACAACCTAATTCTGGTGCTTGTCTCACATGATCATGCTTTTCCTATCACACCAACCACATTTATTTATATCCAACCAAAATATACTAATGTTTATCAAGGTGATTATCTTAGCCCCCACCATATAAACAAGAAATCTTAGTGTTAACCTCATTTATCAACATAAAAAGGAAGTAAATCTACAGTATACCTTTGACATGCTTCCCATAATAGCTCAGAGATGGAGATAGTAAAAAATTTTATATCAAACACTTGATGGGAAAATGGCTTTTCCTCCTCCTTTTTGCTATGTTTCTAGTTGATATCTGAAAAAAAAAAAAAGGAGAGAGGATCATCAAAAGAATCTCTCAGAGAATTTTTAAGTCTGTAAACAATTGGCATTTTAAGGCAGCTCCACTAAGCAAGTAGTCCAGTTAGACTTTTAATATGGAACAGACTGGGCATCTTTAAGAAAACTATTTCTCATTCTGGTATATCAGTTATTGAGGAGCTATCAATATATTCTTAGAACTGATAAAAGCCAAGGTATAACTCATCTCATGTGATTCACTGCCAAACACACAATGTGTTTGGTTATAAAACCTTACATATCCGCAAATGCAATTAATAACATTGGGAAAAATGAATTCATCCTCTTAAGAGGGATTAAATCAGATAAAACATTCCCTGCTGAAATAAGGTTTGGTTAAAAAAATGGGAGAAAGCCAGGAAAGAATTGCAGGTTAGATTACATTGGTATGATGCTGTTGTTTTACATATTTAAAACGTATACCCTTGGGCTGAGGTTAAAATGGAAATGGGAGACAGGATTGTTGAAAGTCCGGGGAAGGGTGATGGTCTGTAGTAGACCTCTACCATTACATCTAACCAGAAAGAAGAGATTGAGGATCTTTAAAAACAACAAAATCATCCAATGGATAGGACTTGTTGGTGATGGGAAGAATTCAATCATTCAGACATCTGTTTGGAAAATAGCACAGCAGGGTACAGATTGTCCAATAAGTCTTTCAAATGTATTGGATAAATATTTTTTATTTCAGAACATTGATAAAGCCTCTAGGAAAGAACAACAAGAAGTCTTGTGGCACCTTATAGACTAACAGCATAACAGCACAAGCTCCAAAATATCTCGAAACTACGGACTAACACCTCTAGGAGAGAGGTTCTTCCAAATTTGATTTTGACAAATAGGGAGGGATTAGCTGAGAATTTGGTAGTGTAAAACAGATTGGGTGAAAGTGATCATGAAATGACAGAATCTGTGGTTCTAAGGAATGGTAAGAGGAAAAACAACATAATAAAAGTGGTGGTTTTCAAGAAGACAGACTTCAACAAACTAAAGGAGTTGGTAGGTAAAATCCCCTGGGGAAGTAAGTCTAAAGGAAACAGGTTGGGAGAGTGGGCAGTTTTTCAAAGAGACATTATTAAAGACACAAGAACAAACTATCCCACTGCATAGGAAAGATAGAAAGCACAGCAAGAGCACAACCATTAGTTAACCAGGAGATCTTCAATGATCAGAAAATAAAAAGAAGCCTACAAAAAGTGGAAATTATGTCAAATTAAAAAGGATGCATCTAAAACAACAGCACAAGTATGCAGTGACAAAGGCAGAATGGCCAAAGCATAAAAAGAGATTAAAAGAGCTAGAGACATAAAGAACAAAAAGAGAACATTCTTCAAATAAATTAGAAGCAAGAGGAAGACCAAGAACAGATTGGACCCATTAATCAGTCATGGGGGACAACAATACCAGAAAATAAGGAAATGGCAGGAATAGTAAATTACTTTATTTCAGTTTTCTCCAAAAAGTTTCTTAGCAAATGGATATCTAACTTAGTGAATGCCAGTGAAAATGAAGTAGGATCAGAGGCGAAAATAGGGAGTGAACAATTTAAAAACTACTTAGACAAGCTAGAAGTCTTCAAATTGCCTGGGTCTGATGAAATATATCCTAGAATACTCAAGGCCTGAGCCCTTTTATTCAAAAAGTGTTGGAAGTGGGTGAGATTCAAGAGGACTGGAAGAGGGTAAATAAACTGCCAATCTATAAAAAGTGAAGACAACCCAGGGAATTACAAACCAGTCACTTTAACTCCTGTACTTGGAAAGATAATGGAGTAAACAATTAAGCAATCAGTTTGCAGTAAGCTAGAAGATATCAGAGTGATAAGTAACAGTCAGCATGAATTTATCAAGAACAAACATTGTCAAACCCATCTCATAGCTTTCTTTGACTGGGTAACAAGTTTTGTGGATGGGACTGCAGTGGTAGATGTGAAATACCTTGACTTGAAACAAACTAGGGAAAGTACAACCAACATGGAATTACTATAAGATGGACACATAACAGGTTGCAAAACTATTCCCAGAGAGTAATCTGTGCTTCATAGTCAATCTGGAAAGGCCTAGCAAGTGGAATCCTCTGGAGACTAGTGCTGTGTCTGATCTTGTTCTATATCTTCAATAGTGACTTAAATAATGGCATAGAGAGTACACTTAGAAAATTGGCACATGATATCAAGCTGGGAGGGATTGCGAGTGTTTTCGACGATAGGACTAAATTTCAACATGATTTGAACAAACTTGAGAAATGGTGTCAGATAAATAGGATGAAATTCAATAAGGACAAATGCAAGGTGCTTCACTTAGGAAGGAACAATCATTTGCACACGTACAAAATGGGAAATGACTACCCAGGAAGGAGTACTGTGGAAAGGAATCTGGGGTCATAGTGGATCACAAACTAAATATGATTCAGTGTAAGACTGTTTAAAAAAAAAAAAGCAAACTTCATTCTGGGACATATTAGCAGCAGTGATGCAAGCAAGACAAGAGAAATAATTCTCCCGCTCTACTCCATACTGATTAGGCCTCCACAGAAGTATTGTGGCCCATTCTGGGCACCATATTTCAGGAAACAGGTGGATAAATTAGAGAGAGTTCAGGGAGGAGCAACAAAAATAAAAATTCTAGAAAACATGACCTGTGAGGGAAAATTGAAAATAAATTGTTTATTTGGAGAAGAAAGGACTGAGAGGGCACTTGGTAGTATTCAAAAAAAATGTTCTCCTTAACCCCTTTGAGTAGGACAAGAATCAGTGGGCTTAAATTCCAGCAAGGGAGATTTGGATTGGACATTAGCAAAAACTTCCTAACTGTCTGAGCAGTTAAGGGCTGGAATAAATTGCTTAGGGAGGATCTGGCATATCTATCATTGCAAACTTTTAAGAGCAGTTTAGACAAACATCTTCCAGAGATGGTCTAGATAATATTTAGTGCTAACCTGAATTCAGGGGCTGGACTCAAAGACCTCTCAAGGTTCCTTCCAGTCCTAGGAGTCTATGATTCTGTGAGAAAGCAAACAAAATATGTAAGTTCTGTAGAAGTACAAATTACTGAAATGTTGGGCCACTCTGAAAGTGCAGTGCGAGCCCTATGATAGCACTCAATTCTTTTTCAGGAAGATTTCTAGCAGAGGTAAGAGAGTGCAGTTTCTTTTTCATACATATGGAATAGTATAATTATCTCTGTACTAACACAGCTACAGATAGGGAATGGGTATTCAGAGAAAATGATTTTGACATTTGTTTGAATTTCAAGCTGTCTAGTCACCACTGAATCAAAGAAATATTTTATTTATTCATTTATATAGTGTCGTTCACAAGAATTATGGCATTTACAGAACTTTAAGGTGCAAATGTATTAATAAAAGGTATGTGACAAATAAAAGCTTGATAAGGCATAGAAAATCCAATATTGTGGGCAGATTTTGAGAACTGAAACAACACTGAATAATAAGCAAAGGTAAAGCCATATTAAGGAAACATGAGACTCTAAAATTAATTCTTAAGTTATTTTATCATGTAATTAAAAGTGAACTTTTATACATGTTGTGGTATGAGCAAATACCAAACATCTTAACACAGAAAGAAATAATCCAGATACAGTAAATTACTTTGATTTCAGATTATGTGGAACAAAGACAGACGAATAGGTTCTATGCAGAAGCCTATAGTTGTAGCCATATTAGTCCTAGGATATTAATGGTGAATGGGGCAATATCGTTTATTGGACCAACTTCTGAAATAGTGACCAAGTGAGACAAAACTACATGAAGGGTGATGTCCTGAGTCCACTGAATTGAATGATAAAAAAATCTCTGATTTCAGTGGGGCCAGAATTTGTCACAGAGCACCTATTTTTCAAAGGTATCCCTGTATAGAATGCAGTGCAGCATCCTGGGGTCCCCAGCACAAAGAGCTTTTTTTTTTTTTTTTTTTAATACTGCATAGATGAGACCTGGAGTTTGGAGCAGAGTTATACAACACTGGTTTAAAGTGACAGCAGTTTATCTACTTGAGAGAGCTTACTTTTGGAGAAACAATAGTGGTAAATTTTAAGAAAAATACTAGTGAAGGCAAAGGCTGTCTTGCTATCTGGATTTTCTTCTCATTAATATTCAGCTACAGCTCTCTCTTGACATTAGCCTTCAGTTTCAAATTATAACCCCCTTGTGCTATGCTTATTCGTTCTTGTGTTCCTTAGGACTCTCCTTCAGGAGAAAATTTAAACCCTGCCAATGTCTCTTTGAAGTCAGTGCTTAATGCTTCCATGAAGGTGGGTGATCTCTCAGATCAGAGCCCTGGTGTTTAAACTCTTCAAATAGTTGTATGTAATATAACCTTCACTTCTCTCTTACATGTCTCTTAGTGAGGGTACATCTTCACTATGTGGGTGATTGACGCTGCTGTGTCCAGTCTTTCAGCGTATGACTTTGTGCAACTGGGGATGTGCTATAATGAACTCAGAGTGTGCCCCCATCAGCGCTGGTTCTCCTGCTGCAGCTGAGGAGTAAGGGAAGTTGACAAGAGTATTTGCTCTCTTCAACCTCCTTCTGAGGAGACTGTTCAGAAGTTCAAATTAAGGTACCAGGACTCTAGCTACCTAACAAATCTTAATCAGACATTCCCCTTTAGTGGAGGCCTGGCTTCAAACTACACATAATTTGGGAAAGAGGCACTGCTGATTTGGTCGCTGTTATAAGTGACCATGCACATGTTTAAGCAGCCCTTTATTATTATTTCTGAATTATTCCAGTCGTGCCATTTAAAAAAAAAACCCACAGAGCTGATAAATTAATGGCACCCCAGGTAAATGACTGAGGACAAGCTGTAGAGCTCTATATTTTCAGTGGCAAGTTGCCCCGCTATTCTAAGAAATATCATGGGTCACTGTTCTGAAGTTTATTGTAGGTGTCAGCCGTTCACCCGATGGATAAGCACTGATAAGCAGTAGCACTGTAGCAACCCAGATAAATGTATGGTGTGAGAAACAGAAGTACTGAAATCTGTTGCTATGGCAACTAAACCCTAATTCCATTTCCAAAGGGAAACCAGTTCCTAGATGAAAATTAAAGTGCTTTCCAAAGCAAGAATTGTGGGGAAGGGAAAGCAGGAGACGGAGTTGGGACTAATGGCTTTCTGAAGGGTATAAAAATTAGTGTAGTTGCCATACAAATATGTTTCAGGACAAGATGCTTCCCTTTATTACAAGGCCATTGAAAACATCACAGAGAAAAATTCACTTCAGATATTTCCTGTGAATGGCATTGTGTTTAAGGGGACATCAATTTAAAGAAGACACAATTGTTTTAAACATACTGTTGTCAATTATTATGGACTCAGATTGCTATAACTGAAGAGATTAGAGAGACATGTTCACTTTTAGTTTTCTTCCTTTGAATTTGACAGCACTTTATACACAGTGAATATTAATTACTGTTTTACAATAGTCAGATTTCCCCATTTGTGTGGCCCTGAAGCAACAACAAAGGTGAGAAAATATTAAAAATATAAATGTAATTGTAAAGACACAATAATTTGCTGGGACATTTTGGACAGGTGTAGTACACAAAACAATTTAATTCATGTTTTGAAACTGATTATATTTCAGGTTCACCAGGACCATTTAATAAGATTACACCCCATTATGCAAATTAGATTGCCATTCAAACGTTCTCACTGAACTTCGAGATACAATTTAGATTTGCTGCTGTGGTGTCTCATAGAAAGATGAGGCTTTGGATATTTGTTTTAAATCAGACTTTAAAAAAAAAAGTATGAAAGCTCTGTAAATCTGGCCATGATAATTACTAAAATCATAATTAATATACACCCAGCAACCTTAATACTAATCCACAGATAAATGTAACTTGCTGGTGAGCAGCCTTACATAATCAAATTCAGGTAATAGGTTATATTACCCATGCAACAGAAAAGGCTCTCACCCATAAATCATGGCCAAGAACACACCCTTGTTTTAACCCATAAACTCTGTGGGATTCCTATAAAGTCATCTAATTTGCTCTGTATTAGGCCAAGGTGTAGCAAATTCCAGAGTCCTGTGGCCCTCAAGAAACTCAATGCGAGCAGCTCCTGTCTTTTATGATGAGGGAGGTACAGCTCAAGCCTTCTGCTGACTGCAACTGTGGAAGAAAGTCAAGGGACCAAGGCAATCTCTCAGGTGAGAAAGTGATTTATTATTCTTTTACAGCTGTACAACCATTGACAGACGGGGGGGGGGGGGGAAATAGCTCAGCACCCTTTCTTTCCTGTATCCCTTGGATGTTTTTCTGTAGAAGACAGCAGTTCTTGAGATGATTTTTCACTACCAGGAAAGAGGATCATAAATCATATTGCAATGGATTGGCTTATTGGATATGTACCACTGCCATCTACTGGATGACATCAGAAATTGTGTTATAACCCTCTCATATAGACAACCTCCTAACCTAAGAAAGATTCTCATTAGCAATCACAGGCTGCACCACAGTAATACTAATCCCGGAACTATCGCTTGCAAGAAACCCCGCTGCCAACTTTGTCCACATATTTATTCTGGAGATACCATCACTGGACCTAACCATGTTAGTTACAAGATCAAGAGCAGTCTTGTGTACTTCAACCAATATTATATGTACCATTATGTGCCAACAATGCCCCGCCACCATGTACATTGGACAGACTGGGCAAATTCTTCACCAAAGAACGAATGGACACAGAGCAGACATCAAGAATCTCAATACACATAAGCCAGTCAGTGAACATTCAGTGGAGTGGGCCATTCTGTTAAAGACCTGAGAATTTGTATCTGAGAACAAAGAGACTTTAAAAACAGATTACAAGGAGAAAGTTAAGTATCGGAGGGGTAGCCGTGTTAGTATGGATCTGTAACAGCAACAAAGGGTCCTGTGGCACCTTATAGACTAACAGAAAAGTTTTGAGCATGAGCTTTCGTGAGCACAGACTCACTTCATCAGATGCTGGTCTTGGAAATCTGCAGGGCCAGGTATAAATAAGCCAGAGCAAGGGTGGGGATAACAAGGTTTGCTCAGTCAGCAAGGGTGACTACCAGCAGTTGATCTGGAGGTGTGAACACCAAGGGAGGGGAAGCTGCTTCTGTATTTAGCCAGCCATTCACAGTCTTTGTTTAAGCCAGAGCTGAGGACATCAAATTTGCAGATGAATTGTAGCTCAGAAATTTCTCTTTGGAGTCTGGTCCTGAAATTTCTTTGTTGTAGGATAGCTACTTTTAAGTCTGCTACTGTGTGGCCTGGGAGATTGAAGTGCTCTCCTAAGGGTTTTTGTATATTGCCATTTCTGATGTCCGATTTGTGTGCGTTTATTCTTTTACGTAGAGACTGTCCATTTTGTCCGATGTATATAGCAGAGGGGCATTGCTGGCACATGATGGCATAAATTATATTGGTAGATGTGCAGCTGAATGAACCCACGATGGTGTGGCTGATCTGGTTAAGTCCTGTAATAGTGTTGCTGGAGTAGATATGTGGGCAGAGCTGGCAACGAGGTTTGGTGCATGGATGGGTCCCTGAGTTAGAGTGACTGTGGTCCGGTGTATAGTTGCTGGTTAGGATTTGCTTCAGGTTGGCAGGTTGTCTGTGGGCAAGAACTGGTCTGCCTCCCAATGCCTGTGAAAGTGGGGGATCATTGTCCAGGATGGGTTGTAAATCCCTGATGATGAGCTGTAGAGGTTTTAGCTGAGGAATGTAGGTGATGGCTAGTGGTGTTCTGTTGGTTTCTCTCTTGGGCTTGTCCTGTAGTAAGAGGCTTCGTGGCACACGTCTGGTTCTGTTGATCTGTTTTTTCACTTCCTCAGGTGGGTATTGCAGTTTCAAGGATGCTTGGTAGAGATCCTGTAGGTGTTTGTCTCTGTCGGAGGGGTTGGAGCAAATGCATTGATATCTTAGTGCCTGGCTGTAGACGATGGATTGTGTGGTGTGTCTGGGATGGAAGCTGGAGGCATGAAGGTAGGTGTAGCGGTCAGTAGGTTTACGGTACATGGTGGTATTGATGTGGCCATCGTGTATTAGCACCGTGGTGTCCAGGAAGTGGATCTCCTCTGTGGACTGTTCCAGGCTGAGGTTGAAGTTGGATGAAAGTTTTTGAAGTCCCAGTGGAATTCCTCCAGAGTCTCCTTCCCATGGGTCCAGATGATGAAGATATCATCAATGTAGCATAAGTAGAGACGGGGTGTTAGTGGACGAGAGCTAAGGAAGCGCTGTTCCAGGTCAGCCATGAGAAGAGCCAAGGAGAAAGTTGTGAATTGGAATTCATATTCAAATTCAACACATTAACACATGATATGAACAGAGATAACAATTACCTCACGCATTACAAGGACTGCTTCCCTTCCTGTGATTCTCGGAATTATCTCAGGCAAGACACTTAAGTTCCCCCACCCCTCATTCTCCTCCTTCAGTCCTACGTACTTGATTTGTGAGTTTTTGTTGCAAATTTTTTTTCGACCTCTGTACTTATAGATGTCAGTCTGTACTGGAAATGTGACTGATCTGATGAAATGGGTCTGTCCAATGAAAACTCATCACCAAATAAATCATTTTGTTAGTCTTTAAAGTGCTACATTTCTGCTGTTCTGCGTTATAACCCTGTACTGCTAAATGGTTAAGATTCTTCCTTCACTCATATGACAAAGGCCATTGCTTTTGGATTAGGAGGATCTGGATTCTGTGACTCTTGCAAAGTTCTAACTCACCATGGAAGTCACTAGGCAGCATTCCATGAAGCCCTTGGTTGTCACTGATTTATGGCACTATCTACCTATATTTGTGTTTATCAGCCACTTATACAATGACCCAAGGGAGACCAGACAGGGAAGCTATCATAATAGCTTTTGAATGAATGCATAAACAATTGATTCAGTTTGAATTCATTCCGAAGCTTGTGTCTCAGTCCCCTGGCAGCACATTTCCTATTTCCTTCTACTGGCTCTTGTGACATGCCTGTTCTCTCCTCCAGACAACCTCCCAGCCTCATGAGGATCCTCACTAACAGCCACAGTCTCTACCCCAGGAACACCAGTCCTGGAACCTTTCCCTGCAACAAAGCCCACTGCCAGCTTTGTCCACATATCTTCTCTGGAAATACCATCACTGGACCTAACCAGGTTACTCACAGAATCACGGGCACTTTCTCATGCTCCTCTACTAACATCATATATGCCATCATGTGCCAACAATGCTCAGATGCTTTGTATATTGGACAGACTTCTAACTCCCTTAGACAAAGGGTCAACGGGCACAAAACAGACATCAAAACACTCCAGATCCACAAACCAGTTAGTCAACATTTTAATGGAATGGGGCATTCTGTCAATGACCTCAAGGTATGTGTGTTACTGAAGAGGAATTATCACACCATTCTGGAAAGAATAGTAACAGAGAGGAAGCCATGCTAGTCTATACACTATCAAAACAAAAAGCAGTCAAGCAGCACTTTAAAGACTAGCAAAATAGTTTATTAGGTGAGCTTTCTCACCTAATAAACTATTTTGCTAGTCTTTTAAGTGCTACTTGACTGCTTTTCGTTCTGGAAAGAGAAGCAGCTGAGCTGGCTTTTATATTCAAATTCGGAACATTAACACATGGTTTAAATCGTGATGGGAACTTTCTGAGTCACTATAGGGGCTCATCTGCATACTTGGCTCAATCTAATTCTTGAGCTTCCCCCCCACCCCTCCACTCTCTGATTTGCTCACCTTGATTATCTTTTTTCTGATTTGTCCTCCTTGCTTACTGGTTTTGGTTCTCTGTGTCTTAAATATTGAGTCTGTTCTGGTCTGGCTATGGTCTGAAGAAGTGGGTCTGTCCCACGAAAGCTCATCTAATAAACTATTTTGCTAGTCTTTAAAGTGCGACTTGACTGCTTTTTGTTTTTATGTATTCTACAGTGATGTCATTCAAAGGGCCAGTTTGATTTCTTTCGCCCTGTACATGAGAACAAAGATTAAGTGTTCTCCTCAACTTCTGAGCTGGGTCTTTTCAGCAATCTCACTTCTTTCCCCAAGCAGTATTGCTAGTGAACTCAGCCTCCAGCCATTGTCTCCCCCTGCACAGTTCTACCCCAGAATTGTTTGTTTTGGTCCATTACCTCTGGAATTGCAGTAAGTCTCCTGAAATATATCAGTTCTGGAAAGGAAACAGTCAAGAGCTGTGGAGACAGAAGTAGGAAAGCACCTATATTCAGAAAAGACTGGAGAGGGGAAGACATTTTCTTTCATAGGATGATTTCTTTTTCAGTCTATATTTTTCCCCACACACACTAGAGTTTTACTCAAATGCAGTTCATCCATATTTCAGTGAGCAGCGTCAGGCCCTTAAAGGTCAGGTGTGAGGGTAATAGCAATGATAAGGAAGAGGTAGGAAAGAGTAAGAAGTGTTGTATGTAGCTACTGTGATTTTTATCCCACATCTTGTGCTATTTGGTTCATTTTTAAGACCCACCTCTTCGAATCATAGTTTTAAGAAAAATTCCAGTTTAAAAAATATGAGTTTCTATTCCCACATGGTTGTGCCATCAAGGTATATAAAAACAATTGTAAAAATCTTGATTTAAGCCAATCCCATGCTTTCTGTACATTTTGGATCAGTCCTACTGCATCTGGGCAAACTAATCCCATTACAAATTTGCCAAAATATTTTAAGTTGCCCCCAGTTACACTCTGATGGCCTCTCCACATCTTCAGAATTTTTCCATTTAGAACCACTCTTTTCAAAACATCTTTCCACTACCACAGTGGTACCGTATATATCCCTTCCCAAAGCACCCTCCAGAGCACAAATTGTATTTTAACATTCTGATTGTTCACATGTATACAGAGACAACAAAATGGAAACAAAAATGAAACAAAATGGTTTGCTCTTTCCCCCCCTTAAGCTCTGTGTTTTCACTTAGTACTTCACAGTCTTTGTTGGTTGGTGTTGATCCTTTTTAAAATCTTACTCCATTGTATATTTTGTGCATGCTTTAGCTCCATCGTGTATCTTTAAGAAACTACTTCACTTAATTGCAATCAGCTGGCTGAAGGAATAGAATATAAACACAGGAATTAGGCTTATTGTAAATTGAGGACAAAGGTTTTGTTGGTCTTTGAATGTGCTGGATAAAGTATGGAACTGAGGACCTCTGCTGACAGTTGGACAGAATTATTTCTTCAATAACACAATTCTGATCGAAGAGGGGATTCTCTTTGTCTGCTTGTTGTTATTTCTCTTTATCTGAAGCTCTTACAGGACCCTTATTAAGAATTTTGCTATTCTTGTGTTTTGCTTCTGCAACAGCATTTTGATTCTGACCAGTGCCTTGTTAGTAAACAAAGCTGGGACTGCTGAGATGCCAGTACTCAGTACTGACAGTACCAGCATAAAAAAAACACTGATTCCAAATTTGAAAATATCTTTTTCTTCACTAATTTGTTTTTTCTTTGAAAAAAATGTATGAGATGTTACACGAGGAGAGGAAGGAAATGACAAATGGAGATAAATAGTTTCTAGAACCAAAAAATGCTTTGTAACCATTTTGAATTTCTTCCACAATTGTATATGGTTTTACACCACGAGTCACCACTGTACAGCCCTACTTTACAGTTTCATTTTGTCACATGCCCATTAAACCAACTCTCACAAAGCCACAATAAGCTACAGCAAGGCAAGTGTTGTACATCTCAGTTCCTCCTACTTTTCTACAATTTAATTTCAGCTAAATGGAAATCATGCTACCTTGGAAGAAAAATGCCCTCAGGGTCATATCTTGAAGTGATCCTCAACCCAGAGCATTCCTTTGAACCTAAAATTGCAACAACCTGCATGTCCAATTTTTAAAATTGGATTTTGTATTGAGATGACATGGAAAAGATGCTGCATGTACAGACTGAACAGTATTATGGGAATGTCAACATAAAACAGAAGTACATTGTCAAGAGATGGGCCTCTGTTCACAGAAAATTTGCAGTTCTGTGCCTAACTAAGCAGCCTGCCACACTTATATACTGTTTTCAGTTGTAAGCTCTAAAGACGATAAAGCAATTACCAACCTTTGTCATCCGCTGAGGAGTATAGGTTTGAACAGGTGTTTCCTGCCTCTTAGATGAGTGCCCAAACCAGCAAGATACAAGGTATTCTTGAGTAGCTCTCTTAACTACTCCTGTTGATGTCAATCCAGTTTATATTAAACATGCACTAGGAGAGTATAATGGTAATCAAGTGGTTCAGGCATTCACCTTGGAAATAGGAAACTCCTGTTCAAATCTCTTCTCACTGGCTGAGAGAGGAATTGAACCAAGGTCTCCCACAGCCCATGTGAATGTCCTAATAATTGAGAAAAGATTGTAAGGAAAGCAAAACACCCCCCTCATTGTATAGCTGTACTTCCATCTTGGCAAGAAGAGGCTAGGTGCCTGAGTACAGAAGAGGGTGGCTTGCTTTACATCTGAAACAAAAGACATCTCTCCTTGGCATCATGGGCTAGCTTAGGTGTATCCCTTCCTGGTGCACTAGGTTATGTGGAACTATAGCCCTGTGTGTTGTACAGGGAGTTCCAATGCCTAATCCAGGATTTGTGATGCCTTTCATAGTTAGATGCCTAAAAATTCAATGTTGCCGCATTCAGGGTTTGTCTTCACTCTGGTTGACCTAGTGAGGGTCAATTTATTGTACGTATTATAGATAAATCAACCACCAATTGCTCTCCTGTCAACTTTGGTACTCCACCTTAATGAGAAGTGCAAGGAAAGTTAACTGGAGAGTGTCTCCTGTTGGTGCAACACAATGAAGACAGAGGTAAGTAGATTTAAGTACCTCAACTTCAGCCACAATATTTATGTAGCTGAAGTAGTGTAACTTAGATCCATTTCTCCCCCTCCCAACAAAGTATAGACCTGTCCTTAATTTTGCAATATCAAAGTCTTTTTTTTTTGTGTGTGTGGATCTGGGCTTTGTTTCCAGCATAGGCTCTTGACCTTCAAATACTAATGCTAAGCTATGGTACTTGACTGGCTGGTTGAGAGGCTTAAATATCATTCAAATTTACTCTAAGAGCCCGTGACTAAAGGTGTTAAAGAAATGCACAGGATTATGTTCTGTTCTCCAATGGTGGCAGTATTCTAACTGTTCAGCAAAAGTATAAGTCAATTTGCCTAACCCAACAGAACCTATTCTGGGTTTAAAATGAGCGTATGGAATTAAGTGGATAAATATGGGAATTTGACCATCAGTTCAAACAAGTGAAAGCCTACATGAGACCATAAAGTCTCAGTAATAACAGACTGTCTCTGGAGTTTTTCTGATCTCCAGCACGCTCTTGGATGTTTAACAAATAGGGACACAGTCAGGTGAATGACTATAGTTATGTATTTTAGTATGTTGCAGATTGTGGTTTATACACTAGCATCATTGTAGTTCTTTGGGCCACCGTGATCAATGGGGTGTACACACTGAAATAATTTGTACCGTCTTGTTTAAGGAACATTTAGTAATTTGTATAGACTTTGGGTTGCTCTACACTAGGAGAGAAACTCAAATTTAAGGCTCTGTGGTTGATTTTGTAAACACTCTGTCTCTACCCCAGAGGCCAACTTAGAGCCATCAGGAGAGCCAGAGACTCATTTAATCTTGCGGGCTAGGCCCCACCCCAACACAGCACATTGTGGCTTGGCTGTGGGGATCATGCTTGAAAGGGAGGTGGGGGTCATGCTTGTATAAGAGGATGAGAAACTTCTTTTCTGTGGCTCACATTTGTAGGGGGGCAGCCCCCTCCCCTTACAGGTGCCATGCAGTCTGGGGTCTATCACCCACCCAAGCACACCATGTCGTTAGCCTACCACCCAATAAAAACACAGGCCTGCTGTGAATTGCAGTCCCTGCTTCCAGACAACAGCATGTCCTAGCTTACATGTGGTGAAGGCTTCAAAGGGGGGAAAGATTTGGGAGCTGGCTGTCACTGGGGGGAAGGCTCCACCCATGGCAAAGATTTTCAGGGGCTGGATTGTTGTCGCTAGGGGAAGGCTCCCCCCACAGGAAAGATTTTCAGGGACTGGCTGTCCCTGGGAAAGTCTCCTGTGGCAAAGATTTTGGGAGGCTGCCCCCACAAATAGCCATTCTGTAGGCTGACCCCCACCCCATCACTTCCCAAAGCGTGTGGCTCAGGGGAGCCATGCAGTCTCTGCAGCACCCTAATGGCTGCATTTTCACAGGGAGAAAACAGCTCTCTGATCTGCTGCCCTGCACTGTGAAATGTGTTCTTTCCCCGGGGGAGAACTGAGGTACCTGTTAGCATGGTGCAATCAGAACTGGGAAAGGCTCATAGATAATTGTAGCCTGAGCACCTTTGCCAATCCTCTTGGGTGCTGATATGAATTCAAGGCAGCCATTCAACACACCGCACCACATTGGTGTTCTTCCCACAGGGGACCAGTGAGGTTCCTGTTAGCATGGCACGGAACAGGGAAAGGCACTATTGCTAATTGCAGGCAAAATATTCCCTGAGGGGGAAACACAGGCGCACAGCCAGCGTGAACGCAGAAACTTGATGGGTATTCTTTCACCAGAGATGATCACTGAGGTTCCTGGCAGCATGGCACAGACACTTTAATATGTGGGATTGACAACTCCCTGGCTTGCTGCACTGTGAGTGGACCTTGTGTGCTCTCTCTCTTCCTTCCCTCTCACACACAAGCCCTCTGGTACTTTTCCTCCCTTTCTGCATGTAATCCGGGTGCCTGTTCAAATGATTTTTAATGGGGGAAGACAGCCTAACCATTAGAAAATGAGGCATTCTGTCTTTCCTCCTCTTCTTCTATATAATGCTAACCACTGGACACCAATGCCCTCTGGGATTTCACCCTTTTCCTGATTTCCTTCTGAGAAATGGCAGTTTGGTTTCAAAGGGAGGGGAATGAGAGCAATGTAGTCTGGAAGGTGACAGTGAGTGCTGTCAAAGCACATTTCATTAAAAGTTCCATGATACAGATGAAACGAAAAAGTATCTCACTGGGGAAAGAGACTTGTGAAAAATGGCCATTTGTTTTGAGGGCATTGCAGTGTGGGAAGATGACATCACAATCCCAAGATCACTAGAGGGGAATTTTTTCCCATAACACAGTAGCAAATGGGGTTCAGGGGACTGTGGGATACATACCCAAAATGCACTGCTGCACCAGTCGAACAATGGCCATTAGTGGGGACACACTCAGTTGACATTGTGGGCTGGGGCAGACACCCAATTTTGACTTAATAAAATCTAGTGTTACAAATTCAACTGTGTTAATTTTGACTTTATTTCATAGTGTAGACATACCTTTTGAAATGTTTCATATTCAGTGGACTGGTCTAAGATTATGAAAGTGATTATTAAATGACTGCACATTTTCATTTTAATATAAAAATACCCTTCTGCTATACAGATTGTTTAATGTATTGTACAGAATAAATGTATTTTGTATACTTGTTTTATCCATTATTTTAGATCTAAGGAAATTATTTTATTATAATTATAGAAATAAATATTCAGACAAGATATGGCTATAGATATGTGTAATAGTCTTGACATATGAAACATACATTTCAAAGAAATATAGAAGTAAACATTTGAAAGCTCTAAAACAAAGCGTCATGTGCTCCTGCAATTCTCCTACTATAGTTATGCTGGAACATTTGTAAGAAATATGAATATTTAAAAATGCAATAAGTACATTTAGTTTAAGAAGAAAAGTTTCCTGAAATGATCAACACTGTTTGGGAAACAAGAGGCCATCCATGGACCAAGTATATGGAGATTATCTTTTTAATAACTGTGGGTGTCTTATCAGACTGTAATTATCTATTGGACATTCCTGAAAGCATAAAGCCACTGCATTCACATTTGTCAGGGAACTCTACTCAGTGGAGTAAAGTTCCAGTTTTCATAGACTTCAGAGAGAGAGGCTATATGCAAAGACACCACTGATTTGCACATAAACCGTCATTATTTGCCATGATTCTGTTAACACTGAGAGGGCTTTGGAGGTCATTTATTGATCTCTGGACACAAGATCACTGTAATATTAAACATCAAGATGACAGCAGCCAAAGCATTGGCAAGCCTGTCCACAAGAAGTGAGTTTACAATGAGCGTAACAGGATATATTAATTTGTGTAATTCTTTTCATAATAATCCAATGCCTATCTCTGAAGTAACAGCTTCTGCTTCCATTATAAGCTCTATTGGGCAGGGACCAGCATTTCCTCTGAGACGATAGTGCCTGATACAGTGGAACCATGATTAGAGATTCTAGTCCCTATTACTTCCTAACAGAGGAGTCAAGAAACAGCATTAATTGTAACCACTAAACTGCAAAATAACCATATGCTGCTTTCTTAACAATTTCAGTGGGCCTTTGAGAATAAGGGTTTGATTTCTGCTTTGTCTTTGATAAAGATTCAAAAGGCTGAACTGATCTATGTGAATTTAGTAGGGACATGACTATGGGAAATTATACTAGATGCCTCAGAGATTGGATTAAGTATTTTTCCTTATATGAGTTCTTAAAGTGTAAACATGAACATTTAAGCAGTGTCTACTATACAGAGTTCAGTTGCCAGGTCACTGTCAACAGATATTTCCCTACAGAACACTTCCACACCTGATACAGACTCTCCCCGCAACCCCACCTGTCAATGTCTTCTGTCAACAGAGAGCAGCCAGACTGCCCAGCCTTCTCTCTACAGAACAGCCAACCAGAAGCTCTGCAAACAGGGCAGCCTGGTGAACTGAAAGCCCTCTTGGTCAACAGAGCGCTTTCCAGAGTCTACACTATTTTTTCGTCAACAGAAGCTGTCAAGAGGCACTATGCCTTCTACAGTCAAGACAGAACTCTGCCAGGAAAAGAGCTGCATTGCGTTGTGCTGACAAATTTTCGACAGAACACATTTGTAGTATGGACGCTTCCTAGTTTTGTCAACAGGAGGCCTCTTCTGTTGACAAAATTCTGTAGTGTAGACCCAGCTAAAATGTTTTGTTAACTTACACAGTATATTTGAATAACACTGAAATAAAATAGTAACCCAGTCATCCCAGGCAGCTAGGACATCAATGCTATTATGACAGACTGACAATATCTGAGGATAATGTTATGGAATTTAAGATAAACCATACGGAATTAAGGTTAATATCTTTGGAGAGCCATGTATTAAACACACAGTAGTGGATGTGTTGTTGTGTATTTATTCTTTCTGGAGTAAGAGGGGAATGCTAATATACTTCCTTTGTCACCAGCCATTTCAGAGCACCCTCTTGAGAGGTATAAACACAGTAGTTTGAACTGGAGATTCCAGTGATCAACACACAAATCCAGGAGTTTTGGATACATAGCCTTCTAAACTGAGTCATGGCCTTCGTGCTGACGCAGCAGATGGACAGGATGCCTTATTCACAGCTAGCCCCAGTTCTTTGTGTGCTGTACAAAGGACTGTGCCTACTGAAGCTCCATAAAAGCAAGGTCTTGTTCTGAGCTGAACCTATAACCACACGGAATCCCCTTGGGTCGGGATTTAGAGGACTGCTCTTGTAAGAATCCATGTCAGTGTTCGAATGAATGCTCATAAGTTATTAGCATTATTAGTTGTTGCTTGTAGGTTCTTTAAAAATATTATTCTGTAGTACTTTTTAATCTTACCAGTAAAATAGGTTTGCATAGGAAGACCAGTATGGCACTTAACTGTTAATGATCACTCTGTTACCTGTCTCTAAAGGGAAAGCAAGCAGGTGTGTTTGGGTAGCCTGTCTCTGCTAGGAACACCCACCAAAGGCAGAGGAGTAAAAAAACCTGAAAATACGCTTCTCAGAAGAGAGTGAGATGCAGGTCTCCACCCATAAAGGTTATAACAGGGGAGTCGAAAGGCTGCAATTTGCCCAGGCTGAACCACTGAGGGGAAATGCAAGCTCCATTATCCAGAACTGTAACAGGTGGCATCAAAGTATTTCATGTATCTCCCTTTTAAACTTATAGGAGCTGGAGGTAGTTAATATATTACTGTGGCAACAGTTATATGTTGGAGGCGTACAGCAGATAAGAGTGGAATTTGATGTTTGGGGAGTCTTCCCCCACTCCACAAGAGTGTAGTTTCAGAGGGAAATTTGCTTACTTTATTCTCAGAGAAACAAGACAACTGCAGACAGAAGACCACTTTAGTATTCATCCTAGATAGTCAAAACGGAGATTGAACAGGTCAACTTCCAGCTTTTGTGTGATGCAGTAAAAGTGGTAATTCTACCCCTCAGTGAAATATATTATGGAGGTGTAGTAAGTGGATATCACCGCTGTCCTTTAAGATGGGTGCACAGCCAAATAGGCAAGAAGACAAGGATATGCCAGCCATGTACCTTTGAATCACAGGAGGACCCTGGCCAGCAGGTCCACCACTATTATCTGTGGAAATAGTCATGCCAGTCTATGAACTTGCTTAGATCTTGGCTGGGAGTTTCAAAGTGAACCAAGAGTGTTAGGGCCCCCTTTCCAGTGAATCTTAAGGGGAAGTGAGCATGTATATTTCGTCAATGGCTAGTGCCTAGGCCTGACACACAAACATAAGCTAGTTCAGTTTTTTTTTAAATCTTTTACAATAAGACTTCAAATGCAAAGTTTTCATAGTCCAAGTAAATATGAAAAGTTTATTAAATGTGCTTGTATAAAGTTCAATATTTATTCATATGTTTCATTATATAAATTAAAAGAAGAAAATAAGGAAAAAGCATTGTTTTGCTAATACTGTGTGCAAAGGTTAGTTCTGTACATTATTTAAGACATTCAGGCTAAACAAACTAATTAGTGAGCCAAATTCTGCATTCAGTTACACTGATGTAAACTCACAGTTACTGTTTGCTATAGAACAGTTAGGCTATGTCTACACTTAGAGAAAATTTCAAAATAGTCATGCTAATGGCCAGATCAAAGAATACTAAAGAGGTGCTGAAATGCATATTTAGCGCCTCATTAGCATGCTGCCAGCTGTGGCACTTTGAAATTACCACTTTTTGCTCCCGCGCGGCTCATTCATATCGGGGTCCTTTTTGAAAGGACCCTGCCAACTTCAAAATCCCCTTATTCCTATCAGCAGATGCAGCAGCAACTACGTTTTTGTTGTAGTCTTAGCATTTCCTCAGCAAATAGGAATGAGGGGATTTCGAAGTTGGTGGGGTACTTTCAAAAAGGACCCCCGCATCTGGACAAGCAGTGTGGAAGCATGTAGCAGCAATTTTGAAGTGCTGCAGCTGGCGGCATGCTAATGAGGCGCTGAATATGCATTTCAGTGCCTCAGTAGTATTCTTCGATTTTGGCCATTAGCATGGTCATTTCAAAGTTTTCTCTAAGTGTAGATATGGCCTGTAAGAGCAGGATCAGTCTCTGTATGAGAAGAATTACAAGATGAGTGGGAGGGAAAAGAGTGAATATTTTGATCTCATTTTCAGTGAAAGAGAGCAGTAAGACAAGTCAAATGTTCGCTTTAGTTGCAAAACCTGTAGCTTTTTTGAGTGAAAAGGAATTGAGGTTGTTAGCGGTTGTTTATATAATACCAGTGAAAGCAAAAGGAAGAAGATGGCAAGTTAATAGGCAAGAGAGCTTTGAGCAGCAAAGCGCTATGAACTAATGTTTGTCCCTGCCTTTCTTATGAAATGGGATTCTGTATATACAATTATTCACCATATGACTGTGTTCTATATGACTGTTGGCATCATCTGTACCAACCAATGCCACAGCTGATAATTAGGTGCTTTACATGTGTCCAGCTGACCACAATCCCATACAAAATGCAGGCTTTGAAAAGGACTCCTTTGGTCTGTTCCACTTTTACTGAGATAAATCAGGGCAACTCTCCATACACCCTCCTTTCTGGAGGTAGTTTCATCTACTGGATTCAGACTTCAGTGCGGGGGGAGGCATTTCCACTTGTGTAGGCTTGTCTAAAAAAACTGAAGTCAAAATAAATTGTAAATTGTAATTTATATTTTTGTCAATCAGCCTTACATAGAAAGGTATATAAATAGAAATATATATAATACATTTACATAGAAATAAATGTGTCCACACAGAGACATGCCCTTCACGGTTAAAGGTGTGAATTTCAACAGACTTATGGTGAGGCTATGGCTACCTACAGAGATCTTTCAAAATAAGCTCTTCCGGAAGATCTCATCTGAAAGAACTTCTTTTGAAAGAGTGCATACACACAAAAAAATGGATCAAAAGAGCGATTTGCTCTTTTGAAATAGTGCATCCACACAGCTCCCAGTCTTTCGGAAGAATGGTCCAGGGATCGATAATTAAGATTGTTCTTTCAAAAGAAGAGAGCTGCGGAGCATATACACATATTTTCTTTCTAAAGAAGCTTTCGAAAAGGGGAATCTTCCTGAAACAGGAAAAGAAGAGTGATTTCGAAAGGACTGCCACATTCTTTCAATTTACTTTCAAAGAAATGCTTTTTGTGTGTAGATGCTTCATGGGCTTTTTAGAAAGAGTCCCCTTTTTTCGAAAAATCTTTCAAAAGAACTTGCTAGTGTAGACTCAGCCTTAGTGTTTTGAGTTTCTACTCAGACTCATTTTGAGCTAATGAGAGCTTCATCTAGGAACAATGTCAAAACAACCCAGAATTCAATTTCTTGATTCTTTTCAAGCCTGGTTAAAGTACAGGAAAGCTCAAAGTGACTTCTGGATTTAGAAGCAAGATGATGTGGTGGGAAGAGAGAGAGTGCCATCAGTAGCTACTGCTTTGGTGTAGGGGAAGGGGGAGTGGCACTCCCAATGTGTGGGGGAGGAGAATGGGGAAGAGGGATAGGATTTAGCAGAAACAGAGAAAACAATATTTCCTGTAGATAATGCACCAGGAATAGGATGCTCTGAATTGCAGGTGTAAACTTGTCCTGCTGGAACAAACATAAACTACTAAGTTGAAATGGACCAGAGGAAAGGTTTGATAAGAAACTTGATAGACATTGAAAGCCTGAAACATGAAAAAAGATTTGTGCATGTAGTATAGTAGCCAAAGGATAAGAGGAAAACTAGATGTATAGAAACATATATATCCCTCTTGTTTCACTCAACTAAAAACAGAGTGGTTCTAGCAAATGGAACTTTGCATAATTTCAAGTTTGCTATGGCTTGTACACTCTTTAATTTAGGCTTTAAAAACAAACAATTTAAGTATTTTAATAGACATTAATTCCGTATATAGCAGCACTCCTATCATAGGTAAATTGTAGATACACAAGCCTCTGTCACAGATAGAGAGACATTCCAACAACCAGAATCCAATGCAGATGCACTATCGCATGTATTTGCTGTCATTCTGGGCCAAGAAATGTGACAAACTACAACCAGACACACACAAACACCAGGGAGATCACTCAGGAGGGTACTTGGGGTTTTCATTAGCCGTCACTGCAACTTAACTCCATTAGGTATTAATAAATTGAAAAATAAGAGCTGATGGGAGCTTCCCATTAAGAATGGAGGAGGGAGAAATCACATGCATGGTTATCTAGTATATTACACCCAACTGTACATAGAGTAATTAACAATCACTTGACCTTACTCACTTAATTGAAGCAACCAGTCTTGCCAAAATAAAAAAAGGTGAGTGTGGCCTTTAGGAAGAGTGGTAAATGTCTACCGCTTAACAGAAAGCAACCCTGCTAACCCTTATTGAAGATACCATTTATTTCTTTTGGGGAGATATAAACAATATAGCTAAATTAATGCAGGGTAAGTGGACATTTTCTGTAGCAAGCGCTTCCCAAGCCACATGTGGAATAACAGTCTTCCTTCTCCTCAAAGTGTCATGACTGTAAATTGAGAAATGCTAAGACTAAAATGAAAACCTAGTTGGTGCTGCATCTGTGACAGGTCTTAACTGTATGAATTGGACTTTTGATCTTTTCAGGGTTACCTGTCCCCTTTAATGTTGTTGAACTTTTATGCCACAAACCAACAGCAGTGCTGTTCCCCATCCCTAAGAGATTAAGGGAAAGACAGAAAACAGGAGTCAATATCTTCACAAAGTTCTGGTTAGCTAGACAACTGCCAAGAAATCCTATCTTTGACTTCCTGCTGCCAGCCCATCTCTCATTGAAAGACAGGAATATTGCTTTGATGGTGTAGCTCAAGCAGGGACTGGCAACTGATACCTTATCAGCAATGGAGGTAAGTGATTGACTGGACTCCATAAAACCCTGACTACAGCACTGAGGTTGGAAAAGGGGGTGTCTGCTGAGCCCCACGGCCGAGGCCAGAAGCACAGCCCCACAGCTAGGGTCAGCAGAGGGGCCTGCATTGACTGAGCAAGAAGTGGGGCCAGGGATCAGTGGAAGAGGCACGGTATCTTTGGAGCCCTGTGGCTGTGGTGGCTGAAGGGATCAATTCATTTCTATGGGACCACATTCCTGGCCTCCAACCATGGGGTCCGCAGCCACCCTGCTTCTTCCCCCGCCAAATGCCCTCTTTCAGTCCCTGCTGGGCCAGTGCCGGCCTCTCTGCTGGTGCCAGAGCATAGTCCCTCAGCCAACAACAGCAGAGGTGCTAGCATTGACCTTCCCTCATTCTGGGCTGGTCAGAGGCCAAGGATGCCGGATTAGGGAGGTACAACCTGGACTACAGGAGTTGTGGTGTTGGTTAGTTGCATGTTTGTGGGTGCAGGAGTAGAAGCTATGTGCAGTTAGACAATTCTCCATTTTGAGTGTATATAACATGTACATATTAGACCTCACAAACTGCTTCACTGCAAAGTTTTGTATATTGATAAATCATTGTACCAGGATTTGTTGGTGTCTAGTCTTGATATCTCTTTATTTATGTTGCTCAAATTCCAGTGATGAAATACTTCTAGTCATTTCTACATTGGCTCACTGAGCTGCAATATTGCAATTGTGATGCTGAAATATGCAAATATATTTAAAAAAAAAGTTTCCCCATTACCTAATTATAGACTTACTCCTGCGTGACAAGTCCTATGCTTGAGGAAGTTACTTCACATTTCATTCTGCTGTTCTGTACGTGAAATTAGGTTAACACCACTTCATGTAGGTGTGCTGAGAATCAATGATTGTAAAGCATTTTTGAAGAGAAGCACTGAGTGCTCCATAACAATAAAGCAGGGAGAAGAGTTGGGGCAAAAAAAATCTTGACAACCAGTGGGTAGTGGGCAGGTGGATTTCTGCATGAGAAGCATGTAATTTTAATGCCCTTCAGGTATTATACTACAAGCATCTCTCCCATATTTATAGCTGGCATGCTATATTGCACTAATTCTTGTTAGATACTTAAAATGGAGCACAGCTGATATTTCATTCTGGCTCTTTTCACCACATTTGCAAAGTGTTGGCAACAAATGTAAAAATCATTTCCTTCATTTGCATAATCTATGTAAACCAGCTGCAGTTATTTACAAACTCTTACTGAATAAAACTCCACTACTTATGTTTAATTATTGGGCAGAACGAACATGATCTGTCAGTTATTCTGTGAATTTCTTTAAACTGCTATAGGCAAGTTGGTAAAGGAAATATTTTCAAAGGGAAGCTTGGCCCCTGCTTCATGAAATCTTAGTTATTTATAGTTCCGCGATTCCCCACGTACTGATCGGATCATTGGGCACTTTTAGACTTCCCCCAAGGAGGGCAAAAGGTGCTGGCATCACCACCACCTTGCGTTCTGGGATGTAGTGTGGTGCATCAGGGGGTGGAATGTAGCCAGACAAAGTCTCCCCCTTACAAGCCAGCTTGCTCGTTGCCCCCCCCACTGAGGAGCACACAGGGCACAGAAACGGCTGCTGATAGCACAGTCTTTGATGCCCTCATTGAGGCCCAGATATGCTAGCTTATCGTGACCCTGAGAAGCAGAAAGTACAGCTAGAAGGCTAACAGGCCAGACTGTCAACATGAGGCGGGGGACCCTCAGAAATCACCCCAGCTGGCATTGATCAATATGATGCACACACACAATCACCCCAGAAGGGGAAGTGCCCCGCCTGCACAAAAAGAGTGTCCTGTACTCCTAAATTGCTTATCTCTTGTCTTACAAGTGCAAACTAAGTAGAAATGCCCTTGTAACAAACTGGCGTCACAAAGACAGACCAGTATGATCTGGCACCGTAGATAAGAAAGAGAATACATAACCCAAAAGGGGTATAAAAGATGGGTCCAGCAGAACTCTAACTTTGAGTGCATTCAACCAACTTCCTGCTGGTCGGGTCAGGTGATTGCCTGCCGAGGTCCACTACTGGGGACGCCCAACCTCGTATTCGTCTTTCCGCGGAATTGAGTGACCGATCCGGCTTGGCTACGCTGGTATTGAGAGACGCAGAGAGGGTAAGATACACCCATGCTAGGTCTCTGACTTTTTTTGTGCACAGCTAAAGAATTAGAGCTCTGTAACTAGATGTCATTGTGCCAAGATATCATTGTGTTAGATGATAACAGATATCTTTGTATTGGATTGTAACGTAACTTGTTAACACCTGTACTTTGCTAGCATATAAGAAGTAAACAATAGCCTTTTGTAACCACACGCTTATAACTGTAGCTTAAATAAACTTGTAACTAGTTAAGCTCTGAGCCTAACCATTTTGTTAACCCTTTTGTCACTGCAACACAGCCGGCACAACAAAAGAACTTTAACCATTTGGTTACTACAGCCTGGCCATGGGTGAGTGTGCTAGGAGCTGCCTGCTCTAACAGTAAAATACTGGGTTGTTTAGGACCCAGGGGAGTACCTCACCGCACATTACCCGGCCACCGGCTAACAACACCCCCACCACAAACACACATCTCTGCAATTTCTGAGCATTTCACTGTCTTCATTAGCATGTTTCTGACTGCAACAGTCTGGAAGGTAGGAACCACTATTATCCCCATTTTAGAGGGGCAATGGAGTTGGTGAGAGATTAAGTGATTTGCTTTGACAATAGAGAAGGTGTGTGACCAAGCAGGGACTTGAAACCAGGTATTTCAAAAGACTGTTACCCTTTTCTTCCTCCCCTACCCCTTCTGGGTGTATTTTAAAAAAAAAAAAAAACAAAAACCAAAAAAGTGGGTTTATCTTAGATTACTTTGGCCATGTCTACATGGCCCTTTAGTGCAGTGCTGCTGCCAGACTGTGCTAATGATGGTTCTATAAACTGCAATTTTTTCAGGCATATGGAGCTGGCGACAGAAGGGAGGGTTAGCCAGCAGAGGCATATCCATCCAGCTTCTGTACTGCCGGCATCCACCTCTGCCGACAGCAAAATCTCGCGTAGCTGTGCTAATTAGCTGCACGAGTTTGCAAATGGACCTCCATTTGCAATTTCTAGAACCATCATTATCATAGTGCTATCAGCAGCAACACTGTGCTAAAGGGCCATGTAGTACTCTTTACTTATGTCTACACTAGAGCTATCTGTCAATAGAAGTTATTATCGGAAGAAGTCTTCTGACAAAACTTCTGTCGACAGATTGCAGTCACACACAAAAGTGGATTGCTCTGCTCATCTGCTCTGTCAACAGAGTGGCCAGACTGCCCAGCCACTCTCAACAGAAGAGCCAACCAGAAGCACAGCAGACAGGGCTGCCCGGGAACCCGGAAGTCCTGTCTGTCAACAGAGGGGCCCCTGGAGCATCCGCACAATTTTTGTCAACAAATTCTGTCAAGAAAAGCTTTCTGCCTCATGGGGGAGAGGCAGAAGTCTGTAGACACAAGTGCTACGTTCTGTCGAGCTACTGTGAACAAAACGCTTTTAGTGCAGATGCTCCCCATGTTTCATTAACAAAACCTCTAGTGTAGACATAGCCTTTGTGGCAGGGACATGCCTTCTTAGATTTTAGGAATAGAAGAGAGAACTAGTATAATCTGTTCTGAACCCCTGCATAACACAGGCCACAGACTTTCACCTACTAGCTTATGCATTAATCCCAGGAATGTATGGCTGGAGGAAGGAGGAAAAAAGTTATTCACCACCATTGATGCTATATTAAATTGTCTTGAGAGTTATCAGTTAACCAGCTTTCAGTCCATGCAATATGTGGTGGTGATTTTTGTCTAGAATATACTTTTGAAATAAGGTGTCGTGTAGTAGTAATACAGTCATCTAAAAATCAAAATACAGTGTATTAAATCTGTAACACCTGTCCGCCAAACCTGTGATCTCATCAAAAGTTGTGCTCTTAAACTAGCACCAATTTTTTCATATGACCATGTTCATTGACATTAACTACACCTTCATCTTTAGTTTTGTAATAGCCTTGGCATCATTTTGGATAGGGTCATTCTGCTTACTTCTTACAATACTGGCATAATATTAAATTTTTTCCATGTCCTCTAGAACTTCTCCAGCCTTACCACTCTGATATACACTTACTGTCTCCTCTCCCTACAGAACCCCATGCCACCCCAGCCCTCTGATAGTGAGCACCTAAAGACCAAAGCTTGAGCATGCTGATAGGAGCTATTGTTAGAAGCTCATGCTTTTAGATCAGAAATCCCTGGTTCAATCATCGCACAGTTACATTTTTTTTAAAAATTGGATAACGTTCCAAAGAGCTCCTCAGCCAAAGCTTGAATGCTAATCGCCTGGAGCTGTTTTATTTAAATCAGTCTGAACAACACATAGTGAAATGGAGCTTGAATATTCACTAGAGACTCCGGATCCTACTGCAATACAAGACAATGCTCCTGTGCAATGTAGGAATTCCACAGAAAAAGTACTACTTGTCAGAAAGCTTCCTACTTTCTAAAGCATTTGGGTGAGTCATACTGGAAATTTTACTAGATCCTGAAGTAACTTTTTCAAATGAAAATGATGTATTAGGATGCAAGTAATCAGTTTATTATCCCTTGTATTTGTTTTATAGTTTTTTATAAAATATTAGGCAGTACGTCCAAATTTTGAATTGCATGATGCAAATTTTTATACTTAAAACCCAGGAAAAAATGCAGACAGCAAGTATAGGTAAATTAATGTCAAACAATATTCTGGGGCAAAACCTTACCAGTACTCTGAGTTTCCTTTAACTGAAGTATATAAAGTAGCAGCAGGAGCTCTATCTTGTACATCCTGATGGACTTTGTCATGTGATGACAAGATCCACCTATAAGGGGGGGAAAAAGGACTGAGCAAAGAAATGTACTTTAAGAGAGATCGTGTCCACAAGGAAGCCAATAGCCAGCCAAATGAGTTAGTGTAAGAACACATGCCTGTGACAACTTCCTGGTGTCCCCTTCCTATTCTGATACATGGTAGAGTTTACAGAGTCTGAACTAATGTAAGAGAAGCTTTATAATGGGCTATCCTGGAGAACTACTGAAACACGATTTTCTGCAACATTATTATTCTGCCTGTCCTCCCATATTAGAGATGGACCCATGAGCAGGAGTTAAGTTTTCTTCTTCTTGCTATTGTAGAGGAGAGGGAGATAATGTGTGGCATGGAGGATGGAAGCGATCTTCTTAGAATAGATGAGGATAGGAGACTCCCAGGTCATTCACCTGTCAGATTTTTCTGCTGTTTCATCTTTTTGTGGAAAGAACAAGCGCCCCAGAAACTTTTCAGTTAGAAATACAGAGCACTAGAACTGGAAGGGACTTTGAGTGGTCATCGAGTCCAGTCCCCTGCCCTGACAGCAGGACCGAGCACTGTCTAGACCATCCCTGATAGATGTCTGTTTAACCTGCTCTTAAATATCTACAGTGATGGAGATTCCACACCTTCTCTAAGCAATTTTTCCAGTATTCAATGACCCTGACAGTTAGAAAGTTTTGCCTAATGTCCAACCTAAACCTCACTTGCTGCAGTTTAAGCCCATTGCTCCTTGTCCTACCCTTAGAGGCCAAGCAGAACATTTTTTCTCCCTCCTCCTTGTAACCTTCTTTTAGGTACTTTAAAACTATCATGTTCCCTCTAAGTCTGCACTTTTCTAAACTAAGCAGGCCCAGTTCTTTCAGTCTTCCCTTATAGCTCATGTTCTCTAGACCTTTAATCATTCTTGTTGCTCTTCTCTGGACCTTCTCCAATTTCTCTGCATCTTTCTTGAAATGTGGTGCCCAGAACTGGACACAATACAGTACTAAAACTAAAGCCTAATCAGCTCTGAGTAGAGTTGAAGAATGACTTGTCATGTCTTGCTCACACCACCATTGTTAATGCGTCCCAGAATCATGTTGCTTTTTTTGCAACAGCCTCACACTGACTCATGTTTAGCTTGTCGTCCACTATAGCCCCAAGATCCCCTTCTGCAGTACTCCCTCCTAGACAGTCGCTTCCCATACTCTACGTATGAACCTGATTGTTCCTTCCTAAGTGGAGTACTTTGCATTTGTCCTTATTAAATGTCATCCTATTTATCTTAAGCATTAATTGAACTCTTTTTTGTGACTCCATTAGTCTGCAATGTTACACTACACTGATCTCTGGCTTCTTTGTGTCAGCCTACTCTATATTATCAGTTAATATAAAAACATCTATTCCTGTGAATAACCATCATGAAACTGAATTAAATTTTTTTGGATGCAACCTTAATGAGAGGCTGAAAATAGAAATGTCAATTCATTCAATTTGACTTCAAATAGTACTGTGGTTTAATAAATATATGAAGAGGCAGAAAATTCCAGGCAACACCGATATTGCTGCCTGAATTTCTTTTGACTGGCAGCTAACAAAAAACTCGAATATGTAATTATAATACTAAGTACTGCTCAATAAGCATAAACTGCCCTCCTGTTAAATGGTAGTGATATAAAAATAGACTATTACTAATGTACTCTCATTTTATGCTTCTTGCTAATTCTTCCTTTACCTGAGGGCTGTCTTCCCTCGTGTAGCTAACTGTGCCTTCTCGTCACCAGGTCTCTTTCATTCCTAGCTATCTACTGTCATTGACACAGACATATTTTTACGAGGAGGTGAAAGGAATTAATGAAACCCTTGCTTTTCCACTGAATATGTCATGCTAGTTTGTTCCTAGAAACAGTTGGTCTCAGAAGATGCAGGAGGTGAAAACCACCCACCCACCAGAAATGTTGTTGATCAACTAGTGTCATATCTCTGACTTTTCATCAGAAAAGTTTGCTACATTAAGGGTTTAAAAAAAAACCCTTGCAGACAAATGCCTTCCCATTCAATAACTAGAATTCTTCCTGCATTTCAAACAAGTGATTTATTTCTCAGCATAAGAAATGGCCATTTGCTGTAGCACAAAAGTCACTATCAAAATAATTTCTGTGGTGGATGATGTTTTCTCAGCATGCTGTGACAAGCACATAACTCTACAGACTCTATTAGCTATCTTAATGGATGTAGAAATGTAGCAATAAAAAAAATTGTCTTTTTCTGTTATTACACCATTAATGTAATCTTGTTTATTTCCACAAAACTGGGGGTGGAGATACAAAATAGTATAATCCCTTGGATCGCTGTAGAACTGCTTGTGAGAGTCATGGAGGTGCTACGTAATAACCTCAGACTGCTGAGATGTAACGTTATAAACTCTGTAATTTACCTGGTTAGTGAAGTAAAATGAGTGGTTATTTCTGTAGGAATGCATTGATCTGGCTTTATAGGGCTGTGGGAAGAGTCCTAATGCTGATACAAAATTTGTATCTGCATCTGTATCTGCAAAAATGAGCTGTACATATCTACACTGACATCTGCAGCTGCAGATATAAATGGCTATCTGTGGATTTGCAGTGCTCTAGCTGTGAGAGAGAATAAGCTGGAAACCACCTCAACAACTGTAGATAAAAATTCTCCCAGCAAACACTTGGGGTGGAGACTGTTACAGGACAACATCCTACTTCCAGGTCCAGACCAAACTGATACAGATGTTTTGTCTGTGCTGGGAATTAATTAAATCAGAAGCCTACAGGTAATTTAGTTTTGCTGAGGAGGGAGCAGGATGAGGGAGTGATCAATTGTCAGAAGGGACAAGCTAATATATAGACAGGCTTTGCAAAAGTAGTTAAGGAGCTGGGTCTTTCTGGATCCAGGGAGCAATAAGACTTGGGGGAAGGTAGGCATTCATATAGACCAGTTCATTGTTTTCAGATCTGCTTTGTCTTAAATGATTATGTACTAAATACATAATAGTCGAAGTATGCTGACAGGTTTACTGGCTACCACTGTCATTGTTCAGCGGGAATAGAACTATGGACACTGACAGTCACATTTGCAGAGGTAATTAGTTGACTACAGGGATGTATAGCCCAAGGGCCAGTCTGAGAGCATGAGGGTGAAATCACATGGATACCACCTCAAGAGAAAGGTGGAAATGGAGGGTACCTTTAAGGACCCAGGATGGGTCAGAGGTGCTACTGTCCCCATGACACTCATCACTAATATCTGAAAACTAAATATGGCAACAAGTTATTGAAATGCCATCACCCAAACTGTTTACTCGCTAGATTGATAATCAATTTCCTAAACAACTCAGATTAAATATGTGATTTACTCCCCTGCATGAGTAAATGTATATGCACAAAAATATTTACAGTTGTGTGCATGAAATACTATGGGTCAAGCAAGGATGACTAGCTCTTCCATTCACCATCCTCTGCTTCTGTTTTAAGGGAACTAGAAAACAATTGTTTCCAGATTTTTCAGTCTCTCTTTGCACTTGTTCGTAAACTTTTCTCTCCTTGCTCTTCAGATTGTTATCTAACTCAAGTGCCTGTAATGACAATCTTAATTCAGCAAGTCCTGATCCTACAATGCACTTTTTCATAAAGAAAATCATTTTTTGCTAATGGAATTGAAACTTTAATATCCTGAGCAAATAATCAGGGTTATTCATCCGTTTAAATACGAAAAGACATAACCTCGGGTATTTACACCTCTAAAGACTATTGTTAAAGTTTATATTTAGTTTCCTTATTCTTGATTACAAGGATGAGGTTACCATAATGAGGCAGAAGTCAACTGCTGCTTAGACATTTGCCCAATTACTGCTTAATTGTAGCTTTTATAAAAATCAATAACTTCTGCAATTTGATCCTACAATTTTTACACTGGCAACCATTTATTAACACACACAGGGATTCACCTCCTGGATGAGTGAAGGACCTGTGTGCCTAGCTCATGAATGATTATTGTTTATGCCTCAGGCAGATCTAAAAGAGTATAGGTTTTTAAAGAAAACTGGGCACCAAGCTGGGACAAATTTTCTATTTTCAGGAATACTAAGTTACCAACATTTGTCATTTTAATTGAGAGTCTTGTTGTATTTCACATTTCTTACTGGCATGGGACCTGGTGAGAATTTTGGCTTTAAAAAACACACACATCCCCCCCCCCGCCCCCTCCCCACATACACTCTTCTAGGAAAATCTCCCTCTGGTTATTGGCTACTCTAAATTAGAAACCAACCATGATTCTGTCTGATTTCCAGTTCTCCCATTGGTTACTACAGTTCTTAGAAGATTCATCCCATCTACCCTATCGCGTAAAATGGATCCTCTCTCCATTCACAGTCTGTAGGGGTGCTATCCTATACTTGTCATGGAATCCACTTCCCTATATTAAAGTGATTCACTTGAATACTGGAAGATGCTACTTAACTCTTCTATGGGTTGCACCTCTGAAAACCAACTTCTTCTCATTTGGCAACAAACCTCATCCAGCAGGCTGAGGGATGCTCCTGGACCAGAGGACTGGGGCAGGAGCACATCCAAGCTGGCCTCCTGGCAGCCCAGCAGAGTGCAGCAGGGCCAGGTCTAGCTGGCAGTCTCTGGCAGCTCCAGCATAGATCCTGCGTCCGGGAGCCAGCAGCCCCCAGTGGGGATCCAGCATCCTCCATTACAGAGCCAGCATCCCCCAGAAGCCTGGCACAGAGCCAGCGGCCCCACACAGAGCCATGGTCAGGGACTCGGCATGCCCTGGAGTGGAGCTGGGGTCAGGGAGCTGGCATCCCCCAGCAGCACTGTGCAGAGCTGTGGTCAGGGCTCCAACATCCCCAGCATAGAGCTGGGGTCAGGGAGCTGGCATCCCACAGCAGCACTGTGCAGAGCTGTGGTCAGGGAGCCAACATCACCGGCATAGAGCTGAGGTCAGGAAGCTGGCATCCCCTGGTGTGGACCCAGAGTTGGGGATCCAGTGTCCCCTGGCAGCCCTGTGTGGAGCCGGGGTTGGGGAGCCCACTGTGGCAGGCCAGTGGGGGCAGCCAAGTACTGGAGGCATTCAGCTTCCCTGGTCCAGCAAAATCCTTCGTCCACGACCACTGAGGTCCCAAGGGTGCCCGAGCAGGGGAGGTACAACTTGTAATACAACTTATTCCCTAGCAAGGAAGAGCAACACTGGGGGCAGAAAGGGCACCACATCATTTTTACAGATATAAATTTTATATGGATGTATGTTTCCAAGTATCATGTCCTATTAAAATTTAAGCTACTGGGAAGGAATGGAGGAAGGCACAGCATACTGGCAGCAGATCCTAAGCTCACAGATCTAAGGACAGGCCCATGCTTCTGGCAGTTTTGAGGGTGGGATACATGGGTGCTGCCAAGAACCTCCAGCTAGGATGAGCATGATAACTCATTTTTACACCACACTTTACAGATTCCATCCTTCTAAAATGGCTATGTGAAAACACTGGCTTTATCAAGTTGCGCTCTATGTAACTTTTAAAGCTGCTGAAAAACTATTTATGGATTTTTAACAAGAAGAACTATTTATTACAAGAAGTGATGTCATTCTGTGGATGTTTTGGGGTGGGAGGATAGTAGTTGAAAAACAGAATGCCTGGAAACCAAAATATTTTGATTTGAAAATGCATTAAAGGTGTGTTGTTAATTTTGATGGAATAAAAACGTGCCCCAAGAATCAAAGATGTTAATATGACCCTGTCTTTGACTAACATTAAATAGTGTGAAATACATTCAATATTTAGTATAGAGACCTCAGCCTTCTTAATCCACAGCAAACATGGAATAAACAAAATCAGTTTAAACTTTGATTAAAGGTAGAGTTAAAGAAAGGCAGTCAAAGTGCTTGTTAGATTTTTCTTTTCTTTCTTCCCACATTTAATTTCTTTTATGGATGCCAAAAAGTAAGGATGGGTGCAATAGCCCATTGCCTCATTTTGTTCACCAAGTAAGCCTAGCTTCTGACAAACCAAAACTGGTTAGTTAATTTTAGGTTTTGCACCTTTTTTTTCATCTGGCAGGATCCTAACATTCCTTGTGTTGCATCAGCATGCATTTGTGTTTAGACTACTTTAGTTGTCTCGCTTTCGTATCTTTTTCCTTTAGACATTTGTTGACATATTACCTTTGCATAACTGACCTCTGTGATGGGGTTCAGCGGTCCCCAAGTTCTGTACCCTGTCCACAGCCAGAAGAGACTCTCTCTCAGCAGGTAGAAAAAGAAGTTTAGTAGTCAGCAGAGACACAGGGTAGTACACAGGTATAATTACAGCAGCCCAAAACAGTCATTCCAATCCATCTTGGGGAGGGGAGGCCCAAGACAGGGGAGGCCCAAGCCAGGGCCTAGCCCCTCCTTTTTCCCTCTCCCCTCAGCCCAAGCAAACTGCCTTCCAACTCCCCAAACTAAATTCCTGCCTCTAATTCAAACTAGCTGGTCTCCTCCCCTCTCTTTGTTCAGGGGCAGGAGTGCTACCTGACAGCTTAGGTTATAGCCAGCAGGGGGTCATCTGCTGCCAGTGTGAGCTGCTCAGCCTGCCACACACACACACACTGTCACTACATCACAACTTCATAGTTCAGACCTACAGTTCACCCTATTATAAGAACAGGCATCTCACAGGAACTGTAGTTTTGTTGCCTCATATCCTCCTAAAGGAGAAGTTCCCTGTCTCCTGTGATGCACTGGGGCCAAGGCTTCCCATGAAAGAACATTTCTGGAGAACTGGCCTACTAGGCAACCACCAAGTTTCTTCCAGTGAGTGTAAAGGGAAGGTTATGCCAGTAGTTCCACCTAAATTATGTGCTCTGGCTTGTCTACTTTGCCTTTGTCTTGTGCAGGACCACTTACGAAGCTAACTGCAATGTAAATATGCATGGTCAACTACACTCATTAACCATCACAATGTTTTTGTGCCATGAAGACACTAGTTAGATACAGCTCTTACACAATACATACAAAACAGTGTCATTTGTTATAGTGTTATAGAAGCAAAAGCATTAATCTCTCATTTAAAAGAGTAATGCTATGTCTATACAAGAAGGCTCTGTTGACAGAAGTGACTGTCAGAAGGGATTTCCCAGCAAAACTTCTGTCAACAGATTGCATCTACACATAAAAGCAGATTGAAAAAGCAATCTGCTCTGTCAACAGAGAGAAGCCAGACTACCCAGCCCTCTCTCAACAGAACAGCTGACCGGAAGCTCTGCAGACAGGGCTGCCCAGTGAACTGGAAGCCTTGTTTGTCAACAAAAGGGCCCCAGAGCATCTACATGGCTGTTTTATTAACAGAACACTGTTGAGAGAGGAGTTACACCTGAATGGGGAGAGGTATAATGCTGCTGATGGATGTACCAGGTTTTGTCAACAAATTGTCGACAAAGAGAATTTTGCATTTAGACGCGCTGCATTTTTCCCAGCCAAAGCCCAGTTTTGCCAGGAAAAGCCTCTTATTAGACGTAGTCTTTGAGACACAGTTATGCTGCTATATTTAGGCCTAATCCAGTAATTGCATTTCAATGGCTGATGATGCACCTGCTGTTTCCCAGGACTCATGACATACTGGAAGAGTTCACCTCAGGTCAGACATTCTCCCAGGAATGGATTAATCTTTGTCTGCACTGTTATTGCCACCAAATACATTGTGGGTTGTTTTTTTTTTAAATACAGATCTGCCTTCCCCCACCCCCAATTTGCAGTTTGACAGTTTTTCAGAGTCAAAAGAAAAAGGAATGTCAAAGACTGGTTTTTATCAGGCATCTCTCGGAGGAAAGTTGTCAATCATAACTGCTACTAAAGTCAATACTCTTCTAGTTAGATCATAATAAATGTGTATGAAAATAAATTAACTTGCAGTTGCTGTAAATTAATCCTCCAAAAATACTTTTGTGGGATTATTTATCAGGTCATGCTACACTGTCATGTATTTATTCATCACTTCTTTAAAGGAACTCTGGGATCAGAAAGTAATCACAAAGAATTTTATGTTATTTTAAGAAATGTTATGGCTTTGAGTTTCAAATCAGCATGAAATGGAATATGGATAACCCAAAAAGATTATAATCTCTCTCAGATGCCATTTGTGCCCGGTCAGGCAACTTGAAAAAGGAAATGAATCATGACTTTACATTTTAAACAGTGCTCTGAGAAGACAGACAATTGAATTAGGACTTGGATGTTTTATCCACTCACCAGCCCTATGTGACACACAAGTTATCATGGCTACAAGTGGACATTGTAAGTGAAATGGCCTAAGCTTATGAAAAGACAACAGCAAGTCATGATGCTTGCCAAGTTCCTGTAACCAAGAGACAGTGACTCTTGCATTTCACAGCACTGGGAAAGTGTTTTATTATCACTCACTTTTTGGTGAGGTTTTGAGAGAATTGCTATTTCTTGGAGGTCCAAAGGTAAACTGCTAGCAGCACATCTGACAACATTGTTTTAAGTCACCATACTTGTTTAGCTGCCAGACAATAAACCAGAATATACTAAAGCATTAAGGTTTTGTTAATAATTACAATCACAGGGTTTAATTAGATGCAAGGAAATAAAAATGGCATGCTGATCATGTACAAGATTGAATGAATCTGTCATACAGCCTTTACTATGCAAATAGTCCCATTTAAACTAATGTAATGTACCATCAGGCTCTAAAATAGTTAGTAAATCTATATGTTTTCGAGTTTGTTTGATCAAAAACTCTTCCTAAATGGTAAGAGCAAGGACCACCAAATTTGGTATAAAGTTTCCTCTTATCATAACTTAAAGCAACATATGGCTGTGTCTACACTTGCATTCCTCTTTCAAAAGAAGTATGCAAATAAGGTAGATCAAAAATGCACTTGAGGTGCAGATTTGCATATCTGACACCTCATTTGCATATTCTTTCAAAAGAAGCTATTTTGAAATAAGAAAACCAGTGTAGACACTGCTCTTTCAAAAGGAAACCCCATCTTTGAAAGAATCCTTCTTCCCTTTTTTATGGGAAGAAGGATTCTTTCAAAGATGGGGTTTCCTTTTGAAAGAGCAGTGTACACTGGTTTTCTTCTTTCGAAAGAAGCTATTTTGAAATAAGAACATGCAAATGAGGTGTCAGATATGCAAATCTGTACCTCATTTGCATTTTTTCTCTCATTTGCATACCTCTTTCGAAAGAGGCTTGCAAGTGTAGACACAGCCTATGGCTATTTCTACACATGCCACTTTCTTCAAAAGTGGCATGCTAATAAATGGCCCAAAATATGCTAATGAGGTGTGAATGCAAATTCCCCATGCCTCATTAGCATAAGGTCATGTGGTTTGGAGTCTGGAAGACGTTCTTCCGGACTCCAAAATGCCATTTAGAAGCGCAGCCCCTAGGGGTGGTCTTCCGGAAGGAAGTCCTTCTCTCGGAGGCCCCTTGTTCCTGAAAATTTTTGGGAACAAAGTGGCATGTGTAGAAATGGCCTATGGGTTTGGGAGTACAGGAAAATTTGAATGTGCCTGGAATCGGATTGCTTCTCATAAAATCAAACAGACAAAAAAAACTACCCAAAAAAAAAATAGTCCTCAAAATAGACAGAACTGAGTGACTGTTGAAAGAGACAGAATTAAGATAAGCCAGAAAAATATGTAAGGTCAGAAGAAACCATTATCCTCTTGTTTGGCCTATGTAATAGACTAAAGGCCCTCACTCAGTAATTTCTGCAGCAAGCCCATAAATTCTGTTTGTGCTTTTGGCCGTGTCTACACTAGCCAAAAACTTCAAAATGGCCATGCAAATGGCCATTTCAAAGTTTACCAATGAAGCACTGCAATACATATTCAGCGCCTCATTAGAATGTGGGCGGCTGCGGCACTTCGAAATTGATGCGGCTCGCAGCCACGTGGCTCGTCCAGACAGGTCTCCTTTTTGAAAGGACCCCGGCTACTTCGAAGTCCCCTTATTCCTATGAACAGAATATGAGCATGGCCATTTCCAAGTTTTTGGCTAGTGTAGATGTAGCCGTTGTGTTTCTTCTAGAAAAAGATTCAATCAGGATTTAAAGACTTCAAGTGATAGATTTGGAAGTGTTGGATACTCTAAGTCATTCTTGCAAGTGGTGATTTCTTCCATAAGACTTATAATAAGCTTTTCCTTAATTGAGCCTATGGTGCAGGACACCTGCACTATAGAGAAACCAAACAGCTTTAAACCTTCTTTACTTTGTCAGTCTTACATATTCATTGCACATACTTGAATCTTTTCTTTTCACATGCGGTTTGGCTATATCCAATTTAAATCTTCAGAAGTTTACGGTAGTGATATCAAAAGAAGGAAAAAAAAGAGATTCAGTTTTATTTTTAAGTACAGGTTGAATGTCTCTAATCCAGCACCCTCAGGACTTGGCCACTGTCAGATGAGAGAATTTGCCAGACCACGGGAGGAAAATATTGTCTAGCAGCATTATTAGTATTTCCATGGCTTATTGGGCTCTTAGAAGGCATTTAGGGGTAAATTATAGCTAAATAACAGATCAGATCACTGAGCCAGGACTAGTGGCTAGAAATAAACTTTATGGAACCACAAAAAACTTGGCCACACCCATAATAAGTGGCCATTCAACAAACCGTAATCATGTTGGATTATGGATGTTGCCAGACAAGAGAGTTGTGGATGAGAGAGATTAATTCTGTAGTTATTCTGGTTTACCATCCCTAAATAGGTTATGCTTATCAGCTTTTCAATGACACTGACTTCACATTGCCACCCAATAATATGCAGAAGTTATCAGACTATTGAAAATTCATGTCTTAAATAAGAAATGATATTTTATAATCACTTTGAAATTTGACCTTTAAACCCCATTTTTTGGCAAATTTCTTTGGCTATAATTCATGCAGGGTGATGAGCCATGAGGGTTTACACCAGGGTGGAAAACCCCTGGACCATGGTTGGACCATGGGATATGTGTGTGGTTTTGTTTTGTTTTTGGTTATCATTTATGTGGCCCCGACTGATTTTTTTTGAGTGTCAGTGGCCCCCAACACACAAAAGTTTCCCCAGCCCTGGTTTATATGGTAGTAAAAAAATTTAGACATTCATTTCCTGATATTTTCAAATGAAAGCTTGGAGCAAGGGAAGGTGGAGTTAATCAGGCTAATCACAGGAAACTGGCTTCAACTGGAGCAAGAAGCTGCTGAGATGTCATTGCAAAGTAATGACAACAGCATAATATTCCACTGATTCACTGACTCTTGCTGTTGACTCTTCTGGGTACCTTGTTTGCCAAATATTCATTTAGCTCTTTGGCAACAAAAATGACTTGTACTGAAATTTCCTGATGTGCTATTACTGAGGTTCAAACTTTGAAATTTTTCAAGTTCTCTTCCAAAGTGCTCACTAAATTTCAGGGGAAAACTGATAAATACAGTAAATTCTTATATCTGGCATTCTATCATCCAGAACTCTCAAATAAACAACACTTTAACCATAAGTAAATTTAAGTTATTTTTTCCATAAATACAGTATATTGAAAATAAATACAGCAACTAGAGTATAGCTTTGCAGTGTACAGTACTATGGTTGTTGGTAAATAAAATAGCTGCACACATTTTGGTTTGTTTCTTAATATCTAATCTTGTTTTTCTTTGTGTTGTGCATTGCTAGGTATACCCGTCTATTATCCAGAATATTTGAATATCTGGCAACCTCCTCATCCAGGGGCTGCCAGATATGAAAGAGTTTACTATAGTGAACATTTCAGATGATGACTCTGATTAATACAGTGCTGCTCTGTCCAGAGAATGAGCTCTACACATAAACCAAACTGCTGACATCCCAGCTTTGAGGGACTGACTGCTGAAAGTGAAGAATGTATCTAAGGATGTGTCAACATATTCCAAGCACAAAAGCCAAATTATGTGGTGATTTATATTCCAAGGCAGTCTTTTTCAAAAAAGTATACATGGTTTTAAATGGAAGCCCAAAAAGACCATTGAACAGACGTCCATATAATTGTAAAACAGGAAATCACTTTTACCAAAAGAGACACCCCACAGTACATTTGGACTACATCTACACTTCCGAGGAAGATTGACCCTCTCAGGGTTGCTCTTCCAGGGTTTGATTTCATGCACACGCGAAATGATGCTCTCAGGGGTCAAAGTCAACCCCTGTGCTCCTTGCAAGTGGCAAGGAATAAGGAAGATCAACCTTCCCATTGACCTTTCCCTGTGTAGACAGACATGGAAGTCCACCACAGATACGTCAATTTTAGCTACTCAGCTGGCATAGGTAAAATTATGCATCTCCAGTCAACCTCCTATGTCTAATGCAGATATAGCCTTAGTTTAGTTAAGACAGTCCAGTGCACCTAATTACAATGCAGATTTGAGAATAATTTCAGGTGCATATTATAATGTGTTATTGCCCTGCTTATGTTGATCAGATTAGTGTTTTATATCTACGTTCAATCTGATTCTCCCTTTTCTTGCATCTTGTGTAGCCTTATCACAGCTGTAAATGGGAGAACAAATACTACCAATCTCATAATTTTAAGAGGCATTAAACTATTTATGAACAAGAAGTCTTGTGGCAGCTTATAGAGTAACAGATATTTTGAAGCATAAGCTTTCATGGGCAAAGACCTGCTTCATCAGATGCATGAGTGGGGGAATGTTCAGAGGGATATTTAAAGAGTGGGGTCCCAGTAAAAGGGAGGGCCAGAGCTGACAAGGTCTATTCAGCAAGGTGGAAATGGCCCAGTATCAATAGTACTTATCAAAAGAGGAAAAAAAAAGTCAAATCAGACAAGGGGATGTGAGCCTTTATCAGAGTCTAATGGGGAGCTATTAACACCCTTAGCCTGGACCAGTCCACACAAGAAATTCACTTCCTAGACACTACTGTGCAGATAAGCAAAGGTCACATAAATACCACTCTATACCGAAAACCCACGGACCACTATGCTTAACTACAAACCTCCAGCTTCCATCCAGAGCATACTACACAATCCATTGTTTACAGCCAGGCACTAAAGTACAACCGTATTTGCTCTGATCCATCAGACAGAGACAAACATCTACAAGACCTTTACCAAGCTTTCCTCAAACTACAATACCCACCTAAGGAAGTAAGGAAACAGAGATTGATAGAGCCAGACGGATACCCAGAAGGCACCTGCTACAAGACAGGCCTTGCAAGGAAAACAAGAGAACACCACTGACCATCCCATACAGCCCCCACCTAAAGCCTCTCCAGCACATCATCAGTGATCTGCAACCCATCCTGAACAATGATCTTTCGCTCCACAGACCTTGGGAGGCAGGCCTGTCCTCGCCTACAGACAGCCTGCCAACCTTAAATAAATCCTCACCAGCCACTACAAATGACAAACCAGTGACTCTAGGCCTGGAACCAGCCCCGGCAACAGTCCTTGCTGCCAACTCTGCTCACATTTCTTCACCAGTGACATCATCACATGACCAAACATCAACCATACCATCAGGGGCTCCTTTACCTGCGCATCTGCTAATATAATATATGCCATCATGTGCCAGCAATGCCCCAATGCAATTTACATTGGCCAAACTGGACACTCTCTCCGTAAAAAAAAATAAATGGACATAAATCAGACATCAGGAATGGTAACGTAGAGAAGCCTGTGGGTGAACACTTCAATCTCCCTGGACACTCAGTGGCAGATTTAAGGGTGACAGTCCTGAAACCAAGAAATCTCAAAAATCAAATGGAGAGAGAAATCTGAGCTGTAATTTATTTGCAAACTTGACTCCATTAACCAAGGATTAAACAGAGACTGGGAGTGGCTCGCACCTTACAATGGCAGCTTCTCTGCCCAGATGTTAATATCTCCCCATTAGACTCTGATAAAGGCTCACATCCCCAGTCTGATCTGACTTGTTTTTAACTCTTTTGATAAGTACTTTTGATACTGGGCCATTTCTACCTTGCTGAATAGACCTTGTCAGCTCTGGCCCTCCCTTTTACCAGGACCCCACCCTTTAAATACTCCTCTGAAACCACCCCTCCACCCATGCATCTGATGAAGCGCGTCTTTGCCAATGAAAGCTTATGCTCCAAAAATATCTGTTAGTCTATAAAGTGCCACAAGACTTCTTGTTCTCAAAGCTACTGACTAAACATGGCTCTCTCTCTGATACTTGAAACCATTTATGGATGCCCATGATTACTCAAGTCCACAAGAGCAGAGAATCAGTAAAAGAGGGGATTAAAAGACTCAATTGCTTTGAGATCTTTGGAGAAAATGTATTATGCATCTGTTAATGGCCAGATAAGACCACTATAAAGTACCACCAGTGTCACCTCTTGCAGCATAGTTATACTTCTTGAAAGTGCAAGTGTCATGAAACATTAATGACCCTGTTTTCAGAATTTAAAAAAGGACTATAGTAGAACAGGCAGATAGTATCTGCTGTCTTCCATCCTAGGAAGTCCCCAAGTGATTTCTCCTCTCCCTTACACCAATAAGTCTTTATCTACACTGGCATTTGTACAAAGCTTTTCTCTTCACAGTTGCTTAAAACAAATAAACAAACCCTGAAGGACAAAAGCTTTGCTAGAGCAAGTGCTAGTGTAAACAAGACAAAGCAAATGCTGCTTGTGAGGGAGACGGGAGGTTTTTGGTTTTTTGTCAGCATACAAAGTTTACCTTGCCTGACTTCCAGCAATGTGCTTAAGTCAGGAGTAAAATCACTGGTAAAGAGGACAAAAGAATCAGACCCTTGTGTAAACACTTGCCACACACATTGCTGATGAAAAAGAGGGATGAGGCAGCCAAAGACAGACGTCACCAGAGACCCAGTGAGTGCATAGGAAAATCTCTTAACCCAGCTCCCATGCAGCACAGAGGACTCTTACGGCTTGTCTACACTCCCACCTTCCTTTGAAGGAAGGATGGTAATTAGGGTGTTGGGAATTTACTACTGAAGTGCTGCGGTGCACATGCAGCACTTCATTAAGCAAATTCCCCCCCAGCGGCAACTTTGAAGCTTAAAACTTCAAAGTACCAGCACACATCTAGCCGCGGCTCACCCACTGGTACTTCGAAGGGCGGGGGTAACATCGAAGTCCCTTTACTTCTTTTAAAGGAGTACTCTAAGCCCATGTCTACACTAGCCAAAAACTTCGAAATGGCCATTCAAATGGCCATTTCAAAGTTTACTAATGAAGTGTCGAAATACATATTCAGCGCCTCATTAGCCTGCGGGTGGCCGCAGCACTTTGAAATTGATGCAGCTCACCACCGCGCGGCTCGTCCAGATGGGGCTCCTTTTCGAAAGGATCCCGCCTACTTCGAAGTCCTCTTATTCCCATCTGCTCATAGGAATAAGGGGACTTCAAAGTAGCCAAGGTCCTTTCAAAAAGGAGCCCCATCTGGACGAGCCGCGTGGTGGCGAGCCGCGTCAATTTCGAAGTGCTGCAGCTGCCCGCATGCTAATGAGGCGCTGAATATGTATTTCAGCGCTTCATTAGTAAACTTCGAAATGGCCATGCAAATGGCCATTTCGAAGGTTTTAGCTAGTGTAGACATAGCCTAAAAGGAATAAAGGGACTTTGAAGTTACCCCGGCACTTCGAAGTACCAGCGGGTGAGCCGCGGCTTGACGTGTATCGGTACTTCGAAGTTTAAAACTTTGAAGTTGCTGCTGGGGGGAATTTGCTTAATGAAGTGCTGTGTGTGCACCACAGCACTTCATTAGTAAACTCCCAACACCCTAATTACCATCCTTCCTTCGAAGGAAGGTGGAAGTGTAGACAAGCCTTCAGAGTAGGTCTACACGGCAAAGTTATTTTGAAATAACAGCCATTATGTTGACATAACTTTGCTAGTATCTACACAGTGCAATGGGTGGTTGACTTATTTCAAAATAGGTGAACTTATTTCAAGCCTGGCAGCCCTGTGGGGATCCCTGCAGGAGTGCCACTTCCTCCAGAAGCCGGCCTGAACACCCTTGTCTGGCAAATCCCCTCATTCTGGATCACTCAGGTCCTGAAGGTGCTGGATGAGGGAGGTACAACGTGTAACTAAACCCACAAACACAGCAATATGGGGAAACATGAATGCATGTACTGAAGTAGGTAGATGAAGTAAAAGAAAGTGCCAAGATTTTTTTTTTAATTTTCATACTTACTATTTACCTTAGGTACTGGTACAAGCCTCATTACCTTAGTATCCAAGTGCCCCATAAGCTCTACTACATTTATCATTTCAACTTCTATAAGGGAAAAAATATCCCTAATCCCATTTTTTCAGAGGAGCTGAGGTGCAGAGATCCAAAGCCCAGGTCTGCACTAGAAATTTTTGCAAGTATGGTAATGTCTGTTGGGCAGAGTAATATTTTTAAGAGACGATTCTATACTAGAAACTCTAAATTTAGACAGTTATACTGGCATTGATGCTTTTGTCAGTAAATCTTATTTCACTTGAGGAATCAGTACAAGTTATATTATCAATAGCATCTTTTGCTGGTATTAAATTGACTGAATGCTTTCTCACAAAAATGTCAGTTACATTTTTACTAGTGTAGTCCTGGCTTAAGTGACTTGTCCACCATCACATGGAAAGTCTTAGTTTATGGGCTCTTAGTACCCTCATCTGTGGACCTTCCTTCTTTTCATGGGAGACAAAAGACGTTTGTATTAATATGTTTGTTAATTTCTTGTTTTGATGCAATAAGAAGAGATGAGCAGAGCCTGCAGACAAGTGACAATGAGAAGCATAGGAATTAGGAAATTCTCAAAGCATATGTTGCATACTATCTATAGAATAATGTTGGGCTTTCAGAATTGGTCCCCATGTTCTGTAATTAATTCAACTAGTGTAAAATTCAGACAGTGAAGAGAAGAAATGTATCTGTACAGAAGATAAATACATGAGATCCATCTTTAAGACAAGGGAAATTTAGAATGAGGCGATGCCTTTTTCTTTAAAGGGTCACAAATTCCCAGCATTTATGACAACAAATTCTGTGCTAAGCTTTTTATGCAGAAGTTTTATGCTTCATCAGTGGAACGATTTTCTCCAGTGTCTCCAAACTGTGAGTTGGAACCAAAAGTATTTCTCCACTAGAGGGACCCAGAATCTGTTATTCGTTACCAGACCTCTGAAGCAGAATTAAATGTTATGTCTCATTATCACTTCTCTAGTTCTTTTGTTAATAATTATTGTGACAGATAAAAGCTAAAAGTTTCCCTAATTTGAGTATCAATGACAAATGTAGAAGAATTGGTGCACTCTGAATTTAAAGACTTGTTTTACCATGACAGATGATGCATTTCTATCTTTGAAAGAAGAAAAAAGAAGTTATTCTGTGTCTGAGTACTCCAGCTATACCAGAACAAAGATGTTTGCCAGCTCTTTAAGCCAAAAACCAGCATATCATGCAATTTACCTTTATCATGCTTTATTCATGTAAACACCTGATGTTGCATAGAAGTTACAGCAATGGAAATCTCTAAAAACAAGCCACACATGAACTGGAAGGGATAATATTGTGTGGGTGCATTGGAGAGAATCCAGCAGAGGGCAACAAAAATTATTAGGAGGCCAGAGTACACGAATTATAGGGATGGGCTCAGGGATTTGGGCTTGTTTAGTCTACAAAGAAGAGTGTGGGTGAGTGGGTGGGGGAACTTAATAGCAGCCTTCAGCTACCTGAAGGGGGAGTTGCAAAGATGATAGAGAGAGGCTGTTCTCAGTGCTGACAGATGACAAAACAAGGAGCAATGGTCTCAAGTAGTGGTTGGGGAGATCTAGCTTGGATATTATGAAAAACTATTTCACTAGGAAAGAGGTGAAGCTCTGGAATGGGTTACCTAGGCAGGTGATGGAGTCCCCATCCCTACAGGTTTTCAAGTCTTAGCTTGAGGAAGCCCTGGCCAGGCTGACTTAGTTGGGATTGCTCCTGCTTTCAGTAGGGGGATAGATGCTATGACCCCCTGAGGTCTCTTCCAATCCTGTGATTCTATGAATGTGTTCATAACTTACAGGCCATAGGCCAATGAGTTTTAAAGGGCCTTTTAAAAAGGGATAAAAGCTATTGTGGCAGAAAGAGAGCCATACAGTTTCAAGCAACCCATGAGTTGGTCACATGGGATATAGCAGTAGCCACTACAGAAGCCATGTGGGAATGGATGTTAGAAAGGTAGTGGAAGAAAGAATGGGAATATAAAGGTGGATGGGAACACAGATATGGAGGGATCTGAGGAAACTCTTTTATATGAGTGCATTAGCAGAGGACAATTTTCAGAACAGGAGTGAGGTGATCATATTTATGTGTGCAGGTCAGAAGATAGGCTGTGTTAAGAACACTGCAGTACAATTGCCATAATTAGAGTTCAATCTGAGTAGCATATTTATGGTGTAAGTGTACACGAGTCCACTGAACCCTACCTGGCCTACTCACAAATGTGCATCTGGCCATATGTACTGTTTCATAATGCACATTCAAAATGACACAATTATACTGGGCAAAATTTACAAATGTATCTTGCTGATAAATTGTATTTAGCTTCTGTCTTTTTTTCATAATTTCAATATCATTTTGCACAGATATCAAAGAAATGGATGCTGGCAAATGTATGTGCCCTAGTTCATCTTCTGCTCACTTACTCTAATAAAGTCACAACACTGAATTTGTAATTTGGATGGTAACGGATTGCACAGAGGAACCTGTGGAAAATGGGGTGGGAGGAAGAAGGTTGTAATTTCAAAAACATCCCCCCAAATATAAACCTTCAGAAAGTTACTGGGAAAAAATTGTGTACATGTTGGTTTATTTTTTTCCACATTTACCTAGGGTTGCAACTATCTAATCACACAAACCTAAACACTTTTGCCCCAGCCCTTTTCTGAAGCCCTTCCCCTGCTCACTCCATCTCCCCTCCGTCTGTCACTTGTTCTCCCCACCCTCGCTTCAGCTTTTAACTCATTCATCTCTGCTGCTAAGCTCTTTTATTCTCCTAACTCTTGTGAGGCTGCTAGTCAGTATGGGCTGAAAGTTTCTGTATTAATTTGGGGGTTACACGGCAGTTACCTAGAAATAAAAAATTCTCAAATTTTCTGCTACATTGATGTCTTTCTTGAGACATCTTACACAGTGAAATGGTCTCAAGAAATAAAACTTCCAGAAAGTGGAATCTGCCCCTTGAGACCTGAATGGTAACTAATCTTCAAAATTGGAAGTGAAACACCATCACTGGACCTAACCGCATCAGTTACACAATCAGGGGCTCATATTCCTATACCTCCACCAATGTAATATATGCCATCCTGTGACACATGCCCCTCTGCTATGTATATTGGACAAACTGAACAATCACTTTGCCTAAGTATGAATGGACACAAGTCAGATATTAGCAATATGTCCCCTGCTTTCCCCCACTCCTTCTGTCCTAGGTAGCTGATTCATCAGTTTTCATTTTTTTCCTATCTTTCCATTAAATATTCATTGTGTCAGTTTATTTTTATTAGCATTTTCCAGATCTGAAAAAGTGGATATGTCCCACAAAAGCTCATCATCTAATATTTGTTTAGTCTTTAAAGTGCTACAGGACTGCTTTTTTGTTTGGTAACTCCAAGCTAACTTAACAAATAGAACTGCTTCAAAATTATACTGGTCCACTGAGATCAGAATTTGGCATCTAGACTTTCATTGCTTTGTGCCTAAACTAAACCAAAACAACATGACTTAATTTTAATAGCTGAAATTTCCCTAAAATTTTTAACACTTCAAACAATGTATGCTTGCAAACCAATAAATAAATTTCTGAGAGTAATGACAAATGTATCTTTTATGTTTTATTATGAGCATCCGTAAATCCCAGTTTAGGTTCACCTGCTCTGAGAATTCAGGAAAACTGTGGTTGTAGCACTGGGCTCATTCAGTTGGTACTAGAGAGAGTAGGAGTGCTTGGTACAGCAACTGCTGGTGGTTTTACAGCCATTGTGGCTGGAACTGCTCTGAGCAGAATTAGAAGATACAGAGAGATAAAAACATTGATGTCCAGTGTAGTTCTAGCACTTCTGCCACTGGAGTTCTCATTCTTTGTGTAAATATCATGCAGCTTGTGTTGATCTCAAAGGGAGATTTGTATGAATGAGGAGAGCAAAATCTTGCCCTTAATTTTTCTTGGTCAAACTGTCTTCTAAAGTACTATTGAAATGTAATAAAATTATAAGGAGAGAAATTAAGACATATAGAAAGAAGAATAAAGGTGTTGAAATATTCTAAAGCCTGGTCAGTATATTTTCTATTCATGTTTAATTTTTAGTGTGCCCTCTGCTCCAAGACAAACCAGCCCAAACAAGTAAGGGTGAAGATAAATATCCCTGACCATCTGTTTCTTCAAGGCTGTATTATACCATTAAGGATCTAAACCACTGCTATTTTAGCAGTAGTAATATCACCAGTAATAGTTCTATTAGCCTTGCACATGTCTTAATAATTATTTTGGAGTAAACATTCAGTAAATGGATCCTAACTAGCAGTACAAAACTGGTTTCTAAAACATTATGCATTCTCAGGGCATGCCCTGTAACAGAAATTAGAGCATCATTTTTGCTTTAACTGTCCCATCGTTATGAATTCATCTAATAGTTATTGAAAGAGCTCTTTGCAAAATACCATTTGCTATTCTTTCCATGTATGTTTTATTTTCATTTACCATTAGTTAATCATTAGTTAATGAATGCATCAGATACAGTGGGATGGAGATGAGTACTTGGATGCCAATGCTTTCAGAGACATCATATAAAGCAGGGTGGCACTAAGTATGCAGGTCTTTATTAATGTGGCCTGGTCCATTAACACTCCTCCTTCTTTTTCTTTTCTTTTTTCTTGCCTTTAAAAACCACAATTAGCGTATGTAAAATAAACTCAAAGAAAACACTGAAAGGAAGTGAATTCCCTTGTAGTATAACACAGTAGTATAGTAATGGAAATCAAGAAAGATTTCAAATGGCTGGCATTATATAGTGCATGTCAGGGTTTTTTTAACGTAAATTTCATTTAGATTTAGGCCAGCCTTCAAACAAGCTATGAACTTTATGTGCCCATAAGAAATATTGGAAGTTATTGTTTTGATTCATAATTAATAAAGTTAATCGCACATTATATTGCTCAGAATGTTTAATTTACCATTTAGTGCCTTCTTGCTAAGTGAGATGCTAAAGGTTTGTATCACTACAATCACAGAATATCAGAATCACAGAAGATTAGAGTTGGAAGACAACTCAAGAGGTCATCTAGTCCAACCCCTTGCTCAAAGCAGAACCAACACCAACTAAATCCTTCCAGCCAGGGCTTTATCACTAATTTCAGAAAAGCTACTAATTTGAAAGCTCTTATTGATAAATATCAGTGCCCTGGCTGGTAAAACAGTTCACAGATATTTTATGCTGACTTTGATTCTATTGCCAGGAGAGAGATACAGAGGTAGTGCTCTCTCATTGACCCTGCAACATACACAGAATGTAGGTAAATATATTTTTGTTTTGATGTGAATGTCAGCCCCAATGGCAATTAATTTCCCACACAAGTATGCATTATGTATTAATATAAAATAATAACAATATATTTAAATAGCAATTTCCATTGCAAAAACATCCCATACAGAGGCACTGAAATGCAGCTGCCTTTAGGATTGAGGAATGTTGTCTGCGTATCACATAATACTAGATGAGAGTCCATGTTGGATAAAGACATCAGGGGAAATCCCTTTTTCAAAACAACAGCTCAGGGATAGCTATAGAGACAAGACACCTCTCCAAGGTCTTATCCACATAACCCACCAATAGTACATTTGTCTACCTAGATTCACAAACGTTAAATCAAAAGAGCACCATTGTGATCATACAGTATCTGACCTCTTGCATACATGTCTCACCCCTGTTATTTTTACATCAGTTTGAGTCATGGCATATCTTCTAGAAAGGCATAGCTATTCTTGATTTAAAGACTTATAGCTCTAGGAAAATAATAATAATAGCTCTAGGAAAACTACCCCATTTCTTATTTCTCCATGGTGTTTAAAAAGTGTTGTTTATTTCTACTCTGGAATTATCTGTGTTCACTTCCAATCACTGGATATTGCTATGTCTTTTCCTGCTAGCTTGAAGAGTTTTCTGATATCAGAACTCTCTTCCCCATGGTATTTGTAGACTGTAAGAAAGGAATTTCTTAACCTTTCTTGTATAAATTAAATAGTTTGAGCTTCTTCAGTCTTTCAGTACAAGGTCCTTCTCTCATTCCCATTTCTCGTTCTCCCTTCTGCTGCCTGTGACTGCTCAGGTAGTAGTACATCGCCTAGGGGGATGTGTTGCCATGGGGTTCCATAGTGGGATAATTCTCAGATGAAGTGATGGCCTCAGAAGGGGTTTCAAGATGGTGTCACATCACCCATTGCTCTTGGACAACTCTTCTGGCTACCTAGTCTCCTGTTTTCTCATTGGGCTGAAGCCATCACCATCAATGTTCTCTCCAGCACTGGGTCACCTTAGCTGTGTCTACACGTGCACGCTACTTCGAAGTAGCGGCACTAACTTCGAAATAGCGCCCGTTGCGGCTACACGCGTCGGGCGCTATTTCGAAGTTAACTTCGACGTTAGGCGGCGAGACGTCGAAGTCTCTAACCTCATGAGGGGATCGGAATAGCGCCCTACTTCGACGTTCAACGTCGAAGTAGGGACCGTGTAGACGATCCGCGTCCCACAACGTCGAAATTGCTGGGTCCTCCATGGCGGCCATCAGCTGGGGGGTTGAGAGATGCTCTCTCTCCAGCCCCTGCGGGGCTCTATGGTCACTGTGGGCAGCAGCCCTTAGCCCAGGGCTTCTGGCTGCTTCTGCGGCAGCTGGGGATCCATGCTGCAGGCACAGGGTCTGCAACCAGTTGTCGGCTCTGTGTATCTTGTGTTGTTTAGTGCAACTGTGTCTGGGAGGGGCCCTTTAAGGGAGCGGCTTGCTGTTGAGTCCTCCCTGTGACCCTGTCTGCAGCTGTGCCTGGCACCCTTATTTCGATGTGTGCTACTTTGGCGTGTAGACGTACCCTCGCAGCGCCTATTTCGATGTGGTGCCGCGCAACATCGAAGTTGAACATCGACGTTGCCAGCCCTGGAGGACGTGTAGACGTTATTCATCGAAATGTTGCTACATCGAAATAAGCTATTTCGATGTTGGCTTCACGTGTAGACGTAGCCCTTCTGTGGTCATGCCCTATTACTGGTAGTGAACATTAGCCAAAATATTGAAGATGTCTAAAATAGCCGGTAAGATGTGGCTAGACTTGTGCAGCATGGGCTGTTTGTGTTAAATAGGGGGTAAACAGGGTAGTCCAGATCACCTCAGACCAGGGGCAGTCAGAGCAACCTTTTCAAAGGTTATTATGAATGTCTTGAGGTCATCAATTGGCCTCATTTGCATTAGTTTCATGGGGATACACAGAATCCTGCACCATCTACAGCTGATCTACAAATACCCACAATACAGATTACTGGGAGGAAAGCAAAATATCTGTTAGAAAATATCATAGATTAGCACAGGAATCAAGTAATTTTAAACTGATGTTCTAAACAGGCTTCTGGCAATTTTATTTTCATTTAGATACTTTAGCATTAGGGTTCCTTACTTTACTAAAAGAAATCTAGGATGTTGGCAGCAATATAATCTTCAAAGACACTTTTGAAAAAGGATAACAGGCCTTTGGTTCCTCTGATGGGATCTTCAAATCTCGAAAGGTCAGATCATGTTTTATGCCAAAAAGACCCCCGCAGAAGACAAAAAAAATACACTCTGGCTACATCTACACTAGAAGCATCTGTTGACAGTAAAGTCTGTTGGTAGAGCTGTGTCGAAAGAAACTCTGTCAACAGGATGCATCTACATACAAAAGCAGATCGACAGAGCAATCTGCTCTGTTGACAGAGAGCAGCCAGACGGCCCTGCCCTCTGTCAACAGAACAGCTGACTGGAAGCTCTGCAAACAGGGATCTTCAGTGAACCAGAAGCCCTCTCTGTCAACAGAAGTGTCTACATTGCACTGTCGACAAGCATTATTCATCAAATTTTCAAGAGATAACACTGTTGAGACAAATCTAGAGTTCTGTCGAGACTGTGGACAGAACACTTTATGGCCGTTTCTACACAGGCCACTTCCTTTGGAAGTGGCATGCTAATACAGGAAACAAAAGATGCTAATGAGGCATGGATGCAAACTCCCTGCACCTCATTAGCATAACATCATGTGATTTGGAGTCTGGAAGACTGTTTTTGGGAAGAAGGGGCCTCTGGAAGGGGGACTTCCTTCCGGAAGCCCCTCCCCTCCCCCCCGGGCCGCGCTTCTACGGGGCGTTTTGGAGTCTGGAAGAACGGTCTTACAGACTCCAAATCACGTGATGTTATGCTAATGAGGCATGGGGAATCTGCATCCGCACCATATTAGCATCTTTCACTCCCTGTATTAGCTTGCCACTTCCAAAGGAAGTGGCCTGTGTAGAAACGGCCTATCTGTGTAGATACCACCTGAGTTATGTCAACAGAAGGCCCCTTCTGTCAACAAGCCTCTCTAGTGTACACACAGCTTGCAAGTTTCAACTCACTCAGGATCCTGTGAGGAGAAGCAAAATTAATACTGTCCTTTGTAAGAAAAATCGTGCAGAAACTTTCCTCTGCCCTTACTTACAATGTGATTCAAAGACCTGAGCTGCATTTTCCCTAAGAAAGTTATAAAACTGTTTTCCCATCCACTTGGTCAATAACCATCTGTATTATTTGCAACACAAGTTTGTCTAGCCAAAATGGAGGAATATATGCTCTTATATGCATTCTTTTAGTGTAGGCGGGCCCTATGCTCTTCTAAAATATTAAGCATCTTGTCAGTGTTGAACGAAAAATAGATTTCACAATAAGTTAATAGTTCTTGCCTGGGGAAAAAGAAACAAGAAGTTACAAGGCATTTTATCTTTATTCAACCCAACATGCTAAGCTGCCTTCTTTCCCTGATCAGGTTGTTACAAAGCATAGCCACTCAACTCTCTGAAGGCACAATTTGTACATGTGGCTGAGAGAATCATGATGGAAAGCAAGTCTTATCAGATTTAGTCTTAAACTGTGACCTTACTGCTGCAGCTATATAAGCAAAGCCTTCCAAGTAAAGATCTGGCATTACATATGCTTAACTTTACATGCTGTGAATAACCTTGTAAAGTCAAGGGGATAATTCACAGGATGTAAAGTTAACAACATGTGCAAGGACTCATCTCTATATAAACCTGACTGCTTTAACTCTACCAGTATAATTAATGCCACACAAGTCCACAGTGTGGATGCAGCTGTATCAGTATCAATATAAAAGTGATTCCCAAAGTAAGCTTATTCCCTTAAGTCAAGGAAAGTAATAGTACTGATATAGATCACTTTTATACTAGTACTAGAACATTTACCCAGCATTGCTCAGCTCAATAGCTCAATAAATTTTTGACTTTTTTGGAAAATTAAATGAAAATGTACATCCTTCATTGGAAATTATTGCTCTGGGCAGGGCTGGGGATGAGGTGTTCAATATACAGGCTGCCCCATGAGAGAGGACTCTCTCTCACCAACTCTCTCTCACCACAGCAGCTTGGGGCCATGTGAGAAATGCCTCTCCATAGCCACTGCAGCTCCAGTGGGTACAGCCAAGGGAGGGGTGCATGTCCCTCAGCTGGGGTAGATCCAGGTTCATCTGCCCCCTGTGCTCCCCAGCCAGAGTGAGGAATGCATCAAACTGTGTGTTTTCTCTTCGCTCCCTGATGAAGGGGAACAGACATTCACGTCCCTGTACAAATTGGGTGGTGTAGGAGCTGCAGCCCCCACCTCTGCCTTAAAGGGCACTTGAGTAGTGGTAGAGCCAGGACTGGAGGGGGGAGGAGGAAGGGAGGGAGGTGGCATGTCCCAGCCAGTCACTGTCAGCTGCCTCATGATTCTGTCTCTTTTCTGTATGGTATTATGAGAAGCAATTCCATGCCAGGAACATCTCATTTTCCTGGCATTTTCCTCACCTTGATTTATGTTATGATAAGAGGAAGCTGTATAAAACGTTTGAAGGTCCCAGCTCTTTCTGTTTAGGAGGAGTTTTTGAACTAATGGACAGATTGCCTAACAGACAGACACACACATTTCTAAAATATAAAGTAAGAAGATAACTGACAACAGTAAACCTTTTTGTGATGTAAGAATTTTGATAAAAAATCACACCCCTAGCCAAAATAATGATAGTGGTAACATTTTTAAGTACTCACAGGATTGGGGACTTAGATTTTAAAACCAATGTTACAATTTAGGGCAATTTAGGGCAATTTTACTCGTAGCTTCTCTCAGTGGTTCAGAAAGGGCACCACTCTCAGGCTTCCAACTCTGTAGCTGTTGCCTCATTGAGGTGGAAACATGAGTCTCTCTCTTCTGACCAGGATATTTTCAGACTAGGGAATCCACATCACACATATTATTTCACGAAGACCTTTGAACTTCCTCATACATTGTAGAGATTGAATTAATTTTGTCTTCCGCTTCCATACAATCTCACAACAGCACATAAATATTTACTTTTCCAAATGAATGTGCCCCAAAGGTACTAACCCTAATTCATTACATTTAACTGAAATTAAAAAAAAAGGCTTGTTTAGAATATTACAGGACACTTTCAATCTGTCACAACCATAACTAAGATTATGGTTACACTACAGAACTAAGGCAATTCACGTTAGGCCCACAATCAAAATTGATATAATTACGTAGCTTGAGCATGTTCGCACATTGCTCTTCCTGTCAGGCAGTACGCTCTAGGTACCTATCGCACTATGCAACTCACCACCTTCTGTAGCTAGGAGCTTTGGGAAGCCAGAGGGGCTCACAGTACTTCATGGGTTCAGGCTGAAAATCTTATGATGCAGGGGTTTTTTTTTGTTTGTTTGTTTTTGGGGTTTTTTTCTGTCCCATGATCATTCCATGGGCTTCTGACTACATTTCACACCATTTCTCAATGTTCCCTGTTTCTTGTGCACCTGCCATCTGTTCCTCAAGGGATGACTCCTGCACTGCTCTGTACTGTTGTGGTCTGGGTTATAAACACAATGCAACAGAGCATAAAGCATATAATGAGCTTGGAATCTGAAAAGGAACCTGTAGTGCCTGCTCTGTGGCGTTTTATGGAAAGAAACAACGCCTGATTACTTTGGGCATTCATGGAGCAGTGATGCATGGTGGACTGTCACTAATGGGCATGGGAAACAAGCACTGTATGGTAGGATTGCCTTTAGTATGCGGGTTTGAGATGATAAGCTTTGGCTGCAGAACTTTTGGATGTGCAAAGTCACCTTGCTGTAACTGCATGGAGCATGCTGCAGGAGTCTGATGCAAGGACACTGAAAAGAGAGTTGCCCTGTCAATGAAAAAGTACATAGCAATTTCTGTGTGGAAGCTGCCAACTCCAGACTGCTACCAGTTTATTGCAAATCAGTTTGGAAATCAAGAAGTCCATAAGAGCTGTTGTGTTCACACAGGTGTGCAAGGTTGTTAATCACATCTTGCTGCAAAGGAGTTTAGCTCTTGGAAAAGTGCGTGAAATGGAATTGCCTACTTGAAGCAGGGCAATAGATGATATTCATATCATAGTTTCGAGCCCAGATCATCTTGTGACAGAGTACATCAACAGAAGGGATATATCTCTATACTACTGCAAGCCCTGATGGATCATCAGGGTCCTTTCACTTATATCAGTGTGGGGCCGTCCAGGAAAGTGCGTGACATATGGGTCTTCAGAAATGAAGACCTATAAATCCTTCAAAATCCATGGATATCTGTAGGCCATTTTTTGCACATAGTGGAACAGATGCAGATACAATTGTGCAGGGCTCTATGGATCTGGAGCAGAGACAGATGTATGCCCAAGCCAGTCAGAATCACACTCAACCAAGTCCAAAACCATTTTGTAGGCATTCTGCCTCTTTCCAGAACCTTCTGGGCAGCTTATAAAGTACATCTTGGACCCCAGATCATTTCATGGTGACAGCAGCTACTATCCCCACCCCCACTGGTGTTCCTATTCAGGGTGGGTCCCTATTCAGGTCCATGAACAAGGGGTTACCAATTGGCAGTGGAAAGTTTTCTATGGGTTGGACCTCTGTGGTCTGGCACCCTCAGGGCTTGAGCCTTCCTGTATGAGGGAGTTTGCCGGATGAAGGAAGGTCAAACCAATCTGGGCTGCCCGCTCTAGACAACAGGGCTCCTTGCTCCCAGCAGCTCTGCACTCCAGGGGTGGCCGCAGCTCCATGCTCCTGGGTGTTGGATGTTGGGACTCCCCATCTAGGACCCATGGTTGCCCCATGCCTGGGCTCCCTATTCAGGGCCAGCAGTGGCTCCATGCCCCAGGCCACCGGTACTCTGTGCCCCTAGCTGATGGGCCTCCCTGCCCAGGGCTGGTGGCAGCTCCTTCCCAGCCAGTGGGGCCACCTGCCAGACTGGCTGAGCCCCCAGACCCAGGCAACCTGTGAGTCACAAACAAGAGAGGTTCATCCTGTACAACAGGGGAAGGACCAAAAGAGCTCTACTGAGGAACCTTCAGCAGAGGATTGGTGAGTACCTGCAGGGAAGTTTTCTTGACAACTCTCTGAAGGCCCCTGTGAAATCTCAGTGCACTTGTATTAAAACACTATTCTACCACACTGCTTAGCTGCACAGGGGAATGTGAAACAGATGCAAACACAGGTAGTCCTGTACATTTCTATCTCTTAACCCACTTCTAGCAGAAAACAAAGAAGAGTTTTACCTCATGTAAACAAGCAGCATCAATTCAAAAGAATCACTTACTAGTGCTCCCCTCTCCTGTATCATGTGCACCATCCATGAACTGCTGGGACTGGCATTGGGGTTGAAAAGAGGTCCTGGTTTGCCACAGTACAAAACAACCCTGTTGTGCATCCCATCTTATCCTCAAACTCCACTTTCTTGCCCACCACTTTGTCCTCAGAGTTCAGATGGTGGCTGCTGTCTCCAAAGTATCGCTGGGTCTCTTGGCAGTGGGGTCATCAGTTCCTTAGAGAAGCAGCAAAGTCTTTGGATCAGCACTATAATAACAGTTTGCATCCCTTGCCTTCTAGCTCCTTTATCTCTGTACAGCACAGATTTGTGTCCTCTTTGTAGCCCTTGTCCAACATAGCATGAGCATTCCGATCTTAGGTTTCAGTGTTACTGTGGCTAGAAAGGAGCTGGGATTGCAAAGCTTCCTTTCTTCCTCAGACCCACTAGATCTAACAATTGCCTCAAGCAGGAGAGAATTTGCTATGTGGAGACATCATGGTCATTTGGGAAGATATGGTGGGAGCTCTCCATATTGAGCAAACAGGAGATGAAATTTCAAAAATGCATGGTCCTTTAAAGGAAGAGGGGCAGATGTGTGTGTTCCTGGATGCAGGGAAGCAGAGTTCAAGCTGCTGACCAGAACTATCTGAATGGGCATTATGGTACTTGCACCTCTTGGAGGCCATTTACAGTAACACAATGAAGTGCATGTATACATTGACACTTTGCAGATTTAACTTGGCTGCAAAAAGTTCTACGTCCCTCATCAAGACAGTTTCATTTTGTCGACAAAATAGGAGATTTTTTCAGTAGAAACCAGTATACAGGAACAGTGTACCACTGTTTTATAAATGAAAGCTGACTTCTGTCGACAAAACTCTGTATTGTAGAAAGGCCTTAGCATGTGTCTGTATAGTGCCCTGCAGAAGGCCGTGAACATTATTGGAGTCTCAAGCACTATAGTAATACCAATAAAATGTTATAATTTCATTAATAGTCAGACTAATTATTTCATAATTTACCAACAAAATGTACAACTTGATGCTAGCCAATGACTTTAACGTCACATTTTCTTTCTCTGACGTGGTCAATGTAGCTTTTGAAATAAAAATAAACCTAATTGTCATTTTGATTACATGAATTTTACCCAGCAATGTCGAAGTAACTTTCCTCAATATTCTTTTGCTTGCTGCTTCTGATTCAAAGTCATTACCAGCAATTTACTACAGCAATTACCATTTTCTTTGATACTTCAGGATCAATTATTGTTCTGTCACATATGAAGAGTAATATTTCTGATTTATATATCCTGAGTTTTAGAATACGATATTTTCACAAATTCTGTCCAAGTATAAAATCATAAGGAAAGTGGATGGAAGATATTTCATATATACAATTATATAATATGTGTATTTGAGATGTGATGGGATTTCTCACTGAGTAAGATCATAGGCCTTCCATCATGCACATTTGCTGGGTCAGCAGTTCTGTAAATGTATGACTAGTAATTTTGAGGTCAGCTTTTTACAACTGTAAATAAAATAATGACTCTGATGGTTTGCATGGCTGTTAAAGATAGTGGAAGTGCATTAATGGAGTGTGCTAATGGATTGATTATAAAGCAGAGAAGATATAAGAATCAAAATGAAGCTGTAATTAGAGAAGGGGGTCTTGGTTTTGTGTTCTCTTGCTTTGTCTTTCCTACAATAAAGGTGTATCAGAATAGCTATCTTGATGTCAAAACACACATTTCACAGATAAGAATAAATCCACTGATGAAGAGTAGAATTTGCTGAGCAGTGAAACCCCTTCTCTGTAGCAGAATTAGGAAACGGAAAGGCTGTGATTCAATACGTAATATAAATGCATTTGGGATACAGCATCTTATTACTCACCACAACTGCTTTAAAAGAATACTGAGACTGCAAAGTCAAGGACTCAAAAGATGGGAAATACTCTTTTTGAGGTTGCTCGTTCCAGTTTAATTTGGTCTCCTTGTACATCTGGATTATCATGCAGTTTATAATTTCTTGATTTCACACTCTTTTTGTTGCAGGACCTTGCCTCATTCAGTGCACAGAATGGATTGACCTCAGTGAATGAGCACTTATTCAGAATTTTATTTTATCCTCATTATTCAGTGTGTGTTCTGTGTATTATTTACTGCACACTATTCAAACCCTTCTCTGAATACAGATTTATTAATGTCCTCAGAGGCTCATTCCTATGGCATCTGAGAGCTTCACAAATATTAATTAAGTTATCTGCACAAGATCCCTGTGAGATACTTATTACTGTAACATCTGAGTCCTTCACATATATTAATTATCTACCCAAGATCCCTATGAGACATGCAATATTCTTCTTTTTTTTTTTTTTACACATGAGAACTGTAGTATAGAGAAATTAGGGTGAAAAGTACCCACTACTTTTGGGTGGTCAAACTCAGAATCCTATGGCCTGATTTTTTTTGAGAATTTAGCATTTTTATGGCTCTTTGTACAGAGTACAACAGCCTTCCCTGTGACCTCAGTTGCAGTTGCGAGTGAGAACTCTGCAAATCAGTTTCCAGCTGTCTCAAGATAGACACCCAAAGATGGATAGGTCAGGTTGTCTGTGCTACAGACTTCGGGAGGTTGAGCTTATTGTTCGTATTGCAAAGCACTGCTGGTTTGGAGAGCTCATGTGTAACTCACATCAGCAGACAGGGCCGTGGACTGATTCAGCAGACCTTAGTGTCACCGATAAGGAAATACAACAGGCTTGGTTTGGTGGCTAAAGCACTAGGTCAGCATGATACTCAGTGAGGCTGACAGACAGACTTGCTGGATCTCTGAGTAAAGGAGGGGACTGGCCAGATCTGCACCCTGGAAGAGAGGGGGCCTCAAGTAGATGAGAAGGGGGTGGGGCTAGCTTCCCGCAGGAAGCCTCAGTGCCACCCGTTACCTGGAGAGCACCACACAGGGGCTACGGAGGCAATTTCAAGGGCTCAGGGCTTTGACCATCATCCTTACTGTGGCAGCACTACTGACCGGCAGCCCAGGGCCCTTTTGAATCACTGGCCCTGGAGCAGTTGTCCCCTCCCTCCCTCCCTCGCCCCCTGTATGTATACATGAAGGCACTAGTTCCCAGGCTCAGTGGTTACTATGCTAACACCAGTATGTCAGTTACTCTGTTCTATGTCAGGCATACAGCACTAAGGGCGGGTCTACACTGCAAGCTAAGTCATTGTATTCAGCAGTAACTTGAATTTGTAATGAGTTTTTCTACACTGCCAAGTCCCTCTCCATTGACGTAAAGGGCTTTTAAAATTAACTCCTGTACTTCACCTGAACAAATGGAGTAAAGCCAGAGGTGACACTCACGCCTCAAATTAGGGTTAGCGAAAACATTTTGCATGGTAATGTGGAATTACTGGGCTCCAGGTGGTGATCCAGAGTGCTCGGTTATAAACGCTCTGATGAGCACTTTGAACTCCAGAGTTTTTCAGCCAGGAAAAGCCCTGGGGAACTTACGAATGTTCATTTCTGGTTGGAGCAGTGTAGAGAGCTCACCAGCACAGCTGAGCATGCAATGCCCAGAGTTGCAAATCTACTCCAACATAGAACCAGGAGACTGGAGCAGGCTGGGGCCAGGTCACTCTACTTCCCGTTGCAGATAACGAAGGCAGGGGTGGACCTGACTTCTGCTGCTGCCTTGTCCTCCCATAATTACTGTCCCTGAATACACCCTCTCCACAGATGGGCTGCCCACCCCTCTCCACACCACGGGAGGCTACATAGGGCACCAACATTTTAGGGAAGACCCAAAGTGCAACCAAGCTGATATCTATGCTAAAATTGCACAGGGCATGGTGAATAACAGTCACACTACAATGTCCCATGAAAATAAAAGAGCCTGGACAAACATACCACAGGACAAGGCTGGTTCTGAGCTACAGATATGAGTGGCTGATAACATGCACTTATAACCAACCACAAAAATATTTTCATCCCATGAGGCATTGGGATCCCATCCCAGAATTCCAATTTGCTGCAGGAAACTGCAGGATACCTACCCACAATGCATCACTCCTTGAGTTAATGCAACTCCTGACACTGTGGACCACAGCCATCTGAGGGGATATGCAAAATCACATTTGTTAAATCACATGTTCAAGGTCAAATTAAAGAAACTTGACCTAATTCTGTAGTGTAGACATGCCTTAAAAGGTCTGTGCTGCTACCGATAACTGAATGAGGGGAAGACTGAAATTAAACTTGTTAATAATATACCATCCTATAAGGTAATAAATATAGGATGGTGACAGCAAATCATAGTGTTAGAGTATATTTACATAGTTTATAAGGTTTTAGTAATTAATATATTAATATAGTCTTAGGTGGTTATGGCTAGCAATGACAAGATGGTAGCGGCAAGCAATTACAGTTCGAGCAATCCAAAATGGAAATCTGGGAGGGAGTCAACCAATAGAAAACAGAGAGGCTGGGGTGAAACAAAGGCTACTCCAAAACCTGAAGGGAGGGTTCAATTAAGCCTAACACAGATTCTCAGTCTGGTCAGGGCTTTAGGCACGGGGCTGGACTAGATGACTTCCTGAGGTCCCTTTCAGCCCTAGCATGCTATGATTCTATAATTGTATGATCTAAGGCGCAGGTTTTCAGTCTTATCCAGCTTTGATAGGGCTTAAGTCTGATTGGTGGAATGCTCAAGATTGTAAAAATAGCCAAGAAGAACAGGCCAAAATCTGTATATAAGGCAGAGAACTGACAGTTTTAGAATCACAGAATATTAGAGCTGGAAGGGACACCAAGTGGTCGAGTCCAGTTGCCCACCCTCACTGCAGGACCAAGCACCATCTAGATCATCCCTGATAGATATTCATCTAGCCTGCTCTTAAATAGCTCCAATAATGGAGATTCAACAACCTCCTTATGCAATTTAGTCCAGTGTTTAACCACCCTGACAGTTAGGAAATTTTTCCTGATGTCCAACCTAAACCTCCCTTACCGCAGTTTAAGCCCATTGCTTCTTATCCTATCCTCAGAGGTTAAGGAAAACAATTTTCCTCCCTCCTCCTCGTAAGTCAATCTCTGTCAGAGTGTGAATGAAAAGTGCAGGAGTGAGTGAATGTTATCAGACTCATCAGAAGACCCCAAAAACTGAAAGATAAGAGCTGAAATCACTGAAGAAAGATGAATAGAAGCAAAAGCAGAGAAGCAGTGGAAGCAATAAAATCAATCATTACAGATTAGGAGGACAGAGACAGAGAAGAGGGACAAAAGACAGTGGAGAAGCAAGCATGATCCCTGTCACATAAGGAATACCTAGAATGTGGGAATGTTATGATGTATGTGGTGGCAGGATGACCTTCTTTCCAGCCACTCAGTTAACTAAGTCTTTTCTCAGTAGTTAACTCTAGAGACTTAAGAGTGTCAGAGTGGGGAACAGCCTTGACAGCTGTTTTTGAGATACTAAAGCTGGATGATTGTATATGCACCTTGTGGCTACATCTACACTAGAAGCATCTTTTGACAGAAGTGTCTGTTGGAAGGGATTTTCCTACAAAATTTCCTACACGTAAAAGCAGATCAACCTGTCGATCTGCTCTGTCAACAGAAAGCAGCTACATGTTCTGTTTGCTTTGTCAGCAGAACAGTCCCAGGAAGCCTGGAAGATTGGGTCGCATGGATGGCAAGCCCTTCTGGGACCTCCAGCCAGGCTCACCCCTAAAGCCCCCCCACATCCCACTAAACCCAAGTTCCCTGCCCATGCTGAGGCTTGACCATCTCCTTGAGGGAAAGCAAAGCTATTGCAACGCTTCCTGGGCACCCGTGAAAGACCCAGTTCTTTCCTGGCCACAAGCATGCAAGAGCAGCTTCTGGGCTCACCCTGGACCAATGAACAGCTGCTGCAGACACTGCCACTGATCCTGATGGCTGTCTTCCACCACATCTGGGTGGATAAGCCTGCCATCTGGCCCATGGATCATGCCCGTGGTACCCCAGTGGCCCACTCACCCTTGCCCTCTGTGGTGCTCAGGTGGGTCTGGAGGTACCAGCAGTGGCTCCAGAATTTCCATATGAGCAGAGACCTTTGTGAGCTCTGCACCTGTTCCATGTTCTGGGTGAGATGGCCATGGTCCCGTAGCTGCTGGCCAGGCAGGCATAGCCAGAGGGGTTCTACCTTTTGGCTGTAGGGTCCCTGATCGCCGATGAGGTTCCAGATCTTGGGCTTGGCCCACAATGGATCCCTTTTCTTCAGGGGCCGGGGTGGCTCCTGGTCCTTCTCCAGCGGCTCCCTTGATGGCCCGAGGGTGTTGCAGGGTTGCTGGCTTGCTGCCATGGCCTGTGGAGGTGCTGCATAGCTGAGGTGTGGGTGCAGAGGGTATGCTGCTGACCTGCTTGTTTCTGGGGCTCCCAGCGCCTTTAAAAGCAGCTGGAGGCAGAGAGCATAGAGCTGTGATTGCGGTGGAGAGGACGCCTCCTGGATCCAGCTGGCTGGCACCATGGCTAATCTTTCTGTCAACAAAAGACCCCCGGGGAGCATATACATGGCATTATTCCTCATTGCAGAGAGGCAAAACACTGTTGGTGGAAGTGTCAACTTTTGTCGACTGACTGTCAACAAAATGCATTTGGTGTACAGACACTCCATGAGTTTTATCGACAAAACCAGGGTAAAACTCTCTCATGTAAATGTAGCCTTACTGTTTGATCCCTGACCTGTTCGGGCCTCCTCCCCCTTACTGTGCGGTACCTACCATACCCACGCCCCAACCTTATGATTTGCTACTCACCTCCCCATCCCAGTCCTCCTGCTTTTGCTATTTGTTCCCTGCATCACCCAGGCCTCCCTGGCTGTTCATTCCCTGCCCCATCAAGCCCCAATTGCCTTATGCACTTGCACTTGTGATTGACCTCCACCCCTTTGTTTCATCCATTTCCCAAACTAATTTGGCCAAGGAACACTTTTGGGCTTGGAATGTATTGACAGAACACACATATTCTGATGGCAGGGGGGAATGAGGAGGGGCTCATATATAATTGCCACATGTAATTCACAAAAATTGATTTAGAAGATTTAGTTTTTTTAGATGTCTTTTATTTTACAAAGAAAAAAAAACAAGAGAGAATCATCTGAATGAACAACTAATGTCCTTCTGATAATTATAGGGTTTCTAACCATCTTAAGTATAAAAATTAAAACATTAAGTACAAACCCAAAACAAAGCATCAATAAAACAGCTGAAAGAAGGATGGTTACTGTTGTTCTTTTGTAAAAAAATACAAAGGACAATATTCAAAAAAGGCTGGTCCTCCCTTAAAGCTTAAAAAACATTTTTATGAAAACAAAATGCAAAACTAATTAGATATGGAAAATATTTTTAAATTTTGTTTTTATAAATTTGTTATTTTTACAGAGAACTACTGGAAAATAAAAATAAGTAACATTTACAGGTTTTTTTTTCTGAATGGGAAGAGTGTTTTTACATCTCTGTTTTGGCAAGAGTTGCATAATAATAACTATACTATTAAGAATGCTTTATAAATATGAATATACCTACAATCTAAATACTATTCAAATACCTTAGTATTTTTGACATACCAATCAATGGTGAACCCTGACTCAAACACACTTCAGTAGCCTCATCCTTGTAGGAGACTGAAGAAGGGAGATCCCTGGCCAGCCCTTTATGCATGGCACAGTGGGATATCTACCTATGGTGCACCATGCTTTATAACTTCACAGGTGCTGCTGGGCGTATGCACAGTGCTGACACAAGCAGCCAAGTATTTAGATACCTAAGCAATACAGAAACATTGGTGACTATATTTCAAAATAATTTGTGTTGACCAAACTTCATACTGGAGACATGGCCACACTATCAAGATTTTGTATTTTAATAGATCCAACAGCTTGTTTTAGAAGAGGAAAAGGGTTTTTACCTGTCTTTGGCCCCCAGTCGGGGGCGGTAGGGGGCAGATTTGTTGAAATTTTGGTGGAGCCCACAGTCCCCAGAGCCTACACCCCTTTCCCACTCAAACTCCTCCTCCCATCTGCCAAAGCTCTGAGAGGAAGTTTGGGTGACAGAAGGGTACAGGCTCTGGGACAGAGTTTGGGTGCCAGTACAGGCTCTAGGATGGAGCAGGGGGTTGGGGGCAGGAGAAGGTGCAGGCTCTGGGAGTGAGTTTGGGTGCAGGAAGAGTGAGGCTAGCTTCTGAGGGGTTGAGTGCAACTGCAGGTCTGGATTGCAGGCTCTGGGATGGGTGCTGGCTCTGGCCTGCGGCAGGGGTGTGGGTTCTAGGTGCAGGCACTAGGAGGGAGTATGAGGTCTGGATGGGGGTCAGTGGGAGAAGGTGCAGGCTCTGAAGAGAGTGGGGTACACAATGAGGTGCAGGAGCAGTGACTTGGAGGTGTCACACTTTCTTAGGGGCAACCCTCGCTCTGGCAATGTCTCCTAGGAGTGGGGATTGCCAGGTGCTCTTGCTTACGTACTCTTCTGTCTCCCCATGCTACCCTGGCTCCCTGCCACCCTGCATGGACCTGCCTACCCTGTGCAATTTAAAATGCCTTGGGAGTTCCTGCCACCACCACTGGCAGCGCCATGGGGTTGAAGTGGCTTCCAGACACTCACTCCACCCAGCTGCAGTCAGCGTGGATGTCCCTGCTGCCTCCATGCACTGCTCCAGCTTCTGGAAGAGTGCATGGCATGGAGATACGACATACCCCTTATTTGGGCCACTGGGATGTCCATTCCAGCAGCAGCCAGGGGGAGTGAGCAACTGGAAGCCTCTCTAACCCTGCTGTGCTGCTGCTGCTGCTGGTTGTGGGTCATATCTGGGGTGTTGAAAATCACCTGGGGCAGCAGGTGGAGCTGGAGATCAAATGGGGTGGGGAATGCATGGGTTGCTGGGTAGGCTGTGGAAGGCAGAAGGTAGGGAGCACAGGAGGCAGCACCAGTAGGTGGCAAGTTCGGTGGAGCCTGGACCTCCCCAACTAGGTATATTCCTGGTGCCAGGGCACCATGGGCCCATATAACTCACTGCCTATGTCTCCACTCCTGAGTACTAAGCAATGAACTATTAGGCCCTAGATGAGAAGGGAAGTCCATGGAGAAATGAGAAGTAGCTGAAAGACAAGAAGGGAAATAATCCAAAGGACTAGGGGGCAGCTGGCAAACAAAATAACAAGATGACCCATTTTTTCTGAATTTGGTAAAAACTCAGTAATTCAAGAGTCACAATGCATGTGAATACGAGATGATCCTTAATAAATGACATCAAACCATACTTTTGTTACCCATTTTGAGAACACCATGCGCACACACACAATTATTTGTAATGTGATACATGATTACAGCAGGACGTTCACGAACTTTTTACATATTCCATTTCCTCACACTTTACGTGGGTATTTGCAGCACTATCTTCCTGACTTTCACTCCCAAACCCACTCTAATTATGCCAATTATACTTCACATTTAATTTCAGTTTTCTTCTTAAAATGAGTGTTGCCCTTCACAGCAGGACTGTCGCAAACTTCCTTTTCCTTTTCAAAATCAAGACTTTATTAGCAACACAATCAAAACACAGATATCCCACAGTAGCACATCAAAACACAGTATCATATCCCACAATGCACTGAAGATATTACAGGGGAATTATCCAATATGTAGTGATCAGGAGGTATCGTTTGTTTTTGTTTTTGCTTTTAAACTTTGCAACTACAGTGTCAGGAGCAAGAAAGAAGTACTTAAAGAGTTGCATGTGGATCTGGTGCCCCAGTTTGCAGACCCCAAGCTGGGGTAACAGAATATATATAAAGGATAAAGAAAAAGGTAAGAAAGATTAAATATTATCATAAAATGATAAAAACCTAGATAAATTACTATTGTTGGTACTCCAATGGCTATCTAAAACAAAAGAAAATGATAGTGGAAACAGAGATAACAGAATACAAGAGTGAATATAATAGCAACGGGTGTAGAATACTGAAGAGATAGACAAGGCCATGTACACAAGAAGTTGTACTCAAACAGTAAGCTGTTGTTCTTATAGGGATTTTTTTTAAATTATGCTTTTAAGTACTACCATAACACATAACTTTTAACAGCAGACACGTATTACAGAAATGGAGGCACTAGTTTTCAAATGAAGAGGACAACACTAAATCAGTTGTGCTAAACATGTGGCCTGAGAGCAAGTTTACTTGTTATTTGTTTTTTATTAGGCATTTACCTCATTCCTCAAGACTTCAGCCTAAAAAACCTTCATTTTTAAAATAATAAATATTTATGACTTTATGATTATTAAGAAAAGCTCCAAAATGTGAACTGATTTTAAATCACTGCAGAACTGTCTTCTTTAATCTGCAAATAGTCTGAAAAGTGTGAAATGGCACTTTTAATCTCAGAGGGATATTAAATTTAAATGATAATTTCAAGTGTCTGATTTTAAAATAATGTAAGTGTTAAATGCAAATCTGTTTCTCTAATTTATACAACATATTGACAATGTATGTGTGAAATATGCAATAAAATGCTAATGATCTAATAAACAAAAGGCAGAAATAACTCATGGTTTTAGGAGATTTGTATCAGTTTTCCTATTACATGATTCTGTATGCAATCGTAACTTCATAAAAATCCTGATCAGAGACACATTTAGCATGCAACTCTGTTAGGAAAAAAAAGGTATGTTCTTAAGTCCCAATTAGAACATACATGGTAACACAAGTCAAAATCCCAGTGAAGACAAGAAACTTTGTAGCTTACACATTTTAGCAAGTTGAGATAAAGTCTAGGAGAGGAGCATTTTTGCCTAGTGAAGACAAGGCCTTAATCATTCAGGCTGTGGCCACACTTGGCCAAAACTTTGAAATGGCCATGCTAATGGCCAAATCAAAGAATACTAATGAGGCGCTGAATTGACTATTCAGCGCCTCATTAGCATTCACACGCTTCCGGCTGTGGCACTTCGAAAGCACTGCTTTCGAACACGTGTGGCTCAGCACAGCTACACGGGGGTCCTTTTCTAAAGGACCCTGCACATTTTGAAATCCCCTTATTCCAGAGAAGTAAGTTTTGGCCAAGTGTGGCCACAGCCTGACTCACTTCCATGAAATTATACATTTGTTAAAATATTTATAACACATATTAACTTTGAATTTATACAGAATTTATACATATAGGCTACAAATACACCAGGGAGTTTTGTAGACAAAACTGGGGTTTTGTTGACAAAACTCACAGAGCATCTATAGACAAAATACGTTTACAGAAACTGTCGACACAAAAGCTGTGTAGACGCTTTGGGGGGCCCTTTTGTCGACAGTAGATTGAAGATCGATCCGCTTTTATGTGCAGATTTGATAGGTTGAGAGAAATTTTTTCGGAATATCTCTTCCAACAGTAACTTCTGTTGACAGATGCTTCCAGTGTAGACATAGCCATAAAGTCCTGATTTGGAAAAAACAAAAATATGTTTTGTGTTGAATAATTAGAAGCATGTAAATGATTTTAGAATTGAGAAGGTAAAATAGAAGGATTTGTTTGAATAGCATTTGGTATCTTTGCTAGCATTTAGAGTTTGGATGCCTATTAAAGAACCTATTTCATTCTGTAATTAAGTAATTGAAGTTGTCTTGGTTGTCCACTTTTGTTGTTATTGGTAAGAATTTTTTTCTTCTTCCTCCCTGATGAACTTTTGATATATTTTTAGACTAGACATAATGTAACAACTGTTTGATGCCTACACTCTCTCTTCACTGGATATCTTCCTCTGCTATTCTTTATGGCTGGGTCTACACTGTAGAGTTTTGTCAACAGAAGGAGCCTTCTGCTGACACAACTCAGGGAGCGTCTACACGCTTAAAGCATTCTGTCAACAGCGCCTCGACAGAACTCTGCGTTTTCTTCGACAGTATTATCCTTCAAAAATTTGAGACATAATCTCTGGAGAGAGTACTGTTGACAAAGTGCAGTAGAGCCAGTTCTGTCAACAGAGAGGGCTTCCAGTTGCAGAGCAGCCCTCTTTGCAGAACTGCCATTCCGCTTTCTGGCACCAGAGCGCAATGCAGTCTGGCAGTTTTTTGTGGACAGAGCACGTTGTGTGTCTGTTGACAGATGTTCTGTCGAGATTACCCTGTTGACGGTAACTTCTGTCGACAGATGCTTCTCGTGTAGACATAGCCAATGAGCGGATGCTTATTTTCTCAAGGAATTCATAGTTGTATAGAGCATGCTTGTTTCTCAGAAATGAACTACTCATGTAAGGCTGACTATTGCATCATTGATGTTGGGACAGTTTTGCAGCTGTCTTCACGTGGAGCAGGAACAAATCTTTTGCAAACCCATCATAGCTGCATCTGAGACTCAAACAAATTAATCAACTGTACTTGTAAAATTACATATTTATAGATTTTAAGGATAAAAGAATCATTACGATCATCTAATTTGACCTACTGCATATCAGAAGCCATAGAATTTCCCCAGTAATTTCTGAACTAAACCTATAATTTATGGTGAACTACAATGTGTATTTTAAAAAGACATCCAATCTTCCTTGATTTAAAGACTTCAAGTGATAGAGAATCGATCACATCACTAAGTTCTTCCAATGATTAATTACCTCCCTTTTTTTAGAAGAAGGCCAGTCTATTTAAGAAAGGCTTTTGACAGTTTAACTCATTGTTGTTTTATTTTCCTGAACAATTACATTTTTTTCAACACATTCCTTCCCTCTTCCCACCAAGGGCTGAGATTTCTTAATTTGTTTTGACTTTCAATGTTGTTAGCGTGGCACTACTCTAAGCAAATGGTTCTCAATATGTGGGCCGGGAACTCAAAGTGGGTCACAACCCCATTTTCATTTCCTGGGGGCCCAAGATCCACTATCTAAGGCACAAGGACTTTGGCCATTGGCGGTGCCATTCAGGGTCACACATTCCCCACCTGAGGCTGAAGCCTTTGGGGTTTGTCTGTGACCCCAACCACTACCCTGGGCTGTGGGGCTTGGGATTCATTCTTTTCTTCCATCCACAATGGTGGGGCTTGAGCTTTGGCTTTGATCCTCCCAGCCAGGGTAGTGGAGGTTGGACAGGCTCCAGCTTCAGTTTCTCCTCCTGAGGTCATGCAGTAATTTTTGTTGTCAGAAGGGGGTCATGTCACAAAAAGTTTGAGAACCCCTGCTGTAAGGAATAGGCCAGGTCAGAAAAGAGGCTGTTGCAGTTTCTCTAAGGTTGTGAGAAGTGGAAAGGCGGCTATCCCTTCCCCAGTCTGCATCTCCACTTTGCAGCCACAGCAGCACCATTGTAAGCTACAAACCAATCAGGCATGACCAGTTCCAGGATCAGCTTTAGAGTTCTAAAGAGGGGCTGTTGGAGATCCCAACTGTCACCTCAACGGATGGTGCACAGGCCCTGCAGTGCAGCAGCCAGGGCAGGACCTTCCAGCTTCCATCCACTTGGCTATCACCTACCTCCCCTGCCCTGCCATCACCTGCTGCCTCTCCTACTCTGCACTGCTATTGCCTGCTACCAAACCTATCCTTCCCTACCATTGCCTATCACTGCCCTGACTCCTCCTGCCCAGCCAGCTGTCACCCACCCTCCTCACCCCTCCCCTGCTCCTCTCACCCAGGTGTCTTTCACACATCCTTCCTTCCTTTGCTATCACCCACAGCCTCTACCCTCCACTTCCTTCCCATTCCCTGTTGTCATTCCTCCACTTACCTCCCCTCCCCTGCTGTCACCTACACCCTCCTCTACCATTCCCATCCAGCTAGCTGTCACCACCTCCTCCTGCTCAGTCATTACTTGCCACCTACTTTTTTCTTCCTGGCCATTGCCCACCACCAATCCTTCCAGAGAGGCAGCAGTCATGAGGTATGTAACAAATATTTTATGCCATGTATTCACTCTGAGAGGTTCCCTTGTCATTAATTGCTGTTGGCTCAGGCCATGCTATGCTTCTGCTCTCCACATCAATATAGCACAAAAAGCAGTCAAATACTGTCGAAGTTCCTCATTCCAGTTATTATAATAATCTTCTAGTAACTACTTCATGGTACTTCCCCTTTTCTATTCTTGCGTTAATAAACAAACAATATGTTCTTATGACCCTACTCAACTGTGGAAGGAATGGCTTAGAAACTCATACCTCTGATTAGTAAATATCAGGTAACACTATGGCCAACACATTGCCTTCATGCATTTGTGATGAAGATTTTAAAAGTTGTCACCACAATAATCCTGTGGTGCTCACCCAGTAAGAAAAAACTATCCAGTAAGTTAACAGAAGGAAGGAGTATTATAGAATCTAATTTATATAATTTTGAGGGTACAAAATGGCAGGTAAAAAGACATACAGGTCATGTATACACTCGGTATGCAGGCATACTTTTCCAGAATGGGGGAACTCTATCCTGAGAAGCAGGAACTCTAAAAAAGAGATTGGGAGTAAAGAGAGGTGTGTGGTCATGGTGGCTAATCAGTTGAACACGAATTTCCAATGTGATGCTATGGCTAAAAGAGCTAATACAATCCCAGGTTGCTGAACAGAAGACTAGTCTTGAGTAAGAGTAGAGAGGTTATTTAAGCTCTGTACTTGGGAATGGTTCAGCTGCTGCTGGAATACTGTGCTCAGCTCTGGTGCTGACAATTCAAGAAGGATATTGACAAGTTTCAGACAGTTCAGAGAAAAGCCATAACAATGATTAAAGCATTAGAAAACATGCCTTAAAGAGTGACAGACTCAAGAACCACTCTATTTAACTAAAAGAGAGGATTAAAAACTGACCTTGCTTATAGTCTATAAATATCTACACGGGGAGCACATATTTAATAAATGAGCTCTTTAAGCTAGTAGGGAAAATATAGCAGTAATATCCAGTGGCTGTAAGTGAAGATAGACAAATTCACACTGGAAATAAGGCATGCATTTTTTGGGGAATTTCTGTGGCCTGTGTTGTACAAGACAGATGATATGATCACAATGGCTCCTCCTGGCCTCAACATCTATAACTCTAGCCTTGCTTTATGGGAAGCAGGATTTACTGGCTGGGTTTGGGGATTCAATTAGAGTTTTGATGTCCTTAGTTTGGCAAAGAAATGGCTGCTGAATAAAAGGTATATAATGTGTACCTATATATATACACACATACACAGAGAGAGAAAGAGAGAGAGATGTTGTATATTACCCGGAAATATGTGGACCTTAATTAACAACACTGAGAGTGTAATAGTTCTTTACAAATGCAGATTGAACCTCTCTAATCTGATCTTCTCTGCTCTGAGAACACACAGGGGCCAGAATGATTTTAGTTAACTGGATGTCTGCTTATCATGCATATGGCCAAGTTTCCTGTGGTCCCAGGAAACTTGTTTACCACCACCAGTCCTGGCTCTCAGCGTTCTGTGCTGTTATTTAGCTGTACTTTACCCCTCAATGTCTTCTAAGAGCCCAGTAAGCAACGGAAGTGTTGGTAATGCTGCAATATTGACTTCCTGTGGCAACAGGTCGTGAGGATACCAAACTAGAGAAATTCAACCTGTTTTTAATCCCTTTGACTTTCCTATTGTTTTACAACATTACATAAACAGTCCACTCAAGGTCTCACTTCTTCAATTCCACAAAGATGAGAACAGCTGGAGTGTGAGAAAAAGCAAGTCTTCCGGTAGTGTATCAAGGCTCCCAGGCCGCTGGAGGAGGATGACCCGGTCGTCCTTTGTAATGCGCATACACCAGCAATGGCCTGGGAACGCTCCCTTTCAGAGGTCACCGTGTTAGGCTGTATTCTAACACAACAAACCAGCAGTCCTGGACCACTCTGGTAGTCTACATGACCGATGCTTTAGTGAGGTTACTGGCAAACGGGGAAGGAGGCAGACGGTCGGAACAAGTTGAGGCTTGGGAGAGAAGGCAGCTCGAGCCCTGTTTTTCAAGTGCGCGCTGGCCCTGAGCTGCGGGCAGATTGCAAGCACAGTACTTCAACCTGGGCCACTGCAACCGACAAGCGGCCTCCACCCAGGTAGTACCAGGCCCAGCAATGACTAACCCCCAGCTCCTCCCTGCCCCTCACCCGCAGTGGCGCTGCCGCCCACAGTCCGCCGCCTTCTCTCTCGGACCCCGCTAGGCCGCCATGGCTCCCTCCTGCCGGAGCCCGGCCCCTCGCCTAGCTCCTCCCTCCGCTCGCGCAGAGTCCCAGGGCGCCGGGCTGACATCACGCCCGGGGTTTCCATACGACCGAGGGAGGGGGAGCCCGCACTGAGCGGCGATAGCGTGATGGCGGCGGCCGGGAGGACCTGAGCGGTGGCGGCAGCGGCGCAGCGCGCACCCTGGTTCTCTCCCCCTCCCGGTTCGGCTCCATTGTGCGAGGCGAGGCGAGGCGAGGCGCGGCGCGGCGCGGCGCCGCGGGCCAGCCCGCCGTGTAGGTCAGCAAGGGCCTAGCGCGGGCGGCCGGCCGGGCGGCGGGGGGAGAGGCGGGTCAGGCCCGGCGGCCGGAGCAGCCCCCAGTCCGGGCTGCAGGCGGCACTTTCCTCTCCGTTGTGCCCTGACAGGTAGGAAGCGGCCTGCCCGGGCCCCAGCTCGCGCCGGCGTCCTTAGTCTCTAGCGGGACTGGAGCTGGACTCCCTGCGGCTGTCGGGGCTGAGTGGGAAGGAGCCGGCCGGGAGCGGGGCCTATTTGCCGCTTCCAGGCGGGTGGGAACGCGGCCCTAGGCCAAGAGGGAGCTGCAGCCCGTGGCTAAGCGCGGCGCTACTGCAGGCCGCACCGGGAGCGGGGAAGTGCCCGCGAGGGAAGAGGGAGACCGACCATTGCCGGGAGGGGGCGGTTCGGACTTGGGCGCTCGCGCGGGGCTGGGAAAGTCGGAGGCCTGGGCAGGTCTTTCGCCGGGTGGGGGGAGATGCAGGGAGAGGAGCTGCGAGCCCCGGGCTGGGCGGGTAAGTGTGGACGCTGCTGAAGGATGGGGGTGTCGGTGCGGGGCTTCAGGACGGCGGAGCCCGGCCCGCGGTGGCTGCCAGGCCTCCCAGCGTGCAGCTTTGTTGAACCAGCAGCCCCCAGAGATTTGTGATCAACAGGGGCGCTGCGCCCGCACCAGCTCCCGGCAGCGCTGGGCCGCGCCACGGACACGCTTCTCCCCCTGCGAGAGCGGCCTGGTTGGCTCCGAGGCTCTAGTCCAGCGGGGCTTGGGTTGGGGCAGGATTATCGGGCTCCTCGGTGGCTGGAACCCTCCGCCGGGTCCTTTGTGTACTGGCCTGGAGAAGCAGCGGTGCTGCGATTGATGCCTGAGAGCAGCCGTAGCCCGAGGAAATCACAGTTCATGTGGGCAAAACCAGGAGGCAGCCGAACTAGCGGCGGGGTGGTGGGGCGGGCGAGCGGGCGGGCTATTAGTCTCATTAGCATCCATTCAAAGCGATTGCGGCACTCGTCATTCCCTGGTCTGTTAGGTGGCTCGTCCCTGTACTCCTGCCATAGGACATCTCGAGAGCGACCTCGGCTGTTTGACTACCCACAGCTCTGATTATTGTGGTATGGGAGATAATGACTTTTCCAGCTGTGAGATCTTGAGCTAGATTAGTTATTGGCTAACTCTGGAGCAGGGCAACTTTTTGAATGGGTAGCTGTTAGGCTGTTTGATAATTTGCTGAAATGTTATGCTTGAACGTGGAAATACTTTTCCAATATTTGTATAGCCTGTGTTTACTGATCTTACTCTGTCAGGTGAAATAAAATACTTTTATTTTAAACCTGTGCTTATTTAAAGTTTATAATAGGGTAGTGTTTAGAAACTGACTTGGTCTGTGTGACATTTTTGAGCCCTTGATTCATACAGTAAATACATCAAAATATTTAGAAGTAGCACCTTCTCATCGCCTGTAAATTAGAAAAATATTTTTATTTATTTTCAGTTTGTGTACCGTGGCACGGTACTTTCAATTGAACAGTTCCTTGGGTAGGCCTTTTACACAGCAATAGGAAAGAGAGAAACCATTCTTTCAAACAGGAAAATGTGATTGCAAAACCAGCAATTGCAGCAGGTACTACCACAAATTACTTTTCATTTTTTTTAATTAAGTGGGTTTCATATTAAATCCTTTTAAATATTTGCTTATTAAAGTCAGTTATTCTTGGCATCTTCAGAGTCTATATGGAACTATTCAATATTTTAGATAACTTTCTTAATACTTTTATATGCCTAACTCTATTTTAGGAAATTTGGGAAAGGATCTTGACTACCTTTGGTGAACAGTTGAGCAAACAAGTCACCTGTAAAACACGTGGAGTTCAAGGAGGACTAGAAAGGGGACTTCTAATAACCATCTCAAAAATTGAGTGGACTTATTTTAAACTTCTGAATATTTACAATGAATGGGCACAGTGATGAGGAAAGCATAAGAAACAGTAGTGGAGAATCAAGGTAAGCAATTTCCTGTTGTATGGTTTTGTTTGCAGACAGCTTGAATTTATAACTATTGTAGACAATTGAAACTCTTTGGCATAGATGCAGAACATGGTTTTGAGGTGTCCTTATGTCTTCTCCAGATTTCTATGTCATTCCTGTCACCTTGGTAGCTTAATGTGGTTTGTATTATAACATGCAATTAATGTAATGGTATTTAGACTGATTTATCTGTGTTTGGGAAACATAGCTTGCATGACTTCAAGTACCTGTCAGCATCATTTTAAAAGGAAACTGTAGACTTTTTGGTAAAGGAAAATATTAAAATTAGTATTTAGGCAATATAATTGGTCCTCAAGGGCAGAGCTGTACTGGTTATAAAACCAAATGTATTCAGGGTATCAAAATAAAGTCTCTATATTGGAAATGCAACCTATGCACTTAGATACCATGATGATGGGTGCATTGTGAAAACCCACCCTAATCTACAACAGGAGTTTAAGCTTTGATTTTGTTACCTAATCTGTAGTTTTGCTTAGTTCCTGACCTACAGATGCCTTGTAGCCTTCACTAGGGTGACAACCTGCACTGGTCCAAGTAATGAAATTGCTTTCTCAGCTGTGGCTTTGATTCATTGCCATTTTGAGTTATTAAACAAGCTATAATCTAGAAGTTAATAGTTTCAAACTTTGAGTGTATACAGTGCTATTAATTGTTTAGAAGATGTTGCTCTTGCTAAAGGGAAGTTTATTTAGTATAATATAAAACTTGTTTTCCAAACTAAGATAAGCAGCTTTCATGGAACTTGAAAGGTTGCTTTAAAACTTTCATAAATCTGGGTAGAAAAGAGACAACTTTAACTTTTATAAATTTTGTAAATCTTGGGTCTCTGGATTTCTGATAACCTCCATGACTTTTTTATGGTGTTGTTTTTTTTTTTTTTTTTGTTTTTTTTTTTTAAAAAGTGGAATTTCTACCTAAAAGAGTCTCTGGCCTGGCTGCAGAGAATTTGAGCCAAATTTTTGCTTTTTATTTTGTATTTTTACCATCTTCAGACTGAAGTAGTTGTAAAGAAAGTATGAATTATCCCATTCTTTCAGTGGGATGTTTGGTAGTTGCCAGTCAGGCCTCAGTGTGTTAGTATTAACTATTTAATCAGTTAACTTGTCAGTTAAGCCCAGATAATGTATTCAAGCACCAGGAACTGGAATTAGAAGTTTTTGTTCTACAAACATGCTTGGTATAGTGACTACAGCTTTGCAGCATTGTGGAAAGTTCCAAGATTAATTTGTTTTTATTTAGAGTAATTATAATACATGTTGTACATGAGAGGGGAGAAGATATGTGAAATATATTTCTACAGAAATGTTTTATGCCTCTGTGAAATGAGAACTTCGGTTATGCCGAGACCTAATGTGTATGCATTTTATGCTATTCTATAAAGTGACAATTTTCATTTATTTTCTTTTTGTGCTTGGTATGGCGATGATTAAGGCTAATATTTTAAAGGCATAGTTGATGACACAACAGTTATCTTGCTTTTACTGAAAGCAACAAGGTTGCAGGATTGTAGCTACAATTATTATCACGCTGTTACAGAAGTTCAGAGCTATTTCTGTTTTCACTTTCTCAGAAAAAATAATGCCAGCAAAGCTTGGTCTCCTGAGTTTCAAAATGTTGTAAATCAAAATTCAAAAACTGTGGCTAATTTGCCTGGAACACCTCAAATGATTTTGCAGATCACACTGCCTACTTAGTAAGAAACACAAGACATCCTAATTAAAGATAATGTAGAAAAAGAAATGCCTTCTATTAAACTGAAATGCTGCTCCTGCTGCATAATGCATATAGATTACCAATGTATGTGCTTTTCTTGCTTATAAAAAGACAATAAACTAAAAACATCTAACAATTAAATAAGCTGTTTCAGGTACTTTCAATAATATTAAAAGTGAATATTGATCAGAGGTTTTAATATATTTAATCAATTTGATTATTAACTTTGGAGTCAGATTTCATTCTGTATTTAAAGACAACTTGCTTTAAATATGTTGTTTATTAAATATATAGCCAAATAACGCATGAATAGTTTGAAAAATCTGCTTCTCTATTTGCAAGTTGGAAGCAGGAAGCCTTCCTTTGTGAATGTTAAAAAGGCACTACTACAATGGAAGTTCTGAGCCCTAGCTGTGAAGGTATTTTGAACTGAATGTAAATTCTATAAGTATTGTCTAGCTAAAATCTAACTAAGGTTTCTTAAATGGATAGTCCACATGTATTGTTTTGTTAGACCATAAAGCTTTTCAGTTTTCAAAATCTAAGCTTTCATTTAAAAAAAAAAAAACAACAACTAAATCTGCAACAAAGTGTTCATCTTCCAAATGTATCCAGTGCAGTGATATCAGTGTTTATCCCATAACCTAGAGATAAGAACTCCCATGTTCCATTTTAATTTGACTGGAAGATCAGGCTTAAAGTCCTGTGATGACACTTCACCGTCACATAAATTATTTAATCACAAATCATTTTAACGAATGGCATGGGAGTGGGATTATGAGTGTAGCACAATGGGTAGATAATTGGGAGTTGCTCCAGAGAAAAGGACAGAGGAGGTACTCAAAGACAGGGAATGGTGAAAGAAACTAATAAAAGATATAGGGAAGGAAGAGAAACAAAGAACACTAATAGTAGTAAATCTAAAAGGGTCTGATGTTCTGGGTGACAATACAGAAGATGAGGCATTGAACAAAATATTAATTTTATTCCCATATTCTTCCATTTAGCCCTGTGCAACTGTGAAATTGCCATGTGTTGTAGGGCATATGTGGACTGCAGTGTAGAGCTTGGTCAATGGTCCATAATAATGAGTTCTCTTGAAATGAGTTTGTCATCCTTGATCTAGAGCACTGTTGTTGATTGGGGAAAATAGAGCAGTGACTGAGAACAATTGGGCTTAAAATTGAGGTTGTAAAGTGGCAGCCAGCAGGTTGGTAACAGTAGATCATCAGACCACAAAAAGAGGCTATGACTAACTACAAAGCTCTAAAATGAGAGTGGAAGGAACAGAAAGAAAATACAGCTTCTTCCCAGTAGTTGGAGGGGTGGGAGAGAACATTGGCTGTGGACTTCAGATTTCACAGACTGGCAAGAAATTGTACAGATGAAGTTCTCAAGGATTGTTCCAATAGTCTGGTAATAGAATTCCAGCTGTTCTCCAGGAAACAGTGATCTTGCTTCTAATGCATACAGGTTTCTCTTACTTTTGTGTTCAGTATCTTCCAAATCCAGAGACTGATAAAACTGATGTGGTTTTTCTATCCCTGTCCATTCAGAACAGCTGCCAGTTAGAAATCTGTTTATTTCTCCACTTGCGGGGGGAGGGGAGGGGAGGAGAGGAGAATGCAGCTTTCATGTTCAGGCATTTGCCAAGTATTGCATATGAATCTTCTTGTCTTTGTTCATATGCAACAGTTGGCAGATGCTTGGCTATGAACATGAAAGTTGTTTTTTTTTTCTTCCCCCCATATATGGCAAAATAAACTTTGTACCTGTAATTTGTCACTGGTGCCAGCAATGGTAGAAGTTGTAAGGTAGACAAGACTGAACCTTTCTAATCCAGAACACTTTCATCTGGCAAACTCTGTAATCTGGCATGATTTTCATTTGCTGGACGACCACTTATCATGGATTTGGCTAAATTTCCTGTAGTCCTGTAAAGTTGTTTACAGCCACCAGTCCTGGCTCTCTGTCTTTGTTATTTAGCTGTAATTTACTCCTAAATGTCTTCAAAGAGCCCAGTAAGCAGTGGAAGTGTTAGTAATGTGCTAGAAAATATTGACCTCCTGTCATCTGGAAAATTCTCTCATCTGTCACTGGTCAGGTCCCAAGGGTGCCAGATGAGAGGTTTCCCTGTATCATTTAAATTCTGTTTTCTGTCATCTCAGTGTTCTGTTACTTAATTATTATGGAACCATCTTTTCAGCTTGTTCCAATATGTAAACGCCACAATCTTTTGCTACTGTGTCCAGCGCAATTAGCAGTAACATCACATATGTTGTTCCTCTGAATAGGAAGGAAGGATGAGCAGATAGTTAGCAACAATAATACTGTCCTTGTACAAATGGCCTTGGATGTAAGGGAGGAAACATTGTTAGAATCAGGTGTTCTGAAAAAGTTTTCCTTTGGGGGCCAGTAGCTTTTTGAGGGGGCTCAGTTTTAACTGCCTGCAAGTTAGTATCAAGAAAAGCTTAGTGAGCAAATTAGGGGAGTCTCTATGGGGAAATTTGGTACTGAATTACCTATTCCTGAATTGCATAAGCATAATATCAACGCTAATGGGCTAAACAGAGGGCTGCTGTGATTTGGATTCCATCTTTTGCTCTTTATGTGTGCTTTAGATAGGACTGGGAAGTTTAAAATAATTTAAAAATTATTCGGGAAGAAGAGGCTATATATTTTGCATTTTGTTATGTAGGTGGACTAAAGAAAGACAAGCTATGGGCTCATGGATGTTGCTGAGTTTTGCCATGGTTTTCTACATAGAGAGAGACTTTCTCCATTGTTCATGTAGTATTAATGTTGTTTAACTGTGTTTTAAAATTGGTTATGTTGGTTAAAATTAGTACATCTGTTTAAAAAGCCTCTAAGTTTCAAGTGCGCTGTCATAAGTTGTCCTGTTTTTGCATTCCACTACAATTAAGCTAAATCAGTGAGAAATTCCCCATATATGAAGTTTATCTAAAACAACTAGAACTGGCCCTTAAAACTGTGTTTTAATTGTGTTGAATTCAGTAAGGAGTGGCATGTCTGCCTAGTTTAGGAATTCATTATGGTTATTGCACAATTCATTCAACTTAATGTGTTCTGTATAGGCATTCTGATCCAGTGCAGGCCTGATCTAACAGGTATAGATTGGGGTGGGCCATGTGAGTGGCACTTGTTCTTCACCTCAGTGAAGCAGCAGTCTGTAGAGCCACTGGAGTTCAACCTTCAGCCCCCTGTCTACTCCCCTCCCTCATGTGATGCTTGTGCACCTGAGCACTGCATTTACATGCTCCTCCTCCTCACTCCCAGCGCTTTGGAATGTACATATCACCTAATTTGCATTCTGTCCCTGCTGCTGCTGCTCCTCCCTCACAGAGCTGGAACCTCATTTGTAGGGCAGGGGCTGAAGCCAAAGCAGTTTCCAGCCACATGGCGGGTGGAGGAATCTGGGGCTCCTGACAGAGCTCAGGGCTGGGGAGAGCCCCATGGCAGCTTGAGGAGTCTGGAGTCCCCAAGGAGAAGGAGGCTGGACCTCCCTGGTCCAACAGATTATGTCATTTAGGACTTGTCAGATCCTAAGCATGCTGGACCAGGTAGCTGCAGCCTTTAATGGAAGGGCAGTTAGTCTAATTAAATGTGGCAAATGGATGATGAGGAGCCATATGGAGAGAGAAGAATATGGCGGGTTGGAGGGTGGAGAGATAGGAAGCACAAGAAGAGAGGGTGACAAGGGAGTTTTATTGGTTCACGTGAACGTTGCTGCAGAATGTTTTGAAGTATGTGCTTAAAAGAGATAACAAAATTGTGAGGCTGTTTGTGTAGAGGAGCAATAGTGTTAGTGTTTCTGAAAGTGAGGGAAGCAACAGAGGCTCAGTGCAGAAGTTATTCATGCTGTCCCATTCATTGTGAAAAAAGTTTAAGGTTGAACATTGTTATTGATAGTTTCAGAGGAAATTGACTTAAGAAGACTGCTTTTTTAAGTTAGAAAGTCAAAGTTTAAATTTACACTTCAAATAAAAAAAATCAAACCCACATTGGCTATATTGATGTTCACATTACTGCCTGGTGCCCTTTCTGCAAGGATGCTGATTCTTACATAGTGTACTTTCTCATAAATAAGCTAATTTAAACATACTTATAAAAATTATCTAGAAACTTCTTCAGTTTTTAAGCTGAATATATGCATAATTTTGACTCTAAAATTATTTCAAAGTTGTGGATCTGCCATACATTACAGATTTCTGTTTAACAAGAAAGTCGTACAGGTTGAACCTCTCTAGTCTGGCACCCTTAGGACCTGACTGGTACCAAATGAGAGAATTTGTTAGACCACAGGAGGTCAATATTGTCCAGCAATGTTATCAACGCTTCAATGGCTTACTGGGCTCTTAGAAGCTGTTTGGGTTAAATTAAAGCTAAATAACAGCTCGGAGCACTGTGAGTTAGAACTGGTGTCTGGAAACAAAATATTGTGGGACCTAGTAAGTGGTCATTCGACTAACTAAAATCATTCAGAATGTTGCTGGACTAGAGAGTGCCAGACTAGAAGGTTCAACTTGTAGTGGCTTACTTAGTCTGGCTGTTGTCATCTCCAAGAAGTGGGTCTTATCAGTGACCTGGTGCATTTGTTAGTCTCTAAAGTGCTACAGGGCTGCTTATGAAGCTACAGACTAACACAGCTTTCCCTCTGAGACTATGTGCATTGCTTATGTCTCCTGTGCTCTTGGTCTTATTTTTATTGTTGTTTTTTTTTGTTTTTAGCTACACTTAAATAAAGTGAAGTGTAGATATTTAGGTTTTTCTTTTTCCAGAAAAATAAAAAAGGCTGTCATTGTCAAGGCTAATAAATCTATTTTTGTTGAATACATTTTGTTTTAAAATATTTTATTTTTTCTCTCATTTTTTAAGTTTGTATAGCACCCTTCCAAATAATTGAATTTCTGTGAAACTGGAAGAGGCACCTAAAATGTACTACTACTCAGCTGTTGTCCACACACAATGACAACATAGGCTTGGCTGTCCACTTCCCACACAGCTGCCATTAACTTAGTCTTCTTCCTATTGTAGCTTAATATGTCAGTGAAGAATACCAAGAAATTTTAGGGTGGGTGATCCTACTTCAATATTCCTTCCTTTCCCTGTGTGCTTTTTGGGTTCTTAGTTTTTCCTAATGGGATGGGTGGCCTTCTGATATGAAACAATGGAATATGCGAAAAGAACAAATGAAAGAGCTATTTAGAAGAGGTAATATAACAAAGAATGGAGGAAGACCATATACTATAGCAATAAATATTAAATGCCAGAAAAAGAAACAAGAATAAGTGAATACTTGGTGGAATGGTAATAAGAGAAAAATGGAAAGGATGGACATGTGGGGAGAGAAAACATACAACTTCTGACTCATCACTTTCATTTATGCTACAGAGTACTGATGCAGTTCCCTCTCTAGGGTTGAATTCATCCCTTGCAAATTACAATTGAATTCATTTTGTTGTCATTCTTTCAGACAACAGCATTAACAGATATTTTAACAGAGCACAACTATTTGTTTCAAAATTTAAAACAAAAGCCATAACCTCTGCATTATATGAACCCCTCCTAAAACTTGTTTTACTGATGTTCAGTTCAGAGGGGAGAATGCTTACCTTTCTGGCTGTAATCCTTTGAGTAATGGATCAACAACCAAAACAATGAGAAGAGCATGCATGTTAAAACAAGGCGGCCCTTAATAAATATGGGTTACAAAAAGTATAGTTTGACATTGTTTCAAGAACAGAGCACATGCAGTGATTTGTAATGTATGTTTACTGCAGGACATTCACAAACTTTTTACATACTCTTTCCTCACACTTTACATGTGTGTTTGTACCACTGTCTTCCTGACTTCTCTTTCTCCCTGGAGGATAATAGCAGCAGTTACCCAGTATTTCAAGATCACATATTGTTTGCTGTTTAGATATGTGGTGTTCATTTTTGGGCATTTAGGCAATCACTGTTCATTGAAAATAATCAGGAGAGTTCTGTGGGGTAGGTTGTGGGTTTTGTTTTTTTTTGTTTGGTTTTTTACTTTGCAATTATAGCATTCGGACCACAAAGAAGTACTCAAAGAGCCACAGTTTGCAAACCCCTGCTTTAAGTGATCTCTGTAGATGTGACTGACATACTTAGTTTTGCTCCACTGCTGTTGTGTTTAAAAACAGCTGACAAAGATACAATCTTCTGTATTGCTGCTGGGAGCTCTCTGAAGTGAGGGGTGAACAAATTGCCTATCTCACCTCTTCTTTCCCCTCTCATTCTCACATGAGAACATCTCTAGGCACAGCAGAGGATCACAATTCTAGCAAGAATAACACAACAGAAAGTAAAGGTTCCAGTTAATTTCCTTATTTTGAACAATGAAACGGATGTGATGCTTGAACAAGAGTCGAACCCAAATAAAGAGAAGAGGCAGATAGAATGGAGAGACTGCATTGGTGAACTAGATCCTCATTCATTCACCATAGTTCTATCCAAGGATATTCATCCAAGTGTCAGATGTGGTCTCTTAATCTGTAGGCAAGCACATATTAGAAACAGTGATTACAGTAATTTGAGCTGCCTAGTGAAGGAATGTTTGAGTAATCCCTGGAACTATGAGAATGAGGGATATAGTTTTGGAACCTTAACTTATAATGAGCAGTACCTATTCAGATAAGTATTCCTGTGCAGCTGAATAGGACTTCTTGCATTCATTGTTAGAAAGGGTTGTGGAATTGAACAGAACTAAAGAGGCATAGTTAATAACTGAGTAGTATTCATCACTTTTCAGTTGGGAAAGGGAATTGCTGGCATAATATGCTGTTCGAGAAAGAGGGAAGGGTAAGATAAAAGGTAATACAGAAAGGAACGTTATTGTTTCTAATGCAGGACAAATCTGAAGTAAAGATGTTAAGATATGACTATTTGCTTACACCTATCTGGTTTAGATTTGCATCTTAACATATTTGTCACAAAGGGAGTCCAAGTACTGTTTCATTGTAACGTTAACTTGATTGTCATATTGTCATGTAGTTCTTCTCCAGTAAAGCAATTATTTTAAAGGTCAGGTTTTTTATAGTTAAAAGTTGACACTTCTAATGATTCTTGCTTGAAACATATTGATTGCTTCCCTTATAACATCTCATCTTTCATTTTCTACTCCATTAGAGATACCATCATGTGGTACTGTGATACAACTTGGTGAGAGAGAGGGGTCTTTTAACTCCATAAATCCAGCTTATCCATATTTAAAGTTTTTTTTTTTAAAACTCATTTAGATTGGGGAATAGTTTTTATCTTTCTAAAGCTAAATATATTAAAACATGTAGTAGCTGGGGTATGTGTGAAATCTAATATGCTGCACTAGATTTTTTTTTTTTTTTTTTTTTTAAGAAACTTAAATGGTAAGTATTTTCAACCACTCAGCAAATACCTTGCTGCTTTCCTAAAGCCAATCAATAGTGAGATTGGAGATGGAAGAAATGTAGTTCTTATGTCAATGTAGTTGATCGAATTGGGTCTTGTATGCGCTAGGAAAACTTGAGTTTTAACCACTTGGTGGATCACTTAACACACATTGTAAACCTGTGTGCTTCTCATGATGAACAAATGTAAATAAAAATCACTTTGTGGATGGAAGTTAGTTCCAGTAAAGCTAATCATTGTGTCAGGTAGTCCAAATGTGAATGCAGAGAATGTTGGTAGCAGTGCAAAGGTATTGGTATCAATGGTGCATATGATGTTAGCGCTATTGGAGAAATGCCTTTGTTCATTCTTCACTGACAGTTTTAATGTCTTGTGCCATTGCCTATATCATTTGCCAAGCAGATTACAGATAGGTATGTAAACTGTTCAAACCTAGTCGTCTTGTCCTAATTCAGTGTGCACCTTGGGCCATGGAGGTGGGGTGGGGATTGACCTAGGGACAGCTCTACTTGCCTGTGTGTATTTTGCTCATGGAATTCAACCCAGAAACATCTTTCAGCATGAAATAAGTTTTGACTCTGAATTACACATGGATTCTTCCCTTTCTTATATACTTGGGGCTGCTACAACTTTCAAGTCTTAGTACCATCTACCTGGGCTCTGAAAAACAAAACTGAGGTTTTAATGTGTATGCACCAGCCTGTCTTTTTACCTTCCATTTCTGGGTGCAATCTCAGCCATTTGTTTACCCTGTTCTGCCCCCCGCCCCCACCTCCCTCACTTCTCTCCTTTTCCTGTCTCCCTCTGAGTTCCATGGTTTAGGTTACTGCCTAAGCAGGCAATGGAGGAACTGAAGGAGGTGCATGGAACATGGTAAACAGAGCAATGAGTTTACTTGTTAGTATTTATGCTAGTGGTGTGCCACTGGTTCAGTTACCAATGCCTTGATTCTTTCGTTTTTTGTACATGTTGCCTAAGAGAGCAGGTACTGGTTGAAGAGAGGACTGAAAGGCCAGGGCTGGTGAGAATGGGGTAGATGAGAGGAGGAGTCTGAGGCCTCACAGACAGGGCTGTCCCGACAGGAGGGTTGGGGGCATGGCAAGCCCTCTCTGCAACCCCCCAGGCATGGGACCCTGGGCACCCAATTCATGCCACATGCCCAGCCCCAACCTGGCTCCTTCTCTGGCCAATCTGGCCAGGGACTACCTGGGGTATGGGCAGGCAGAGATGGTAGCAGTAGCCACCGGGCATTGCCTCGCTCAGCCTCTATTCCCACATAATCACTTTGTGGTACTCCACCACTGCCTCCCAGACAGCTGAGCCCTACTTCACCATGGGCAGCTGGTAGCAGAGGCCTCTCAGTTGGCCATGAGAAGCAGCAGCAGAGTAATCTACTGCTTGCTCCCTGGAGTGAGTGCAGAGTGAGGCCAGGGAGAGGTGACCCTCTGCAGCTGCTGCTGCTGCCTTCTTTTGCCTTCAGCACCCATGCCCTGTCCCAGGTAACTTCCCCTCCCATTTGTAGTATGGCTGGGGTGGTTGATATGGGGGCTGGGGCAGCTGCCCACCCTTGTCCTATGATGGGACAGCTCTGCTCATTAACCTGGTTAAAGAATGTCAAAACTCTGATGTTCTAATGCAATCAGACCATTCCAACGCTCCAAAACCTTCCCAGGGCACACAGGAGAACCTTTTCATTCCCCAATCCCCAAAAAGTCCTACAATCAGCACTCCACATTTTTCCCTGTAGACAACCCTGCATCTTATGGTGACTCTTGTGGTCTTGGAAGACTCATCAACTCTGCTTTGTCGGAACGGTTAGGTTAGAATTTGAGAGACCCCCATCAACAACACCCCTGTTTGTTGACATGCATTACTCACTCTTCTCAGACCCTTCATAAGCATGTAAAGTGATAGTCTGGGCTAGAACTATTTCTTGGACAGGAGAGATGTAGAAGTTTATTTTTAACCTTATTAATAATTTTGTATGGTTTGCTGTTTATTACCCATACTAAGGTACATGAAAAGGAAAGCAATAGACTTCTCAAAAGTAAATTTAAAAAAATCCCTCTACTTGCCAAACTTTCCAGCTGAATTATGTTGTTCTCATTGCTTCTAATTACAAAAATGGATATTTCTCTTGCTCTCCAACCCACCTTTTCTTTCCTCTTTTTCTTTTCTTCATCAGCTTGGTTAGGAAGATCATATCTCCAGCAAGTGTATGAGCTTGAGAAACATAATTACTGTCATAGTGAGGCAGAAGCTGTGAATTGAAATATGAACCGAGTGTTAAGCTTTAAGATAAATACTGTCTTCCCATCTCTCACGTACATGTACACAAAGTAATTTCTTCAAAGTTAAACGTGTTTTTCTCCACCCACTATTCAGGGCTGGTCTGTATCTAAAACTTTTAGGTCAGTTTAGATAACTTTGGTCAGGGAATGTGCAATGACCCATGACTACGAACCCTGGATCAACTGTCTTAGCTTGCAGGGCTCATGCAGTAGTGCAAAAAATAGCAGTGTAGATGTTGGTCCAGAGAAGCAGTTCCCAAGCTTTTTCTGGTTGCGGAACGCTTGGACATCACAGTGTTGTCTGTGGAACACTTTATCTTTTTTACATCATCGTACTAAGTATGAGGAACATTACTAATGGAAAATATTTCATAATAATAACTAAATTATTGTACAGTAAAGGCAACTCAAATAATGAAACCACATTAACAAAACAAATATAGCAGAGATGATGGATAAAATATCCCAAAATTTATTTTTTCCTCTGAGAATGGGGAACAGACCGCCGTTGCTCAATTTCAGTGGCAGAACACTTTGCCATAGCTTGTGAAATACCAATGTTCCGATGGAACGTAGTTTGGGAACCACTGGTCTAGAGCTTGGGTTCCAAGACCCTTCCCCCTACCAGATGCTTGAGCCCCAATATCTACACTGCTGTTTTAACCATACAGTTTGACTTGGGCTCTGAGATGCACCTCCATAGGTCTTTTTTTTGCTGTGGAGACACACCCACTGAAAATTTATAGGATTAGCTCATTGTTTCTCTAGATAACAAAAACACTGTTTCTCTCCCATTAGTCTAAACAAAGGAGGAAGAGCTAGTGTGCTGTGCTTTAGACTTGCTCTAGGACTACGCACATGTACTTTTGGGCTCCATAGCTCTTAATGGAGCAGTTGTAGATATTAACTATCTACAACAGCTACTACATTCAGAACACTTTATGCTGCATATTCAGTGTGGTTGTAACTGTGTTCATATCAGGATAGCAGCGAGACCAGGGGGATGAAGTAATTTTTTCTTTTTTTTTCTTATTGGACCAGCTTTTGTTGGTGAGAGAGACAGACTTTCAGGCCGCACAGAGTTCTACAGGTCTGTGAATAGTATTGTGAGCATCACAGCTAAATGCAAAATGGATTATATTCTGAATGCCAAAAGAGGGAAGATTCCTTTTTATAGTGAGCTAGCTGTTTCCAATCTCTATTCAAACCCAGTTGGATAGTGTCAAGTTTATATATGAGTTCTAGCTCTGTAGTTTTAAGTTTGAAGTCTATTTTTGAAGTTATTTTTGATAAAGTATGGCAACTTTCATGTCTGCTGAGCATCCAGGGAGATTAAAGTGCTTTCTTATGGTCTTCTGAATGTTGCCATTCTTGATCTCTGACTTGCGTCCATTTATTTCTTCGTGTAGAAACAGTCCAGTTTGGCCAGTGTACATGGCAGAGGGCCATTGCTGGTACATGATGGCAGTTATTACTGCTAGATGTGCAGGATGTGGCTAATGTAATTAGGACCTGTGGTGGTGTCACTTAGATAGGTAGACAGAGTTGGTAATGAAGTTTGTTTGAGTTTGGTTCCTGGATTAGTGTTTCCATAGTGTGATATGTAGTTGCTGGTGAATATTTGCTTTCAGGTTTGGGGGTTATCTGTAATCCAGGACTGGCCTGCCTCCCAAGGTGTGTGGGTGGGTGGGGGGATGGGATGATCGTCCAGGATAATGAGTAGATCTGATGATGTGCTAGAGGCTTGAGCTGGGAAGACTGTAGATGATGGCCAGCGGTGGTCTGTTACTTTCTTTGTTGAGCCAGTCGTGTGGTAGGTGACTTCTGGGAACCCATCTGGCTCTCTGTTTGCTTCTCCAGGTGGGTACTGCAGACTAATATGGCTATATGCTTTTAACAAATATCCGGCTAGATTAGAGATTTTAAAATATATATTGTCTTTGAAAATAGTTACTGCATACTTTGCATTCTTATGCATAATTCATTATTGATAGAGAAGCAAGCATATTGAATGACCAATCAATTTATTTAGGAAAAAGGAATGCTTATTTAAAGTTGTTTTAAATAACATGTTTAATTTCAAGATGTTTGTTTGAAATTATTCTGCTACTTTCAAGGCAGTATTGTCCCTACCATAGTTTCTATCAAGATGTCTTTTGAAAAATTTGGGACTTCTATGTTATATTAATATTATGGTAGGTTTTTTTTTAGTATTTGCATCTTTAGCATAGGTTATTAGTAAAATTGTTTTGAGAAACCAGATTTGTTTGTCTTGAACTTACCTGACAATATGTACATATAAAAATATTATGCCAAAATGTTGTGTACATTCTTTTTAACCTAAATAAACATTGTAGAGAGTGGTTATGCAGTTTAGTGACAGCTTCAGGGCTTTTCTAAATAGGAAATTTTATTTGCATAAGAGTATCATCATAGGGAGTTATATTTGCACAACAATACAGTAATATCATGCTAGCATAATTACCCATGTAGGTGAGCCATCAGGAATAGAATCCTCATAATCCTTCCTGATAACCTTCTGTTTTGCATAAATCATTAGGTCCATATTTATAAATAACACAAGGTGTAAAAAACCACCTCACAAAGGACTTTGTTTAAATTGATGGTTTACCCTATTTTGGCTTCTTTATTAAAGACAGAGGTGAAATTACATGTGTGTTTTTTTTGCTGCATTAGGAATATTAGGAAAGGCAATCTGATTGTGTTGAAAGACCTCTTTGCTGTGTTAGATTGTTTGTTATTCTCTCTCTTTCTCATCTGAGAGTAATGGGTGGTATTGAAATTAAATACAGGTTATTTAAAACAAACAAATAAATGATTGAGATGGTGTGAAAAGGCAGTGCCACTGCTGTTTTGCTTGGACTGCATGCTTTGATCATGGATGATCTGTCCTGTATCAGGGTGCTGTCCCTGGTCCTTGCTTAAAGCACAAACTTTTATAGAAAGTTTGGCTGCTAGCTCTGTGTTTATCAGGCCCTTTCTCCTTTCCTGTTGTCTGACTGTTTGAAGGGCATATGGGGGGGGGCGCTATTCCTGACCCCTTTTTCATTTCAGTTCTATATTGTGCATCCGCTGTTAGATAATGAACAGTTACTTAACAGTAAACTAATTAGTTACTGTACCAATCATAGTGTTAGTAACTAATTCGTAACTAATCATAGTACAGTAGAAGCTTGATAATCTGGCATGTCTGGGGAAGAGGTTGCCAGATAATCAGATTTTTCTGGTTAGTGGAGTAGGGCTGCTGACGCTGGCCAGCGGGCTGACCCCAGCCAGGAGGGCTGCCCAATGGCAGCTGCCCTGCCTGGGAAGCTGCCCCATGACAGCAGGAGCAGGCCGCAGCTGGCCCTGAATGCTGGTTAACAGAATGTGCTGCGTATCCCAGTGCCAGATATCAAGGCTTTTAATATACGTCTCTATTCATAATCCATTGTACAACTGATGCTGAATGAGAGAGCTAGAATTGCCTATCCCAAAGTTGAACCTTATGGAAACTGAGTGTACCACTTTCACAATAGCAAGATGACAACTCTATAGTTTCCTATGACAGGGAATATATTGATACCCCTCACCTTGAATTTGGCCCTATTTACAGAGAGAAGCAACACATGCTTGTTTTGTACCTACCTTTGAATGAATGTAAAATTGGATGTTTAATCAACTGGTAATATTTTTCCTATCTCTTTGAAGCTGTGGATTGCAGAGGATATGTCTATGACTATGTCATTAATTGACCCAACTTCTGAAGTATTTTATATATCTACTTGGCTAATTTCACAACTGTACAGATAAAGCTAAATTTCTTACTTCACTTTGATTTTATTCTACTACTAAAAATGTTGCATAATATATCTTTAATATCTAATTACAGCCAGTCGGATGATGATTCTGGTTCAGCATCAGGTTCTGGATCTGGTTCAAGTTCTGGAAGTAGTAGCAATGGAAGCAGCAGCCAGTCAGGGAGCAGCGACTCTGACTCTGGTTCAGAGTCAGGCAGTCAGTCAGAATCAGAGTCTGACACATCTAGAGAGAAGAAACAAGTTCAAGCAAAACCACCAAGAGTTGGTGGGGCTGAGGTAAAATGCTCAAATAAATCTTCCAATGAAAGATATTAAACTGTGTGGTTATGTCCTATAACTATTTTCACTTAACTATAGATAAAAACTGGAATGAAAATCTTTTTAAACTGTTAGAATTTTAGCTTGACTTAATTAATAAAATATCTGTATACCATGACAGGAATATCCTGCAAAATATCAAGGCCAAGCTTTTCAGAAATGGATATTATGCTCATAAATTCTTACCAGGGTATCTAAATTAAGTGGCCTGATTATCAAAGTGTCTCGTGCCCAACTGTTCCTAATAATTGTAGTACAGTAAACCCTGATTTAGCAGACCCCAATTCAATGGACTTTAGTAACGAGGGACGTCTGCCAGGCTCCTGTTGTTCCCGAAGTCCGCTGAATCTACCAGCCCCTCCTGCCCTCCTCCCCCACTGCAAGGAAAATAGGTAAATGTTGGCAACTCACATGCTGGAGGGGCTGTTGCTGCTGGAGCCGCCAGAGCAGCTGCAGGACCCGCCGCAGCTGGGGCTGCTGCCGTGGCTGGAGGAGCTGCACTGTAGTTGGAAGATCTGTGCTATGCCTGGAGCAGCAGCAGCTCTAGCTATGGCAGAGGCTCCAGCTGCGGTAGCAGCTCCTCCAGCCATGGTGGCAGCTCAGGACACGACTAGGCTCCAGCAGCAATGGTAAGTCACCCATATTACAGTTTTTTTTTGAGGGGGGAGTGGGAGAAGCCTGGTTGGGGGAGGAGCCTGGGGAAGCTGGGGCCGGGGGAGGCGCAATATGCCAATACAAGTAAACCCTCGCGTATAATGGACTTTCAGCATTAATGGAAGTGCCTCCTACCCGTTAGTCTGTTAAATCCAGGGTTTTCTGGACATTGATAGCTCACTTTTAAAGATCAGGCCGTTTATTTAGGCATCTATGCCAGTGTTCCCTGTAAGCTGTGTGCTTGTGCAGCCTCTCAAGAGAAATTCAGATGCCTCATGGATGATTAGCAGAGTTCCCATAATTAGGTTTTCTGTTTCTGCTGATGGTGCAGATTTGTTCATGTGTCAGTGCACATAAACAAATTTATTCTGCATGTGAATGGAAAAAAAATATGCATCTCTATGGAAGAGATTAGAGGGAACATGGATCTAAATGGCTAAATCTGTTCTTCCCTTTATTCATATTTGAAAATTGTCAGTATACTTTAGTTTCTTGTTACCAGATATACTGTTGGATCGGAAAACTTCAAATTTACATGTGGCTAGTCTTCTGTGAGGAAGAAGTTTGCAAAATTTCAGAAGAAAATCCAAATTGTTTAGAAAATTGCTTCTGCGCATATCCAATAGGGTAAAATAACCTCAGATTTGCTGTAGTTGCTACTGTGTAAAATAGATAAAGTTTGTAAATTACTATGACTCCTGTTGGATGGAAGTATAATAAATGTAGTTAGTTAAAGCCTGTTACATCCACTGGCGTGTAGGGCAGCAACGAAGGTCCTCCACTTCTGTCTGTCTTTGGCCATTTTCTCCAGCATGTCCCAGTTGAATAATACTAATTCATATAATTCCCCTTAAAACTCAGATTTTATCTCTCTCTCTTCATTTTTTGAGTGTTGTAATGTTTCTATATGAAGCAAAATGGTGTGATAGTTTTATTAACTACATTCCTTATTGGAATTATCTGAGTTGTAAGAGGTAAGTAGAAATGTGTTAACAAAGGCTATAACATATGCATTCTTTCATGTTAATGTAATGGTTCCTACTTCGATGTACTATATAAACCATGCTAAGTTTTTCACTAAAATACTATAACAAATTGTAATATTCTCTTAAGTCTTTAAATCAGCATTTCCCAAACTGTGTTCCATGCAATAGGTGTTCCATGAAAAAATTTTGATGCTAGCGATATTTTTCCTTCTAAAATATTAAATGTGTATAAAAATACTAACATATTTGAATACTATTTAGATTGTAGGTATACTAATGTTTATATTGCATCCATAATAGTATAATTATTATGTGACTCATGCCAAAAAAATCAGCTGATTTGGATTGTTTTGGCATGAGTCATGTTCTGAGAAATCTCTTGGTGCTGCCTGCCCCTGATATGAGGATCCAGCTTTCCAGCATCATCCTAATAAAAAGCAGATTTGTGATCAAAAGATCAAAACCACTTTTGCTATTAAAAATTCTCAACTGTTACTAAATTTTATTTTCCAGTAGTTTTCTGTAAAAATAACAAATTTATAAAGACACAATTTAAAAATATTTTTATATCTATTTTGTTTTACATTTTTTTCATGTGTTTTTTAAGCTTGAAGGAAGAACAGTCCTTTTTTGAGCAACATAGTTTTTTCAGTTCAAAAGTGTGACACTAGCTGTGCTGCTTTTAGCCGTTATATTGATGTTTTCCTTAGGTTTTGTACTTAGGATGATTAGAAACCCTATAATTATCAGAAGCACATTAGTTGTTCACATGACTTTCTCCTGTTGTTTTTTGTACTTTGTAAAATAAGACATCTAAAAAATCAACTTTTGAGCAGTATGTGCGACAATTGGTATGAAACCCTCCCTCACCCTGCCAACCATCATGTATGTGTTCCTTCAATATGTTCCGAGCCCAAAAGAGTTCCCTGGCCAAATTAATTTGGGAAATGCTTCTTAAAATTGAAAACAGTTAATTTTATTAGCAAAAGTTCAGTTAATGAAGTTGACTATTAAATCATTGCTAAGTTCCAAGATATTAGCATGACTCTTCTATTTGAATCCTGTTTCAGTTTTGGAAGTCAAATCCAAGTATTTTGGCTGTACAGAGATCAGCAATGCTCAGGAAGCAGCAACAGCAGCAGCAGAAGAAAGTAGCTTCGTCAAACAGTGGTTCAGAGGAGGTGAACATCTTTTTTTTTGAATTAGTATTTTAAACTTACTCCTTGCTCATTCTCTGTGTGTATGTGAAAGTTTATTCGAAACCAATAGATATTGTGTTCATATATCTCAACAGAGAATGTGGCTCATCTCTAGAAATGTTGATTTATTTGGGTAGGTGATACAGAAATTGTCCTTCTTAGAAAGCCCTTTAACCAGATGCTGTCAAACTATGAGCTATATTCTCATAGGTCACTTATTACTGCTCTCCTCTGTGTTTAACTTCTAAATTACTTAAAAGTATAAAGATAATTTCCAAATATTACTTTTCTATGTAAGCAATTGAAGTGGTTTCTAAAAGTGTCGTGTAGTAGTGAATGGGAAGACCTCCATGACATTCCTTGTGAAGATGTGGTTCACACAACTTGATAAAAGTTTAAGAACTCTTATCTCACACATTCAATCTTTTCCACAGAATCACTTTCATTTTCTTCTTGTAATGATTTTAGAACTTTTCAAATACAAAATAAAAGATTTTAAAGTCTGAGCAGTTGATCTTAGTTGAGTCTAGAATGCAAATGTATGTTTAAAGGGAATACTACTGAGGTTGAGAGCGTGAAAGCTAGCTGGTAAGCAAAGTCTGAAGAGTAAAGACCCCTGTCTTCCAAAGAATAATTAAATATTATGGTCAAAAGTATCTTCTCTCATAATTTCTACATATTCTTCTCTTACTCTGGATTGCTCTTTTTTATGATAGAACTAAACAGTTTAAAAGGAAAGCTATGTTAAACGTAAGTAAATATTTTCTGTGTTTACATAAGAAAATCTTAACTTCCAGTTATTTCTGAGTGCTTTTTCCTAAAGGTTTCTTTTCAGAATGAAATTTTTCTAGAACTTTTCTCTGCCTGAGTGAGAATTATGGAAGGAAAGTCTGAGTTGATATGGTTCATCTATTTTTTGGAGAGTAAAGTCAGTGAGGAATCAGGTGTATTTTTCTTTGAGTGCTTTCAAATACTGATTTTTGTTCTAGATGTGCATGCACCCACATGTGCAATTTCTGCAGACTTTTGCCTTTGCGTTAGTAGTGGCACTGCCTAAGGTTCTGTGCTTGTGCGTCAACGACCTGGCGGCTTCTCATTTCCTTCTTACTGCCTATGCTGGTTACTTGGAAGGCCTTTCCTTGTATAGCAAGGATTCGTGCTTTTCGTCTTACTGACTTGGAGCCTTAGGGCCTTGTAATTAGTTTGTTTATAGTAGTTAGTTTTAAGTAGTTACTTAGCTGTTAGAAACCCAGCTGGAACTTTGCTCCAGGTGGGATATGCCCCAGACTCCTGGGTTTAAGTCTTGCATAGAGTGCAACAGGCCTGTGCCTGTAAGTGACCCCCATGGTAGCCAACTAAAGCGACTGGGGGACTCATGCCTCAGAGCCAAGTGCTGTATTTGTAAAAGCTTTTGACCCTGCACAAAGAAGGGGTAGGCTGTTAGGTTACAGGCTCTCTTTGTGGAGTCTACCCTTGATTCAGCTTCTGTGCCATCTCATCAGGGCTCATCAGTTACCTCAGTCTCAGTGCACCCTCAGCATTTGCCTCTGCTGGCACCATTCTCCATCACTGGTGCCCAAAAAGAAGGCTAGGAAGCACCAGCAAGAAGAGCCATGGACAGTTGAGCAAAGAGAATTGTTTTGGGCTGCCCAGCCACTGCAGAACTGTGTGTGTGATTCCCTTAGTACAGGGGTCAGCAACCAGAATAACAAGAAGAGCCATTTTTTCCAGTTCAGTAGAACCTTAATTCAAGAGCTGCAATGCATCTGAATACAAGATAGTCGTTAATAAATAATGTCAGACCATACCTTTTCTAACCCCTGTTTTAAGAACAATGCACACACATTGATTTGTAATGTGTCACATGTTTACTTTGGGACATTCACAAATAGTTGTACATAGTCTATTTCCCCCACACTTTACGTGTGTGTGTGTGTGTGTACCACTGTTGCTGACTTTGATTTCTGAACCTTCTCTCTCCCTTTCTGGAGGATGCAAGGGAGAGTTATCCAATGTTTTGCAATCATAGCATTTGCTGTTTAGGTGAGTTGTTCATTTTTGGTCTTTAGATGTTCACTGTTTATTGAAAATAATCATGAGGATTTTTTTTTAAACTTTAACTTGGCAACCCGGAACCACAGAAGTCTTTAAAAAGCTGCATGCGGCTCTGGAGCCACAGGTTGTAGACCCTGCCTTATACCTTGAAAGATCAGTCCTGGACTTCAGGAGTGGCATGAGACCTGAGCTCCCAGAAGCACTGATACCTTCACAGGCTCCCCTGGTGCCAAGAGATCAAAGGCTTCTGCCTGTGCTGTCAATGCATTGTACAGCTCAGGAGCTGGAAAAGACACTCCATAGGAGCTGTCTATTCTCTAAGACCCCTCACAGGGCAGTGGAGTTCCATGGATCTTCCAAGCTGAAGCCGTGCTCTGCACCTCAGATTGTTGGAATTGCAATCCAGATCCTGTCAGGTTTTCCCTTGATCACTGACACTGCAATCATGGATCACCTAGAGGGAGATGCTGATCTCTGTACTGCCAGCACTGTTCGCCCTCCAGCTGATTGTCCTCTCAATAAAGGCCTGCCTTGTGGGAACTCTTCCCATTGTGCCTCCAGTCCACCGGGCACTGATTCCGAAGCTCTGATGATGTTTAAGTGGTGGTTGAAATATGTTTGCTTCAAGGCCCTACGCTGACCCTGGTATCAGATGGTTTGGGCCTGCCCTGGGGAGTCCATTTAGGTGAGCTCACCATTCAAGGCTGCTGGCTGCAGGACATTCTGGCCTTTTGCATCAATGTCAGGGAGCTAAGGGGGTTCATGTGGCCTGCAAGACAGGGTGGGGCCAGTCTGTCAGCCCTTTACCAAGAAGCTGTCCACCTTTTGTGACTGCTGTGTGGGACATGGCATTCGTCTGGTGGCCATGTGTCTGCCCAGGACCATAAACATGCTTACACATCGCTTCTTCAGGACCTTCTTGTCTCCCTACAATGGGTCGCTTCATTAAAGGCAGTAAGTATGATGTTTGGGACGTGGAGAACTTCCATCATGGATTGTGCTTGCTTCCCGTCAGAGCAGGAAATGCTACATATTCTGTTCACTCGGGGGCCTGGACAGGGATTACCTATCAGAGGCTTCCCTGCTCCTATGCTCTGGTGCCATGATGTAGGTCTTTTCAACCATGCCATTGATCCACAGAGTCCTTATGAAAACCAAATAAAATTGGGCAAAGGTTATCCTGATATTCCCACACAAGTGACTTTGGCAGCTTTGTTCAGCACTCTTCTGGACTTTTTGGTAGATGGTCTAGCCAGAGTGGGAGCCATAATGGGTCTATTGTCCCAGGGCCTAAGCAGACTCCTGTACCCAAATCTGGAGGCATTACACTTGTCAGCATGGTTACTGAATGTTTGACTGCAGAAGGGTGAACGACTGGGTGAAACACATCTTTCTTGATCGCAGAAAGTACTCCACCTGGGTGTCTTACCTAGCAAAGTAAAAAAGGTTTACACTCTGAGCTTCAAAGCGATGCACCCAAGATGAGGAGGCCTCACTGCTGGTTATTCTGTATTATCTTCTTCAAATCAGCTTCAGGCCTTGTCCATGTCCACCTGGCCTCTATTTTGTTTTTCCAACCTTCATTCCAAGGCAATTTGATCTTTACTTACGATATCACAACATGGTTCTTGAAGGGTCTGGAGCATCTTTACCCTCGTGTGGAATCCTGCCTCTCCCTGGGATTTAAATCTCATGCTGTCAAGGCTTATAGGGCTCCCTTTGAACCTCTAGTTTTCTTCAGTCTTGAAAGCTTTTGATCTAGGTGGCAGTTCTGTGCACCTTCAGGTGTCTGAGATAAGGGTGCTTGCAGTAGAACTGCCCTATACAATGTTCAACAAAGATAAAGTCCAGTTGTGGCAGCACCTGGCGTTCTTGCCCGAGGTAATTTCTCAGTTTCATGCCAAGCAGGAAATATTTTTATGGGTCTTTCTGATGCACAGTAAATCTGAGCATCAGGAAGATGTTGGTCTCCTACATTGACAGGACAAGGCTGTTATGCAAGTCAGCACAGGAGTTAGTTATGGTGATGGACTGAAATGTTGCCCAGTGTCCTCTCAAATAATTTAGTCCTCTATTACAGCCTCCATCCAATAATGCTATGAGGTGGTGAATGTGCCTTTGCTGGCGATAAGCAGGACACATTTAACTAGAGTGCAGGTGTCATCAGTGGCCTTCTTGGCTCAGATACAAGTCCAAGAGATTGATAGAGCTGCTCTCTGGTCATTTGTCTACATATTAAAGGTCTATTAGGTGCTTACATAACAATGCTGGGATGATGCTGACTTCAGAAGGGCAGTGCTTCAGCTGCAAGACTAAAACATCTGAGCCCACATCCATTAGCACTGCTTGAGTTATCTAGACTGGAATTGACGTGAGCAAGCACTTGAAGAAGGGAAAACAGCTGTGTTTCATAACTAGTCAAGATGTGTTGCTCAAGTCCACCTGCCCTCCTGCTTTTCTGTCACAGTTGCTGGCAAGAAGAACAGAGGAGATAGGGTTGCCACATCTGGATATAATGGTGCAAAAGCACAACACTCGAGGGTGTCCTTGCCGACCTTATTCATAGTGCTAAGACAAAAGATATCCAGTGACTGTACATGCATACATCTAGAATGGAATGGATATGAGCAACATGTAATGAAGTACAGTTATGAAAGGAAGGCTATTTTTTTTCCCTTGCCGTTCTTTAAAAAAAAATGTTTTAGGGCCTGAGTGTGTAAAAAGGTGACATTTAGTACAGGGCTCATCTTTAAACTACAGAGGAGTTCAGTCTCCTGGTTGAAGTTCATTTTAACTAACTTACGAGAGTATTAAAAATACACTTCATGTAGGAAGAGTAGCTTTTAGAAGGATAAGCTAGTAGAGCCCTGCAGGTGGGCAAGCAATTCTGGCAAATTTTTGAACACTAACATTTGCAAACTCTCCTCATCATGCGTTGTGTACTGAAAAAAAGGGGAATCAAATATGAAAAATAAGTTTATATCAGTTCAAGAGTGGAAGCCAGATTGCTAACTGTTGCACTGCTTTTTTAATTTAATATTTGATAACAAATTCTATATCTTCTTTGCTTTGTTGGCAGGATTCCTCTAGTAGTGAAGACACTGTGGATGAATCATCCAGTGAGAACAAAAGGAAAAAACATAAAGAGTAAGATATTTTGCATATAAGAATGCTATATAAAATTTTTTCATTCATGCTCATGCATGTGTGTGTTTAAGTTAGGCTTCAGGTTGATTTTTGGATTTGATTTGGTCACTTAATTTTTACTAAATGTTGGAATATATAGTTCTACATGTAAAACAGGACTTCAGAGTCTCCTATTACTAAAATACCTTCCATCAGGTAAACTCATATTGGTCTTGTCTATTCAAAAGCACCTCCAGCAATGCTTTGTAAAATCTACAGTAGAACATAGTAGTTGTAACACACTTTTACGGCTGAATATCCTATCCTGAACGTTATATATGGCTGGGGTACTTGGGATGAGGTTATTGAGGTCATTTTTATCTCCAGGTCTCTAGTTAGAATTAAAGCATTAATAACAGAGTTGTTACAATATGATGCCTTTTTGAAATCTGAAGGGCGAAAACTGCCATGTTTCACACTAATTGGCAGTCTTATTGATCTCAGTACAGCAACTAAGGATTGAATAGCCTGTAGAAAATAAAACTGTCCTCTCATCTTGAAAAGCATCCCTTCACTGGTCAGATTTGAGGAAGATTAGAGGTGCAGTGTAGGGAAGCACTACCATTTTCTGCGTGTTACATTTTCTGTGTAAAATAATCCACTTCAATCTCTAGGAATAGCCGTCTGTTTTTTTGTTTGTTGGTTTGGTTTGGTTTGGTTTTTCAGGAACTCATAAAATTTTAAAATTATGTATTTTTTTATATTTAGTTCTTTTTGGTTGTGATTGACAAAAGTTATTTCTATGCTCCTTAGTTTAAGAATTCACAGAAATTTTAGACTATGGAAAATATAAAACTGATGTTGAATTTTGTATATCTAGTTATCTAATATAAACAGTGATTTTATTTTAAGAATGTTTTAACAACTGCATTTTTTTTGTAATTATCTTACAAAATATTTGGCGACATCTGTCTGCTTTTCTCAAAACAGTATATTGAGCCATGAAGGACACATTTCCATAGTTCTTGCCTATTTGTCCAAATAGACACTTGCCAGCCTACAAACAGTTATCCGTGAAACAAATATCCATGAAAGAAACCCTGATTATAGTAAGCTCGTGTAACACTAGAGCATTAAAAGTGCATGTAGCTCCTAAACAGTTAATCATTTACTGAAACAGTGAACATTGAACATATAGGCCACATCTACATGGGAAGCCTCTGACAGAGAACCCCTGGTAGTACTCCATTGGCAGATTGCAGCTACACATGCAAGTGGCTCAGAACAGCGATCCCCTCACTTGGCAGAAAGCGGCCACTTGCGTCAGCCCCTCTGTTGTCAGAACCAGCCCGTAACCCAGAAGGCAGGTGCAAATGGAGGAAAAGCCTTTCCTGGAGCGCCAGCCCTGCACACCTTTAAAGGGCCCTCCCCGATCTACGCTTGCTGCCAGTGCTGAGGCTTGCCTACTTCCTTGACGGAAAGCAAAGCTGCTTCAGGGCTCCACATGGTGCCACAGGGCCTGAGCCGTTCTCGCTCCCTTGGGCGCCCAGGCGGGTTTGGTGGTACCCCACTAGCACCAGTTGGTGGAGCTACCTGTTCATGGTGCATTGGGGGGGGGGGACCAGCAGTGGACCCAGAATTTTAGGTCACGCAAGGAAACCTTCCTCAAATTGTGCAACCGGCTGGCCCCTGCCCTACTGTGACAGGGCACCAACATGCGGCCCACCATCCCCATTGAGAAGCAGGTTGCCATTTCTCTGTGGAAGCTGGCCACCCCCAACAGCTACCACTCTGTGGGCCACCAATTTGGTGTTGGCAGGTCCACCATCAGGACCATACTGATGCAAGTAAGGTATCCTCGGGCTGCAGGACCTACATGAGGGGACAGGGGGTGATGGGAGAGGAGAAATTGGGCAGAGGAGGGAGGGGAAAGGAACGTACGTAGACTGGAAAGGCAAGAGGAGAAAGGGGGCTGAGGGAGTAGGACAATGGATGTGGGGCTTTCGTGAGCCCAGGGCTGCTATCCCCCTGGGATCCTCACTGGCAAGTGGTGTGGGCCATCAATTCTATTCTGCTGTGGAGACTTTTCCAGATCAATGCCAAGGATGCCCTCAGGACAGGCTTTGAATGACTCATCTTCCCCAGCTATTTTTGGGCCCTGGAGGGGACCCATATTCCCATTCAGACCCTGGAACTCAGCACCGACCAATACCTAAATAGGAAGGGCTACCACTCTGTGGTCGTGCAGGTCCTGGTGGACCACCAGGGTCAATTCCTCAATGCCTATGTTGGGTGTTTGGGCTGGGAGCCACAAAACAAGGGTCTTCCAGAACTCCAGCCAGTCCTGAGCATGGAGGCAGGCACCTGCATCCCCCCACTGAGAGCTGGCCATTGGGACACACGCATGCCCCTGTGCATTGCTGGCGATGCAGCCTATCTACTCCTCCCATGGCTGATGAGGCCCTACACCAGGCACTACGCCCTCTGGACCCCACCCAGGAGCAATTCAATGCCTGGCTGACATGGGCATGGAACCCTGCAGAGCTCACCTTCAGACATCTAAAGGGGAGGATCTGGTGCCTCTTGAGTTGGCTGGACATGGGGGATGTGGGGCAGAATGTCTCCCATGGGTGGGGGCCAGAGGGTGGTGGCGCCTGTGAACAGTGATGGGCTGTGCCCAGCCACCAGGTGCACATGGAAGAGGTGGACATCTGGGAGGCTCAGAGGTGGGGAGATGGGAGAATGCCAGGACTCCTCCCCCCCACCGGCCTGGGTGCACATGCCTCATGGGGGACTCACCAGATGGTCCCACAAACAAATCCAGGGATACCCGTGCAGACACTGTTGTACTGGAGGGGCCAGAAGACAGGGTGAATACCCAGGGTCAGAGGGTGGGTCCTTGTGGGCTTTGGCGAGGTCCTGAGTCCAAGCTGAGTGACTTGCTTGGGGGGGACCTCCTTACCAGTGTCCAGGATCTTCTGGCTCAGACCCCCAGCATTCAGTGCAGAGCCTGGTAGTGGGGAAAAAGAGGGCTCACCAGCGGCCCTGGGCATCCCTGGCCCACATGTAGTCCTGGTGGAGCTCCTTTACTTTTGCATGCACCTGTTCAGGGGTGCGTGTAGGGTGGCCGTGCTGTGCCAAAGCTCTGGCTCTGCGGGTGTAGTCAGGAGCACTTGACACTGGGGTCCAGTACTAGCGGCTCATCTGCCCAAATGGCCAGCAGGTCTCAGACCTCTGGGCTGGACCTGGATGGGAACCACTTGTGGGTCGCCCAAGCAGGGTCCTGGGATACCTTGTGGGTGTTGTGGGGCGGGGGCCAGGATGATCCCAGGCAGCCTCAGCCATCTTTTAGTGTCTGGGGAGTGGCTGCTGGGATGTGTCCCTGGGCACATGCTGCCAGCATGCGGCCATACCACTAGCTTCTTACACAGGGCTTCCTAGAGCCCTATTCCTTTAAGCACCAGTGGAAGCAGTAACTAGAGAGAGTGCTTGCTTTGGAGGTGGTGTCTCCTGGCTCGAGCTGCTAACCACCAAAGAGGACCCACTCTGTCGACAGAACTGTCTATGTGGGCATTCTGTCGAAAAACACTGACGACAGAGGTGCTATACCTAACTGGGGAGAGGTATAGCTCTGCTGTCTGAACAGCTGCGCTTTGTTGACAAACTCTTGACAGAGCCCTTTAACCATGTAGACGCTCTGTGGGTTTTGTCGACAAAAGCCCTGTCTTTTGTCGAAAGAAGTCACTTGTGTGGACATGGCCTTTGTTGTTTCTGTTAGAGGTAAAGTGAAGGAAAGCGGTTTTAGCCTCATCCTATTACATTCTGATTTAATGATGGCTTAATGAGAAGGCACCTGACTTTTTTTCAGAAATTGGGTGATATTTCATGCTTCCAGATGTAGGGCAAGTGTCCATGTTTATGACAGAGGATCGTTTTTGTAGCATTTTCCGTTCTTAGTAATTTTTTTGTCTTTTTAATAACACTAAAGAGTTAACTGCCTTTGCTTATTTCTGTTGAGATTATTCCATTTTCCAGTGTTCGTGTGTATGGATTTCACTGTAATGCTCAACATTGTAATCTTCACATTTCTGTCTTTCAATATGTGCAGTGAAGACTGGCAGATGTCTGGATCAGGATCTGTGTCTGGGACTGGTTCAGATTCTGAATCAGAGGAGGATAGAGAGAAAAGCAGTTGTGAAGAGAGTGAATCTGACTACGAACCAAAAAATAAAGTGAAAAGCAGGAAACCTCCAAGCAGGTAAGAAATATGGAATTTAAGATATACTTTATGGTAAGATTTCTGATGTGAATATGAATGTCCTCTCTCTAAGCTCAAATTGAAGTGTAACTCTTCGTTAGAGTTCTGCATCTCAAGAATGGAAATTTGTTTTTTTCATGTTACAGAAGGTGTTATCACAGCAGTGAGTCATAGTAATGTTTTTCCTTACATTATCTAATGGAATGCAGTATAGTTGAATTGAGCAATCATTGTGAAATATTAATACTCTGAAAGAAGAGGCAGAACATTTGTGAGTATTTCTCTATTGAGCACATCTTTGTTTTGTCAATTGTTTTTTTAGAATTAAACCAAAAAGTGGGAAGAAAAGTATAGGACCGAAAAAGAGGCAACTTGATTCATCTGATGATGATGATGATGATGATTATGATAAAAGAGGGTCTCGTCGCCAGGCAACAGTCAACATTAGTTACAAAGAAGCTGAAGAAACAAAAACAGATTCAGATGACTTACTGGAAGTCTGTGGAGAGGATGTACCACAACCTGAAGAAGATGAATTTGAAACGATAGAAAAGTTTATGGATAGTCGTGTTGGGCGAAAAGGAGGTATTTTTTACCTAGATTCTGAAAATCTTACATTGAATCCAAGAGCAGACTTTGTGTATGTTGCTGCTGAATCTGAAGTTTGCTTTAAAAATCAGTTTTTAGCATTATAAATGCAAAGGTAAAGTTCTACATTAGAATTTAGAGTAAACAAAATGAGTATTCTTGCCGACACATGCATACTTGCAAACACATTGGATGTTAGCTCCAAAATGTGACAGTGCTTTATGTATCCACCTTAATGGCTGAATTGCTTAATAGTTTGGGATGGGATGTCGGGGGAAATGGAGAAGGATGTAGGAATGAAAACTTCAGTGGTGGGAATTGAGAGTTGCTTCCAGGACTGGATTAACTTTTCTGAGGACGCAGGACTATTAGCTTTTGTGGATGCCCCTTAGGCTCCAGGTTGGTCTCAAAAATGAGTTCGGTATATGGGAGAGGGCTGCAGGTTGAGGCAGGAGAGTGGGTGCAGGAGGGGGTGAGGGCTCTGACTGAGTGCGGGCTCTGGGCTGGGACTGGAGCCCGGGGGGGTTGAGCGCAGGAGGGGGCTCAGGTACAGGACCTGGGAGGGATGTGGGGTCCCAGAGGGAGTTAGGGTGCAAGATCAGGGCTGGGGTTAAGGGATTCGGGAGCAGGTGCTTAACTGTGGTAGCTCCCTGTGAAGCAGGGGAGGCGGGAGGCTCCACATAGCCTGTGTGCCGCATACTGGCCTGTAGGCACTGCCCTACACTGATTCCATTGGCTACGATCCCTGGCCAATGGGAGCTGCAGAGGGGATAGAGCTTCCTGGTACTTACGGCGAACTGTTCCAGCCCAGGCTTGCAGGGGTGGGAAGGAGGAAGAAGAATGGCAGCTTGCAGAGCTGGCTCTCCTCCCACCAGGGAAGGCTGGCCTGGTAAAAGTAGGGGTTTTAGTGGCTGCATCCCAGAGCCCTGAGCTGAGGTGGCCCTCTCCGTAGCCTGTGGCTTGGGCTGCCACCTCTAAAGCCCTTCTGAATCTATCTCTGATTTTTCCAGGGAAAGAAATACAGGTGTTTTCTTCACTAAGAAAAAATATACCTTTTGTGTGTGTTAATGGTCAAGGAACACACTTAACTTAGCATGTGCACACCATTCTTTGTAGTGTAGATATGACCATAGAGAGGGTAGAAGAGAGGTTGAGGAGGGAAAGGTACAAAAAATGATGGTCATAGATGTGAGCATACTTCACCACTAAGTGATGCTGAATGTGTCGATAAGATGGTGGATTAATAATAACAACAAAATCTTCAATAGAAATTTAGGTAAAGACATGTAAATACATATTTTCAGATTTATATTTGTGCAGACTTTCCTTTATTGATAAGAATTACATGTGGATTATGAGGGTAGTACGTGGAATTCAATATTTGTGCCTTGTCCCACTGACAAAAACTGTAATTTGGCTCTATGACAAATTTCTGATAATACTATTTTAAATTCCTGTTACTCCTGAACTTTGAAAGAACACAACACAAAATCTAATTTAGTTAAACTAACAAAAAAAATTAAAAGTAGTTTCAGGTCTTAAATGTGTCCCCGAATCCCATCGTCAGTGTTTGTTATTGTTAAACTTTTTTGAAACTTTCTTCTCTCTTGTTGGTATGTGGAAAACTGCCAAATAGACTAGACAGATGAAACAGTGACACACAGCATGACATGTGAAGAGTATACAAGTGGACTTCTCTGTTATGTGGATTTGGTGTTACATGTAAAAATGCCCTTTACGCAAGCCTTGTAGAATACGTTGTGGGGATGTTTCCATGGTCAAGTAATGGAGAGAATGATAGGACAGGCACTGAGAAAGCAGTTTAAGGTGTAACTAGTTCAGTGTCATGCAAATAAACTCCAGAAAATCTTCACTGAGGCCGTGGCCACGCTAGCCCCTCCTTTCTGAAGGGCTATGGTAATGTGACACTTTGGAATATGCTCTTGAGGCACTGCTGTGAATATGCAACCCCTCATTAGCGTAAGTAATGAGGGGTCCTGTGGCACCTTATAGACTAACAGAAATGTATGAGCATAAGCTTTCGTGGGCAAAGACCCGTGGGTCTTTGCCCACGAAAGCTTATGCTCATACATTTCTGTTAGTCTATAAGGTGCCACAGGACCCCTCATTACTTTTGCAGATCCAGACTAACACGACTACCCCTCTGATGCTCATTAGCATAATGGCAACTGTATGCGCTTTGAAACTGCCAGTTTCCAAACACATGCTGCCCATGCAGCTGGGAGCCTTTCAAAACAGCCTGAAGGGGTTTAGAAATCAAGGAGGTAGTTTTGAAAGGCCCCCAGCTACATGGGCAGTGTGTGTTTTGAAACCATCAGTTTCGAAGCATATGTGGCCGCCATTGTGCTAATGAGGTGCTGCATATTCATTGCAGCACCATATTAGCATATTCCAAAGTGCGGCATTACCATAGCCCTTCCGAAAGGAGGAGCTAGTGTGGCTACAACCTGTGTGTACAACTAAGCAGCTTCCTATAATTTAATCTCTGTTCAGTAGAGAGCAGAAAGTTGACTAAACATGATTCTTAATCAGCGACCAGTTCGAAGATATTGGTGGTAGTAGGACTATCATGCCACCAATTTCTGACCACACTGAAAATATGCTGGTAGAAATTCATATGATGAAGGACTACCACATGGTTTGCATTTCTCAAAGCAAGTTTTATGCAAATGGATGTGATCAAATGCAAATATGTACACATGTCCCATGCTGGCTTATACAGCCCATACCGAAACCCACGTCACTACATCTTTGCTGTACCTTTTAATCCTTGTTTGCTGGATTAGAGCTAGCATGGGTGTTCTTATCTGAGTTTCAATCACATGTTTAATTGTATTGTAACTGTATGGTGAGAAGTCAGGATAGACGAGTAGCCACTGGTAGAATTCCACCTTGTCAGCTCTTTCTTCGTCGCCAGAATATCTAGGAATGTGTTTTGGCTGAAATGTTGGTAGCTTGTAACAGGTGGTTTATTTTGATTACTCCCTCTTGCAACTGATGCCCTGTTTTAAAAAAAAACAAAAACAAAAACTCTTTGAATGTTGGAACTGATGGTCTTCGACATATTGCATGGCAAAGTTGTCTGTTCTCTTCTGTCAGTTTATTTTAGATACTTGTAAAGTGGCTGTCTGCCCTTTCTTTCATCCATTCTCTTTCTTTCACATTGGTTAATTCAGATGCTCAGTTTTATTGTTTAAATTCTTAGTAAATAAAGTCTTTGAAACTTTTGACAGGCATGTACTTTTACAGCAGAATTATGTAATTAATACTAAGTGGGATAGAACAATAGAAGTAGTTGGCCATGTGTTGATAAATGCTCATATTATGAAAAATTACCAATTGAACTATATTAATATTGCATTCATTGTTCAGTGATTCACTGGTACGTCTACTCTATTAACATTTATGTTGTGATTTTTCTCTCAGCCACTGGTGCTACAACCACCATCTATGCTGTTGAGGCAGATGGTGATCCAAATGCAGGGTTCGATAAATCAAAGGAGCCAGGAGAAATACAGTATCTGATTAAATGGAAAGGTTGGTCCCATATCCATAACACGTGGGAGACTGAAGAAACCTTGAAACAGCAGAATGTTAAAGGAATGAAGAAACTGGACAACTATAAGAAAAAGGATCAGGAAACAAAACGTTGGTGAGTGTTATCTATAGCCATCTTTCATAACACAATTTTTTTAACCAGCATGTGGTATGGAATTGATCTCCATATGAGAAAATATTTTCAGCAAGAAGATAACACATTGATCTTTTTATTGTTAAAATCTGGACATTTTAAAGTCCTGCAGGAGGTACAGCATCCTGAACTTCATTCTGTTGAGTGAATGATGATGTGCAGTATCTTGCAGAATATGCCTTTAATGAATAGCTAAGCCTTCTTGGAAATTATTTTTAAATGTTTATAATACACATTTCATAAACAATGGCAGACTATTTGTTTTTGTTGATTATTATATTTTAAGCAAAACTGTTTAATACATTCTCCATATAAATCCTTTGTTCTTAGAGGTTTACCTGAATTGTATTCACTTTGTTAGGCATTCTAGTTCTTCTGTCTCTCTGTTTCTGCCCATTGTGTGAATCAATATGCATACTCTACCAGCGATGTTAGAAATCCTGAATGATGTGGTTGGAAAAAATCTCTACCTTCCTCTGTCCTCTTTTGATACTGTTGTTTTATATTACAATAATTATTTTTATCAGGAATAGCTGCCACTGGTATTGTCTCCTCAGCTGCTTGGCAGGAGGCCATCTAATTTAGATACAAAATTTTTGTAGCAGATGTTTTTTCTCCACTGAGGTGCTCTTAGACCCATTCTCAAAGAAGCTTTCCCTGCAACTTTCCTCTGGCGCTTATATTGGAAGCTTTAGGACTGTCAAATAGTCTTAATTTTAGAACGAAACAGTGTGATGATTATTTACATAATTTCCATTCCAGGCTGAAAAATGCTTCTCCGGAAGATGTGGAATATTATAATTGCCAGCAAGAACTTACAGATGACCTACATAAACAATATCAAATAGTGGAGCGAATAATTGGTAAGTGGCAAATTGGAGATTGGAAATAATAGTAGGCATAATATACTGCAATTGGTTTTTAATTTTTATGGACTCTTAAAATGTAGGACTTTTTGAGATCTCAGTACGTCCTATGGTCCACCCCCCTGTGCTGTAACAGGACCAAGTTAACCTCAACCATCCCAGGTGTTTGTCCAACCTGTATGATAGAGATTCCCCAGCCCCTCCTGGAATCATATTCCAGAGCTTAATTACCTTTGTAGTTGGTATGTTTTTTCCTGTTGTTTACCCTAAATCCTCCTTGCTACAGATTAAGCCCATTACTCTATATCTTATCTTGAGCCGAGTTAGACAACAACTAATCACTGTTCTTTTTATAGCCACTTGTGACCTATTTGAAGGCTTACCAGGTCTCTGCTCAGTGTTTTCTTTTTTCAAGACTGAGTAAGCCCAGTTTTTTGACCTTTCTTCCTGAGGTCAAGTTTTCTAAACCGCTTGTTTTTTTTGTTGCTCTCCTCTTTACTCTCTCCAATGTGTCCACTTCTTTTCTTAAGTGTGGAGCCCAGAATTGGAAAAGTACTCAAGCTGAGGACTTGCCAAATAGACTGGGATAATTATCTCCCATGTTGTGTGTATGACACTCCATATGAAAACATCGCAGAATATTAGCCTTTTTTGCAGTTGCCTTGTAGTTTTGACTTATATTCAATTTCTGATCCATTAACCCCTCCCAGATCTTTGTCAGTAGTAGTAACTTTTAGCCAGTTATCCCCCATTTTGTAGTCATGCATTTGATTTTTAATTCCTAAGTGAGGTATGTTGCACTTGTCTTATTGAATTTCATCTTCTCGAATTCACACCAGTTCTCCATGTTTTATATTAACGTATAATACGTTTATTAGAGTCCATTGTTGTACTTTCAAACTAAAATAATATGCATATATATTAGGAAAAAGGTTACTTTTTGGTTCTTATATTCTGAGAACTCCACTTGCGTGTGCCACAGAAATTAAATAAATGTCTCATTAAAATCAAAATTATTGCTGAAGTATCTCAAATGTATTTGACAGCTCATTCAAATCAAAAGTCAGCAGCAGGTTATCCAGACTACTATTGCAAGTGGCAGGGTCTCCCTTACTCGGAGTGCAGCTGGGAAGATGGTGCTCTCATTGCCAAAAAATTTCAGTCATGCATTGATGAGTATTTTAGCAGAAATCAGTCCAAAACTACTCCTTTTAAGGACTGCAAGGTGAGTGATATTTAAGATATTTTTCATCCACATCTGGGAATTGGGACAATAAAAATATTTATAACTAATTGTATTGTTTCCAGGATTAGGGATAGAATGTAGTTTTTCAGAATACAGGATGAATTATCAAAATTGGTTAGGTTACTAATGGCTGTTGAGGCACGTAACGTCAGTCCGTGTCTTACTGGATTTTAGTAGAAAAATGTCCCCATTGTAATTATTTTCATTCAAAAGTGGAATTATGTTAACTTTTAGAAGTTAAACTAATTATGTATATAAACGTAAATTCAGTTACTTTCCATCCTCTCCTGCAACTTCAGTAAATTGTATTTAGAATCTGAAACATTTTAGTACTAGGGCTAATGTTCAATGTCACTTCGATAGGTTTTAAAACAGAGGCCAAGATTTGTTGCACTGAAGAAGCAACCATCCTATATTGGTGGGCATGAGGGTTTAGAACTAAGAGACTATCAGTTAAATGGACTGAACTGGCTCGCTCATTCCTGGTGCAAGTAAGTACATTCTGAAAGTTTGGTCCTTCTCTGTTACTTGTAAATGGTAGAAATTCATAAAACTGTAGCAGAATGGTTCTATTTTTGCCACTGGAGTAGTAAATTAAAAGTAGAGAATTCAGAAAGATTGCTTTTACCTGCAAATATATAAATTTGGCACATAGTTCATTTGTACAAGCAAGACTTTTACGGTTTTCCTTTTTCCTCCTGGTGCTTGTAGGTGAAATAGAAAATAAACAGAAGTATCCTCAAATAGAACAAATTAAGTTTGTTTTAAAATTCTTACCTGAGCTGTTCTGCAGCTTTTATATTGGGTTCCTTTTTACCATTTGATTAATGAGGAATTTTCAAATTGTGGCAGAGGCAGTAATTAAAATTCTTATTTGAATGATTGCATGTATTCATTCCCCTGTAAGTATCTGTATGACCTAGTGCTCATTTGTCTGAGAGCTTTTCCCTTAGTAGTACCTATCAGAGCACCATGAGTGCCCTCGGATGTCTTATGTACTATCTTCAAGGAAAAAAGGGCTGAGCTTCCCCCATGTTCCCTTCCCATCCTGACCCCCACCGATCCTTCCCACTGCTGCTGATGGTTGGCAGAGAGCCTTTTCCTTCTGCAGGTTTGTAGTCAGGCATGTTAATAGTATCTGTTGTAGTCCTGTATTGTTAGTATAGTTTAAAAGAGTAGTAAGTAAGTAAATTTAATTTAAAAAATGTGAGTGTGTATGGATCTGGCACAAGTGACAGAAGCAGGAACTCTGCTAAACAACCAGTGGGACCCCTAGGCAATCAAGATACAAAGGGAGCACTCAAAGTCTATCAAGTCATTGTGGAGAAACTAAGTGAATTCTTTGTTTCAGTCGTCCCAGCTGAGGATGTTAGAGAGATTCTCAGACCTGAGCTGTCCTTTGGAGGTGACAAATCTGAGGAATTGTTCAAAATTGAGGTGGTGTTAGAGGAAGTTTTGGAACTAATTGATAAACTTAACAGTAACAAGTCACTGGAACCAGATGGCATTCACCAAAGAGTTCTGAAAGAACTCAAATGTGAAATTGCGGAACTATTACCTGTGATTTGTAATCTGCTTTAAATCAGCTTGTGTACCCAATGACTGTAGGATAGCTAAGGTTAATGTCCATATTTTAAAAAAGCGCTCTAGAGGTGACCTTGGCAATTACAGACCAGTAAGTCTAACGTCAGTACTGGACAAATTAGTTGAAACCATATTAAAGAATAAAGTTGTCAGACATGTAGGAGAACATAATTTGGCAAAAGTCAGCATGATTTCTTTAAAAGGAAATCATGTCTTACTCATCTATTAGAATTCTTTGAAGAGGTCATCAAATTTGTGGACAAGGTGGGGAGTCTGGTAGATATGGTGTACCTACATTTCCAGAAGGCCATTGATAAGGTCCCTCACCAAAGGCTCTTATGTAAATTAAGTTGTCATGGGATAAGAGGGAAGATCCTTTCATGGACTGAGACCTGGTTAAAAGATATGAAACAAAGGCTAGGAATAAATGGTAAATTTTCAGAATGGAGAGGGGTAATTTAGTGTCATTCCCCAAGGGTCAGTCCTAGAACCAATACTATTCAACTTATTCAGAAATTAACTGGAGAAAGGGGTAAACTGTGAGGTGGTAAAGATTACAGGTGATAAACTGCTCAGGGTAGCTAAGACCAAAGCGGACTATGAAGAACTTCAAAAGACCTCACAAAACTGATTGATTGGGCAACAAAATGGCAAATGAAATTTAAAGTGGATAAATGTTAAGTAGTGCACATTGGAAAAAATCACTCCTACTATAATGCAGTACAAGGGGGACTAATTTAGTTATAGCTAGTCAGGAAAGAGGTCTTGGAGTCATTGTGTATAGCCATGCAGTGTGCAGTGGCAGTTAAAAAAGCAAACAGGATGTGAGGAATCATTAAAAAAGGGATAGAGAATAAGACAGCCCTTACATAAAACCATGGTATGTCCACATTTTGAATACTGCATGCAGATGTGGTCTCCTCATCTCAAAAAAGACACATTGACGTTAGAAAAAGTTCAGGAAAAGGGCAACTAAAATGAATAGGGGTTAGGAACGGGCCCGCAGGAAGAGAGATTAGAGACTAGGACGTCTCATTTTAGTAAAGAGGAGAATAATGGGGGGCGGGATATGATAGAGGTATATAAAATCATGAGCAGTGTAGAGAAAGTGTACAAGGAAAAAAGTTCTTTATTTTTTCCAAATAATAAGAACAAGGGGATGCCAAATGAAATTAATGGACAGCAGGTTTAAAATAAATGAACTCCTTGCCAGAGGAGGCTGTGAAGGCTAGGACTATAACAGGGTTTGAAAAAGAACTAGATAAATTCAAGGAGGTTAGGTTCATTAATGGCTATTAGCCGCCATGGGTAAGGAATCATGTCCTTAGGTTCTGTTTGTCAGGAGCTGGAGCTGGATGGCTGGAGAGAGATTGCGTGATTGTTACCTGTTCGGTTCACTCCCTCTGTGGCACCTAGCATTGGCTGCTGTCAGCAGACAGAATGCTGGGCTGGGTGGACCTTTGGTCTGACCCAGTATGGTCATTACGTTCTGGGTTTTAAGCCTTGCCATGCTTCTGGTAGGGCAGCACCTAATAGTGACCCTCATCCCTAAACGTTTGGGAATGCTCATTTGAGTAACAACCATTTTTTTCTGAATTGATAGTATAAAACCATTCATTTTTATTGCTGAATATACTGTTGTAAGCTTTTGTCTTAATAACCTGTGAGCTAATTCAATTTTTTCAGAGGATATACATTTGAAAAGTCTTGCATAACAATCTTGGAACTTCTGTTTATAAATCCATAAATGAATCAAATTTTAATCTTTGGTGCTTAGCAGTATGGTACTATATAAACATTTATATATTTCTTTCATTTTACAGAGGGAACAGTTGTATTCTTGCAGATGAAATGGGTCTGGGTAAAACAATACAAACTATTTCTTTTCTGAACTACCTGTTTCATGAACATCAGTTATATGGGCCTTTCCTGCTGGTAGTGCCACTTTCTACTTTGACTTCATGGCAAAGAGAAATTCAGACATGGGCTTCTCAAATGAATGCTGTGGTTTATTTAGGAGATATCAATAGCAGAAATATGGTAGGTATATGGGAATAGTGCTAAAAAGGGTTCTGTCAAACATTTGTCTAGTATTTATCTTTTATGTGTATGGTTAAAAATTAGAAAATGTATATTTGCCTGAAATACAATATTTAATATACAAATTTGAAAGCTTAGAGTTTGTATAAAATAATTCTTCATATATGCTCTTTTATTTCCTTCTTATGACAGGCTTATTACAATCAGGGAGATTGTTTAAAAGTCTACGGTTCCATTTACAGAGAAATTTTCTTTCATCTTGTGATCAAGAAAATCAAATTTAAAATTTTGTACAGAATCTAAACTAATATATTAATGTCTGATAAGATGCGCAGATTGTCCCATTCATATCAGTGGATTCTTACATAAATGTTATAGTTGACTATTTCATTGGTGGTCACAGCAGTAATATGAAGTCTGATGTTGTGGTGTTACTGAATTGTTGAGTTTGGAAGAGCAGTATTTTTCCCTCCTACAGTCTAGACTGTGAATAAAATGTTCTGAGTTGTGAATTTCTTTCAGAATGGAAGTTTTTTAAAAATAAAACCTTTAATTTTTCATGTTAGTGTCTTCATCTCCCAAAAATTCTTTAGCTTTAGGAGGCTTTAACAAGCTCGTATTTTACTAAACTAACAATGAAGTGGCCAAGTATTATATAACTACACACCTGCTTTAGAAAACAGATCGATGATGCACAATGAATTTATAATAATTTTAAAAATATTTTTCTAATACTAGAATAAGTTTGCATCATTTCAAGCTTGTTACTGAATGTTTACATCAGGAGTATAATTATTTGGTGGGCCAGAAATGATACTAAACCTTGTCTGGGTTCTTATTTTGGAATAAATGGATAATGTTTCTAAAGTGTTTTTGTTGTTCAAAGCTGTCATGTACTTCAAAATGGAAAAGCAATCAGCTTCCTCCTTCACATGCTACTTTTCCTTTATAGAGGAGCAAATTATCTTGGCTTTCCTTGATCATTTTATGACATTGCCCCTATACCTAACAAGTTATTTTGTTGGTGTTTGTCATGTATACGATTTTGCTTCTAACTCTAATTGTTTCCTAATGGTGATGTTTTCTTTTTTTTAAATTATTTACGTTTAAATGCTACTGGAGTATGAATGCTAATCATGTGTTAAGCGACTATCCTAACTTTTTATCTCAAATTTCTAACAAATTTACAATTTTTTTTATAGATAAGAACTCATGAATGGATGCATCCGCAGACCAAGCGGTTAAAATTTAATATTCTTTTGACAACTTATGAAATATTACTAAAGGATAAGGTAAGTCATAATTTTAAATTATTGTATTTTCCAATAATAGAGATTACCATTTATGCTGTATACCACAACAAACTGAGTTATACTTGCCATTGCTTTTATTTTGCTTCCTGGGAATGTGCATACTCTATTATATAGATATGATATTTTCTTTAGCAAGTGAGTGTTTGTTTGTTTTTCTTGAGATTTACGCGAGGTATTTAGATTTGTTTCTCCAAGCTATTATTAATGTTGTACAAAATTTGGTACTTTGAACCTTGAGGAGTGTCGTCAGACAGCCACAGGTATGGCGCAATGTTCTGTAATTCAGCTGCATTTTTTGGTGATCCGTGTGATGGTGTACAGTAGTGCAGTGCTTTCCTGTATTAATTTCACGACCCTTCAAATAACTGTGTGGACTTAAAAGTACTTAGAACTTCAGATCTGAACTTTTAAACAATAAATTGATTTAGTCCTTAATTAAAAATACAAGCATCACAACACCATGTCAGACCAATTATTTTGTGGTTAACTGATAGTTTTTTCCCCTCTTCTTATTCTCCCTATTCCGAGCAGTAAGTTATGTGTTCTCTTCCCTTATCTGTTTTGTGTATTCTGGGAAGAAGAGGACCATAGTGATAGCTTTTTATTGTGGTGTTCCTTGTACTGCCTCGTGTGATAGGTAGCATTCCTGTGAATTCTTGCAGAACCAGAGGAAAGCTAATGGAGAGTAATGACCTGTTGAGGCTTGAATTTTGCTGGAATGACTCATGTCAACTAACTATACGTATGTCATATATATATAGGATTGTTAATGAACATATATAGGATATAATGTCATTGATTACTCAGTTTTGCCTTTGACACGTGCAAAGGGACTGGCTGACCTAGCAGTCGGTTTTAAAGATCTGAATATTGATTGATAGCAGAAAAGTAATATTGTATGACCTTCATGATTCTAACTAGGAAATGCTTCCTATATGTAATTTTTTTTTTTTAAGTCTTTTCTTGGCGGCCTAAATTGGGCATTTATAGGGGTGGATGAAGCTCATCGTTTAAAAAATGATGATTCCCTTCTGTATAAGACATTAATAGACTTTAAGTCGAACCATCGACTTCTTATCACTGGAACTCCTCTGCAAAATTCCCTCAAAGAGCTATGGTCTTTGCTGCACTTCATCATGCCAGAAAAGTAAGTAGAATTTTTGCATACTCTTGTTGGTATAGTATTCTTAAACAGAAAATTTCACAGTGAAAGAAAAATACTTTAAAACATCGTAGTATATTTAAACATAGAACAGTTGTGTTTGTTTTCATGCCATTTCTGATTAATCACTTTGATGATAGTTTTAAACTTCTGTTTTTAGAAAACTTTGAATGAATGAATGGGACTGAAAACTAAATTTCTTAGTATGGGTTACAATTCTGACAATATGCCTCACTTTGTTCCAGAGGATTGTCTCTAGCCGGTTAATTCTAGGCATCCTTTCAATCATTGTCTTTGAGACAGCTGCAAATGTTACCAGTTAATGTCCATTATATTTGCATAGCAAAGGCCTCTGTGTCAGATAATTCTTTAATAAAGCTTATTTTGGCCATAAAATGCATTGGGAAATATGTCATTGGTTCCTATGAAGAAGTGCATATTGACATCAGAACCAGTGATGCTGTATGGCCATTGTACTAAACTAAAGCTATTGAAAATCAGAGCCTGATTGCCCCCCCCCCCCCCCCCCCCGCCTCCCCTACACACACATTTAGATAAAAATGGAAGCAGTCAGAAAAGTAATTTTGATTTTTCACTGTGGAGTTAATATATTTGCATTTCAGAGCTGGTTTGGAGTTTTCCATTGGACTGGTAGTTTCCTGGAAAATGTAGTTTATGCACATTTGAATTTTTCTCATCAGAAAAGTTTGGTTTTGCTAGAAAATTATGGATTTTCTGTTTGGAAAATTTAAATGAAATATTTTTGCAGGGTCATCTGAACCCAAACTGGATTAATCAATGTTCTATTGAGGTGATTGAAAACAAAAAATTTCTCGTCAAAATAAATCTGCATTTCCCTTTCAATGCACTATTAAAAAGGACCAGTTTTAGTATGGGCTGGACTCCTCAGAGCAGTTGTATCTTCCATAATGCAAAATAGATTTGCCTCTGAGCTGCATGTTGCATTAGGAGAGAAATGTGACTGCATGAATCACATGAAATGTAGTCAGGTCCAAGGAACCTTGCCCCTATGGGAAAACTAAGAACCGCAAGCTCTCGTACTCTAGTTCCCAAGAAGCAATATACTACTATGAGCAAATACAGTTGTTGTTATTGAACTAATTCAAAATGAAGCATTTTGAGACAGTTAAGTATACCAGAGTGAAATATTTGTGGTTCGTGATCAGAGTTTCCTTTCTATAAAAAAAATTTTTTTGAAATTTCAGTTTTTCATCACTATTCAGGATTAAAACAAATGCTGAAAAGTTGATATCTTCTGCAGGAAGATACTGTAGGTAATGGGTATTAAGGGCCATTGATGTGGAGCCCACAGCCTTTTGGAGCATGGACACCTAAGGTGTGGTGTGCACCGGGGACACTTGGCCTCTTCCTCTCTCTTCTCTGCCCCTTCCCCCAGGCCTGCATGACCAGCCTTTGGTTGCATCCCTCTCCCATGTGTCCCCCACCTCTTGGCCTTTCCCTCCTTTTGGTGAGTAGCAAGTATCAGCTAGGAATGTAGTTAGGGTTGGTGAATGCTCCCCCTAATCCTAGTTTTTGTAGTTGTTCAAGTCGGGCATGGAGAGTGCTAAGGGGAGGGGTAGAGTGTGGGGACACAAAAGGCCTTGGGGGAAGGGAGTGTGGAGGAGAGGTAGGGTCTGGCAGGGGATGTGAGTGAAGGAGAGTGGGGACACAGATGGCAAGCGGTGGGGAACACATGGAGAAGGGAGGTAGAGAAGAGGAGAAACTTGGCAAGCAGCTGGTGGGATCTAAAGGAGGAGCAGGGTAAAGTTGGAGAGTGGTTAGGGTATCAGTGGAAGAGGCTTAATAGGTCAGTGGTCTTGGGGCAGAGCCCTGGTCTGGGCACTGGGAAAGCTTCCAGCAGTGGAACTAACCTCTCCAAATACAGGAGGAATGTGACACCCATGGAGGATATTCTATCCATTCTGCTCCATTCTGCCCTCAGTTTGGTTAAACTGGCTAGTCTTCCCACCCCCCGCCCCCCACATATTCATTTTCTTATCCATGTCCCCCTCAAGTCATCCAGGGTGCATCAATACTTCATATTTCAAACACTACAAAGGTATAGAAAATACTGATATCACTGAAATCTTTTATGTTACCTTTAAGGTTTTCTTCCTGGGAAGATTTTGAAGAGGAGCATGGCAAAGGGAGAGAATTTGGCTATGCAAGTCTTCACAAAGAACTTGAGCCGTTTCTGTTACGGAGGGTTAAAAAAGACGTGGAAAAATCTTTACCTGCCAAGGTTGAACAGATTTTGAGAATGGAGATGAGTGCATTGCAGAAACAATATTACAAGTAAGTAGGCTGCCATGAAATAGCCCCATCCCGCCACACACAACCCACAGGAAACCCACCCACCTCCCTCTGGTACAAGTGTGATTGTGATTGTTATATTTTAGAGAGTCTTTTCATGGTGCTAACTACTTAAAAATATTTTTCAGCATGTGAAAACTGATTAGGTAAAATCTTAGCTATATTCAACCCCCGTGACTTTTGCCATTGACTTGAATGGATCTTGGATTTCACCTTTAGTTACATGGATTCTGCTTTTAATATTTGTTTTAGTAGAATTCAATTTGTTTTATATGGGATATTTCTCATTTTTCTTTTTGGAGCTTCATTTTTTCATGCAATTACGGTGTATTTTTATACCTGTCTGCCACTATTTTGCTCCTTCCCTCTGCCCCCCTCAACTGTGGTTAAGAATTGCACTGCAAATTCTGTATCATAGGTGGATTTTAACCAGGAATTACAAAGCCCTCAGTAAAGGTTCAAAGGGCAGTACCTCAGGCTTTTTGAACATCATGATGGAACTCAAGAAGTGTTGTAATCATTGCTACCTCATTAAACCACCAGATGATAATGAATTCTATAACAAACAAGAGGCCTTACAGGTAAAGACACTTTTATTTTCATAAACTGTTCTTCGTTTTCTTTTGTTTCTGAAATGGGCACACAACAGTTTATGCAGTATTAGCTATATATCAGTTATCATTTTGAAGTCTACTATGTAAAGTAAAGATTTGAACTTGTGATGTGTATATTGTATTTATATATGGAATATTTGTTTCTAAGTTAGTATTTTATGATGTGATCAGTATAGTGATCTGTCCTTATTTTTAATATTTAATTATGACTATTTAAAGTCACTGTAGGGAGAGAGTCCTGTAGCAGGGAGGATGGCTATGGCAGACACCCTTTCGGAAAGAGCATGTAAATGCAGCAGATAGAAAATGCTTATGAGGTGCTGATATGAATATTCAGCACCTCGTGCATAACGATGGCCCCTCGCCACGTCAAAAGTGCTGCTTTCTAAATGCAGATTAGTCATGTAGATGGGGTTCCTTCGAAAGGAAGCCCCACTTCAAAAGCATTGTTCTTAATTTTTTTTTTCAGGAAGAAGGATGCATTCAAAAACAGGGCTTCCTTTCGAAGGAACCCTTTCTATATGGCTATTTTGAATTTCAAAGCAGCACTTTCAACACAGTGAGTGGTAGTCAATATGCAAATTAGATGCTGAATATTCGTATCAGCACATCATAAGCATTTTCTATCTGCTGCATTTACATGTTCCTTCCAAAAGGTAGAGGCAGTGTAGACGCAGCCCTCAAGTCCTGCCATGGAGCTGAGAGCCTCCAGGGGGTTGACAACTCCTCTGGATCCAGGGCTTCAGCAACACTGTCCCCCTGAGTTTTCTACTGCAGTCCTGTGATTGGAGGATCTGTCAGCAGCCCCAGCTTGCAGTTCTGGAGCTAGAGAAGCTCTCATTCCTCTACAGCATCCCAGGGCTGGAATGGGATCCATTGACCATGTTCACTGTAGCCCAGGGGCTGCTGTTATGAAGCTTGGCATAGCAAGTACTGCAGTTACAGAAGCGTGGTGTGTTTTTGTTTGTATGGTGCTGAAGATCAGAGAGGAAAAAATATTCATTGGCTCTTTTATCATTTTGATATTTTTCACAGAATTACTGAATTGTGCAATGACAGCCAACACATTCTGTATTTCAAAGTAGTTCTGATGAAGATCCAAATATAGTTATCTTAAAATATGGCATATTTTTTGTAAATTGTACATAAGATACAGGCCATGTTTTTCAAAAATACAGCTTCATTCATCATTTTAAAATGGATAGCTTCCCTGCTCCAGTTTAAGAAAATGAGTTAGCATTGGTGGAAAAACTATAAATTATTCACAATTTACATCTTAATTTTACCTTAGGTTATTTCTTATGTCATGATACTTACATGTATGCAGCTAAGTAATCCCACTGATATTAGTGAAGCAACTCCCATGCTTATAGTCAATTATGCATGTATGTAAATATCTGATCATGCTATGTTAAAGTGCCATGCACATATTGCTCTGTATAAATATTAATTTCTAATGGATACAATCATATTATGTACAGAAGATAATGGTGGTCAGTGTAAAGTGCTACTGCATGTATGGGGGACAACATTTTTTACAGGAACTCAGGAATACCCTACATTCCCCCAGACCAGTAAACTAAAAATTAAACAAATGCAAGAAGTTGTAGTGTAATTTTGCTTTTAAAAAAAATGCATGGGGAAGGAAAGGTTTGGGTGTGAGGACAGAGGAAAAAAAATTGCTTTATTTTTAAGGCACTCACTTGTATATTTTCAATTTTCACTATGATCTTGTTTCTCTTTTAAGTTATCACCTTGTTTTACTGTTAAGGCACTCAGATACCATAATATCTGAAAGTTGTTCCTGGTTCAAACAAACAGATAACCTCCCTACCATCTGAATGTCACCTAGGATAGTAACAGTATTCCTATAGCAATCATATTCCATTACAAAGCTAATTCTGTCTAATCAAGATCCTTTATTTTAATTTTTATATTGTTTAAAATTTCCCAGGAAAATATCAATATTTATTACAGAAAATAAAAACTGAGAAAAATTAGTGCCAAGTGCTGATGTCCTGGTTTTCTAGATAAATAGTAAGCTTAAGATTCAGGGACAGGAGGGCAGAAAAAATAGAGAAAAGTAAGAGTATTGAAAGAAAAAGAAAAAAAGGTTTTAATGCTATGGTTGTTTATTTAATGAACTATATTTAGCTGCATAGTACCATATTTCTTTACATGTTTCATCCTGAAAAGAGAGTGGTGTGAGTACCACTGTGGTCAGGACTGATTACCAAACCTCCATCTCCCCTTCTGCAGTGGGAAGCCAAATCCAGAGAATTCCATCACTGCTTTTCTTTTGGACTCGAGCAGTCTTTTTCTTGCACATGCACACACATTTGTATGTATATGTGTACAGTATACCCTTGAGATACGTGCAACTGAGTTGCATGTGTCTCAGGTTCATGGAACTGCTGCCCCTGACAGGAGTGGCAGCTGAGATTCAGGCTGCTGTCTCCAGCAGGAGAGAGGAACTCTAACAGGAGTGGTTTCCTCATCCCAGGAGTGGCAGCAACCAGGCTGGCCCCTTGTTCCTGGCTCCCGCAAGCCCAGGAGACCTGGGAATCAGTTTGCAGCCTAGTTCCTGTCTCCCCTCGACTTGTGTGAAAATTTGAGTTACACAGGGTTGCAGAAATGCAACCCCCACATAAATTGGTGGTTTACTGTATATAGCTGTATGCTGCTTTACTTTAGCAGACACCTTCACATTTGCTCTTAAAATAATATTAATATACATGCATTTATCTTATGTAATATATTGAATTTTTCTTAACATGATCAATATTTTCATGTATTTGGGTCATCAAAATTCAGGGGAAAATTCATTTAATAAAAATGAATAGCCTTTGTAAAACATGGGAATTTTTTGGTTAAAAAGGTAAAAAGCAAGACAAAATTTTAAGAGGCCTTATGCATAGTATACTGAGGTGAATGGGTTCCTTAGTTGGAAGTTCCGGTGAAATTTTTTATTACAATAGCCTGAACATTTTTTTGAATGCTGCTCCTGATTAGGACAGCCCAGCAATTATAGTTTGGATAGTGAAGAGTCGTTGTAGAATTAAATATTTTAAGTATCAAAAAGTTGCCTTCTGGTTGTATTTCAGTAGTTTTTTTTATTTATTTTCCACAAAACTTTATTTACTAGAGTATAGTTATGATAGCTCTCATCAGCTGCCTAGCAGTCACGGCTCTCACTGTACATCTTTGCCTGCTTTAGGTAGGCTAAATTCATACTTGCCTTCTGTTATATTGAGGAGGAATTGAATATCATATCTTACTTGTTTGGCTTTTAAATGATTCAACTTTTGATTCAGTCTAAGTACACTGTCAACAAGATAATAAAATATTTGCTCTTCTGGTCATTGAGTACAAATTTATTAGAGTTAATTTTGTAATAAAAACTTATTATTCCTACAGCATTTAATCCGTAGCAGCGGGAAACTTATCCTTCTTGATAAGCTACTGATTCGCCTACGGGAGCGTGGCAACAGAGTTCTTATTTTCTCTCAGATGGTGAGGATGCTGGACATCCTAGCAGAATATTTGAAGTATCGTCAATTCCCCTTTCAGGTAAGAGAGTGTGTTCTTGTACTGGTCTCAGGAGTCTTTCAGCATTTAATGTCTTAACATCACATTTATTTTACAGCATAAAAATGATCTTTACAAGTTTACTTAGAAAAGAATTCAAGTCTGTCGTATTCTTCTAGAAGAATGTACTTATTAACAAAAGACTTAAGCTATTTTACTTAAACTTATTTTGAAACTGCACTGCTGGATTCAGGATGAGATTTCAAGTTACCATATTTTTATGGCAGTGCTTTTCAGTTCAGAATTCAAATTTGCTATAATTAGTTTTACATTGAAAGGACTAACCTTTATGTAGACTTACATTTTAACTGGCACATTCAATCTTTCTAGAGACTAGATGGCTCAATAAAAGGGGAATTGAGGAAGCAAGCACTGGATCATTTTAATGCAGAAGGATCAGAGGTAGGCTACTATTAGTTTTCATTTATGGAATTTGCTATGTCATTTTTATTGTTTTGTTTCTTGCTATTAATAAATATGATAAAAGCCAAGATTTAGTTTTGTCCATATGATCACAAATGCTACACTTTGCAGTTTGTGTCACTTATTCTGTTGGCGTTTACCCATTCTGATTCTTCTTGTCAGGTAACATTTGTAGATAATGTACACCAAGAGATGAGTTGTCTAAATTTAGGAAGACCAGTTAATTCTCAGCTTTGGCAGTAGGGAGTCCCAGATTGTAGGGACTTTGATCAGCATGAGAAGTCTGAATGTTTACTGAAAAAATAAACTTGCCATTAATACTTATTAGTTAGTTATTGTATTGTAGTAGCAACTGGAGCAAGCTCCAGTTGTGGACCCAGGATCCTACTGTACTGGGCACTGTTCAAATACACAGTCTAAAAATGGTTCTGCCCCAGAGATCTTAGACAGTCTAAATTAAGTTCTGGATTGATTCTTGGCTGGATTTTTGTATAGCACTTATGATGCCTTTCTTTGTTTTCTATTTTCAGGATTTTTGCTTTTTACTGTCTACAAGAGCTGGTGGGCTAGGTATAAACTTGGCGTCTGCTGACACTGTGGTTATATTTGATTCAGACTGGAACCCACAGAATGATCTACAGGCACAGGCTAGAGCTCATAGGATTGGACAAAAGAAACAGGCATGTATACTTCAGCTTTAAGCTCCTAACCTGCGATAGATGTCTGTTAGTTGCAGGATTGTCAACCAAGGTCTGTGTATATTTTTAGAGCAGTAAATTGTGGGTTCAAAGATAACTGTCAATGTGATGTTTGTACATTTTTGTATAATCTATGTGTAAGTAGGATGCTGATTCAAATAACAATAACCATATTAGTTAGAAAAGAATTTTCATTATATAAAATACATATTAGATTAATAAGAGAGGCAAGGTGACTGAGGTAAAACCATTTATTGGACCAACTTCTGTTGGTGGAAAGGTAAGCTTTTCCTTGTTTCTCTAATATTTTGGCACTGAGTGGGCTGCAATAGCATTTCATACAACATTAGAGCAGTTACAGATATATTGAAAAGGTAATTGTATGAACAATTTTTATAGTTAATGCTCCTTTTCAAACTAGTAAGGTTGTAATAGTACATTCATACTGCTGTACTACCTACCTCAAATGTAATTTGAAATTTCTGCTTTGCTAGAGCTTAACTGAACCTCATATTGACTAAAATAGAACTTGATCCACTAGAATTTGCTTCTTCATGACAGTGAATATCAGAGGGTAGCTGTAAATAATGTGGGAGAAGCTATGGGGCTGCCACAGTTATAATATGATTTAATCATAAATTATTCCTAAATCTTATTCTAGAAGATAGCTTAATCTGTGTGTCTCATCACTTGGAGTTTGATTGAAAGTTCTGATGTTACATTATAGTAAACCGTTTGAGATATGCGCAGTCAAGTTGTGCGTGTCTTGGGTTAACGCATCTGCTGCCCCGGACAGGAGTGGCAGCCACATCTGTCCAGGGCAGCAGCCGCAAATGAGGCTGCTGTCCCTGACAGGAGTGGGGAAAAAATGCTGCTGTCAGGGACAACAGCCTGACTTGTGGCAGCTGCCCCTTACAGAAGCAGTTTCCTGTCAGGGCAGCAGCTGTGAGACAGGCTGCCAGCCCTGACAGACAGCTGCTTGCAGCAGTGGTTCTCCCATTTGGGAAGCCTGGCTGGTGGGCGCACAGCTGCTTGCAGTACAGTTTCTTAGAAACTGTGCTGCAAACAGCTGTGTGCCCCTGAACTGGGAGAAGCTGGGGGGTTCATGTGGCTGTCCCATCCCCGCCTCCACTTCTCCCAGTTGCCTGCTCCTTAGACCCCACCCCACCCCAATTTACGTGAAATTCAGTTTACATGGAGGTTGCCCAGGACACCACCTCTGTGTAAATCAAGGGATTACTATATTTAAGAAACTGCTTATGGAGATACTTTAATGAAAGAGCTGACTTGGTCTCTAAACTGAATTTAAACATGGGAACACAAATCAGCCAGAATCAGGCCATTGACAACAAAGATTTGTCATCTTTATTTTTTTCTTCACCTTTTCGCATAAGTTTTTAGTTAGTCTTAGATTTATTTAAACAGTTTTAATATGTAATTTCCAAATGTTAATGTTTATGTAAAGTTTTTGGTTTTTATATACCTAGGTTAATATTTATCGGCTAGTCACAAAGGGATCAGTAGAGGAAGATATTCTTGAAAGAGCCAAGAAGAAGATGGTGTTAGATCATTTAGTAATTCAGAGAATGGACACTACAGGGAAGACTGTACTCCACACAGGTTCCACTCCTTCAAGGTATATTGAGGCGCAATCTGGAAAGTGAGATAGCTTTTCAGTAATAAAAAAAATAATTTTACTTTTTAGATGTTGCATGAGGAAGTATATCTAGTGAACTTGTGCACGTAAATTTAAAGAATTCTTAATTCTGATTACAAATTATTTTGCTATCGTCAAAACGATTTTTTGTATTTCTTGTTAGATGCAACTTTTTCACATGGCACTTTGAGAAGAAAACTTGCTTGAATCACAAAACAGGAATTTGTCACGCTAATAAAAAGTTAGTTCTTTTCTGAATAGTAGAAAATGAATATTAATTTCCTTTAATTTTAGCTCTACTCCTTTTAATAAGGAAGAATTGTCAGCAATTTTAAAGTTTGGCGCTGAAGAACTTTTTAAGGAACCTGAGGGAGAAGAGCAGGAGCCACAGGTAGGCAGAGCTATCTTTCCATGTGTGCTGAATACATCAATCTAATTTTGTTCTCAATCTTTTAGTGATAAAGCAAAATGTTCTATTCTAGGAAATGGATATTGATGAAATCTTGAAGAGGGCTGAAACACGTGAAAATGAGCCAGGCCCATTAACTGTAGGAGATGAATTGCTTTCCCAGTTTAAGGTACTGTTTTCTATTTGTTTCTGTCAGTACCAATTTCCTTTACAATACCTCTTAATTTACAGAAAGACATGAAATATGTCATATGTTTATTCATGTGTCACAGCCATATCAAAATAAGGAAATTCACTGAAATTTTTTCCACAAATCTCTTTTCCTGTGCATGAGGTGATTTGCCTCCAACCTGAGGTTTTAAATAACCTAAGCTTGACTTATTTTGCCAGATCGGTACCATAATTAACTTACTAGGCCCTCAGTTACAACATGACACTGATTCTATAAATTATTCATGGCAAGATTGGTGTTTATCTAATATTTTAAAGTTATGTCAGAATAGTGTTCTGGTTTAAGCTTTTTCATACTAATGGGAACTAGTTGAGTTGTCTAAATTTAGATTGCTTAATATGTTAATTTTTAAAAGCTTGTGGTAGTTAGTTTGTTCGGAGAAGTCTTAACTCCTTTGAAGTTTCTCATGGAGAAAGCATCTTTTTTTATCCAGTGAAATTGTACTTGGGTTTAATTAAAATATAAACTATTAAAATAACCATTTGTTAGTCCTAGTTGCATTCCCAAGGAAAACTTTGGCATTGTGTTAAAATAATTCCTGAGGAAAGAATTCCTCCAAAATGGAATTAGACTTGAGAGAATATATCAGGACAAGTTGCACTTCCCAAAATCAGGATTCTCTTGTCTCTTCCTGGACCAGAGAGCCCCAGTCCAAGAGGCGAGTGAGGGGGGAACAGCTAGAAGTCGCGCCAAGTGGGAGCTTAATGACAGGGGTGGGGCTAGTGGCCCTACACATAGGGCTTGGGCTGGTGGCAATCTGGCAGTCAGGCTTGACCTGATGGCAGGCTGAAGCTGGTGTCTGCAGAGCTAGGGCTTCATCTGGCACCCCAGGCAGAACTGGTGTCGGTGTCAATGAGACCACCAGGGCTGTTGTCCGTCAATCCAAACCGTGTCTGCTGGGCCATAGTCGGGATGGTGACATCCTGTCCAGGAGCAGCGAGCGGTAAGGGGAACGCCGGGGCTGGAGGTGGTGGGGGCTGGATATGGAGAGCTTTTGTGGGAATGAAAGCAGAGCAGCAGAAGGGTGGGGCGACAAGCGGAGAGTGGGCAGTGTAGAGACAGAGGACCTCGCCTGGTCTGGCAAATTCACTCATCTTGGACTGGTCAGGTCTCAAGGGTGCTGAACCAGAGAGGTACAACCTGTAATTTAATGGTAGAATACCTCACAGGGATGTTGTACTTCTCTCTAAACCAAGTATTACAATGCTAACAAATATAGAATCAAAGTTACACCTAGAGTTCAAATATATTTAAAAAAAGAAATTTACAGTCAGGCATCAAAATGACTTGAACGCTGCCTTATGGCAGTGTTATGAAATCGCCATATGACTGTGATTAAATGATTTTAATGTTTGTACTCCGTAGTTTTGCATGCCCATCCCAACAACACCCAGTGTCACTACAAGGCAAGGTGTTGTGTGTCATGCATACATATGTGGGGAAAAAAAGTACTTATTGTATACAGTATTCCTAGGCATAATTGGAGTGAGTTGTAGAGATAAAAGTTTGCACATGCTGTTGTGAATATATGAACTATATTTTTCTAATATTGTAGTTTGTGATTGTATAGAGGTAAATTCCATACTTTCATAGGCAAAAATACATGTGTTCTACTTTACAAGGTGGCCAATTTTTCCAATATGGATGAAGATGACATTGAGTTAGAACCAGAACGAAATTCAAGGAACTGGGAAGAAATCATTCCAGAGGTCCAAAGGCGAAGATTAGAAGAGGAAGAAAGGCAGAAGGAGCTTGAAGAAATTTATATGCTTCCAAGAATGAGAAACTGTGCAAAACAGGTATCTTTGGATTTTGACAAACTCTTCTTCCCTTCCCTTTCCTTTTTTTAAAATACAGTGTATTTTAGATAAACATTTTATTAAGAATTTTTGTTTAACTTTATGCCATTTCTTTTTGAAATTCCAGATCAGCTTCAATGGAAGTGAGGGCCGGCGTAGTAGGAACAGACGATACTCTGGTTCTGATAGTGATTCTATCTCTGAAAGAAAACGACCCAAAAAACGAGGAAGACCACGCACTATTCCACGAGAAAATATTAAAGGATTTAGTGATGCAGAGATTAGGAGGTAAGCTGAGGGGAAAAAAAACTTGCTTGTTTATAGTTCTGAAAAGAAATTTCTTCAGGTTATGTTTTAGAACTATGGATAAAAGTCAATTTTTACTGAATTTGAAAAAAAAAGTTCATTCTAGGCGTTTGGGTCTTATCATTTATGTATTTATATATTGTGGATATAATGGACTGTTCCATACAAAATGAGATTTTATTTAAATACGTTATACTGTTAAGCAGAGCGTGATGGCTGAATGATTTGTAAACCCTACATTGTATGGGTATACTGAAAGGAGGGCAAGAGACACTGGATTTGGATTTTAGTCTGGCCACAGCTTTATCATATAGCTCGGGTTGGAGAACATATGGCCTGTGGGCTCAATCTAACTCCGATCTTACTTTGATCCAGCCTGTGATGAGGTCCAGGACTTCCCCCAGCAGCTGCTTAAGCCAGCACTTGCACTGCAGCCTGGTAGCAAGTCTCCAAGCTTTGATTTCCTCCCTCCAGTCCCTCCACATGCACACACTTCCCTTCATGGCTGGAGTGTGAACTCGGACTCACCTCACTGCAGGGGGAAAGCCCAAGCCTCATTGCTCCCCCACAGGACTGTAGTGGGGTAGAAGCCACAGTGCTGTGAGTGGTGAGACTGGAGGTTAGATCAGAGGGAGGGAGGGTCCTTTTTTTGTGTTGGTGGTTTTTGTTTTGCTTTTCACTTGTGGGCCAGGTCAGTGAGGGGTTGTGTTTTTTGTTTTTGACTCTCACTTGTGTGTGGCCTCTGAGTCTTTTTTTTTTTTTAGCCCTGTGGGTCAGTGGCCCCCAACCCAAAAAAGCTTCCTCTCCCTTGATAGCGATGACTGCGGCTACCCAGCAGTCAAATCCATGTTTCCTCAAATCATTGCCCAGGGCTCCATTAGTGCCTCTCCCATCCCCCACCCCTTAATTTCCATTCAGGTCTTGCAACCAACCCATGTCTTGGACTTTCATCCACCACCCTCATAGGAGGGTTAGGGTGAGCTATGAGAATAGGCTGGTTTGGCTCTCTGCTGTACCAATCAGAGGAGTCCCCAGATCTCGTCCCTGTTCTTTCCCTTTATCCCCTACCCCCTTTTAAGTCCTTTACCAGGATATTTATCTGGTACCTGGATGCCTTCTTTATGGAGTATCTGCACTGTACATCCATTCCAACCTTGTGAAATAAGCTGTGACATATGGCCTATCACCTTTTTTTCTTATTGGAAATTCCTTCCCTATCCTTCTTGAAAAGATGAGACTAGCAGGATGCCCACAGCAGGTGCTAACCCAACCTGACCTTTGCGTTCAGTAGAGGCGAGTTTGTGTTGGCTTTGCTTGTTGTGTGTAACAAGGAAAGGCTTGTACCTTTATACTTTTCGGACCTCACATTCTTGAGGGAGTGAGTCAGTGCTGCAAAGCTGCCTGTCATCCACCTCTTTGCATGGTCTCTGACCTCATCCATGCTATTCTCCCTGGGCCATAAGGCAGAACCATCCTTCTCCAGTAAGCCCAGGCAACCTCTTCTCTGATATTGCACTTTCAAAAAATACTTGCTATAGTGGTGAGAAAATGTTAACTACATATGTATAGGTTAAATATTTTCTTTTCACAGTTATTTATGTAAAAGTGTAGGTGGAGAAAGAGCCTGCATATTTTATCTTACTTTTTTCAGTGTTTTGTAAAAATGCTGGTTCCTGTAATTTAACTAGTTAAATGTATCTCTGTTCAAAATAGTGTAACGCAGAATATTTTGGGCTATGAATATTTAACACTTTAAGATCCTCATTGTCCATTTCATCTAGCAACATTAACTGCTGCTTTTTTCAAGGGTGCTTTTGTGGCTGCAAGTAGTAACTCAGATTCTTATCGTGTGAGGAAAGAAAATGAAGATGCTTTCCTTCCTTCCTTTATCCAGGAGGCTTTAATATTTCTTAATCTACCATTCGTATGTGGTTCTTTTAATTCCAATAATATTCCTTCTCATTTCTGCTATGTTATCTTTAATCCTAATAGAAATAATCTGTCTTGAATTACTACACCTTCTTAACTACGCAAGGGATAATATAATCTCTGAATTAACTATTTACTGTAAATCTACTTTTATCTTTTGACTAAGCACACCTAGTTGCTTTGAATATCTATTGTCTTGTGGAATTAATAAAGTAATTTCTGAAATAAATTGTATCTTCAATTGTTTCATTTATATTATGTAATAAACTTAATGAAGCACTTGTTTTTAAATGTGGATTATCATGATAAATTAAACTCCCTAGTGAATTTTATTTTTAGTCTTACCCATATAAATTGGTTTTTGCATTGCAATAAACATATTATTCACTGTAGTTTTTAAACTGATTAATTAAGCTTACACTTACATAATGTACTTTTCTATCGTTAGGTTCATCAAGAGTTACAAGAAATTTGGTGGCCCTTTGGAAAGGTAAACATATTTGATCATAGTTATTTAGCAGTATGGAAGTTTGTAAGATTAAACATCAAAACAATATATCAAAAGTCCATATCTTGAGAAGAGAACATTGTGCTAGTCTGTTACCTTAACAATAATAATAAATTATCCAAACAACCTTCATTTTTCTATATACACTGAATATCAGGACATCTCCAATCATTTAGTCAGACACTTTGCATTCTGAATGCCTGTCTTTCCAAGTACTGTCTTACCTAACACAGTGTTAATTCATCTTCAGTGATTGCTAGTTGGCCACCTTATTCTGTATGCTATGATGGAGCCTGTTCAATGCCTGTTGAAGTTATGAAAAGACTCTCTCAGTGATAAGGCTTCAGTTGCTCAGTTTGTTTTACCATTAAATATGTTTTCCTAATAGTGGTCCTCATTTTTCTTTTTAAAATGTGTTACTTTGTATAACACAAGCTATTCATCTCTTTCATCCTATAGATTGTGAAGTCGTATTACCAACTGTTGTCAGCATGGCTGTCTGTCTCAAATATACACCATGTGCACACTCCAATACTATATAAGAGAAATTAGTTTTCTTTGTGTTCCTGGTTTTCTTGTTTTCTGATCTCCAGATCATTTCAATTGACATTTTTACAGTTACTTTAGTTTTTCTGTAACATTTCTAAACTGTATTGATCAGAACTGTAGACAATATACCAGATGTGGAGTGGGATGTATCCAGACTGACATTGCTCTACAGTAAAAGTCACTCACAAAGAGTCAAAGCTTCAGCGGTGTAAGAAGGCCTTGTGT